>NW_024070185.1:16888370-17505875 GCF_014754425.2 Oryx dammah
ACACACACACACACACACACACACACACACACACACACACACACACAGAGGAATATTACTCAGCCATCAAAAAGAATGAAACAGTGCCATTTGTCACGCTATGGATGGACTTAGAGATTATCATACTAAGTGAAAGAAGTCAAAAAGAGAAAGACAATTGCCGTATTACTTATGTGCAATCTGAAATATGACAAATGAACTTATCTACAAAACAGAAGCAGACTCATAGAGGACTGACTTGTGATTGCCAAGGGGGAAAAGTGGCAGAGGAGAGAAAAAATGGAAACTTGGAATTAGCAGAAACAAACTATTACATATAGGATGGATAAACCACAAGGTTCTGCTGTATAGCACTGGGAACTATATTTCATATCTTGTGACAAACAATAATGGAAATGAATATGGAAAATTATATACACACATACATAAAACTGAGTCACCTTTGTATAGTAGAAATTAACTAAGTCAACTATACTTTAATAAAATTTAAACATAAATGGCCTTTGAAAATGTGACTTTTCATAGCAACACAATATACTGTCTTAAAGTTGCAGAAGAAAACTTATGACAGCTTTATGACATCTGTGCACACGTGGAGACAACTTAGAATGAAGTTCTTGGCCACCAGGTCATCAGTGTTACATGTGACATTAGACACTGGGCTTTCATAAAGAGAGCCATGGGGATGGACACACTCATGCAGGAAACCTGCAAGGTTCTTTTCCCAAGTGGCATCTGTCGGCACCGAATACAAATGTTACCCATGAAAGTAGATGGTGAAGGAGCACGGGGGGGCCCACTCCCTTTGCACAGAGCTTCACCTGGTAGGTGGACAAGGATACTCACCTAAGCTAACAATCTCCCATAGTAGCACGCCATAGGACCACCTGCAGGAAGGATGAAAGAGAAAACTAATCAGCACACGCGGGGGCCAGTCAACGTTCCGCCCCCAAAGCTGGGGCGACTGACTCTAGGTCAGAAGAGGGAAAGTCCCATGTCTTTTTCCTAGGATTGGGTCTTGCACAGAGCGTGCGTCTATCTCCCCTTTGGCCAATGGAAGGATTGTAACACGGGAACACTGTTAACACTGGCAGAGCCCCCACTTGCTCTAGGTAGAGAATGCAGGCTCACACTACAGAAAGCAGGGGGTTCTAGGCCAGACAGATTTGCATCAGATCTCATCTCTGCCACTGGGTACGCATGTGACACGGGACAAATGACTAGAACTGCTGAGGCCTCTGACTGTATTCTTCCAAAAGTGAGGATACCCATCTCTGCCTCATGCAGAGATGACATGAGATAACATAAAGGCACACAGTGAGAACGCAGTCATCGCCCAACCTCTCCCCATCCCCAGGCATAACAGCTCTCCCCGCAACTCCCTACCCCCCGAATAAGTCAACTCAACCCTCTGGGCCTGTTCTTCCTCCTGAAAATAGGGAATGTGGGCAAGAGGGCTCAGGTCTCAATCCCAAACCGTCCTCCCCTGCCACCAGCCTGAGACCTGTCACGCAGGCTGCAGGCGGAGATGGGCCCCACCGCCTGCCTTCTGTGGGGCTTCCCAGCTGGCACTAGTGGCGCCAGTGCAGGAGACATGAAAGTTGTGAGTTCAGTCCCTGGGTCGGGAAGACCCCCTGGAGCAGGGCATGGCAATCCACTCCAGTCCTCTTGCCTAGAGAATTCCACGGACAGAGCAGCCTGGCGGGCTGCAGTCCGTCGGGCTGCACAGAGTCGGACACGACTGAAGTGATGTAGCATGTGTGACTGCCTTCTGTCCCTGCCACTTCCGACCCCCAGCAGCTACTCTGGGCCACCTCCTCGGTGGCCTTGTGCCGAAGTCAGTCTGGGCAATGGAGTCACAGGAAGGCCAGGATGCCTCTGACTCCTCGGGAAATAAAGAGTTAACCACTTGAAGTCACTCCCCGACGTGCAGAAATAAACCCAAAGCCTGCCGTCAGGGGAAGTCATTTCCTCTGTGGCTCTGTCCACGCTCTTATTTCCTGGGCTTAGTGATCAGCTTTATTCCGCAGAGGGGTGTAATATTCCTGCTTCTCTCCAAAACCTTTGTCAAATGGATATTTTTCTGGGTCCAAAGAAAAAAAAATCCCTCAGCAGTGAGAGGCTTACTCACACGTCACTGTTGGTCGTATACACGCTGTAATTTAGTGACTCGATCGCCATCCAGCGCACGGGGAGTCTTCCCTGGAGAATACAATGTAAGAGGCCGCTTAGGCTCAACAGGGGCCCCTTCCCAAGGCTCGCCGGTGGCCTGAAGCTGGGGGGAGCTCACCCCAGCTCTCAGGGAGGTCCCCAGATAGAAGGCATGGCAGAGTCAGGGGATATTTTTGCATGTCCCACCCACAAGTCTGCTTTTAAGTTCAAAGCCTTGCAAATTATGTAAGCCCCACTTACCTCAAGAGGTCACTACCACAGTTTCATGTAAAGAAAAATAACGATGTGTGTGTATGTGTGTGTCCTTTCAGTGGTCATGCAATTATTCACTTCGTGGCTGTCAGAGGTGCTCAGAGGCTTGAAAAGAGAGATGGGCATAGGAACCGAGGATTAGGCTATAATGTGGGAAGGGCTGAGGTGGTGGGAGGAGACCAAATGCCTGGAGGAGAGGCTGGAAGGGTTTCCAGGGGAGGGGACACACGAGTTCAGTTCTAGAAGATGTGTAGGTACCACCAGGTGGATGGGGGAGGAAAGAGCATTTCAGACCAAAGGGCAGAGGGTGCATGTGAGTCAGCGAGGAGGTGGTGACGTCTACCAATGCAGACCAGGGAAGTCCCTCACGTCTACATGCTGTGTTCTCGTCAACATCTGCTCCCTTCTATGTCCTCGCCTCCATCTCCCACCTGTCACCCTCTCTTCTCCTTCACACTAGAGGATGGGAAGAGTGGTCTGCATTTCCTGTTTGGTCCTTGCTCTCATTTACTCCCGTTTGCTGGCCTCTGACCCCGTATTTCCTAGTTATTCATTTCCATGAGCCCTTTTCCATTCTTTGTGTGACTGCTTTGATCTGTCCACATCTGTCTGTCCCTGCTGCCGTCACCTTGGTTCAGGCCACCACCATCTCCACCTGCCTGCTGACAACCACCTCTCCACTCATCTCCCCACTGCTGGTTCCACTCCCTAATGACCTGTTCTCTGCACCACAATCACTCTAAATGGCAAACCCAAACATGTGGTTCCTGTCCTTAAAATTCTGTAATATCACTCTTGTTACAACATCCCCAGTCCTTAACTGAATCCCCCAAAGCTGCCATCTAGAGCTTTCAAGACCTTATCCCCACTTCCTCTTCCACCTTTGAGTTTTAACTCTTCCTCTTTCTTGCATCACCATCTAGCCATATCGACTTTCTTTTTTTTTTTCATATTGCCTTTCTTAATTCCCCAAAGTTCCGTGCTTTCCTCTGCCTCTCAGTTCTCATACAAACACTGCATCTACCAGGCCCTGCCCTTCATTCTCACGTCTCCAGTATCTATGTCACATTTACTGGAAAGCTTCACTGTGCTTCCTCTGAGCTCCGGAGGGACCTGCGCTTTCCTCCTTCTCAGCCTTATCCACCGTTACAATTGTTTGTTATGTGTCTCTGAGCTCTTTGAGGGAGAACACTGTGTCTTAATATTATCCCCAAGCCCAGCACAAGCGTGAAACATTGTAGTAATAAATAAATCCACGCTGAGGGGATCAATAGATTAATCAATGGTAGTAAAATCCCACATCACTTAAGTACATCATTTTGCAACACTTCCAGTACTAGAATCGCCCTGGGAGGAAGTAAAAAACTAATGCACGATGCCCTCTCCACAATAACTGAATCAAAATATCTAAGTGGTAGGACTTAGAATCTGTCTTTTAAAAAGTTTCCCAGAGAATCTAGGTGCAATAGGAATCGACTATCTCTGACTTCCATAGTACACCAGAGAAAGTAGCCACTCTGCCCTCTGTTGGTAATGTGCTACATTGCGCCCTTCTTGCTGGAAGCTTGCTTCTCTCCAATCCCTTCTCTTTTCTTCCCCTACCTTCACCATGTCCTTTCCCCACCCAGACACCATGCTGCTACTGAACGCTTTGCCCTTCCACTGGGAGATACACTAGAGCCCTAACCAGTGCTCCACCCCTCTAAGCATCTCCCCTAACTCCATAAGATACAGAAATCCCTGACCTTTATGAAATGTCAAGCAAACCAACCTTAGCCTCGGGGTACTGAGGCAAGTAATCAAATTAAATGGGTAGGATTATGGGGCTAAACTGTGTTAACCTCTTCTCCTCATCCCCACAGGGGTTCCCAGGAGGCACTAGTAGTAATGAACCCACCTGCCAGTGCAGGAGCCGTAAGAGACAGGTTCAGTCCCTGGGTTGGGAAGATCCCCTGGAGGAGGAAATGGCAACTCACTCCAGTATTCTTGCCTGGAAAACCCCATGGACAGAGGAGCCTGGCAGGCCACAATCCATAGGATCACAAAGAGTTAGACACGGCTAAAGCGACTTAGCATGCATGTGGCACTCCCTCTTCACAGCATCCCATCCCCAAAGTGCCAGAGTGAAGGAAGGCGAGAGATTCTGTAGTGGAAATAAGAGGGTCCCACGTGGCCCAGGAGGAATGGGGAGAGCTGGAGCAGATGGGCGAGTGGTGGGTCCTGCTTCTGTAAGACCAGCCCAGCCACTCACCAGAGAAAGGTCTGCTTTGAGAGGGGCGAATCTGAAAAGTTTAGGGAAAAAACTGTTGCCTGGCAACAAACCTTTAGGGAGTCACTGGAGACTTCCTGAGGTGCTGATGTCAATAAGTATCAAGGACCAGGGGCATGGTACTCTCTAAGAACCAAAGGAGGCCCACTTCAAACCCTCATCAAAAAAGGGAGTGGAAAGTTCCAAAACGATTAAGTTCACTGTGATCATAACTATGGAAAAGACTGTATGCTTGTGGAAGGAAAAGAGTAAAACTAAAATAAATTGTGTCAAGTTTGTGAACTGTGGATCATTTCCTCTTGAAAGCATTCTTGAATATTGTTTCTGTGTTATCTTGTCAGTAATTGAAATAAGTATATTTAAAAGAAAAGAAACCTGAACTTGAGGATAAATGCAGAAGGCTGAGCCTTGCTAGGAGGCAATTTGATATCTACAAAAGTAAAAAGACTCTCTCTATATGTTACAAGAACTGGAGTCATCCCAAGAAAGCTGAGCCCAAGTAATGCTGGGAGAGCCATGCCATCAGAGAGACCTACCCAACAGGTGCAAAGACTATAGGATGCATCAGCCCCAACACCCTGCACTGCCCAACTACAGGGAAAGCAGAGGGTGGTGGCGTGTTGAAAGCCCAGCACTAATATCCAGGGATGTGGCACTTCCAGGGCTTTATGATTCCAGGTGGACAACAAGAGTAGAATGAGGTTCCCCTGGGATCTTTTATTTGAAGGTAAAATTTGGCTATTTGGGAGGTTAGGTATCATTGGGTGAAAGTGGATTTGGTGGGGGCTTGACGAATGAGCAAGCTATGGTTTTTCCAGTAGTCATGCATGGATGTGAGAGTTGGACTATAAAGAAAGCTGACCGCCGAAGAATTGATACTTTTGAACTGTGGTGTTGGAGAAGACTCTTGAGAGTCCCTTGGACTGCAAGGAGATCCAACCAGTCCATCCTAAAGGAGATCAGTCCTGAATATTCATTGGAAGGACTGATGCTGAAGCTGAAACTCCAATACTTTGGCCACTTGCTGCGAAGAACTGACTCATTTGAAAAGACCTTAATGCTGGGAAAGACTGAAGGCAGGAAGAGAAGGGGACGACAGAGGATGAGATGGTTGGATGGCATCACCAACTCAAAGGACATGAATTTGAGTAAACTACAGGAGTTGGTGATGGAACGGGAGGCCTGGTGTGCTGCCATCCATGGGGTTGCAAAGAGTTAGACACGACAGAGCGACTGAACCGACGAATGAGCAGAGAACATTCAGAAAAGAGGGAACTCTTATACGAGCATTTACAATGTATGAGTTTCTTTCTAGAGCATCCTTGTGACTTAGGAAACCTCGTTGATTCACTTCCTTAATGTTTTAGAAAGTAGGTTAAACGTCTTTTTCCCCCCTCCTATGTTTGCTGTGTAAAAGGGGACTGTGGGAGCTCCCCAGAAGATTCTGAACGAGACCAGACTTGGGGGTCTGTGCTGGATACGGACCCTAGCCCCTCTAGCACGAGGCTTGCATGTTCAACAACTTCACCACATGTGACAGAGCCTTCTTCACTGGTAAATGCAGACCTTCCAGACATTTTAGGTATCAAAACTGAGAAAGGAAGTTTGCTGGGCTGAGGCATTATGAAACGGCAGAAATGGTCAAAGGCGTCCATCAGTATAGAAGGATGGAATTCTAAGAGAAGCAACCTCAGGAGAGGGAGGGGTGCCCTCGAAAGGGTCTCATCAACATCTGAACTTACCATTGTCTTTTTCACATACACTTCTTGACCTCGGGATAATCCAAAATCGGCTATCTTGGCTACGTAGTTTTCACCAACTAAAATGTTCCTGGCAGCTAGGTCCCTGTGAATAAACTGAAATTAAAAAAAAAAAAAGTCATGTATTTTCAGCATCATATTTGCTTTTTCACTTCATTTTGTTTGCACAAAGAGCAGGAGCTTTGGGAAATCTAGAGGATAGTATGAAAAAGTGTTTTTAAAAAGCTACCAGAATCCAGTTCCGTTCTAGTTCCTCTTCTAAATGCTCAGTGAGTGGATTCTGCCAAACGACCCACAGGTCTTTGGAGGAGCATTTCAGGAAGAAGCACCAGGTCATGCACTATTCCAGGTACCGTGAAAGGCCTCTGCTATGTGGGCTATGTGGAGTTACTTGAAGCTAATATGAGTGAAAGCACCTCACCCAAATACATATGATGAGATTCACTAGACAAACATACCATTAGCATGGAGCATGAACTTCTGTATAAAGAGACAGAATATTAACAAACAGAATAAAATTAGGGAGAGTTTGAGAAGGAATTAAGGAAGACAGGTAAACTGGGGAAAAAAAAATCTAAACTCTGATATCAGAGAGAATTTTGGAAGAAAGATGCTCAAAGCAAGGTTCCCAGGACAAACCTGTTTTTGGCTCAGGTAGTCCATACCCCGGGCCACATCTGCTGCGAAATGGAGAAGCTGCTGGGAGGAGAGTGTGGAGGCAGTGCTGTTGGCGATGGCAAACGCGGGATCCGTCTCTAGCACTCGGCTCTTTCGCAGGAAGTCCAGGAGGTTGCCGTGGGGGGCGTACTCAATGGCCAGGTACAGGTAGCCTGTGGGGCGAGGGAGGAAGCATCACTTTATCAGTAGCCCTAAACCCCGGTGATAGTTCTGAGATGTGCTTTGGTCCTCGGGGACTGCTTATAAAATTCCATTTTATCTTAAAATAACACATCTAGTGGTACCGATATGGGTGATGCTGGGGACAGGAGGAAAACAAGTGACATCATTCCTGCAAAAGGGGGCCATGCCTGCACTTAGGGTTCCCCTCGCCACTCCTACCAAACAGCAGGCTTCCTGACTGCTTCACCTACTGGGTAACACAGGTAGCATGAAATCAAAACATCTGCTTCCAGATGACCTAGGATAGCTCGTCCACATCACCTTTTATTTTTTATTCTATATTGACTGAGAACCTAATATGAGCCAGACATGTTATTCCAGTATGAATCCAGCTTCTCCTGAGGTTATTTTTTTAAAACAAAAACAAGTGATTAAATACCCAAAGCAGAAGGACCCACACTAGGTAACTTTCTCTCTCTCCTGACTTCTGCTCCTTCCTAAAATCCAGACTAAGTCGTTAGATTGTTGAGTGCATCACTAGTCAGCAAAATCTAGTGTCAGGGATTGCAGTTTTGCTTACAGAAACCAGAAATGTCAACCTTTTAGGAAAAAAAAATAAAATTTTTCCTAGAGCAAAGTATGGTTCATTGTCTTAGTTTTATTCCAAATAGTTTTCTCCCGTTTCTTTTTTAAATGAGATGTAATCTGCTTTGATAACAATTATTCATCTTTGGAGCCAATGAAAGTATAGTGCTCTATTTTACTATTTTTAAAAGTGAATTATTTGGTATATACTTTTTATGTCAAATGAATTTAAACTTCAGAGATATTCTAAGAAAATGAAATTCTCAAAAAAAAAAAGCAAGCTTCTAGCATTGAATCCTGTTGTACTATAAGGAAAGATATACCTCAATTCTGGTATGAAGGTATTTTCTTACTTTACTGAACAATACAATTTTAAAAGTCAACCAATTATGTGACAATAGAGCAAACTTTTAAAAGACATATATTCTGTCACTATAAGTTTTTTTCTTAAACATTCATTTACTGCTGTCCCATGCTGATTACTGTTCTCAGGAAATAGCTCAAAAATAAGTGTCATTACTTCATTATGACATTATCTGGCTTTTAGAATTACACCCTTATTGGATCACAGAATGATATATTGTTTGAAGTACCAGTATTTTTAGTTTAATAAATTGAGGAAAAGGAAGTAGTCTCTTTTCCATTGTTGGTATTTGTGCTGCAAAGTCAACAAGAGGTTGTAAAGTTTGCAAATAATTACCATGTGGAGCTTTTGCATTGGAGTAAATTTTTCCATGGGAAATTAAGAGTAAGCACGGATTTAGAGCTGCAAACCCAGGTAGCTTGCAGAGGTAAACCCACAGATTTCTTATTACCTACTTATTCACAGCTAACTCCACACATTACAATAGGAAATACTCAATAAACATTTCAATTAATAATATAATTTGAACTTAAGAGTATGTGTGACATAGGATAGCTGTAAAGAAAGCTTCAGTGTAATTGTACAGGGGATTGTTTTGGATGAAAACAAAGTACTATTAGATATAGCCTTATTATTATTTTTTTAACCTAAGTATCACCAGTCCTTTCACATTACAGTAGACTATTGGCATTCACAGATTTAACATTTGGAGTATTGGCTACTTGGGTTTGGAGGGAAAATGAAAAGTCAACTAAGAAGAACCAACGTACTTTACTTTTCCTGGTGCAGAGTGCAGCCTCCATCCACCTAGTAGTAACTGAGAAAACCTCTGGATTAGCAAAGATGGGAGCATGTAGGAGCTGTGGGTATCTTTGGGCATTACTAATTGAACTGTATCAGAAGCCAAAAGACTCACCCTTGGGACCCACCTTCAAAAACATTCCACATCTCAGCACAGTCTGTTCATGGGGCCAGACATTCAGACTGAAATTGCAACTTAAAAAGTAGGTAGCAATCTTAGATGACTTATCTTTCCTAACTTCAATATGGAATGTGCCTAATTTTCTTTCTTATTTCAAAAAAAATCTGGCAGGAGAAACAGGAAAAGAGCATCTTACCACGATGTTCACACGCTCCCAAGAGATTGATGATGTTTGGGTGGTGTCCAAGTTTACAAAGAACCTCCAGTTCTCCAGCAAAGTCCCTGTGGTCATCTTTGGAAGCATATTCTGGGAAGAAAGTCAAGAGTCATGACCGCTTTCTGTGATGCCTTGTCAGAAACAACTGTACCCCCGATCCCCATCACCTTCAAGTACACTCAGCCGTCATTGGGTCTGGAAAACGTTAGAGAAATCAAAGAGATGGTTCTACTACAGGGGCTTGGCTGTCCACATTTTGGGCCAATACTTCTTATGGTTGGGGGCTGTCCTGTGGCAAGGAGGATGTTTAGCTGACCCCCTAACCTGACCTACTAGTTACCAGTAGCACAACCAAAAATGTACCCAGATCACCAAGTGTTCCCCCTGGAAACCAATCACCTCTGTTTGAGAATCACTGCTGAAGCTTTCAAATACCCAGAGAAATGGTCTGGCTGAGATGGAGCTGTGTCCATGCTCAGACCCTGGCTTTTCAGAGACAAATACGCCAAGGAGTAACACTAAAATTTTAGGGAAACATTGCCAGTAGTGAACACACCTTACTTTATTATAATAATTTTACTCTGCTTTTTACATAAACCAGAATAGAATACTGTGCTCAGCTGTATTCAACTCTTTGCAATGCCATGGACTATAACCCACCAGGCTTCTCTGTCCATGGGATTTTCCAGGCAAGAATACTGGAGTGGGTTGCCATTTCCTTCTCCAGGGGATCTTGCTGATGAAGGGATCAAACCTAGGTCTCCTGCATTTCAGGTGGATTCTTTACCAACTGAGTCACCAGGGAGCCCACATAAGGCTTGCTGAAAAAACTCAAATCTCAATGACATTTTTATAGAAGTCGCTTCGTAGTCAGGAAACAGTTGCATTTCTTTCTGTTCCTGTCATTCCGTCTCTCCATTAGCACTTTGATCAGAGGCAGAACCACCAATCAGGCTGAAGAGAAAACTCTTGGCTGATGTGCAGCTGGTTGGTCAGCCTTGAGTTGGTGACAGTATGCTATGATTGCTTTTTGAAGAAATAACATTGGGGGAAAGAGTGATAGAGAGCTGGTAGCCATGTGCATGCCTGACCATGCTTGAAAATTATGGGAAGGTTTCATATGGGCTAAGGGGACCCATGAGGCTGACAGGTAACAATTACAAGTCTAGTACCCTGTTTATTCCACAGGAGCCTAAGGATCAATGCCTCAGGAACATTTTAGAAGCAAAGCTCCTTGTAACAGGTTGTTGCTTCACATAAGTAAGTCCCCTCTTTGCATGCATGACTTTTCCTGCAAAACTTTCTGCCCTGGTGCACTGTTAAGTTATTCTACCTCTTTACATGGACATGAGATGGACAATCAGCTCAGGTCAGATCCCAATCAGCATAAAAACTGATGCTACAAAGTTCTACAGTCTCTCTCCTCTCACCATTTTCACTGCTTCCTAAAACTGTTGTGACTAAAGTCGGAAAAGGAATTTCTGGATTCTAGCAGGGTTTGTTTGGGTGTGTGTCTCTGTGTGTGTTTTGAAACATTACTGTCTCTAAGCATAAATAATATTGTGTTTATTTTGTTTTGTTCATTTCCTGACATGTGTTTTCTAGCAATGCAGAAAGCAGTGATGGCTTAATAAGATTTAGGGTTAATTGTCATCTTAGGCTTAATATTGCAGTCAAGAAGAAGGAAAACCCATCAGCAGCCTTAGCAAGTCCTTATTATGGAGCTGCCCAATAAAAGTGGCAATTACATTGCTGGCTCTAATATATCACTTGCCAAGCTTGTGTGCTGTAAAAACAACAGTGCAGCTTCACAGTCAAGTCATCTGTAAACTGCCATTTCACACGCAACAGAAGACAGCTAGTATTTCCAGGGGACACGTCAATCTGCTTTCTCAGAAGATCTTTTTCAATGAGGGGGCCCTAAGCAGTCTTGAACACAACTGGAAAAGATCTAGTTTTGTGACTATAGATCAATGGTTTCTAAGCTTGAGTGTATAGAAAAGCCACTGAGCAAGTTTAGGGACCCCAATTTTTCCCTGCATCATCCCAGAAATTTGAATAGATTAGAACCATGAGGAGGAAAAACTCAAGTCGACGCATTTCTAACTATTTCCAGGAATGCTGATGTAGATAATGCATGAAGATAGTGATTTGCCAAATGTGGTCTCCAAATTCTAAGACTCAGCATCCCATGGGAACTAATTAGAAATGCAAGCCCTCTGGCCCTGGGCCAGATTTGCTTAATCAGAAACCATAGGGTGGAGCTGAAGAGTCTGTTTTTTAACAAGTCTCCCAGGTGATTTGGATGCGTGATCAATGTTGAGAACCACTGCATTAAGAGAAACAGTAATGCTTCCTGAAAGTCAGCAGGGTGGGACAGAGAGTCTATGTTCTCACATCCCAGTGAATCCAGACAGTGGCGTCTAAACAGCTCATGCCTTCAAGTTTACATCCTGACCCTCAAAGGAAATATCACCTTCAGCTGCACAGAACAGCTCCATCTAACATCATGCCAATTTTTTGTTTAAAAGAATATGAGACCTTAGAGGAAAGAGTCAACAGGAAGTCAAGCTGTCCCCCCACCCTAGTGAAATGCTGACTTGATCGGGGCATGCACTGACCTTTCATTCTCTTGATGGCAGCATCCATCCGTAACCCATCCTTCTTGATGCGAGCCTTAAGAACCTGGCCAAAGTTACCTTCCCCAATCACATCTTGAAATTTGATGTCATTCCAGTCAAGCACTGGATAAATGGTAGGATCTGGGTTGTTTTTGGCCTTCCTGTTCAGGGCAAGAGTTCCTGAGTTGAACTGCACAGCTGGTTCTTCCCTCTACAAAAATAATGGTTTTGTGTCAGGATTTTTCATAATTTTTAAGGTACATAATACCTTCCAGTTTATGCCCACACTAAGTGAAAGAAAGAAACAGTATACCCAATTCTAGAATGAAGATGGAAATAGGGTTCATTTAATAGGCCCACTTGGATGAAGTGGCAGCCAATAGAGCTGCATGGGCATGATCCTAGGCCTCAGTAGGAAAGCATGCTACAATCGATTAGTTATGTCTGCAGGGATGAGGGAGGGGAGAATAATGGCATGTATGTCACGACACACACTTGTGTTACTGACACTTGAATGTCTACCCTGCTGTGAAATGAGCAGCTATTCAGTTCTGGTTTGGAAAAGAACTCAGAGATCTATCTGGAGAAGTCACAGGACATGCCTCTGTGAGAGCTTTTTTCCTAGCTTCATCTTGGTCTCCTTGGCTCTTACTCACTCTCTCCCAGTTGTCTTAAAGCTCAGAATCTCTCAAGCCCAAGACAGTGTCTCCTTTTCTCTGGAGTTTTGGTGGCTGCTGGCAGTATCAGGACAAAGCATCCGTACCATGATGAGCTCCAGCACCGTCTACCCCCGTGCTGGACCTTCCTCTCTAGTGACAGCCTGAAGGGCATCTCAGGAACTCGTATCAGGAAGATTTACCTCATTTGTATATGTAACTGTATTCAGTGCTTCATATATAGACTCAGTAAAGTTGGGTACAGATTAATTTTACAGAGCTCGAAATTACAGAGAAATGTTCAGGCTATACTATCTCAAGGATTCAAATGGGGTGCCTGTCGGTAAAGTATAATTTTGTAAACCTTTGCAACTGGTCAAGATTACTAAATGAAAGAAAAAAGTAGTGCTGAGTGCCATGAACTCTGACTGCAGACTGAAGGGTACACAGTGATGGTGATCCACACGTAGATATAATTCATTTATATATGGGCGATACTATTAGAAGTACAAAATGGAAACTGGAAAATAAAAAAAAAGTGAAGAAAACTGATCTAGTATCAATATTCATGACTTATCACTGAGGTACGGTTCCCCTCATGCCCTTCATTACAATAATGGTCAGCTGTTTATATTGCAAGATTACTCTCACTGGTGACTTATCACTAGGATGACTCTATTCTCTTTTTGATGGGGGCAGTAGTCCTGCTTTAGGCTGAGTTTTCTGCATAATTATTAACAGTAAACTTTTCACTCTCAGAATTGTTTTGAATTGGACAAGAACTTATATAGTCATGCTAGTTATCTCCCATTTCATAATGGAAGACAAAGAAAAGATGAAATTTGCCTAAGGGAAATACTTCCTTTACAAGTAAATTTTCTGACCCATATCTTTAAAATATTGCTTGGAAGATGAGACACTACCACATTTTGGAAGGCTTGGGCCATTCTCCTTTGGACGTTTGCCCTCTTCAACTGCAGCATGATCAGAAAGGCCAACAGCACCGTCAGGCAGGTCATTCCCGCTGAGCCGAGGATGGCGATAAGCAGCATCTTCCTGCCTCCGAGGTCTGCTGGTGCTGAGCAGAACGCAGGAGAAGCAGCAGGTTAGTCTAGATGGAGAGATAGGCCACGACCATTTGCAGGAGAAGTCCCAGTTACACTGGGAACATCATGGCAGCCTGAGTCCTGCCACCTAATTGCTGCATGACCTAGTGCTACTTATTTACTGTCTGGAACTCACTGGAGACGAGTCTGACTGACAGGGCTGTTAAAAGTTCAAAGGAATGTGCAAAAGGGCTTTTTATAAGTCAACATGCTAATCACCAAACCTGCTAAGTGCCAAAGAATTGATGCTTTTGAACTGTGGTGTTGGAGAAGACTCTTGAGGGTCCCTTGGACTGCAAGGAGATCCAACCAGTCAATCCTAAAGGAAATCAGTCCTGAATATTCATTGGAAGGACTGATGCTGAAGCTGAAACTCCAATACTTTGGTCACCAGATGTGAAGAACTGACTCATTTGAAAAGTCCCTGATGCTGGGAAAGATTGAGGGCAGGAGGAGAAGGGGACGACAGAGGATGAGATGGTTGGATGGCATCACCGACTTGCTGGATGTGAGTCTGACCAAGCTCCAGGAGTTGGTGATGGACAGGGAGGCCTGGCATGCTGCAGTCCACAGAGTCACAAAGAGTTTGACACGACTGAGTGACTGAACTGAACTGATGCTAATCAATAACTGTTGCCCTTTGTTCAACTTTCACTTCCAAGTACAGGCCCAAGCAGATGAATATTATCTCATAATAGTGAGACTAACTATATCTATCACTTTGGGAAAGTGACTAAACCTCCCTGAACAATTTCCCCACCTAGAAAATCTTGCAAGCTCTATGACACTAAGAGCACAGAATCTGTAAGATATTTTGATTTGGGTTTTTCTTGTTTTAAAGAGCTGAAAATAATCTGAGGATACCTACCAAGTAGGGAGAAGTATGGGAGAAGGAAAGAAGAGAGAAAAGAGAAAAACTATTGAATTTAGGGCTCAGGTCAAAATGGACTATTAAAGACTATGGTTTAACTCTTCTACTTCTTTCCCTTGCTTAAATTAAAATACAATTAAATTCAATGTATTTTTATGAAAAGCAGCATGTAGAGCATGACCTTATCTAACAATTATTCTTTTGATTAGCTATCTTTACTACTATCTCCATGCATGTGTGCATAAAGAGATGTCTGAAATGGGATGGTGAGGGGTTTTTAGTTTTGTTACATCTTGTTTTTAAATTTTTCTCTTTGTATTTTATTTGTAGCTTGGATTTAGGGCCTGCATGTGTTCTATGAAAACACAAGTAATTATGGAAATGATGCATTTTTTAAGATTGTCATCTGAAAACTATGATTCTCTGTAATTTACAGACTCAATATTCCTTGGATATTTCAAACATATTCCAAAGAATCAGCACTGAAAACAGAGCTTGTTGGATTTTATTTCTTAAGCCCTAGGTAGCCCTCAAAAGAACCAAGAAGTTTTTAGTGCTATGATACTTTCTGTAAAAATAGGTTGGTCTGAATTATAAATTTGCAAAAATCACCATTTCCCTCTCAAGTCCCTCTAGCTGCATTCCCTTGAACAAGCTGTGGTGCAGTGGGTGAGGAAATGCAATTTCAGACTAACCTCAAAGGGAAGTCTCCCAGAAGCTTCAACCCTTCCCACCTGGGGTTTCCTTGTTCACTAATTACATTCAACAGGTTTTACCAGCCACAAACACTGGAGAGGATTAAGAGGTACAGCCCTCCAGTTATGAAATAAAGAAGCCACAAGGATATAATATACAGCATATAGAATATGGCTAATAATACTGTAATAACTTTGTTTGGAGACAGATAATTACTAGCCTTGCTGTGGTGATCATAATATATGCAAATGTCAAATCACTACATAGTGCACTCAAAACTAACATAATATTGCACAACAACTGTATTTCAATTTAAAAAAACTCACAAACACTGGCCCTCTTGTGCTTGGCACTGAAGGATCTCTGTCTCAAAGAGCTTATTCTCTCTGAGGTAGGGGTTAGTGATGGACATAGAGCCATCATAACCTGGATCTAAAAAGTAAAAGAAAACTCAGAATAGCATAGTGTCACCCAAGTTAAAAGAAGAGTTCATTTTGAGAAAGAATGGAGTGTGGTTCCTGGAGCCTCCCACTGAACCACTGCACAGGCCTTCCTCCACTAAGCTGGGTCCTTAGTCTTCTTTTTCCACAGAATCACATTCAGATTGCTCAGACCCTCAACTGCTAGATGGGGACTGCTGATGGGCTAAGTTCCTTTAAGGCTTAATAGAAAAAGGATCAACAGGGTATCCCTCCAAGGGGCATTTTCATCTTAAGGACCTCTTTAGAGATGGTGATGCCTATTAAGGACAAGCCTACTGTATCACAAGATGTGAATATGGAGTAAATATCTTAAAACAGTGGGGCTTTTCTGATACTCCCCAGAAATAATAATATGTAAATACCTGTCTACTCTACCAACCTTGAGATTCAGAAAGAGTCATCAGTTCATGAGAAGAGGTTGGATTGCTTGAGCCTATATTGTTCTCTGCAAAGATGTCCACCTGGTAAACTGTTTGGGGCTCAAGGCCCTTGAGTTGATACTGGGTGATGGTGGCATTCTTGATCTTCACGTCAATGTGCTGGTCTTCATTCTTGCCCTGAACCTTGTAACGGATGATAATAGCAGAAATAGAATAGCCATCCAGGATCGTCCAAGAGATCACGGCTGAAGAGTCTGTGATGTTGGAAATCTTGATGTTTTCTGGTTGAGGAGGGACAACTAGAAATTAAAAAAACAAAAACATGTATCCTTAAGATGCATTACCATCTCTTTGACTATTTATTATGCTTTTGAGAGAGAGTGAATGTCGGCCTATAAACCGTGAATGGCTACTAAAGTGTTATCCCTGATGGTAACTCCAATCAGTTTGTGGTGGACTCAACACACACTTGACAACATGGCCACATATGGGAAACTTGGCAACACATGCAAATCACATATTTGCCATCCATACACTGAATTAAGACCTTGGAAATTCTGTTACTCCACAAACTGCTATTTTACTGCTCTTGATGCTGAGGAAAACAAAGATTATGAGAGCTGACATTTATATAGGCCCTTTCATATTGTAACTCATTGACTCCACATAACAACCTTACTGTTAGTATTGAGGCCTGGAAACATTAAGTGACTTGGCCACGGTCATACAGCTTATATGAAATAGATTCAAGTAGAAGAAATAAGGATTCCCATTAGTTTGCAGTTAGCCACCAGCCCATAGGAACTATCCTTGTTAAGCACTTGTTAGAAAATATGTTAAGCACTTAGTAGACATATACAAAAAGCAAGATGAAGCGTATGCATGCATCTGCACACTTACAGGTATACTTAATGTATTAAAATTATACAATATTGAATGGAAAGACATATAACAAACATAATCTTGGTTTAACAAACAGAATTTTGGTTGTCTCTAGGGAGACAGGGAGAAAATTAGAGTAGGGATGATGATCAAAGAGGATTTTGATATATCTGTATTGGGGAATTACTTTCACAAAAAAGGCTGAAAGCAAAGATGGCAAGATGTTAACAGTTGTTAATTCTGAGTTGTAGAAATGTAGATTTTTATGTATTATTCTCTGTACTGGCCTATAACTTCTGTCACAGAATTTTTTTAAAGATGAAGAAGACATGCCTAAACACTGACAAAATGGTTGAGACTTTCACATCTTACTGATACAAGAGACTGGTCGGAGAAACCCAGAGCCAGTTTGTACACCTGTTACTGGGGAAGTGGAGGCTCAGCTGCAGAAGAGAAACTCAGACTCTGGCAGTTGACAAGAGACCACAGGGTCCCAGTGTTAGTGATAGTTGGTGTGACCCAGAAACACCTGGTCTTTCCAAGGACTCTGAAATGCACAGACAGTTCTATGGCAGCAAATCAAATAGAACTCTCTGGTTCCTGATGAAAAAGCTTTCAAGACCACAAAGGAACCCTAGAAGTTCCAACTAATTTTTAATGGACAATCTGAAATTGAGAAGAGCCCGAACAACAGTTTGAAAGAAAAGTTGTTTTATTACTCTCAAATATATGCTAAGGATTATCTGTTTTGCAGATTTTCAAGCAAAGTTCCTTGGCTTTTAAGATTAGGAGAGATCTATCTGTAATGAATCACCATCTGCTTAATAAATGACTCCACTGAAAGGAAAGGTAGGGATCCCTAGTGGTCCAGAGGTTAAGAATCCTCATGCCAATGCAGGGGACACGGGTTCAATCCCTGGTCTGGGAAGATGCCACATGCCGTGGAGCAACTAGGCCTGTGTGCCACAACTACTGTCCACATGCTGCAACCACTGAAGCTGGCGAGCCCTGAGAGACCCTGCTCTGCAACAAGAGAAGCCATCACAATGAGAAGCTCACACCCTGCAACTAGAGGGTAGCCCCTGCTCGGTGAGACTAGACAAAGCCTGTGCATAGCCACGAAGATCCCAGAGAGCTGAAAATAAACAAACTTTTTTAAAAACAGGAAAGGTAAATCGTAGGACAGGTCTGCCCGTATTATTGTTAGTCCAAACATATGGAGCATTCATATATATTCTGGGTCACTAAAATGATTTGAGGTGTTGGGGGAGGGCACTCATTGGCCTCCACTTACAACTACCTACCTGTCATGGTTTCTAAGAAGCAGACTTGAAGTGATGGGAACTAAATCTAAGTGGCGGCCACCAAGCGTCATTCGGGCAAGCCTGGGGCAGCGTGAGTTACTTACTGTCGCTAAGGGTCCAAGCGATGAGATCTTCGCTCCATTCCCCTTGGGCCTTGGTGTTGACTCTGGCTCGGACTATGTACTGCTCCCTGGGGTGTAAGTTGTTAAGCAGCACTGAAGTCAAGTTGCCTGGCACTTTAATATTCTGCTGATCACTATTCATTTGCACAGATCTCCTCTCAACTTCAACATAAAAGTCATCTTCTGAGCTTGGGAATATTGGTTGCCAGGTCAAATTTAGAGTGGTCTGACTTTTTGGTAGGAGACTGAGACCTCTTGGAGGAGGAAGACCTAGGAGAAACCAGAAGGATCATCATTTTTATAGGAAGTGAAGGTAACAACAGCCCCCAAGGACAACCTTGGCTTCTAGAATAATATACAAGCTAGCAAAGAAACAGCCACTAGCAGCCATGAAATACTTTTTTTCCCTATCAAAATAGCAAAGCTTTAAAATATTAGTGCATAGTTTGAGTAGCTGTAAGACAAAAATACAACCCCCTCTGAAGGACAATTTGGGAATATGTTTCAAGAGCCTTAGAAATGATCATATACTTCGTATAATCTGACTACCAGGGATTTATCCTGAAGAAATAACTCAAAGGAAGCAAAAAGGCTAGGGACATGAAGATGTCCCTTACAACATTATTTATAATAACAAACAATCATAAGAAACCTAAGTGCTCAAAGTAGGGAAATGCTTTAATAAATTATGATATAGCCATCCAAGGGATTAAAGGATTATCATGAAAAGTACAGAAGCCCCTCCAAAACTTGTAACACATGAGAAATACTCTAATTTCCACTTGGGAAAAGTCACATCTACCATCGGTGAAAGAGGAAGGAAACTGAAAAAGTTGGAAACACTGGATTTGCCAAGGTTGTGGGGTTGCAGGTGAGCATTCAGTGTTCCCATTTTGAGCAATATGTTTTAAAGCAATTTCAGGGTTACATTCCCTTAGCAGGGACAATTTCACATGTGATAACACAGCGATGGCAGGGCCAGGCTCTGATTACATCAAGGTTTGGCTCTGACCACAGGCTGTATGGCCATAATTACCCCCAAGAACCTGAGTCACCAGAGAGGTAACTAAATGGAAACAACATGAGTTGTGAAATCAAAGAGGCAGAAGCATGCCCCTTTAGTTCTGTGACCTTAGGAAAATTTATGTAGCATGAAATAAAAACACTCACCTTCCAGACTCAAGAGGAGAAATGAGATAATGGAGATGAAAATGCTTGGAAGGTGTTTGGGTTCCATCAACATTTTCCCCCTCCCTCCCTTCCTTCCTGTCTTATCTTGTATCAGTGGACAGAGAAGGAATCTGCAAGTTTTCAACTAGTAACAGCACACTGATATTTTAAACTCCAGATATAAAGTATTTTCAAAACATAGACTAGGGATCCTCTCCTCATGCATTTTCAGTGGGGACATTACTGCCCCTAACAGGGCAAAAATTGGCCCTTGGGGTATGAGAAAATTTTAGATAATTACAATGGTTTATGAAGGACCACAATATATAAACAGATTTATGGTATTAAAATTCATGGCAGAAGAGACATTAAAACAAAACAGAGACGGTGTCTTAAGGACAAAACTATCTAAGAAGCTCTTTAGAGGGTTATAATTAAAAAAAATAAAGAAGTGGAAACAAACGAATGTATATATAACAATCACTTTGCTGTACACCTGAACTAACAACATTGTAAATCAACTATTCTCCAATACAATGAAAAAATAAAAATAAAAAATAAAGTAGAAGGCTGAGAAACTTGGTCAGAGGTGACAGGAAGTGTCTATTTCCACTCCTCAGGGGAGGGACTCTCACTAACAGCTTTGACCACCCATAGACGAGGGAGAACCAGCAATCAGGTCTGCCACCTGCTTAGCACTATGCTACAGGTCTCGTTGGCCTTTTCTCCATAACCTTTGCAAATTGTGAGAGGTGACGTCACTCTTCTCTAAAGTTCCAAAATAAGCCACCTGGAATGGGCAGGCAGGCTTATAACGACACAACAGACGGAAAGAGGGCTGATGGTGTAGCACAAACCTGGAAACCTTCTAAGCCTGTGCCTTGTACGGAGGAGCAGCCCCATAAATGGTCATTTCCTCTCTCCCCTCCCTTTGAGAGCACGGCTTACCCTTCACCCCTCCCTACCTGCCCTCTTTCTGCCGTGTGTTCAGAGTGTGTCCTGTCCCCTCCCCTCCTGGCCTTCCCGGCCTTTGCCACTCAGTCAACACACTTATAAATAGTGCAACTGCCAAATGAATTTAAAAACAAACATCAGCAAAATTCAGATGATGGGAAAAGATGAACCTTCAAGAATTCCCTTCCCACCCACCCCTGAGAACTACTTTGAAATATTCCAAGAGACCTCTGAATACATCCTGGCTGGAACATATTCTGAGAGCTGAAGACAGCACACTGTGGATCTGTTAAGTGTTTTATGTTCTGTTCCATAAATACTTTCCATCTGAGTCAGATTATGCCCTTCCCCTTTTGATTCAGCAGCACTGGCCTAGGAGAGAATAAGCTACCATTTGCTTTGTAGCAGCAACCTGATGACATTTCAGGGGCCCCTTGCATCATAGTCATGGAGGTTCCTTTTATCCTCTAAGTCATATGTAGTTTCCAGGGTTATTTTCTTTTTAAGATCTTATTTTTTTTTTTAATGTGGGCCATTTTCAGTCTTTATTGAATTTGTTACAATCTTGCTTCTGTTTTATGTTTTGGTTTCTTGACTGCAAGGCAAGTGGGATCTTACCTCCCTGACCAGAGATAGAACACGCACCCCCTGGATTAGAAAGCAAAGTCTTAAGCATTGGACTGCCAGGGAAGTCCCTGCCAGTGTTATTTTTGGTGTTACTACCTGGTGGGTTCCCAGGAAGCCATTGCTTACTTGTATAATGCTTCTACAAGCATCAGAGTAGCTCCTGAGTTTCATTTGGTTCATTAAGGATGCTGCTGGTCAGATGAACACTAGGTGGGGGGTGTGGAAGGAAGAGTGTGTGAGGAATGCACAACCTTTGCAGAAGAGCTTGACGCTTTTCCTAGTTTCTCATTAAAGCATCCGATATCCTTCTGCCTTTAGTAAATGGACGAAAACTAGGAAAACTCAACAATTGGGAAAGGATTTAGTGTCTTTGGGCTCCAGGTTAAAAAAATAGTAATAATAACTGGAGAAACAGAAAGGGATCAAGTCTGAAGATCTAGTATGATGATGAAGAATCTGATACATCACCATAGCCAAGTTATTAACCACTCTGGGACTCTACTTTTCAATCTATAAAATGGGAAAGATGACAATTCTAAGAATTAAATAAATGTGAACCTGAAACTGTAAAGCACTGACCAAGAGATAGTAACAGAATGGTTATACACAAGGCGCACTACAACATTAAAGAGAACTTTAAAAGGACTCACTCAGACATTTCAGAGGAGGGGACCTGGGTAGCAGAAAGCTGGAGTTCAGGTCAGCATCAAGGAAATTTCACAAATTCAAAAGGCTCCTCAGTTTACACAATAGAAGACTGATAGCTATTGACTAACACTGATCCATCAAGAAATAGTGCTACAATTGGAATGTGTAAACTTAAGACCAGAGCATCATACATCACTGGGGAACTTATTAGAAATGCAGATTCTTGAGCCCCGTTCCCACTCCAAAACTTCTGAATCTGAAACCCTGGAGGTGAGGCCCAGAAATTTGTTTTAATAAGCTGGGCAGATGATTCTGAGGGAAAATAATGTTTGAGAACCACTGATTTAGAAACATAGAGGTAGAGACCTCCCTGGTGGTCCAGTGGTTAGGACTCTGCACTTCCACTGCGGAAGGCATGGGTTCGATCCCTAGTCCAGGAAGTAAGGGGATCCAAGATCCTTCATGCCATGCCATGAGAGAAACAGGGTGGTATATATCATATGGCTCAAGGAGATAAAGGAAATAGGATGGGGAAATGGAGGGATAGAGCATAGGACTGCTGTTCTTAGGTAAAAGCCTTTCAATCTATTCAATGTTTTCACCATGTGCATGAATGACTTTGAAAAGCTAGAAATTACTTTATAAACACACTGGGATTTGTGGAGTATGTATGTAGCAAGAGCCTGGCCTGGGCCCTTAGGATGGAAACAGGAAGCTGGTGGAAAAAACTCAGGAGCCAAGACTGAGCACAGTTGCTACAAAGTAAATCCCAAGTCCTCAGGGATGTCCCTGCCTTCCTGAAGGCTCATCTGCTTCCTTCTCTGTCCCCGTGGATCACTCCAGCCCCCTCCCCCAGGGAGACAGACCAGGAGAGCAGCCCAAATAAAGGGCTGGCTTGGCTCCAAGTCTGAAGCCTTCCTGTCACTTTCCCACCCATTCAAAAGCAAACCCCTTCCACCACCCTTCCCACCCACCCGCTCACCCACCACCACCCTTCCTGGTCTTCCTTCCTCTTTCCCCTTCCTCCCCCACCCACCCAGCTCCTGAATAAATGCCTGTTTGCTTCAGCTGACCGATGGAAGCTGTTGTGAATCTCCTCACAGGGCCAGGATGGCCTTCTCCGCCCTCTCCACGCCGGACCAGCTGCACGCAGAGCTCGTATTCCGTCCGAGGCTCCAAATAGTTGAGGGTAACAATCTCATTTGTCACTGAGAAGAGGGAAAGTCCAGGAAACTTAAGTTGGCAGTCTTTTACATTCTTTAAACTGGAATGCTGTTATTGTGATGGGAACTAATGTTTGGTTTTTAAAAATACAATGTCTGAGTAGAACAGAGGGGAGATTCCATCTTCAGGGTCTCAGTGTTCCTACTATAAAGAAAACAAGGCTTTTTCATGTATCTCTGTGCCACTCATACATTTCTGCTCTAGTGTTTCTGTATTTTCATTTGTAGAGTAAAATCAGGCACATCTTCAACTATAGGGAATACCAATCAGATTTAGGGGGAAAAACTCAATTAGAATAATATAAAATAACTGCTTTCAAATGCAAACAGTGATTCCAATCAAACTATCAAGAGAAAAGACTCTTTGAGGGTTTGCTTACACTAATCAGACAACAAATTTGTAATAGTCATATCATAATAAATAAATAAATAAATTATCTGAAGTATTTGAAAATACCTCCCAGAAACAAATGACATATGCTTCTTTTCTTCTGAGCTATTTGTATGAATATTGCAAAGGTAGATTTTTGCCTTACCACATAATCAAGTCAGTAAGGAAAAATACTGGACTGTGTTTAAGGGTTTTTAGAAAACCTCTTTGTGGATGTCCATAAAGAGAGGATGGATTATCAATATCCTATTTTTTTTAAGCTGCTTTTTCAAAAGACCTAGCCATTGTCAATAGAAACAACAATCCAGCAAATCAGACTTATACTCCTGGGATTCTGAATTTTGGATGAGTGTTCAAAAGAATGTGAAGAGCTCCGTAATACCACCATGACTTTATTTAATGTACTCAGGTCAGCTAGTATTTTTAAGCCCCAAACCTTCGTTTTCTTCTTTTTTGGTAACTTCCTTGATTATATGCGTTTAGTCGCTCAGTTGTGTCCAACTCTTTGCGACCCTTTGGACTGTAGCCTGTCAGGCTCCTCTGTCCATGGGATTTCCCAGGCAAGAATACTGGAGTGGGGTGCCATTTCCATCTCCAGAGGATCTTCCAGACCCAAGGGTGGAATTAGTGTCTCCAGTGTCTCCTTCATTGCAGTCACGGGTAGGCGCCCTTTCAGGAATTCATGGGCATAGTGAGACTAGAGTATTGATGGAGGTGTGTATGTTCCCTGCAAGTGTGACTGTGGTATGTCTCATGATAAGATGGCACAATTTAAGCAGGTGGGTCAACAGATGGTGCTCAGCTTTAAAAAAAAAAAAAGTGCTATTACATCATCATGCAACAAGCAGGACTCTAATTTGTGTTTCAAAGTAAATTTAAATAAATTTAACTGTTCTCATGAATGTTTGACATTTTATTACATTTGAGGCTTTTGCTTTCAAAAAGGTGGGGATGGGCCTGTACTCCCACCTCCCCCTACCCCAGTTCAGTCAGCCACAGCCCAAATTCCTTCCCAAATTTCTGTGAGTTAGGAAACTGCAGTCAGGGCAAAGTCAAATAAGAAAAAAACAAAACCAAAAACATGTTTCAGTAGCAACAGCTGACTCATTGGAAAAGACCCTGATGGTGGGAAAGATTGAAGGCAGAAGAAGAGGGTTGACAGAAGATGAAATCGTTGGATGGCATCACTGACTCAATGGACATGAACTTGAGCAAACTCTGGGAGATGGTGAGGGACAGGGAAGCCTGGTGTGCTACAGTCCATGGGGTCGTGAAGAGTTGGACACAGCTTGGCGACTGAACAACAGCAGTAGCAGCAATCACCCCTCAGATGTAAGCAGATTAAGTCTCTGCCTTTCCAGTGGGCCCTGGACTTCCTTGTTACTGTAGTCATGGTATAAGCATGTATCTTTTTCCATGACCAAGCAAGACAGAGTAAAAATGGGACTGGAGAGCCAGAGAGACCTGGACAGGGAGTATTGATGAAGATAGTAGCTCCTGACACAGGCTGGTTCTGTGTCCCATTTTACACCATGCCTTTCAGAAAGGTAGACCCAGAACTCAGAGGAGCCATCACCCCGCCACTCCCTCCTGAATACTCCAAAGTAGAATCCATTGCCACAGCCCCTACCTTGGGGTAGAGGGTTGAGATTGAGAGAGAGGATGTCTACATTTGGGGACAAATTTCTTTTCCTGGTGTCCCATCTCTCGCTGGAGATTTCCTTGCCAAATCTTACCTTGAATATGCCGCCAAGCCTCATAGTGATTAACAGGTTTGTACAGAAGCTTCTTGGATTTGATTGGTCCATCCCCAAAGTAAGGCTCAGAGCTGATGTTGATGACAGCAAAGTTGTGTCCAGTGTCGATCACATTTGGGGCATTTAAGGGCTTTGGAAGAACTAAATAAAATGGCAAGAATCAGATCAGTCCTTACCCTTTGGGCTTTTACCACTGTTTTGAGATGGGGTAGTGGATGAGTGCCTTTACATTCCTAACAAAGCCGTCTTCGAGTTCTCTGATCAGATTCAATGCACTTACCCGCTCTGTGATCTCCTGGCTTTGCTCTCACCTCTCCAACCTACCATCCACAGAGTGCTTTCTTAAAGAATGAGCACTCCTCTGATCAAGAGTTTTCCGTGTGTTCCCATTACATTTCAAATAAAATCTGAAATTCATACCATGACCTGCCAGGTCTTATACAATAGCACCCCTGCCACCTCTTTAGCTCCCTCATCCTCTCATCCAATACTCTCCACTCCCAGTGACCCTTCAGTTCATTCACCTAACAATGCACCAGGCTCCTTTCTGTCTCATATTCTTGGCTGATACTATTCTCCTGCAAGGAATGCACCAGACCTCCCACGATTCTGCAGTCATCGTTTACTCATCATTCAACTCTCAGCTCTGATGTGACTTCCTCACAGTGTCTATCCCTGAACATGCCACACACTTCCACAGATCTTCTCCTTCATGGCAATTTTCAGAATTCATTATTCTTTGTGTGATTATTTAATATCAATCATCCTACTAGACTACCAGGCTATGTCTGTCTGTCTGTCTCTCTCTGCTTAGAGCAACATAAATTTATTATCTTATAGCTCTGGAGGTCAGAAATCAGAGGTCTCTGGGGGTCAGTAGTTAATCTCACTGGGCTAAGATCAAGGTGTTAAAAGGGCTGTGTTCCTTTCTAGAGGCTGTAGGGGATAATTTGTTCTCTTCTTTTCAGCTTCTTAAAAAACACCTGTATTCCTTGACTCATGGTCCCTTTGTCCATCTTCAAAGACAACAAACTCATGTCTCTCTGACCTTTCTTCTGTTGTGATATCTCTTTCTGACAGTCTTTAAAGACTGCTGTGATTAGAATGGGTCCAACTAGATAATTAGGCGGCTCAAATGGTAAAGAGTCTGCCTGTAATGCAGGAGACCCGGGTTTGATTGCTGGGTCAGGAAGATCCCCTGGAGAAGGGAATGGCTACCCACTCTTGTATTGTTGCCTAGAGAATCCCATGGACAGAGGAGTCTGGCGGGCTACAGTCCATGAGGTCATGAAGAGTCGGTCATGACTAAGGAACTGAACACACTTATATAATCCAGAATAATCTCCCCACCTCAAAGACCATGTATTCTCAATGGGACTGAAATAGTACCCTCAACAAGGTAAAAATTGGTTCTTGATGAAAGAAAACATTCTTAGATATTTCAATGGTTTTTAGCCCCCATAAGAGGCATGGTAAATAAACAGATGTACAGTATGTTTACCATGTGAAGCAACTTCTGGTTTGAAAGGAAAGGATGTCTTGTCAGGCTGTCAGTATCCTGTTTACTCAATTATAGAAGTAGCTCAACTTACTCAACTTGCTTTGAGTCTTACTGAACTCCCATGAGTTAAGAGGTCCACCAGACTCCTGGGGCATGGAGAACACGTATGGGAATGGGGTAGCCAAGAAATGAGACAGACTGTGAATCTGTCTCTTCTGCTCATGCACAAGCACCATGGTGTCACTGGACTTCACTTATGAAATTCAAAGATAAAATTTCAAGTTGAAGACAGCAGAAACTTAAACCAAGTATAGGGCCCTGTGTGGACAGGTCATAAGCCTATAAAGCCAGCCCTGCACATCACCCTTGCTGTATGAGGGGAGCATTGCAGTATTTGGAGATGGGCGTCTTTAAAGAGGCAATTCAGTTACAGTGAGGGCTCCAGTCATTGCTAATCCGGTATGACGGCTGTCCTCATTAGCATATTACTCAGTTATGTCCGACTCTTTGTGACCTCATATACTATAGCCAGTCAGGCTTCTCTGTCCATGGAATTCTCCAGGCAAGAATACTGGAGTGGGTAACCACACCCCTCTCCAGGGGATCTTCCTGACCCAGGGATCGAATCCTGGTCTCCTGAGTTGCTGGCGGATTCTTTACCATCTGAGCTACCAGGGAGGCCCTCATAAGAAGATAAAATTACCACACACACACACACACACACACACACACAGAGGGAAGACCCTGAGAAGATACAGGGAGACTATAGCTATCTACAAACCAAGAAGCAAAGGCTCAGAAGAAAGTAACCTTGCTAACAGCTTGATCTCAGATCAACGTAAGATTACACTGATCACGTAGCCTCCAGAACATTGAGAAAATTAATTTCTGTTGTTTAAGCCACTCAGTCTAGAGAACTTTGCTACCGCAGCCCTAGAAACCTATTATATATGAATATAACACAATCTACTTATTCTTTCTAATGCTGATGGATATTTGGACTATTAGGAATAAAACTCCTCAGAACATTCTTAGAGATTGTTTAATAAATGCACTCATTTCTTTTGAGCATCAACTTAGCTGTAGAATGTCATCACAGGGTAGGTGTATGCTTAGCTTTAGTATATACTGCCAATTTTCCAAAGTAGTTGTTCTAATTTGAACTCTGGGAGGAAAGTCTAGTATAGCCAACCTTCTATATGCAGGTTCTGCCTCTGCAGATTCAACCAAGGGCAGATCAATATTCAGAAAGAAAAAAAAAAAAAACTCCAGAAAGTTCTAAAAGGCAAAACTTGAAATTTTCCATGTACCAGCAATTATTTACAATATATTTACATTATAGTTACGATTTACATATCATTTACATTGTATTAGGTGTTACAATAATTCCTCTTGTCTGCAGGGGATACTTTCCAAGACCCCAGTGGATGCCTGAAACTGCAGACAGTACCAAATTCTATATACACCATTTATTTCTCCCATACACACATACCAGAGGTAAAGTTTAACTTATAAATTAGGCAGAGTAAGGGAATATTCAAATTGCTAGCATCACATTGTTAAATACAATAAAAGTTTCTTGAACATGAGCATTTTGATACCATGACAGAGGAAATGATAATGTAGATGTCTCCTAGGTGACTAATGAGTGGGATACATGGAATGAAGGGAAAACCCACATCCCAGGCAGGATGGAGTGGAACAGTGTGAGGTTTCATCAGAACAGTACTCAGAACAGTACACATCAGAACAGTACACATCAGAACAGCTACTCAGAACAGGACACAATTTAAAAATTACATATTGTTTATTTCTGGAATTTTCCATTTAGTGCTTTGAGCTTCAGTTGACCATGGGTAACTGAAACTGTGCAAAGTGAAACCACAGATGGGGGGCTGGCTATTGTTTAAGTAATCTAGAGATGATTTAAAGTATACAGGAGGATGTGCGTAGCTTGTACGCAAATACTACACCATTTTATAAAAGGGACTTGAGCATCTGTGGAGTTTGGTATCCAATGAGGTCCTAGAACCAATCCCCTACAAACAATGAAGGAGATCTGTATCTCTGTATCTTTTTAAATATTATCATTAAAGACACTGCTCAATTTACCCACTTGCAATTTTCCATTTTGTGGATACCAGTCAATATGACAGTGAAGAGGCATCAGTGACTTAGAACAAGAGATATTTCAATGGACTGATGTTGTGTGCTGTGTCTTATTTAAAAATTAAAAATTAGAATCTGTGACTCTTCTGAACCTTAGCAACATGGTTTGTTTTTTTACTTATTATTTACTTTCCATGGACAGCAAATATTCCAAAAATAACATAATTTGTCTTGTCTGCATATCACTTCCTTTCTTCCAAGAACAAGTATGATGTAAGAAATTATTTTGATTGTGTTAATGTTTTACTGAATAAAATAGATCCAGGCTTTTCCAGTAATCAAAAAAAAAAGTATTAAAGATTCTGAGGTTGTTTCTGTGGGTTCTCAGGGCAGGGAATCTAACTCTATGAGGCTCTATATATGTTACTATTGTTACTGACCTTTTTTTAAAACAAGATTATGTTCTGGGTATTTACTTTCATTGACAGAATTTACCTCTAGGATCACCCAAAGATTCCTAATCAAGTAGTGAAGTAGGTTACATACACATCAACTTCCATTATCTTGCTTCCTTTTGTGTAACAGGAGAGACTGAGAAAGCAAAATGATCTAGAAATGATGATGCGGGGTTGGACCAGGTTCCACACTGAGATTGGCAGTTCACAAGATGGGCTACCTTAGGCAAGTCACCTAAACCTCTGAACCTAGTTCTGGACTGATCAAGATGGGATAACAATACTATTGTGCCTGGTCTTTATAAAAATGAAGTAAGATAGGACTTCCCTGGTGGTCCTGTGCCTAAGACTCTGCACTCCCAAATCAAGAGGCCTGGGATCAGTCCTTGGTCAGGGAACTAGATCCCACACGCCACAACTAAAGATCCTGCCTGCCACAACTAAGACCTGGCAAAGCCAAATAAATAAATACGATAAATATTTTAAAAATATTAAGATGAATGAAGCATTTAGTCCAATGCCTTTCTAGAATACATACCACAGAGTTATTAGGTGCTTTTGTCTAAATACATTCAAAAGCAACTTTCAAATTTAAAATTTGTATTACCTCTCTGTACAACAAGGGAACTTGGATTTACTTCCACTCTATTCCTTCCCCTGAAGCCTCAAATGTACACAAATCCACTTGGAATAATTACGAATTTTGAAATACTATTTCATAGTAGGAAGAATACTCAGAACTCTGAATATATGAGAAAATAATTCATGTTCACTGTATAGCAAAGTCTGGGCTTCATATTAAGTGAGTAGTCTGCAAATTAAGATTCTCTAACTTCTCTGTAGTGAATCAGAAGTCAAGACAACGAGGAAGTTAAACTTTCTACAAAAATCAAATCACTGCCAGACTTGTGCCAGATGCAATTCCACTACTTAACAATCTCACAATCACCCTGAGTGGTAGATAAGCTAAGCTTTATTTACAAATAGAGAAAGGTTCAGACAGATCACCCAGAGCCAGACATCCTAGAATGTGAAGTCAAGTGAGCCTTAGAAAGCATCACTATGAACAAAGCTAGTGGAGGTGATGGAATTCCAGTCGAGTTCTTTCAAATCCTAAAAGATGATGCTGTGAAAGTGCTGCACTCAATACACCAGCAAATTTGGAAAACTCAGCAGTGGCCACAGGACTGGAAAAAGTCAGTTTTCATTACAATCCCAAAGAAAGGCAATGCCAAAGAATGCTCAAACTGCTGCACAATAGTCCTCATCTCACACACTAGTAAAGTAACGCTTAAAATTCTCCAAGCCAGGCTTCAGCAGTACATGAACCGTGAACTTCCAGATGTTCAAGCTGGATTTAGAAAAGGCAGTGGAACCAGAGATCAAATTGCCAACATCTGTTGGATCATGGAAAAAGCAAGAGAGTTCCAGAACAACATCTACTTCTGCTTTATTGACTATGCCAAAGCCTTTGACTGTGTGGGTCACAACAAACTGTGGAAAATTCTGAAAGAGATGGGAATACCAGACCACCTGACCTGCCTCCTGAGAAATCTGTATACAGGTCAAGAAGCAACAGTCAGAACTGGACATGGAACAACAGACTGGTTCCAAATCGGGAAAGGAGTACATCAAGGCTGTATATTGTCACCCTACTTATTTAACTTATATGCAGAGTACATCTGGAGAAGGCAATGGCAACCCACTCCAGTACTCTTGCCTGGAAAATACCATGGACAGAGGAGCCTGGTGGGCTGCCGTCTATAGGGTCGCACAGAGTTGGACATGACTGAAGCGACTTAGCAGCAGCAGCAGCAGAGTACATCATGAGAAATGCTGGACTGAATGAAGCACAAGCTGGAATCAAGATTGCCAGGAGAAATTTCAATAACCTCAGATATACAGATGATACCACACTTATAGCAGAAAGTAAAGAACTGAAGAGCCCCTTGATGAAAGTGAAAAAGAAGAGTAAAAAAGTTGGCTTAAAACTCAACATTCAGAAAACTAAGATCATGGCATCTGGTCCCATCACTTCATGGGGAAACAGTGGCAGATTTTATTTTGGGGGGGCTCCAAAATCACTGCAGCTGGTAACTGCAGCCATGAAATTAAAAGATGCTTACTCCTTGGAAGAAAAGTTATGACCAACCTAGACAGGATATTAAAAAGCAGAGACATTACTTTGCTAACAAAGGCCCAAATAGCTATGGTTTTCCCAGTGGTCATGGATGGATGGGAGAATTGGACTATAAAGAAAGTTGAGCACCAAAGAACTGATACTTTTGAACCGTGGTGTTGGAGAAGACTCTTGAGAGTCCCTTGGACTGCAAGGAGATCCAACCAGTCCATCCTAAAGGGAAGCAGTCCTGAATGTTCATTGGAAGGACTGATGCTGAAGCTGAAACTCTTAACACTTTGACCACCTGGTGCGAAGAGCTGACTCATTTGAAAAGACCCTGATGCTGGGAAAGATTGCGGGTGGGAGGAGAAGGGGACAACAGAGGATGAGATGGTTGTATGGCATCATCGCCTCAAGGGACATGAGTTTGAGTAACCTTCGGGAGTTGGTAATGGACAGGGAGGCCTGGCCTGCTGCAGTCCACGGGGTCGCAAAGAGTTGGATACAACTGAGCAACTGAACTGAACTGAACAGAGAGGTCAAATTAATTTGCTCAAAGCCACACCCAAGTTTACTAGCTGTCAGCCATAAAAATCAAACCCAGGGCTATATAATTCCAAAGGTCATAAACTTAATCCCTCCTTTCCATTTCAATGCATGTAATTTTTTTTGCTTAAGGCTTAGAATCCTGGAGGATTCCAAAAGGCATTTTAAGTGGTCAGAGGCATTTCTATCTAAAGGCAGCACCCAGCAATACATAAATGCAGAACCATCAAGGATACAATCTCTTCCCCTGGAAAATGGAGCATACCTTTAACAGAAATGTTGAAAGGCTTTTCCACCATCCCAGCCACTGTGTTCACACTGCAGACCCAGACTCCTGAGTCAGGGGGCAGGATCCGGTTGATGGTGAAGGTAGCCACAGAGAGATGACCCGTGTGGTTAAAGTCTTTTGGCTGAAAAGGTCAAATACAAAAAATAAAAAAGAAGCTTCTACAGAGGTATAAACACAAAGGTTCATAACACTGACCCCATCTCATTGTTAAATAAGAAGTTTTCTAGGAGAGATTAAGAAGATCAGTCCAAAGCTTGTATAAGCATTGGCTTATTTCCAAAGCTATTGTAGTAACCCTGCAAGTTTATGTTGGATTGACGCCCTTGCAGATCCTGCTGTTGTAGTTGTGTGTTTGGGAGTATGGGATAAACACTTCCAAGCAAAAAGTCTAATTCCTTCTAAACTGCTTCTGGTAACATTTGTTTATTTCTGGTCCAATGCAGTGATGGCTGAGTGAAAAGACAAAATGGCTTCTGAAGTGTTTGAGAGGCTGCTGAGTATGGTATTATGAAAAAAGTCAAGGCTCTGAAAACATATGGGCTGGAGCTCACATCCCAGCTCTGCCAATTCTAGCCAATTGCTTGGGCTTCTCTGGTGGCTCAGACAGTAAAAAATCTGCCCACAGTGCAGGACCTGTAGTGCAGGTTCGATTCCAGGCTTAGGACGATCCCCTGAAGAAGGGAATGGCAACCTACTCCAGCATTCTTGCCTGGAGAATTTCATGCACAGAGGAGCCTGGTGGGCTACCATCCATGGGGTCACAAACAGCTGGACACAACTGAGTGATTCTCACTTTCTTTAGTTATTTAACTTCACCCAACCAGTTTCCACTTCTGCAAAATAACTAACTAATGTTAAGTGAGACGTGTGTAGTGTGGTCAGCTCTCACTGGAGGGTAGCTGTGACTAGGGTAGGCCAAAAAGATTTTGGAAGCTGTCAATCAGCTCCTACTACACCTAGTGGATTGTTAAAGTGGAATCAGGAACATCTGATGTGTGAATATTCTGCATATTCTGCCCCTAAGACATCACTTGGATCTAGCCCTGGTCAAGTTGATTTCTGGTCATCTTTGAGAGGAAAAAAAAAATAACTAGTTCAAAGTCTTTAGACAATAAAATAAATCAATTTCCTGCAGACCACTTGTGACACAGAGAAATTTGAGGTGGTACCTGTCTCTGGTGCATTTGGCATTGTTGAAAGAGGAAAGGGAAACATGTGGGAAAGTAGCTTAGCCCTTATTTCTTTCAAGCAAAGAAAAACGATGTGGTAGCACCCTAACCAGTGGTAAGTGCCAGAAACGAAGACCCAGTCTTGTCTGAGATGTGATACACACACACATATACATATACATGATAGACTACTACTCAGCCATAAAACAGAATAAAATGATGCCATTTGCAGCAACATGGATGGACTTATTATCATACCAAGTGAAGCGAATCAGACAGAAAAAGACAAATATCATATGATATCAGTTATATGGGAAATCTAAAATGTGACACAAATGAACTTATTTACAAAACAGAAACAGACTCACAGACGTAGGAAACAAACATGGTTTAGAAAACAAACATGGTTACCACAAGGGAGAGGGGAGGTGGGGGATAAATTAGGAGTTCGGGATTGGCAGATAGAAATCACCACATTGAAAGAAGGACTTAGTGTATAAGAGAGGGAACCATATTCAATATCTTGTAATAACTTTTATTGGAAAATAATCTTGAAAAATATAACTGAATTACTTTGCTGAAAATAACACAACACTGTAAATCAACTATGCTTCAACATTTAAAAAAGCTATAATTTGTTCTACCAAAGGAAAAAAGAGAGACAGAGAGAGAGAGAGAGAGAATAACTCTTACACGGAGCACTGTCCCATCTGGCTTCACCAGGGTCATTTCTTCATTAGCAGGTCGGGGCCAGCCAGATGCTTTGCAAATGGGGTTAAATTTACCACTGTTCACTTCTATATGTTCTGGCAAATCCTCTATCTTTGGAGTCATCCTTGGCACACCTGAATGAAGGAAACAACACTGTGAAACCTAATCTTTAACACAGCAGAAGCAGAAAATATGGAAGTAGTTACCATCTAGCAAGTCATGTACTGGGCAAGAAATCTGGCAAGTATTTTATTGTTTTATCATTACATAATAAATTTTGGGGGGTAGTTGCTCTCAATTCCCATTAAAATGGTTAGCAGAACCAGAATTCACACTCTTTGCCATAATGATGCACTTTCTCAGGGTCCTAGGGGATACGGTCTCAATGCTGAAATGGTCATCATCATCACATCTCTGCAGATCTTACTGTCCAGTCCCTCTCTTGCTTTTTAAGGGAATTTATTTTTACAAAAACAAAAACCAAAGCCAGTTCTTCTTCCATGCTGCAAGCCCCCGATTCTCTGATTAACAATGTGATCATTAGTTTTGATATCTGAGAGATGTCTCATTGATTGGGAAGACTGCAACTGGCTGATGATTAATTATATTCACATTTACATCCAAGAAGTGAAGTGGAATAAAATTCCCCTAATCAATTTCCCATCAGTAGCCAAATAAAAAATACCGCTGCCAACATGGAAAGATGCCTAAGGAAAATAAATGCCTCTGATATCGAGAAAGGCATCAGGATTCCTTACTTAATGTCTGCAGAGTCTTAGAGAGTTTTGGACCACATGTAGGACACAATTGAAAGTGGTCCAACACTCAGTAAGTAATGTAGGAGATGGACATGCACTTAAAACATTGGAAAAGTGGCTGAGTTCTTTCCAGAAAAAAAAGAACAGCAGTCATTTACAAGCTGCTCCATAGCAGTGGTGAGAGGAGGTGGGGGTCAAGGTAAATGCATCAATATTGATATTTTATATTGATATCCTATCTCTCAAGCCTAGAATGAAACAAGTGAAGTGTATGGAGCAGAAGAGGAAAAGGTCTAATAGCCACAAAGGTATTCTCTGATATATCTGCAGACCTGGGGAGACTGTAATGAGAAACTTTGCCAAACTGTTTAGCACACTTAGGTACTGGTGTTGGAATTGTTCGAAGTGCTCTAACACTTTCAATCCATGCCTTTCCTTCTCTGTCCCCTTGCAGGATTCTGCGATTAGATGGAGGTTGGAGGTACAGGTAGAGGGTGTGGGAAAGGGGGCTGCCCCTTGAAAGCCCAGAATCTGGGTCTAAGTTTGAGAGTCTCACGTTTGTTTTTGTTTTTTTTTCCGCAACGCCGGCCTTAGTACAGAAAGGAAGAAGTGGAACAGAAAAGACAAATCATTAAGCTTGTCTGTTGTCCACTTTCAGTCCATCCTCTGACAGCCCCATAGCCTTTCCTCCCCTCTACACCCTCCCAGATTCCCACCCTGTAGCAAAGTCCAAATGCTGGGGTAGAAGGGAAAGTATAAAGCTGACAAGCTAAGGCCTTTGAGAAAACAGTTGGTATTTCTCTCCATACTTGTTCTGATATTTAAAACTCACAGAGAAAAGACTATAAATGTCTTACTACTCTGAGTGCAGATTTCACTGGACATATGTTATTTATATTTGTTTGACTGAAAAAGTAATATATGTTTATTATTTTTAAATTTTAAAAATATGCTTCTTTTGATTTTAAAGAGTATATTCTAGGACAGGGGTTAGCAGACTTTCCTTAAAGGACTAGATAATAAACATTTTCAACTTGGCAGGCCATATGTTCTGGGTGGTAACTACTCAACCCTGTTGTAAGAGCAGCCTCACATGATCTATGGTAAACAAAGGGGCATGGCTGTGTTCAAACAAGATTTTTAAATGAGAACAGATGGTAGGGCAATAAAAAGGAATGAGAAACATACTGATATGTGCTACAATATATATAAACCTCAAAAACAGTATGGTAAATGAAGAAAGCCAGCCAAAAAAAAGTGTAATTCTTTCACTGCTGTGCATATCCAGGGAAAAGTCTGATCCTAGAAAAGACTGTCAAAGAGGTAAACAGAGCTCTTCAGTGGCTGGTTATCACTCACTGTGCTACAAAGTGCACGAGGTTCATTCTTTATGGGAAAGGCCAGTGTGAGAGTCCATAAAGAAGGTTCAGAACGCTGTCCTTTAGAACAGAGGATCTGTTCTTCCCTACTTCTGCTTGGAAACAGAAGGAGTTTAAGACTCTTGGGCTAGTGGGGCAAGAATTATGCCAGCAAAGCTGGGTTCAGACATGCTGAACTCGGCCCTGATTACAGTGTTACCTTGCTTTACCTTCTTTCTCACACTGGAGCCCTTGGCGTCCTGGAGAGCAGAGGCATCCTTGGAACCGATCGCATTTCTCCCCATTGGTGCAACTGCACCTAAGCTTACAGTCTGGCCCATAATAACCAGGCTGGCATGCTGTCAACAAAGACATCAACAACTAGTGTTAATATGGGGGAAGGGTGAAAACTCAGTCTGTAAGTGGCTAGTTCTATTTTTCTCTCCAAGCTATCAACCTTACTGGTTATAAAAGGTAGTAAGTGATATATCTGTATTACCAAGCAATTAAAGGTTAGAGAAATTCTGATTCCAGACAAGTTGAATAAGCACTTACCAGGCCACCTGAAAGGACTGAAGAGTGATGGGGTGGGAGGGAGGATGGGAAGGACCAGGAAGGTTCTGAGGGGAATTAAAACTTGGAATATGGGAATGGTGTGCTCCTCAGCTTTTAGTCTCATGGTTGGCACAGCTGACACTATGTGGGGATGTTGGAACTCCAGAGAAAACCTGAAGTCTTACTGGTAGAGGAGTCTTAGAGGACAGAGTCAAGGGTAACTGCAGCCACTTAAAATTGAGAGGGAAAATCTAGAAAGGAAGAACGAGAGGGAGGAAGTCCCAAATTTTTGGCTGTTCCCTGAACCACACATCTTAAGTGCAGGCTCAACACAGCCCATCTAAAGGTAGAAGGAATGAACTGAGTCTGAGCTGATGCCTGGGAGTCAGAGTTTGCAGTTTGAGTCGTCCCAAATTGATTGCCTTATAGGACATAACAAAACAAAATAAACACTCTTCAGAGGAATATACTGCACTCCAGAGTCTCCTCACTGTAACTTTCACAATGTTTAGAATACAATCAACACAAGAAGAAATGGAATAGTGCCATGTAGTCCATCTCCCAGCAGTACCAGATATGGAAAAAACCTGACTTTGGGGAGCAAATACTGAAACATCTTTGAGCTCTGGCTAACTCACCACATTAGCATTTGTTAGGGAGGGTCTAGCATATTTGGCTACAGATTCATGTTAAGTCGGGCTCCCTATTTGGCTCAGTAAAGAATCTGCCTGCAGTGCAGAAGATGCAGGAGACGTGGGTTCTATCCTTGGGTCAGGAAGATCCCCTGGAGGAGGAAATGGCAACCCACTCTAGTATTCTTGCCTGGAGAATCCCATGGACAGAGGAGCCTGGTGGGTTACAGTCCACAGGGTCTCGAAGAGTTGGACATGACTGAGCACACATGCATTCACGTTAAGTTACTGTGTGATAGTCTATATGAAAAGCTTATTGGAAAGTAGATGAGAAACGTATACCTCTGAGCTTCTTTGAGTAGGTGAAGCTAGTATCACTTGAGCAAGGGCCACAGAAGATAAGATCTTAACTTCCTCGATTTTCAAATCCCAAATCTTGTCTGTATCTGACATAAAGTACTGATATTTATGATGTAGTGAAAAAAAAAATCTATGCCTTTCCAGCCCAAAATGTGGTCTGAAATGCAACAGCATCATCTGGGAGCTTGTTAGAAATGCAGACCCTCAGTCTTCCGTCCAGACCTATAGATCAGAATCTGTGTTCTAAAAAGACCCCCAGGTGATGTGTATCAGCAGCACTTTCTAAGTGGTACAGAGTCTTAATACAAAAGCATAATTAACTTCGGATGAAAGTATCTTTGATTCAAAACCCTATAGCTCAGCATAGACAGTTGACTGAGTAGTCCAGGTATGTCCTACACACCGATGTCTGGGAAGCTGGGTCTCCTTGGTATACCTGCTAGAACCTTGTCTCTTCAGGGTGTGACTGGCCCATACCTTCATTGCACTGCAGACCCTTCCAGCCTGTGGCACAGGAACACCCATAGGGGTCTGGGAGACAGAACACAAAGGACTTGCATCCCTCTGGTTCACTACACCTTTCTTTACAAGTTCTGCCAAATGTGTGTGGTTCACATGCTACGGGAGAGAAAAAGATAATTCAGAGGCAAATACCCAACCCTTTGAAAGGCATGATTCTTCTTTTCAAGGGTCTCTCCTAGACCACTGAACATGGAAAATAGTCCAGTCTGAGCCATGGAATAGTCAGGGTAAAGAACCCTTATGTAAGGTGGACACCTTACAGATAATGAAACTGCCTTTTGGACAGGACATAGGAGCCACTACTCCCAGTTATGCAGGCCATGCATTGCACAAACTGACGGAATGGTGTTCACATCAATGACGTCACAGATTTGTACACCTGTCACAACTTTCCCCTGGTGGCTCAGCTGGTAAAGAATTCACCTGTAATGCGGGAGACCTGGGTTCGATCCCTGGGTTGAGAAGATCCCCTGGAGAAGGGAACAGCTACCCACTCCAGTATTCTGGCCTGGAAAATCCCATGGACTGTATAGTCCATGGGGTCGCGAAGAGTCAGACACGACTGAGTGACTTTCACAACTTTCCGGTGGTTGACAATAAAGAGCCTTCAGGAAAGGGCACCTTTTTTGAATTCACACAAAGTTACCATATCACGTCACAGAGGCCATTTAGCTTCCATCCCCAACTGTATCCAGATCTAAAATTTGGATTCAGCAATGATTGATTTTAAATCCAAAGGTACTCATCAAGCACGCTTGACTTACCCTTCTCACACGTTCTCCCCATAAACCCAGGAGGGCAAATGCATTCCCCAGTATCTTCATGGCAAATCCCATTGTTCATACAAGCAGTGCAGATGCGGTTACATTCAGGTCCCCACTTCTGAGCTTCACATCCTTCGGTTAAGGAAAACAAAACTCTGGTGAGTGGAGCACATTCATTCCTCAAAGCTCTGGATGAGCACCTGCGACATGTTAGTCACACGAGTGAACACTGGTGAATGAAGATAAATAAAACACAACCTCTGCTCTCAAAAAGCTAAGAGTCCAATGCGGGAAACAGACATGTAATGGAACATGATAAAGACAAAGACAGAAGTACCCAATTATTTTTTTAACTTTTCATTTTATATTGGAGTATAGCTGATCAACAATGTTGTGCTAATTCCAGGTGGTCAGCAAAGGGACTCAGCCATACATATACATGTACCCATTCTCTCTTAAACTCCTCTCCCACACAGGCTGCCACATAATGTTGAGCAGTATTCCTTGTGCTATATATATCGTAGATCCTTGTTGGTTATTCATTTTAAATATAGCAGTGTGAGAACTAGCTAATCTGTATTAGGGTTGGAATATGGCATAAAGGAAGGCTTCCCAGAGGAGGTGGTATGTGAGTTGAATCTGTAAGACCTCCTAAGTGACAAAGAAGATAATGCTGGAGAGTGTGTTCTGGGCAAAGGCTAGATTGGGAGGAAAACATGGTATGTTTGAGGAGCTGCAGGTACAGTTAGAGACAAGAGGAGTGGTTTTCAAAGTGTGACCCGTGATGAATAGCATCTCCAATCTCTGGGAATCTGTTAGAAATGCAAACCCCAGACTCCTATCCATGACTTACTGGATGAGAAACTCTGGAGGTAGCTTAGTACCCTATGCTTCACAGGTGTTTTAGATAATTCTGAGGCATGCCAAAGTTTGGGAACATCCAGTTTAAAGAATGTAGAGAAAAACCTAAATGGGCAAAGAATCGGAAAAAGAATAGATATATGTATATGTATAACTGAATCACTTTACATATGAAATAACACAACACTGTAAATCAGCCATACTTCAATATTAAATAAAAATTTTTTAAAGATGAAGAATGTGGAGAAGGGAGACAAGCTAAAAGGGGAAGCAGGAGCTAGTAGCACTCAAATATTCTTCAGGTAGAAAACACAGAAGAAATGAAACAAGATCCAAAACCGAAAGCACAAGCATGGTAAAAGGCTTCCTAGATTCTCATTTCCTGGCTCCTCCACTTCAGTGCCTGGTGATTTGAGATTGTTAATTAGACCCAAAGACACCTTCTAATATAAGGAAAACTCAGGGGGAGTGGGGTGGGGTGATCTTTTGTGGTCAGGAATTTAGTTTAATCTTTCTTCTGAAAGGAACTAATGTCTTTGTCCCTGAATATGAGTCTCACAGTGGTAAACTTGGACCTGTGCCAATGGCTTATAATATTTTTGGCAAGAACTCCTGGTTATCAGTATTTTCTCTAAAATAATCAGTAAGACTGTCAACACAGACCCAGTCTGACAGGCAACCACCTAACAGATAAAGCTACAAAATGTCTCAAAGCTGATGTTTACATGCCTTCAGGTACAAAGGGGAAAATCCTACACAATCGGTGATTTCTTGAAAGCCAGACCCCAGATTATCTTCAGACGCTGAGAACTAATGATGACAGAACCCCGGGATAAAAGTGGGTCTCCTGTTACATTAACCTATGTACCAATCTGTTGACCTGACACCGTTTCATTCTTAATCCTGAGAAAGAGAAAAGGATTAAGCTTGAGGAAGTAAATGGGGTGATCTCTCAGGGATGAAGGCAGGAAAAGAGTTCCTTGATAAGCAACAAGTATGCAGTTCGTTGTCATTTAGTCATTAGTCGTGTCCGACTCTTGTGAGCACATGGACTGTAGCCTGTCAGGCTCCTCTGTTCATGGGATTTCCCAGGCAAGCATACTGGAGTGGGTTGCCATTTCCTTCTCCAAGTATGCAGTTAGGCCTCTGTGATTTTCTTCAAAATATAAAAAGGTATTGTGTTTTAGGAAACTATAGATCCATGGCATCCAAAGAGAAATCTTACAATCTTAATGTTTTCAAAAAATCTTGAAAAAAAAAAAACTATATTGGAGTATAGTTGTTTTACGGTGTTGTATTAGTTTCCACTGTATAGCAAAGTGAATCTGCTATACTGTCATGGAGAGAATTTACGCTGAAAAGAAACCCTGTAAATATAACCAGTTTGATTTTTAATATTCAGTCTTTATGACAGAATATCACCCTTATGGCAGAAAGTGAAGAACTAAAGAGCCTCTTGATGAAAGTGAAAGAGGAGAGTGAAAAAGTTGGTTTTAAGCTCAACATTCAGAAAACAAAGATCCAGTCCTGTCAATTCATGGCAAATAGATAGAGAAACAGTGGAAACAGTGACAGACTTTATTTTGGGGGGCTCCAAAATCACTGCAGATGGTGACTGCAGCCATGAAATTAAAAGACGCTTGCTCCTTGGAAGAAAAGTTATGACCAACCTAGACAGCACATTAAAAAGCAGAGACATTACTTTGCTAACAAAGGTCCATCTAGTCAAGGCTATGGTTTTTCCGGTAGTCATGTATGGATGTGAGAGTTGGACTATAAAGAAAGCTAAGTGCCAGAGAATTGATGCTTTTGAACTGTGGTGTTGGAGAAGACTCTTGAGAGTCCCTTGGACTGCAAGGAGATCCAACCAGTCCATCCTAAAGGAGATCAGTCCTGAATGTTCATTGGAAGGACTGATGCTGAAGCTGAAACTCCAATACTTTGGCCACCTGATGCGAAGAGCTGACTCATTTGAAAAGACCCTGATGCTGGGAAAGATTGAAGTCAAGAGGAGAAGGGGATGACAGAGGATGAGATGGTTGAATGGCATCACTGACTCAATGAACATGAGTCTGAGCAAACTCCAGGAGTTGGTAATGGACAGGGAGGCCTGGCGTGCCGCAGTCTATGGGGTCACAAAGAGTTGGACATGACTGAGCAACTGAACTGAACTGATTCCTAGGGTTCAAATTTACCTGAAAAGATATCCTAGTTATGAGAAATGGACAAATGCCTTCAATTGTACCTCATTTCTTAGTAAACATAAAAGAGGTCAAGCAAGGAAAGTGTTCATCATCCAGTCGTGTCAGACTCTTTGAGATTCCAGGGACTGAAGTTCGCCAGGTTCCTCTGTCCATGGAATTCTCCAGGCAAGAATTCTGGAGTGAGTTGCCATCTCCTTCTCCAGGAGATCTTCCCAACCCAGGGACTGAACCTGGGTCTCCTACATCGCAGGCAGATTCTTTATTGTCTGAGCCACCAGGGAAGCCCCAAGTAGGGAAAAGTAATTTTAAATGGGATGGTTGTGACCCAGCTCAAACTTTGTTAGAATGATTTTAGATATTAGCAGTGCTCTTCCAACAGTTTTACTGAAATGAGAGCAAAAGAAAAGAAACGTGCTTCTGACAGTCTAAAAAGGAGACAAACTGGAGATCAAAATGTGTTCGAAGTCTTTTATCTTAAAAGTTCAAGAGAATTTTAAATTCTAAACTATGCTAAGTCTTATTTGCTCTGATGTTAAAGAAAAAAAAGCTTTAAACCTTTTACCATGTATCAACATCTGATGTTTCTGATATTGTTAGGAAATTTGCCAATTTCTATCCCTGACTCTGAGCATGGAACATGGTGCTATATCACATTGGAGAGACCATCTTTTTATTTAAAAAAATTTTTTTAAGTTATGAAAGTATGGTAACACATTTACATGAGACTTGGAAAATACAGAACAAAGATATATACAGTTCCACTATATATTACAATCATTTAAGTAGATAAATTAAGATTTTTAGTTGGAGTTTCAATATCAAGCTGGAGAGACCATCTTAATGAAGTGAATGCAAATTGTGTCCTTGCCATTCAGATTCTCAAAGAAAGGGGATGACTGAAAGGGGATTTTACTTGCCCAAGCTAGATGAACCACACTTTTCATAGGTCTATTGTCATAGACCAATATCTGTTTATCTATTTATGTATGTACCTGCTCTGCTTGAGAATTACCTGAGGGACAGTCATTCATCTTATTATCTTTGTATTTTCAACACCAACATAATGCCTGGCAGAGACTTATAATCCACACAGATTTGTTGAATGAATGAATGCATGAATATAATGCAAAGCAAAACAAGTACTCTTCATGAATTAGGGGTGCTAATCATTAGAGAAATAACAGAGAATACTTAGACCCGAAGGCCTGAATATTTCATATCATGAATACCTAACACAACTGGGGAAAATTCAGGGCAAATTTTTTGCTTTCTATAAACCAATTTTTGGTAAAAATGACTGGTGATAGTTACTCTCTACCTTGATAGCTATAATAGGGGGAAAACATTTTCACTAGTTCTAATACTTGCATTTTTCAAACCTGAAAACAGAAAACACATTTGGGAGTTAAATGATATCAAAAGTATGTGGTTTAGGGGGGACTTAGTGTTTAACTAGATATTAGACTAACCCAGAAGGCCTAACTCTTCTCCCAGTAGCAGACACCTTTTTGGGGGACTGTCCATCTCAGAGGGACTCCCCTTTTGTCTGAGGAAACTGCTGCTATTCACGGGTGAGGTCCTAGAGCCTTCGTTGTGATATGTGGCCCCACCCCCACCTATAACGCCTTGGTCTAGGCAGGCAGACACCTGACAAATGTCAGACCAATCTGACTCTTTACCCTGAGAGTTCAACGTTTAGAAGTAAGGGAAACATCACTGAAGCTAAGTTAGGGTAATGGTAGCATCCCAGAGAGAAAGTCCACCCTCCCACACTGCAGTGCTGAGCTGCAGATATTCCCTGGAAGATATTTTCTAGAACTTGCTTGTCAGCCTTTAAATCAGTTTTTAAGAGTCTTTAGTATACTTCCAAGTAATCCCAGTTTTTGCTTAAGTATCCAGAGTCAGTTTTGGTTACTCACAACTCAAAATTGTAACAGCTACACCGTCACTTACTCCGGACTATGAGCCTGGTGAAGGCTGAGGTGAAGAGGTTTCCTCCTATGTACCTGGCCGAGTACACGCCAGCATCCTGGGGCTGAGCGTGAGGCAGATGCACTTCCAAAATGTCAGGGACTTCGTGCCGGGGCACCGAGTGGATGAAGGAACCTGTACGGGAGGAGAGTGAAGAGCCATGGGTCACCCTCAAACACTCCTGTTCCCTTGTCTGCCCCCTCCACTTGATCAGCTTTCCCTGACCTGATACAGAAAACGTGCTCAAGCATATTAGATGTGGGAAAAGAATGAAAAGGTTGCTATTGAATGCGCTCCCAAAACTTGAGAAAAGGATGGTGTTGGAGCAGATAGGTTAGTCTATGAGGTCCACCACTGAACACATGAGGATGAGGGTAGCCTAATGTTATCTTCTGCAGGGAGAGGCAACTAGGCAAACCTGGGGAAAATGTCAGGTAACCTTGCCAACTAATCAATTAAGAGACACCTAGAATTACTACTCCCACCTGTAAGTCTCAGCCATCCACAGAACCCAGACTAGGCCCCATCAATATCTCAGCTGCATGAGACAACTGCCACCAGACGGTCCCAAACTGTAGTTGGACACAGACTTGCATTGCACAGTTAGACCCCCATAATCACCACCAACTGGCATTCCAGTTTCACTGTGCCCTTTCCCTTAGCCTTGCAATCAAACAGGATCACATATCACATGGCAGAATTTGAGACCCCACGTATTACATCATGATGGAATTTTGTTGAACATTCATAGTTCATGTTGTATATTCCCATAACATCTTATGGAAAAGATGAACTTTTTGGCTAACCCAATACACTGTAGGTACATTCACATATGTATATAAATCTCCATTCTAATTTACTTAAGTAACCAAACATGTTACCTAAGACAGCTTCTATCATAGAATTTGGTTGGGCTTCCCTGGTAGCTCAGACAGTAAAGAATCTGCCTTCAGTGCAGGAGAACAGGGTTCAATCCCTGGGTCAGGAAGATCCCTGGAGAAGGGAATAGCTACTCTCTCGAGTATTCTTGCCTACAGAATTCCACAGACAGAGGAGCCTCATGGGCTATAGTCCATGGGATAGCAAAGAGTCGGACAGGACTGAGCAACTAACATTTTCACTTAGCAGCCTGACTTCAAACATCTGCCCCCCAGACTGGAATGAGATAATGACCCAATATTGCTTGGCTGTCTGATGTCTTACACAACAGTGCAGGAATGCAACAAAACACATGGACTCACCATTTTTGTAAATCACTGCATCTTCTTCTTTAATCAATACCTTTTTGAAAGATATGTTCACATTATCTCCCCTGTCCACAGTCATAGTTAAAGTAGCTGGTAGAAAGGAAGCTGTTAAAAGAGAGAGAAAAAAACCAAATGAGAAAATGAGGTTACATAGCTTCTCCAGAACAACTGAAACTTGAATCAGAGGATGAGATCCGGGACTTGGCAGGAGTCAGGGATTTTCATGTTAGCTTAGAGAGCTACCCTGTGAAGACACATGATGCCTCTGAACCATGCTCAAAAGCACCTGGGCTTTAGGTACATCTGCTTGCTTTCCTTAGTACCTGCCAACCCAGGCATGGCACTCTGCAAGATTCCCACAGAGATGCTGTGGGGCAGATGGTGATGAATGTGGACCCAGAGAGAGAGTGGTGTAGACCAAAGAGCACCGTGAGCACTGGAATTAGACAGTCCTGGGCTTAAGGTCACCCCCTGCCAATTTCTGAACCTCTTTGACCCAGTTACTTCACCTCTGAACACCTCAGCTTCTTCATCTGTAATTTGGAAGTAAAAGTATTTACCTTAAACAGTTGTTAGGAACTTTAAAGGGCTTCCAAGGTGGCATAGTGGTAAAGTCTGCCTGCCAATGCAGCAGATGTGGGTTCAATCCCTGGGTTGGGAAGATCCCCTGGAGGAGGAAATGGCTACCCACTCCAGTATTCTAGTCTGGAAAATTCCATGAACAGAGGAGCCCGGAGGGCTACAGTTCATGGGGTTGCAAAAGAGTCAGACATGACGAAGAGACTAAACAATGACTAAACAACAACAAACATGAGCATTAAATGATGTATGTGAAAGCCCTGGGTGCCTAGAAGAGGTCAGGATCCTTCCCAAGTATAAACGAAGGCCACGCTGCTGTGCTGACGCGTGCAGTGTGGCCACGAGTGGTGGGGAAGGCAGACAGGGGACCCCAGGGGCCACTTTCCAGGGCTCCCTGTCACCTGACTAGAAGCTTCATTTTGCAATCTAACCCAAGTGGCTCTTACTCTCTGCGACATGCCCTTCGGCTCCTGTGAGAATTTTTTGTGACCATTTCATGCTGTTGTTCTTTTCTCTGTGGTTTGTTTATATTTTCTGCTCCTTTGTGTGAAGATTGTTTAGCTAACCGTGGGACTTCTCACTAAGCATTGTATTCTGAAAGGGAACCGAGATTCCCCCTTCGGCTCAACTCCAGCGTGGTTGTTCTTTCTGCCCATTCTGTGGTTCTTTATTATTTCAGACTTTGTGCCTTTTAAGCTCCCTGTTTTGTGAGGATCTGAACACAGTCACACGGCAGTGTTCTCCTGCCGCCCAGCCTGCCACCTCCTGCCTTCATGGCTCTAGGCTGACTGCTCTTTGCTGAGGACTAATGAGGGGCATCCACAAGCCAACCTTGCAACTTGGGCTTCCCGATGACACCAGAATCTGGCTCAAACTTTACACATAGTCAGATAATCGTGTGACTTGACCGGATCATGAAAACAATAAGCTCCTATGAACCAGGCATTGTTCTAAGAAACTTGCCCATATTTAATTTTCATAATATCTCCAGGAGATAGGTACTGCAATTATCTTAATTTTACAAATGAGGAAATCAAGGTACAGAGACGTTAAGAATTCTCTTCAAGATTACATAGCAAGTTCACGGGACAACCAGGATTTGAAGCAGGTAGTTCGGTTCCAGAGGCTACTCCTAGGACCTTTTTTAAAAAAAAGAGAAGTATTTATTTATTCTTTATCTTTTGATCACATTGCATGGCATGTGGGATCCTAGTTCCTTAACCAGGGATCGAACCTGCACCCCCTGTGTTAGCAATGTGGAGTCTTAACCACTGAATCCCAAGGAAGTGCCCAATATTTTATTTTTAAAATGAGATTACTGAGGCCTACGTTAGAAGATGACTTGCTCGAGACCATCTGGATTGGTTAATTAACTCACAGATCTTACCCAAGAATATAATTCACTTATTCGTTAAGGAGTGGAGGAAAAAACTACAAGGAAGTAAAATGACATTATAACTCTTAGTGTTTATTTATCATTAAGTTGAAGGAGACAACTGAAACTTAGCTCAATTATTTTTCATCTATGGGAAACATCTTTCATTTTGTGTCCATTATTATTTTGAGTAATTACCTGACAGCCCTATGAAGACAAGATATCCATGTCTATCATGTGGGTGGTAGAGTTAAGCGTGACTAACCCACTTCTTGAAGGCCTCCTGACCATGAGTAAGTGTGAAAGTTGAGACACACACTTAAGACCTCCAGCCTTGTTCCAGACATCAGCCCTCCAGAATCATCTTCCCCTAGGCCCATGTCCTTACTTCTCACTTCCAGCCATTCTGAACTGTGCTCAGTGCTACAAACAGACCACATGATCACTCACATCCACTTTCTCCCTTCTCTTCCCTTTCCCTGTATCTCACCAAGTCCTACTTATTCAGCAGTCTCCATTGAGACATCACTTTTTCCAGGGGCCTTCCAGAATCCCGGAATTCAGGTTCAGTTCAGTTCAGTCACTCAGTCGTGTCTGACTCTTTGCAACCCCACGAACCGCAGAATGCCAGGCCTCCCTGTCCATCACCAACTCCCAGAATCTACCCAAACCCATGTCCATTGAGTCGGTGATGCCATCCAACCATCTCATCCTCTGTTGTCCCCTTCTCCTCCTGCCCTCAATCTTTCCCAGCATCAGGGTCTTTTCAAATGAGTCAGCTCTTCACATCAGGTGTCCAAAGTATTGGAGTTTCAGCTTCAACATCAGTCTTTCCAATGAACACCCAGGACTGATCTCCTTTAGGATGGACTGGTTGGATCTCCTTGCAGTCCAAGGGACTCTCAAAAGTCTTCTCCAGCACCACAGTTCAAAAGCATCAATTCTTCAGTGCTCAGCTTTTTTTATAGTCCAACTCTCACATCCAGGAATCCAGGTTAACTGCCCTAGGACTGTCTTCCCACATGCTCTGCCCTTCCCAATTACAGCCCCATGCAAAGTGTATCTCTCCTACTGGACTGGGCGTTCCAGGAGGGCAGGCTCATGGCGGTTTTGGAAGGCAGCACAGGGTGGTGGTTAGGGCCTTGGTTCTGAGATCTGGCCCAAGTACACCTTCCCAGGTCCAATACAGGGAACCAGGTATGTAAATGCTTCTAAGTTACAATAGTTATAATGCTTATCTATTAATAGGAAATCATAATGGTCCTCATGAGATATGCATTTGCTAATGGCTCAATTACACAGCAATGTGTATAAAAAGTTGCTAGGGAGATGTCAGGCACATAGTAAGTATTTAAGAAATGTTAACATCAATGCACCTCCCATGCGTGGCACAAATAGAGGCTTAAGGATACTTGTGGAAAGAATACATGAAAGAATCTGATTTCTAATTTTTCTATTTTCTTTATTATTTTTAATATGCTCATTTGAGTTACTCAGATACAAATGGCAAATCTGTCAACTTCATAAATCATGTTTGGGAAATTACATGTTCTTAAAGCTATTTCTCAAATGAAAATAGGAAGAAAAATAACATAGCTGTCCTCTGATAGAACACTCTGAAACAGATCTTTGGATGTGAAAGTGTCTCAAACTTCATTTATACTTCCCCACCCCCAAATGCAATTTTCAGGGAGGTTTGAACAAACTGCTTTTGACTTTTTCAGATGATGCCATTGATAGAACAAACAAAAAAAAATCCTTCCGCTATTTGGCCATTTGGACTATGCGAGCCAATTTAAGCCGTGTTTTGCCACATCTCAAATGGATTTTCCACTTCCTCCCCAGATACACGAGTCAGCAGCAAGCAGGAATATAGTGGTGTTTATCCTATCCTGCAGTGTCCCTAGGCAGGCGCTCCTGAGTTCCCAAGAAGTTTTAGTAGTGAACTAATAGTGTCATGAAGACATAGTGTTGGAGGTTTTCTTGACTCACCATAAAAGATATCACTTTCTTTGCACCATATTTCAGCCATTGGATGGTCAAAGAAAATCAGTTCAACAGCCTGATATGATGTTATTCAAATACAGCAGGGAACGTACTGCCTATTTTTCTATTTTGTCTAAACCTCCACAATTATGTCGACAGCTGATATTAAAATTTTCCATAATTGAATGGGAAAAGTAACAGTTCCACTAAATTATTGCTCATTCCAAGGCACTAAATAATGATAATTATTGAACATCTAGTGTAAGCCAGATAATGCTGGCAGTTTCACTTGATCCTTAAACGTATGTGGTAAAGTCTCTATCTCCATTTATTTTTTAAATGAGCAAACTATGATTTCAGTTAAGTAACTTGCAACTTAAGTAGGTTGCAGAGCTCAGCTCAAACCCCTGTCTGGCTGACCTTCACCCCCATGTCTTTGTGCTCTAGGTTGCTTTTTGGGGTTTCCATCAGAGTTGTTGTACTTTACAAACAAGTGCTCAGAATGGGGGAGGGTTGTTAACCTTAAGTGAGAGTGATATGGAAAGGGTAGCACAATACAGGCTCTGAAGCCAGACTGCTTGGCATCGAATCCCTTTCCCACCATTTACAAATGGCTATTGTTATTTTTATGTAAATTGTTCTGCAATATCTCACTTTACACGGGCTTTCAGGAACATAGCTAGTGTGTAAATCAAATCTTACACTCATGGGAGCTGGCTTCTTGCATGTACCACTTTATTCTTATTTAAAACCTAAGACACTTTTGAAGATATACCCATTTCACAGATGATTAAAAATGAGACCAATAGAAGTTGAATAACTCGCTAAGGTCATACAACTGGTAAGTAGTAGAAAAATAATTAAACTCAGGTGAATGTGAGTCTAAAAAACCACCTTCTCTCCACTGTTCGTCACCATCTATGCCTGCCTTAGCCTCACTTAACTGAATTTAAACTATCCTTACCAGTGCTGACCTGGACTCTCACTTTGGAGGGATTATAATTGTTTTTAGACTCCCAATGTTTTGGTTTAATATGCTGTATGGTTTCCTATTTATACATTTCCAAGACAGCCCAGAAAAGGCATTTTTCATTTCATTCCTGTGAGGCCACTGGGGCACAAATCTCAGATCATCTTTGTTCAGAATGTGGACATATCCGCAGAAGGACATAACTCTTAATACAAGTCAAATCCCAGATGCCACATTTGAAAAATAACAGAGTCGACTTCAGCCATGATAGCTTTGGCACACCTCACATCCCTTTGTTCAGCCTCTCTTCCCTCACTGGAGAGCCGCATTCCTGGGAATTTCTGTTGTGCACTTTTCCCACTCGCCTGGTGTCACTTAAAGGGGAATGTTAGGGTTTTGCTAAGAAAGCCTTTTCCCTCATTTTTGATGAATAATGGTTTTATCACTTTGATCTTAAAATCTTGCTGCCTTAGGGCAGAACAGAGTCATTAAACGATGTTTACAATGACATCTCCTCCAACTGCCATGAGTTTGATGGACTGGCCCAAAGTTGCAACTTGTACCCACTTCTATTTTTCTTTGGTTGCCCCACTTCCATCACATCACTGCCTTGTGAGGCATAGCAAGGAATAATATTCCCTTTTTATATAATTAAATTTATTTATTTTCAATTGAAGGATAATTGCTCTACAGCATTGTGGATGGTTTCTGTCAAACATCACCGTGGATCAGCCATAAAAAGGCTCTCGACATCCTCTGTCTCAACTGCTAAACTTAAACCACAATCTAACAAGAATGGCAGCCTATAAAAAGGGTCCCAAGTCTTCATCCCTCCTTGTATCCAAACTCTTGGCTGTTTAACTGTGCAGGGCCCCCACATCTGGACTTTAGCTCGACTCTTTGACTTGCTTTGGGCAATAAAATGAGACAGAAGTGAGGGTGTACAGTACTGAGGCTAGGTTTCAAGAAACCCTGTATGTTTCCACTTGCTGTCTTGTACCCCTGCCGTCTCCATGAGAATATACCTAGGTTAGCTTGCTAACTGGTTAACTGTCAACTGGAACAGAGCCAAGGAGGCCCAAGCAATGCCAGCCTAATAAACCTACAGCCAGCCAACATCCATACACTTGAGAAAGCCACCCAATCAAGACCAGCAGAGCCATCGCATCAAGCCAGCTGACTTAGACACACAACCTTGGACTGTTGATTATAGTATGCCACTGTGATTTCAGCTGTGTGTTACACATAATTACTGTGTCAATAGATAACTAATACACCAAGTAACTAACTAAATTGAGTTGGCAGTGGACAGCTATCTTCATTGCTGTGAATCATATTATATACACGTAACATGTCCAGATCTCCACCAGGACCATGGAGTCCTCAGTAGAACATGTGATATATATGTTCATCTCATTTCATGAACTAGGCACAATGTCTAGTGAAAGGGGTATATATGAGGGAGCTGGACTGGATTATCTCTTATCACTAATGCTCTGTACACTAGAGATAGTAACTCTTGGAAAGAGGCAGACAAGGTCTTCAAACTCCACACTCAGGTGGCTCATGCCCAGCCTGAGTGAGCAGCTGCCAAGACAAGAGGTAGGTGTGTGTCTCAATAGACCTCATCTGCTCACAACTAAGAGGCATGTTACCTTGTTGGCGCATCTTCATGGTCCGTATCCTTATTGCCTGTCCTCGAACTCTCCCTTCACAGAAATAAGCACCATTGATTTTACTAGCCTTTTCTCTCTTCCAAACAACTTTTTTAGCCCATTCTCTGGTCGCATCTTGAGTCACTTCCAGTGGATCCTGGTGCTGGTTCATTAAGGCTTCAAAGTCCCTTCCGATGGTGATGGGCTCATGGGGGCGCCATCCAGAGGCAATGCAAGTGAGGGATGTCTCAGCATCAGACACAAGAGGTAGGGAATTGATCAGGATCAGGTCCATGGCACTGTCCACTGTTGCTAAAAGGAAGGAGGGAACATAATGTATAAGGAAAGTTATTAACATGGCCCCACAGGATAAGGTGGTTTCACAAAGCTTTGTCTAAGAATAACTGTGAACAGTCTTTCTAAAATGCTACTCTGACCATGTGCTTATCTTCCATTGGACAAAATCTGAAACCCTTTACCATGGCATCAAGACTCTTTGTCACCTAGACCCTGCTAACCACTCTTACCCCACTGCACCGTAATGGACTGTTACTCATTCTCCATTCCCAAAACAAGCTGTGCACAAGGTATCTTTACTGCTACAGTGCCTAAGCCATAGTTAAGTATTCAGTAAGTGTTGAGACAAATTCATGATAATGGCTTTATTATTTTTATTATGAACTATCATTAATAATTACTATTTATGATAATTAAGTATTCATCAATTAGTGATAATGTGGTTCTATCCCAATAATTGGGGTTTTCCAGGTGGTTCTAGTGGTGAAGAACTTGCTTGCCAAAGCAGGAGATGCAAAAGACAAGGTTAAATCCTTGAGAAAACCAGTGGGAAGATCCCCTGGAGGAGGGCATGGCAACCCACTCCAGTTTTCTTGCCTGGAGAATCCCGTGGACAGAGGAGCCTGGAGGGCTACAGTCCAAGGGGTTGCAAAGAGTCAGACATGACTGAAGAGACTTAGCACACAGCCCAATATAAAGTATTCTAAAGAAATATGTCAACCACATACACCATATGCTAACTTTATAGACTCTCATCATTAGCAAGGTATTGTCCAATTCCATAATAAATTCTACAAGGTGAGGGAGGAATGGAGTGAATTTTGCATTTCCCCCTGAGCCTCATCTTTGACAAATGTAGACAGTGTATTAAGAAGCAGAGATGCCGCTTTGCCAACAAAGGTCTGTATAGTCAAAGCTATGGTTTTTCCAGCAGTCATGTATGGATGTGGCTTGGACCATAAAGAAGACTGAGTGCCAAAGAATTGATGCTTTTAAACTGTGGTTTTGGAGAAGACTCTTGAGAGTCCCTTGGACTGCAAGGAGATCCAACCAGTGCATCCTAAAGGACATCAGTCCTGTATATTCATTGGAAGTTAAAGCTGAAACTCCAATATTTTGGCCACTTGATGTAAAGAGCCAACTCATTAGAAAAGACCCTGATGCTGGGAAAGATTGAAAGCAGGAGGAGAAGGAGATGGCAGAGGACAAGATGGTTGGATGGCATCACTGACTCGATGGACATGAGTTTGAGCAAGCTCCAAGAGATGGAAGGACAGGGAAGCCAGGCGTGCTGCAGTCCATGGGGTCACAAAAAGTCAGACATGACTGACTGAACGATTACAAAGACCTGTCTTGCAGGATTCTTGTAAAAATTAAATGAAATAAAGTACATAACCTTCCAAGAACCCAGTCTGTAATATATGGGGTACTCAATGATGATTATTTCATTTCTCTTTATTCTGTTTTCTGAACACCTAGTCCCAAACCTCAAATCTCCCCAAATGTAAAAACAAAAATTTACCTGACTTTCAAAATAGTGATAAAACACATTCACAAAAAGAAAACCCTCTCATTTTACTTTCTCGCTCTCCCTCTTCCTCTTTCCCTCTCCCTTTCTATTCTCATTTCCAAAGTTTCTAAGATTAGCCAATGGAATCTTCCCTAGTCTTTCCTCTTGGTGAATGTGAAAACACCAGGGATGGAGGATGTTTTCTGGCTCCAGTGATGATTGATTCTCAAGTCTACATAAAATGATCAGGAGACTAGACAGGTCAAACACATCAGCTTACAAGGGTCTAGTGGAGTCCCAGAGATCTTTGTGTAGTTGGAAAGTGATTCAAGCAGGTTATGTGTTATCTCATTTAATAGTCATCAAATTCTCCCAACAACCACAGGAGGTACGTGCCTACTATCTCATTTTCAAGTATAAAGAAATGAGGGTGCAAAAGATTGAGTAGCTTATTCCAAGTCAGAGCTGGAATTCAAATTCTCACTGGTCTTTCAACTCCTTAGCTGTACTGTGGCCTTTCATACCCCAAAGCCTTTGGACATGGTGACCCCTGTGCCTGGAATGCTCTTTTTCACTCTCTACAAGTCTAACTCTTCTCATCCTTTGGGGTCTTAACTTAAATGCCTATTTCTTGGAGGTCTTCTTTACCTATCTCATCTATCATATATACCCACTCTCATACCACTACCTACAGTACAGCCTTCTATTTGTTTCCTTCATAAAGATTACCAAAATCTGGGATTATTTTACTTGGTCTCTCTTCTCCTAGACGATGAGACTTAATGAGCATCTGTTGGATAAATGGATGAATGGACAGATGGACAAATTTTATACCAGATCTGACTTATTCAATCTCACCAATTCACTTGGCTCCCACTTTCAGAAAAATGAGGTTAAAAAGGAAAGTTTTCTTCTGTTTATAATAGGCAAGACATGGAAATAATCTAAATGTCCATTGACAGATGAATAGTTAAAGAAGATATATATATATATACATACACACACCCACACACACACACCATGGACTATTAATCAACCATAATAATGAAATAATGCCATTTACAGCAACAACAATGGAGCTAGAGATTATCATCCTAAGTGAAGTAAGTCAGAAAGACAAATACCACATAATACCACTTATAGGTGGAATCTATAACACAAATGAAGCTATCTCTGAAATAGAAACAGACTCAGATACAGAGAACAGATCTGTGGTTGCCAGCGGGGAGAGGGGTAGGGGAGGGATGAAGTGGGACGCTGCGGTTAGCAGATGCAAACTAACATATATAGGATGGATAAGCAACAAGGCCTTATGGTATAGCACAGGGAACTATATTCAATATTTCACGATAAACCATAACGGAAAAGAAATGAAAAACAACATATAGATGTATAACTGAATCATTTTGCTATACAGCAAAAATTAACAGAATGCTGTAAATTAACCATGTTTCAATAATTTTTTTTTTTTAATGAAAGTGCTCTTCTGAGTCTAAACTGACTCTTTGCCCATATTTAAAACACTGTTTTTGAAAAAAAGAAAAAAGACCCTTTTGATAACTACTGAGCTCATGGGGGTGGGGAAGCAGATGTTATGTTTTTACAAAATACCATAGAAAGGTGGTCAATCATTGCTGAGGATTTGGAGTGGCTATTCATCTACCTACTCATGCCAAGCTCTGTTGCCTGCCATGAAGTCCTCATAATTTTCAACGGCATTTGCCAATGTTTGATATACGCAGTGATGTTTTAAGGATGATCCTACTAGGAGATACATTTTAATCTAACTCACTAGGAAGAATTTCAAAGTCAAGTCTTAACGTAAGTAGGAGTTGGTGCTGTAATTTTTTTCTTGTCAGGTTAACTTAACACACTGAGGGTAGAAAACTTGACCTGAATGGATTGTCCAAGCCTGACCCTCAAGCATCTATCTTGCTTCTAGCCTCGTTGGTTTAAGATTTCAAGTGAGAACAGAGGTTAGGATAAGAAAAGTGTCACAAGAGAGGATGAGCTGGGAAAACTAGCTGGGGAATTGCAGCTTCCAAAGTAACCCCAGAGGACGGCTGCCCTTCCACACGCACACACAGCCCTGCCTCCCAGCAAGTGCCACCTCTTCTCCCACACTCACTCATTCCAGATATGCTCCCAGAGAGAGTCCTCAGGAGGAAAGAAACACAGTAATTCTTTCAGCTCCAATGAGATCCTGGCTCATTTCTAGGGCCAGTTGAATGCTTTGCCAAAACCATGGGCTCTGCTCTGAACTCACCAAACTGGGTCAGCACTGGCCATGGTTTAGTTAATGACTTTAGGAAATAATAGAAAAGGCAGCTGATTTGAAAAGACCACCACACTGCACCTGCCAATAGTTTCTAGGTATGGGTTTAGTTTCTTTTTCCTTTTGCTCCTCCCGGCTCTCTCCCATTACTTTCAGAAAGGGAAAGAAAGGGAAATTGTATACACTGAGAGTCTGGATTTGACTACACGTTGCTACCCTTCTTCAGCATGTCAGTTACTGGAAGCTCTCTTCCACCTGTGAGTTCTCTGTCCTTTGTACTGCCATTTACCATAAAATAGCAGAAGAATTTTGTATATGAGCTTTAGATATGGGAAGAAGTACTTAGCAGGTTGCTGGAATGAATTTTAAAAATCATTTTGTCTTTCTTAAAATATGAACCTATATTTTTTCTTGTTTGTATAGATCTAGAGAATTTCAGGAAGATGATTCATGAAGCTAAAAACAAGGGTGACCAATTGGGGAGAATGAGGTCACTGGGGGACAATGATGCAAAGAAAATTTTTCACTGTCCACTTAACGTAGACTGATTTTGAACCATTTGAACATTACCTACATGCCAAAAAATAAACGTAAAAATGTAAATGTTTTTTCTTGTCCCTAAAAGTGGTGCATCTGGAAGGGAATCAAGAACCAGAGAAATATATATGTCTCTCATCATTTATGCCTACACACAGCCAAATCTTTTTGGATTACATCCAAATAATGCATTTTCTTTCTCTCTCAACTTTGGACTGGTAAGAGGAAATGTGATGTCATTCTATAGTGCTGGAAAAAAAATTGATTAAAATAAAATTTAAGTAAAGGGAGGAGGAGAGTGGCCAAACTTCCTTTCAAAGAGAAAAGAGAAGCAGAGGCCCCACTGCCACAAGTACAGTTGTAGCCTGCGGCCTCTTGAAAGGGTTCTGCCACTGGCCCCATGAAAGGTATAACTGCCACTGCATGACTGGTGCCATCAAGGATCTACTACCACTGGTACTTTCCTGAGAATAACTGCCAAGAGACAGAGCCCCCCTGGGCTCACACAGATGTTCGTCCCCATGCCAACACCTTTTCTTCTACTACAAAACTATCCTCTCCAAGTCCGGCTGGAGACTGGCTTTGGGTGGTTTCACCACAATCACAGCCTGAAGTCGTCTGATCAAATTAATTAATTAGTTCAACTTACTCTACTAATAGCAAGGCTAAGAGACTTCCCTGGTGGTCCAGTGGCTAAGACTCTGTGCTCCCAATGCAGGGTGCCCAAGTTTGATCCCTGGTCAGGGAACTAGATCCCACATGCTGCCAAAAAAAAAAGATTCCTCATTCTCATTCTGAAACAACAAAGATTGAAGATCCCTCATGCTACAACTAAGACCTGGCACAGCCAAAATAGAAACAAATAATTTAAAGACAAACAAAAAAACTCAAGGCTAAGAGTCTGCTATAAGCAAGGTGTGTATGGAATTTCATACTTCTTACATGTTTTAGGGATTGATACTATTTTCCCTCGGCAAAGATTTCACAAATACTTTTCAATATTTGCATAGAAGCGTGTCATGTTTGTAAGGAAATCCTTGCTGCTATAACTGGGTGCCTGCTGAGTTAACAAATATTGTTCATCACGGTTGAAGCCCAGCAGTATCCTAGAATGTTGTTCCGCTCATTATATGTTCTGTGTGCTGTACTGAATGCCTCTAACCTTCTGCAGTAAAATTTTCTCACTAAATTTCATTGTGGTAAACACAAAATGCTGCTTAAATTTTGTTTTTGCATATAGATTTTCTTATATTCAGTATTGCTTTTGCAAAAATAAAATAGAATCACTTAAGGACAAGTAAAAATAAGAGAAATCCCTTAAGAAAGGACTTAGAAAATGGACCAGGTGTGGCTGACAGAGAACAAAAATAAAATGGATCTAGGCAGTCAATGGCATCCCACTCCAGTACTCTTGCCTGGAAAATCCCATGGACGGAGGAGCCTGGTGGGCTGCAGTCCATGGAGTTGCTAAGAGTCAGACACGACTGAGCAACTTCACTGTCACTTTTCACGTTTGTGCAGTGGAGAAGGAAATGGCAACCCACTCCAGTGTTCTTGCCTGGAGAATCCCAGGAACGGGGAAGCCTGGTGGGCTGCTGTGTATGGGGTCACAAAGAGTCAGACACGACTGAAGCGACTTAGCAGCAGCAGCAGGCAGTCAAAACATAACTGGTTTTCATAAGTCTTTCTTAGGAAACCCACAAAATAAAACCTATAAGGACTTCTGATTCTGCTAAGGTCCTCCCTAGAAAAGCCCCTAATGAGAAGCTTGGATGACAGCAAATCATCTAAAACTTGTGGCTGGACTGCAAGGACTGTCCAGCTCACTTACTAGTCACCCAACTGTAGCTTTTGAAGTGTTTCTGGTTTGCAAAGCTTGCGAACAACAAAGCTGCCCTTTTGCTTCAGGATAACCTTGATTCTTTTCTGAGACTGATTTCTAATTTAGGATGATACTTTGAATAATGACCCACTATCTAAGACACGGAAAATATCTTTCTTTAAAAACATTCATAGAAAGGATTGTGGACTTAAATCTACACCCATATCAAAGAACTATACTGAATTAGAAATGAGCGACAGTCATGCTTTTCAAATTATATTTCAAGGAGTTGTTATTTCTCATTTTCTAAGGAAGGTGTTCCGGAACTTTCTGAGAGGGGTGGAGGAGAAATCAAGAGAGTGCATTCCAGGCACCCCCACGTATGTATACACTCACTGATCAGCTCAACTTTTGTCTGTTTTACATTTGAGCTCCACGTAAGTTTTCATTTGGGAAAAAAAGAACTTTCTTAAAATGTATAAAACCTCAAAGGTCATCACATTACAGATGAAGAAAATGAAAGGTTAAACATGAATATCAGTGAAAATACATTTCCCCGCCTCACAAGGTGTTGACTCCAATTAGTCTGCTGTCTCACATACAAGTTAGTTCATCACAGCAGAGTCAACTGTTGATTAATGCAGTTCCCGTGACTTTGAAGCACTTGCCAGCTAAGAGCAAAAGAACATTAAATTACTGCATAGGGAGGCTATTCCCTTGTGCTTCTTTTTACCTCAGAATTGTGGTTCTGGGTGGAGTCTCACTAACATGTGTTTGGAATAGGACACCATGTCTTCAGAACAACTGTCTATATGATTTCTTGGAATTCTGGTATTGACTGTGCTTCAATTTTTTCCGGAGTCTCCTTAGTTGCCTCACCTTTGTAACTCCTTCCAAGCAGCAGATATATTAAAATTCTAAATATTTAAAATGGCAAGGAGGACTAACTTAGCCAAAGTATTTTTGAAATCGGGCAATTGGCAGTGAATGAAAATATCTTGGCCCAAAGTTCAAGGCCCTGGCAATGAACCAAACAAGTAAAGAGAACCTCAAAACTATCCAGGATTAGTTGGTGGAATTGTTTGGATTTTAATTTAGGTATTTTTTAGGGTGTTCAGAAAAGGATACTTTTCTTCAGCTTTAAAAAAACACTCTAAGTTAGTTATACATTTATTCATCCATTTACTAATTTACTGAGTGCTTCCCAAGTGCTAAGGTACTGCACTTGGCCCTAGAGACACAATAATTACTAAAACAGATCTGATCTTAACTCATATGTAAATAGACAAATGTGGAAGACAGACATGGCAAACCATCACATAAATAAATGTAACACTGGAACCATGACAGGTACCATGAGAGAGAATTATATTATTATACTATGGGATAGTATAATAGTGAACTTAGTCAAACTTGGCTGATGTGGAGGAATGGTTTATAAATCAGCTAAGGCTCCCTGGGGAAGTGAAATTTGGCCTGATGGAGAGTTGGAATTACCAGGACAAAGCAAAAAGAATACAAGAAACCAGTCAGGAAAGTTTTCCCCCAAAGGGAAAACACTGAGCAGGATTCTGAAGAATGGATACATGTTCAATAGGACTCACCACTAGAATGTTCTTTCTTAAATCTATCCTAAGTGAAAGTGTTAGTGGCTCAGTCGTGTTCAACTCTTTGCGACCCCGTGGACTGTAGGCTGCCAAACTTCTCTGTCCATGGGATTCTTCAGGCAAGAATACTGGAGTGGGTTGCCATTCCCTTCTCCAGGGCATCTTCCTGACCCAAACATCGAACCCAAGTCTCCTGCATTGCAGGCAGATTCTTCACCATCTGAGCCACCAAGGAAGCCCTAAAGAAGACATTAATTTCTTTATCCGGAATTCCAGGAACTTCTGGCACCATTTCTATGTGGCAACTCTATGTTACCGTATTTTTAGCATCTTCTCTGCCTTTTTGTGTCTTCTGAAGAAATCCAGTTCCCAGGCATGTTTCCAATACATTAATCTTTTTTCTTTGTTTCCAGTATCCTTTCATGTATGTAGTAAATCTGAGCAATAACTTCATCCTCATGGCTCCTTCCAAGAAGATACTGGGCAATTAATGAGAAGATACCAAAATGCACAAGGCTGGACATAACCAAAGGAAGTTGCTAGCTTTTTAATTGCATAGTTGGGAGTTAGACAAGGACATCCTTGATATGACTAGGCTGTGTCTAACAACAAACTGTTTTCACCCAGGAGTTTTGCCAAAGGGCATGCCGGTTTCCCACCCTTGCCTCCCAGACAGAGGATCCTCGTCTGCCTGCTGGAGGAAATGGCACCTCTCCCCACCTGTGAACACCAGGAATTTTCCATTCAGGATAACTATCACAAGTTCTAGTTAGAACATTAGAATTTGCACCAGTCAGTTTGCAAGCAAGTCTTTATTTTATACAGGGAATAGACAGAGCGTCCACACAGTGAAACTTCACAAAACACACACTTACATGCAAATTCCATTCTGAAAGGTGGGGCTGGAGGAGGCCTGGCACCATCAAACTTAGGATTGTTTAAACTGGAAAAGACTTTAGAGATTGCCTGGTGCAAGCCTCGCCTGTTATAAAGGGTAAACAGACCCTTGGAAAAGAGACAGATTGGTAGTCATTCAAAGGCTAATAGCAAAGCCAGCCCTCAAGTGTGAATTTCTCTCCAGGGCCCTTTCTGCACCCTAGGGTAGTGGGGTAAAAGGACAAATCTTTAATGTGAGGGAATTTGGAATATTTACAAATTTGACAGGATGGTACCTGAAGAATTGTGAAACTTAGTAGAAACTGGGCCAGGGGAGGAAAGACAACCAAAATGCTGGGAAGGGCACAGGACAGAGAGTGGGAATTACCAGAATAAGGTTTGCCCCCTGCACAGCTTCCCCCAAAACTTACAGTGCTGCTTTATACTCTTTTCTATTATTTCACCCTGAGGGAGGGATGCTCTGTAATTGAATCATATTTATCCACTGCCAGAAAATTTATCTGGCGTGAGAGGAATCCATCTTTGTAGCCAGGACACCTTTTCTTTCTGGGCTCTTCCTCTGCTTCAATCACCTGCCAAGTTCCCTTCTTCCATTCTGCTGCCAAAAGATGTCCATAAACATGCAAACCCACTCCCACAACCAACTATTTCTATCGTCCAAGACAGAAGTCAACAAACTCTTTAACTCCTAAGTGTCCTGTTCTCCAGGTTCCAATAAAGAAAGCAATTTGGGTTGATTTGATTGCACAGTAAAGAGAATAATCAAGAATAGCTTAAAGTGATGACTCACTGAGAACTATCAGAAGAGCAAAGCAAAGAAATGAGTCTATAATGGAAGAAGTTCAGAATCATGACCATTTCTAAGAAGAGACTGACAAGGAAAGAGGGCTAGCATTCTCAGCAGGCTTCAGATGATAACATGTTGGGAAGAAATCAAACTTTGTTTATTACAGACCATGTAACAGATACTGTGCAGGTGCCTTACAAACTTTGTGCACTTGAATTCATGAAGGAGGGCATTTACATTCCATTCTATAGGTTAAAAAAAAAAAAAAAAAACTCAGATGTTCTGTAACGTGCCCCGTGACACAGAAGTAGAAAGATAGAATCTGAACCCATATCTAAGTTTCATTACCAGTCATGATGCTTCACTCTAAGCACCATGAGAAAAGTCTATTTTGCCTATTGTCCACCACTGTATCTCTAACAATTAGCACAGTACCCTGATATAAACAAGCTATTCAATAAACACTGATTAAGGACTAAATGGGTAAATAAATGAATATGTGGGGCTGGCTTTTGGTGAGTGAATTTATTCAATAAGAATTTACTTAATAAGTACTATGAGCTGGGCTTTCAGTGGGTGAAGAAAAGAACAAAATATGGTTTCTGCCTTTAAGAAGCTTACAGTCTGGTCATCCAAAGTCACTACTATATGCAAATCCATAAAGGAAAACACTAAGAGATTTCAATATAGAAAATGTCAAAAACTTTTATAAAATTATCAGCCAACTACAGTAGATTGAAAAATAATGGTCATAATAATTTCTATTTCTTTCCATTGAGAAGTGAAGTCTAACTTCTCTGCCCTTTGACTCTAGGCTTGGCCATGAGACTGGGCTTGGTCAGTGAAACATTAGCAAATGTGACAGACACAAACAGAGGCTTTCAATCTGCTTTTCCCCTAGGCTTGCTGCTTCCTACTTCTCTATGGGATCCTGAGACCACCATGAGGTAAAGTTCAGACTAATCTACTGGAGGGTGAAAGACCAAGTGAAAAAGTCAATAAGTAAATCAGTAGCAATTCACAGAGGAAGAAACACAAATTGCCAACTCTAGGGAACAAATGGTCACAATAGTTTACATTTCCTTAGACATGCATTTATGGGAGGGATGTGATTGCAATATCTATAAAGTTACATGAAAGCTGACCCTAATTCATCACTTATTATATGTCACTATTCCATGTGTGTAACGTGTAATACTGGAAAAGGAAATAGCAACTCCAGTATTCTTGCCTGGCAAGACAGAAGACCCTGGTGGGCTAAAGTCCATGGGGTCGCAAAGAGTAGCATATGACTCAGTGACCAAACAACACCAACAATATGTAATAACTTAATCCTCATAGAATCTTATAGAATATATACTATGATTGTCTTTATTTTACAGAAAAGGAGACTAAGACAAAAAGAAGTTAAATATATATCATTGTCACACAGGTAATCAATGGTAGAGCGGAGATTCAAATTTAGGCAGACTGATTTTAAAACTCACTCTTTTAACATTTAAATTATAGTCATATTACATCACTTGATATCAAAAATCTATCTCCTAACAATTCAGTGAAGAAGGTTTAGTTTTTTCAATGATAGTGTTGGAACAATTGGACATCCATATGCAGCAAAGCCCTAAACTAAAACCTCCTACATTATATAAAAATTAAATGAAAGTGGAAAGATATAAAACTTTTGGGATATGAAAGAAAAATCTTCATGATGTTGGGGCTAGGAGGTGAGCTATTAGCTAGGACACCAAAAGTGTGATCTATGAAGAAAAAATTGATAAATCTGACTTACTCAACATTTCCAACTTTGATTTGTGAAAGACACTATAAATATCAAAATACAAACTACAGACTGGGAGAAAATATCTGCAAATCACATATATGACAAACAACTTACACCCAAAATATATTTTTAAATGCTCAAAACTTAAGAGCAAAACAACTGCTATCAAATTCAATATTTTTAATGGGCAAAAGATCTGAGACACTTCACCATAGAAGATATGCGGATGGCAAATAAGTACCCAGAAAGATGGTCAATATCATTATCTACTAGGGAAATGCTAAACAAAACAATGTGAGATACCACTACACACCTATTAGAAAGGCTAAAAAAAGAAAAGAAAAGAAAAAAACCCCAAACAAACAAACAAATCCTGATAGTACCAAGTGCTAGCTAGAATGTGTAGCAACTGTAACAATCACTGCTTGTGGTATGTAAAATGGATGGTTCAGTCACTGTGGAAAATGGCTTGATCATTTTTCATAAAGTTAAGTATACATTTACTACATCACCCAGCAATCCCACTACTACATATTTACCCTACAGAAAACTGATGTTCATACAGTGAATGTTTATGAAGTAAAGTGAAGTGAAAGCCACTCAGTTGTGTCCGACACTTTGCGACCCCATGGAATTCTCCAGGCCAGACTACTGGAGTGGGTAGCCTTTCCCTTCTGCAGGGGATCTTCCCAACCCAGGGATCAAACCCAGGTCTCCCACATTGCAGGTAGATTCTTTACCAGCTTAGCCACAAGGGAAGCCCAAGAATACTGGTGTGGGTAGCCTTTGCCTTCTCCAGGGGATCTTCCCAACCCAGGGATTGAACCCAGGTCTCCCACATTGCAGGTGGATTCTTTACCAGCTGAGCCACAAGGGAAGTCCTAGCAGCTCCATTTATTCATAATCACCCCAAACTGAGAAACCCAAATGTCCTCCAATAGACAAAAGCATGAACAGCTGCGGTACATCCAAACAATGAAAATAAAACTCAGTAATAAAAAGGGATAAACTATTAATATTTGCAACAACATGGCATTATGCTGAGCAATAGAGACCAATATAAGAAGGTCACACACTGTATGGATGCATTTACATAACCTTCTGGGACAGGTGAGCTTATAAAGATACAGAGAAGATGAGTGATTGCCAGGGATTAGGAGTGGGATAGTTATGAGCACAAAGAAGTGGCACAGAAACTCTTTCAGGGGGTGATGGAATTGCTCTCTCTGTATTCTAATGTACCAGCAGTTGGAGGAACCTATATATGCATTAAAATTCATAAAGCTGGAGTTTCCCTGGTAGTCCAGTGGCTAAGATGTTGCACTCCCCAGTGCAGGGGGGCCTGGTTCAATTCCTGGTCAGAGAACTGGATTTCACATGCCACACCTAAGAGTTTGCATGTGCTTAGACGCTCAGTCGTGTCTGACTTTTTGCAACCCCATGGACTCGATGTAGCCCACCAGGCTCCTCTGTCCAGGGGGATTCTCCAGGCAAGAATGCTGGAGTGGGTTGCCATGCCTTCCTCCAGGGGATCTTCTCAACCTAGGGCTCAAACCCAGGTTTCCTGAATTGCAGGCAGATTCTTTACCTTCTGAGCTACAAGGGAAGAGTTTACCTACCACAACTAAAAAGATCGTGAGTGCCACAACTAAGACCTGGGGCAACCAAACAAATATTAAAAAAAACTCATAAAGCTATACACACACCAAAAACTGTATATTAATTTTAAAATTATGATACACCTTCTTAATTACCAGAACAAATATGTAGATAGGCCATATTTCCTGCAGTCCCAACTGGAAACACAGATTATACACAAGGACATGGGTAAATGATGATTCATTCGTTTGATTGAAGACTATAAGTTTGCATGGAATTATATCCTTGATTTATTAAGTGAAGAAAACAAGATGCAGAACATTTTTGCACAAATATTGAGAAAATCCTAGAAGTCATACACCAAGCTGATAACAGTAGTACTTCTGACTGATGAAATTGCCAGGCTTAGGGATCAGGGGTGGGGTGAGGAGGAGAGCAGATGTCCACTTATTGTTTTACATATTTAGCGTTGCATTTCTTTTGTCATTTTAAAGATTTTTATTTAGAACAAAAACACATATAACTAACCAATCCAATGGCAGTATTCTACTTAATTCCTGACACACTTGTCTCCTTTCTTAGACAGTGAGCTCACAGAAGAAAAGAACTCTGTTTTGTCTCTCTCCAGTTCCTAGCACCAAGCACTGTGTTTGACAGAATGTGTGTATTTTTAATATATTTCAGTTGAATTTGAAGAATTCAATAGTAATTAAAAGTAGTACATCTTTTTTTTTCTTTTTGGAATTTTAAGTCCAAGAATGCTCCTTTAAGTTTTGCTATAAATTTTCTTGAAAAGATCTTTTTTTACTGAGTTTTTAAAAATTACTTTTTATTAGAGTATAGTTTATTTACAGTGTTGTGTTGGCTTCAAATGTATAGAAAAGTGAAGCATATATATATATATATGATTATATATACATATACATGTATAAACACATACATTTATACATATATAATGATATATACATGTATGGTGGTGGTTTAGTCAACTAAGTCGTGTCCAGCTCCTGTGACCCCATGGCTGTAGCTTGCCAGGCTCCTCTGTCCATGGGATCCCCCAGGCAAGAATACTTTAGTGGGTTGCCATTTCCTTCTCCAGGGGATCTTTCTGACCCAGGAATTGAACCCGGGTCTCCTGCATTGCAGGCAAATTCTTTACCAACTGAGTTACCTAGACTCCTCTGTATACATACGTGTTATACATATATGTATATCAACTTTGGATTCTTTTCCCATGTAAGTCATCAAAGAATATTGAGTCAAGTTCTCTGTGTTATACAGTAGGTTCTTATTAGCTATTTATTTTATATATAGTCAAAGTGGTACATCTTAAACACAGGTGACAATTTTGTGAATTGCTAATTGCAGGGCGCCATCAGCAAGATAGTGGAGTTGTTAAGACTTTTGGTCTTGAAGTTCTGTCTCATTTCCATCATCTGTAAAATGGGAAAATAACATCTAAATCATTGACTTTTGTGTAAAGGATTATTAGTATTAGCACAGCACGAAGCCAGTGTGTTCAAGCGAATCTGTATGAAACTATAATAGTCTGTGTTAGCCTCAGAGGAAGGGATTTTTTTTTTTTTAAGTCATCTTGGAGCTAAGGTACCCACAGAAGGAAGAACCGCTAATGGCTTTGTGTCCTGCTGTGTGACCACCCTCCTGCACACTTCAAACCCACATGAGCAGGAAACAGGCCGATCATGAGCTAAGGAAGATTCCCTGTGTTTCCTTCCAAAATCCTTTGATTCTTGTCCCCTTTCGTATAGGAATGACCTTAAGAGGAAACCAAATCTCTGTCCATGCAAATGACTCTGGAAAAGCAGTTCCACAACCAGCTTGCTGGTGTGGAGGGAGCCCTGGAGAGATCAGGGTGCTACTCAGGGATGGACACAAACTGTTGCTCCATGGGCGTCTGCCAGCTGACCCTCAGGAAGACCACTGACCTACCCAAAAGCCTCCCTATTGTGTCCCTGGACCAGAGAACCCTCCCTGACATTTTCCCCTTCATCTTTAAAAGTGAGCATGTGAAAGTGAATGTACAGTCCATTAAAAGTACAGTTCCTATATTTTGTCTCACTTTAGAGCAGGACAGTAGCTCTGCATTCTGAAGTATCAGCCCCCATGGGCTCACTGATGGGGTCACAACCTTAACTCAGTAGTTAAAGAGGGCTCAGGGACCCTTTGGCCTCATTTCATTTAGTTTAGAAATTCCTTTATTACAGTTCTCGAATTTACTGTCCTTTGGACATTACCTGAGTTATTCCTGTGATTGGAAGTCTCCTATTTGGGAATCAGCTTGTGTGGTCATATTCCCTCTTCTCCATAAAAAAAAAAAAAATCCTGCATACTTCCAAACTATAGATGCATTTGTCAGGCAGAATTCCAAATATAAAATTTATGTCAGTTTTTCCCCTCTTAGACTGCAAGCCTGAACATCTCAAGAGGTACTAATCTATGTGTCTTTGTTAAGAGGGGCTTCCTGACAACCCTGAGTATGATAGTCAGTGTCATCTCCTTGGGCCTCTGCCAGGCCCTACATTTATGCCAGCGACACTGACATCTTTCCAAACTTGTCAGGAGCTCTTCTCGAGGAATCACCCTTGGAATCTTTGCATGAGCCTTCCTTCGATGATTCTTTTTTTTTCATGTCACCTGGCAAACACTTGCTTAGGCTCCAAGGCTTGACCCAGGCTCTCACACACCCTGGGGAACCTTCCAGATGGCCCAGGGCAGGGACTGTGTCCCAGGGACTGCATAGGTAAGGTACCGAGTAGGCGTGGTGATGTGACGGGCCCTGATCCTACATACAGCAGCTGCCTGGGAGTTTATCACTCAGGAAAACAGCTCCTCCTTTTTCTTCCCAAGAAGACAATCTAAGATCTACTTAGACTCTTCTGGCAGCAAGGAGACAGAGCCTGCTACTTGAGGGAAAGCAGTTCAAAAACATGAAAGCCAAGAGGCAAATTTATCACGTGTTTGAGTTGGATACCCTGGGTATGGGCTGGATCCATTTTCATGTCAAATTTAACACAGAATGTAAAGTATCACAGGGTCTCACTTTCTAAGGCCAGGCCAGGCTTTGGTTTTTGCTCCCTTCGCCAGCTGCTCTCCAACCCCTTCCACTTAGCTCTGGGGTCATGGGGGCTACCCGTGTCCCACTGGGTTCAGCCACTAGGAGCCCCAGAAGAAGACAGGAGAGTAGAAGGGGAGGATGGTCCCTCCCCACTGAGCCACCTACAGACTACAGCTCGGTGGGGAGTCTTCTTTGGCCACTGGTCAATCTAGGTCCAAGAGCCAGTCCTTCCCCTCTGCCTTCAGGCCTACACTGGTTTCAAGCACCACTCACGTTTCAGTCATTCCCTTTATGTAAATAAAATTTTGCGCTGATGCCTGAGAACTAAATCGGGTGAACAACACTTCGTGTGTCTTGGTGGGAGACAGGATTCCAGCTTGGTACCTACATCTTGACTCTTGAAGCAGACACTTGGTCACCTCCCTAGCGCTGCTATTTCTTGAAGGGGCACAGTTTCCAGTTCACTGCTATCAAGTATTTGCTAGCTGTTTCTCAACTGCAGTGTGTCAATTATGTACAGACAATTCCTAAAATGATTAGTTGTAACATAAGAACTATAGTTTATTAACTACTTATCACCTTTCAGATACTTTAAATCCATTGTGTTACTTCATTTTCACAATGACTATGAATTAGTCATTTATATCTCATATCACAGATGAGGAAACTCACTTAGACAAAACAACAGTGATGACTAAATGAGATCTTAAATGTAAAACATCCGGGACAGTGTTAGAACTCACGACTTCCTTTTCCCTAGGTTAGAACAGTAGGTCCCTCATGTGTACTCTCTGACTGCATATCCACTTGCCTTAGTACCTTAGTAGAAAACTCTAAGTCTACACATCTTAAATAGCAGTGTTCTGTTAAATCTAATTTCCCATTCATCCTCTTTGCCAAAACTCAGCAAGTGGCCATGGCCTCAGCCCAGAGATTATAGCCTGACCCGTGCTACGGAAGACTCCATTTCCGTTTTCACAGGGATCTCACCAACTCCTAGGGCTTCGGTTATCATCTGTTCCAAACCTAGATCTCTAGTTCCAACCTCTTCCCCGCTATTAAACCTCTTCCCCGTATTATAATGAGGCCTCCTGCTCATCTATGTAGGCGTCTCAACTGTGATACATCTAGAATGAACTCAGCATCTTCTCCTCTCTTCACCTTCTCTCTCTCCTTATCTCTTAAACCTCTACCTTTCTAATCACAGATGCCTGAAAACTCTGAGTTATTGTCAACAACTATCTCCCCCTCACTGTTTGTATCCAATCACCATATTCTGCCCATCCTAGTTCTGTCTTATCTCTCACGTTCAACTCCTTTTCACGCCTTCATCGTCACTCACTCGAACTCCTGCACAATCTTAGTGCCTTTGTCTCTTTAGCCCCAAACGCTCCACAGGCTTTCCTTTCCTGGCCATTGATGACATCATTTTTTTTCCACTGAGGATGCCCTTCCCCACAAACGTTTATCTGTTCAGGTCCAGTCTCTTCCAAGATTTAGCTCAAATCTCAGCGGTACTAGGAATTTGTCTTTTATTATGCTGCACAATTCAAAAAGTAAAGCTCAAATTTACAGACTGTGGCAGCTGAAGATTCAAACCTACTATGCTTGTTTCTTGAATTGAAGAAAGCAAAGGAATTTAACATACAGCAAACATGAGGTGATATTTAATTAACAACATCCTGAAATGGAAATGTATATCTTAATAATGAAGTCAGATATCAGCTTTAAAATGACATCTGACCAGCAGCTTTGAGGTAGCCTCTCTCAGCTTCCTCCTAAAGTCACGGGGAAAAAAGTGAAGAACTGCAAATACAGAGCTAACCAAGATAGTCAGTCTACCTATTGGCAGCATCCAGTAATCACAAAGGTCAATGAATTGGACTGAAAAAATGGATTTTCAATACTAAAATATTTTTAATGTCAAAAATTCCTCTTAAAATTAAAAATATATGCTGTAAAAAGTAACTTGAATCTTCAATTCCATATTAAAGTAGTCAAGACTTAGAAGGGAACAGGAAGGAGGGGGGAAAGTTAATATGTGTTAAGTTCTTTGCTGATACACTGAAGTTCAAAATATGGTTTCACTATTATTATAAACAGAGAGGCATAGGTTAAAGAGTGTTTTTTGAAAACCATAAGGGTAACCACTAACAGAATAAGAAACAGGATATATACAACAAAAATGACTAGAGAAGATAAATGTAAACAAAATGTAGGCCAAGTAAGCAAGACAGGAAAAAATAAGACTAAAAGGAAACAGCAGGAAAAGTTTTTACATTAGAAAAAAAATCAAAGTGTAAAATAGTATGTCAGAAGTTAAGATTAAATATATTATTTGTGATTGAAAGATAAATGCCTAAAATTACCTGCAGAGGGGCTTCTCTGGTGGTCCAATGGTTAAGAATTGGCCTTGCAATGCAGCGGACACAGGTTCAATGCCTGGTCTGGGAAGATCCCACATGCCTCAGGGAAACAAGCCCAAGTGCCACAGCTACTAAGCCCATGCTCTAAAGTCTTCGGGCTGCAAGTAGAGCCCACGCATGGCAACGACAAAGCCCGTGTGCCTAGAGCCCGTGCTGTGGAGCAAGAGAACCTACTGCAATGAGAAGCCCGTGTACCACAATTAGAGAGGAGTCCTGCTCACTGCATCTAGAGAACAACAGACCCAGCACAAACAAAAATAAAATTAAGAAAAATTTTAATAAAAAACAGTGGTTTTTACATAAAAAAACTTAAAAAAAAATTAAAAAGTCACCTACAGAATGACAGATATTCACAGAAAAAAGTGAAATCTTCAAAGATAATGCTTAAAATCTTGAAAACAAAGATATAGGCAATAACTTGTCAAGAAATGAAAAAAAGAATGATGAAAGAGAAGAAAACAAAGATTACAAATACTAGTTTTGGACAAGTGGAATTCAAGACAGAAGGCATGGGATGGAACAAAATCTATCATGTTTTCTTTATAGAAAGTAAATTCCATAATGAAAGAATAGTGGCTATGTATCGTAGTGCTCTAAATCATATAGAATCAAGTAAAGAAAATACAGCTGGTAAAAGCGAGAAGAGCGTGAAGAAATCACAATAGTTCTGGGGAGATAACAGCATCCCACCTCTCTCAAATTTTGACTGATGAAGTTGACTAAAAATCAAAATGCCATTTAGTAATAATTAGACATATATGTAATTACAGATGTGTCCTTCAGGTGCTGTGCTGTGCCGAGTTGCTCAGTCGTGTCTGGCTCTGCGACTCCATGGAACGCAGCCCGCCAGGCGCCTCTGTCCATGGGACTCTCTGGGCAAGAACGCTAGAGTGGATTTCTGTGCCCTCCACCAGGAGGGTCTTCCCAACCCAGGAATTGAACCCATATCTCCAACATTGCAGGCAGGTTCTTTACCCACTGGGCCACCTGGGAAGCCTGAAATCACCTGTACTGTTTTATATTTTTGCAGATCTTTTAGACCAAGCAGTTTGAGTTGAACCTGCTTAATTTAACCTTGGCATGGCTCAGAGTGATATTCAAAATATTTGCAACCTGGGCCAGCGGACACTGATTCAAGCACCAGAAAAGGTTCTGAGAGACACTGATGGGCTAGACATGAACCCTTTAGTTGCTGCATTGTTGGGAGGTCTAGAGGTTCTGAAGGAGGGATCTAGACAACCAGGCAGCAGGTCAAGGGGAAATTAGGAAGCTCAAGCAGCAGCTATTAAACAAATAGCACAGAGTTAGTCCACTGTCCTAACAGTAAGACAAAGCAGTGCAACACAGTAAGCTATCAGCCCTGCTGTATCACATGCTATCCTAGACACGCCCAGACACACTCAGCTCAGTTAAGTTCAACAGAGGGAAACTGCCTTTGCAAGAATCCCCAATCACAACAAAACAGTCCCACACCACACACAATAAATCAAGTGTAACAGCATATCATTGAACAAAAAAGAGAGAAACCAATTTCCTAAAAAATCTTCCTTGCTTAGTCACTAAGTCGTGTCCACCTCCTCGAGGCCCCATGGACTGCAGCCCACCAGGCTCCGCTGTCCATAGAATTTTCCAGGGAAGAATACTAGAGTGGGTTGCCATTTCCTCCTCCAGAGGGGTCTTTTTGGACCAAGAATCGAACTCGCATACCCTGTGTCTCCCACATTGCATGCAGATTCTTTGCCTGATGAGCCATCTTAGAGTCTTCTAAATAATTATTAATTCTCAAAAAAATCATAACTAAAGAGAGATGATTTGTAGAAAATAAGAAATAAGAATCCAACTTTCAAAACTGCTACAGTAAGTCCACAGATTAATTTGGAGACAAATTTATAGTTTTAAAAGCTTTTCTTGTTAAATGAGTATTTTAAAAAATCAAGAACTGTACTCAGGAAACATTTGTAAAAAGGACTAATAAGACTTAAGAAATTCAGGGAGAAAGAAAAAATAAAACTAAATAAGAATATTAATCAACTTAAAAACAGAAAAATGAAAATTCCAGCAGCTGGTCTGTGGTGTGGGTAAAATTTACAAGAGCAGGCAGCTAAAGGACTTAAACAGATTGGCTTGTCTAATACTTGGGGCAGGGTGGTTTGCATTGCCATAGTACAAACCCCATCATTGTCTCAACCCAGGAGTCAAGTGCAGTTTACTCATAAGTGCATTATCTGTCTGCATGTCTCTGTGATTGTGTCTGTCTCTATGCAGGAAAATTGTTGCCATTTTTATTTTTAATTGAAGTAAAATGCTGAGCTACATGCCAGGGTTGACACCAAGTTCGACAGAGATCACAAGTGCAGAAGTGAGCCAGGGTGTGCTATGCTTTAAATCAAAATCAAAACCAGAGCTCAGTGTAGGAGGTAACCATGGGAATGTAAGTGCACTGGGAATTCCAGGGGAAACCTGGGGGAATGCATTTGGATTCCTCAGGGAGAGATATGAAATCCAATCTTATCTAGAAAATGTTAATGTTGGCTACCTCTGGATGGTGGTTACATTGTACACACTAAATTAAAAGATAAACGTTTTAAAAATTGAATTTTTTGAAAGGAAAGCCAGTGACTTGGGCTCTACACATTAAGCCTTGGATTTACAGTGGTGTCTTTCATCATAGTTAGGTGTCAGAACTGTCTTCCATGCTTCCAGGTGCCCTGTGCGGGGCTCTATCTATCTCAGGAACAGCTCACAGTGCAGTGGGAGGATGGGAAGCTTAGCATGGCTGAGCAACAGAGTGATGCAATGTGTGGTCAGAGGCTAGAGGATCAAGCCATCTTGGGTGTGAATCCCAGATCTGCCAAGTACTACTTATGTAATACAGGACAATAATCAAAGCACGTGGCCTTCTGTGTCTCAGGTTGGTCATCTGTAAAATGGAGGTGATGATACCTCCTGAGCCTTTCACTGAGGATGGAAAAAAGTACACACTATAAAAAAATCTCCTGTGAATTTTATGAATAATGTGTGTGGGAAATAGAGCAGCCAATAAACGGTGATGATTTATGATTCTCTGAAGTTGTGAGACTAATGGAAAGAAAAATGGGGTTTTCTCTGCTACAAAGTAGTCACAGCTATACTTTCCTGTGGTGACAACCCTGCCTGCAGAGCTGACCCCAGGAAAAAGCTAACGTTTTTAGTATTATTTTCATCTTATGTCCAGAGGAAATAAGGTCCAGAGAGTGAGCTAATGAAGACTAGCCAGCACAATAATGGTGGAGTAGGACAAGGGTCCTTTTTGAAATTTATTTCATGTCCCTTTTGTCCCTTTATCCATGTCATAATACCTCAGAGAAGCAACACAAACATGGTCAAGAGATGAACTTGTGTGTGTATGTTTGTGCTAAGTCACTTCAGTTGTGTCTGACTCTTTGCAACCATACCTGCCAGGCTCCTCTGTCCATGGAATTCTCCAGGCGAGAATAGTGGAGTGGCCGTGACCTCCTCCAGGGGATCTTCCCGACCCAGGGATAGAACCCATGTCTTACATCTGCTGCACTGGCAGGCAGGTTCTTTACCACTAGCGCCACCTGGGAAGCCCAGAGATGAGCTCAGTTAGCCTAATTTGTTTCTGGAAAGTTGGGACCTGGTTCCATCCAAGTGCTGGCATTCTGGGCTGCATTGCTAAAGCTTCCATCCTCTGTAATTTGTGAGCTCTTCAAATGGACTTGACTTCTAGTAGGGGCCATAAAATTTCAATCTATGGTTTCTTTAATGATGAAATCTGACTCCATCAAAGAATGACACACACTTATTATCTAAAGTCATCCCTGGAAAACAAGATAGATATACCATGTGTTCTACAAACTGAAGTCAAAAATCCCTGGATTCAGAATTTTAAAATGGGACTAATCTACCAAAGCCCTGGGTTTCAAATAGAATTTTTGATTCTCTTCATTTTGGCTCCTAAAGGAATTGAAAATTATGTTAAATTGATTTAGTTCTTAGATTGTGGAATGTAGACATGTATTTAACGGAAGCCAGAATGTTTGCTCTATTGTACATACTTGAAATTAAAATTTCATTGCTGAGGCCAGTGTAGTAAATTTCAAACTTTTAACACTTGAAAGGGAGCAACATTCCAATGGTCAACTAAGAAGGAAATTAGCCACACATTCAAGTTTCCCCAAGCACCTGTCCAACGTCAGGTTTATAGGCAGTAAATCTCAGAATAAATGACATGATGCTAACTCTCTAATTCAAGTATACATAATATTAATATCCATACAGTAACACTTCATCCACCTAAAACTCTGCACTCTGGCAAACAAACTTCACCACAACACTGACAAAAATCAGTGGTATAAAGATCACGACTTAAGACACAGCCCCTTTACTCCTAGAAGAGTCTCTCAAACCTCCAGTCAACACCTTACCAACCTCTACATACAGGCCTGACTTTCTGGTTTCCAGTCTACAGCAAATAGAAAAAACAAACCAGCTTTCCACAGCTCATACTTCATTCAGTTTCAAAAACTACTTTGAACCACTACCTGCTTCGCCAATAATTCCTCAGACAGGATACCCATCCATCACTCCCAGCTCGGGGTCTTTGCCAGAGCAAATCCTACAACTATGTCAATGGTTCTCTAACGTGGTTTTGTTCAAGCTAAGACAGAATTTTAACAAATGTAATATCATATAGAAGATAATACATGAAATAAAGAATTACTCTGGGTGAAGTTGGGGGTCTGCTGTCTATGGGGTCACACAGAATTGGACACAACTGAAGTGACTTAGCAGCAGCAGCAGCAGGGTAGGGCCCAGGGACTGACAGGCAGAGTCCACATCCTCACCATCTCTGGCAGCCACACAGCACCTCCTTGGAACACCCAGAGTCCTATAACACAGGTGTGAAAGCCACTGGCCTACAGCCTGGTAGGAGATTTGTAGAAAATTAGGCATACTCACGTAACGAGTTTGCATACAAATATTAAAGAGCATCCATAAACTGAGGACATGGGTTCTCGAGTTTGGACATGTCACATGGCCACTAGCATAACAGAAGAAGCCACGGTGCAAGATTGTAGAGGGCAGTGGTGGGCTGCAGCCCTCACCTCATTCAGTCTCAGTTGACTGTGGCTCCCAAGGTTGATAAGGACGATGGTGGTGAAGCAGCTAAAGACACAGAGCTGGAAGTCACACCCTGTTGAAAGATGTCCCTGACATCAGGCATTCTTGGACATTTCCAATTATTTTGCAACCCTCAAGACAAGTCAGATGCAACTTAGTGACTAAACAACAATGACAAAAGCGAGCAATGACTCTTCTTTATTAGCAAATAATAGCTAACAAAGAGTGTGTATATGACACTCTAAACCCTTTTCTGATACTTAAACCCTCATCCCTCACACTTCCTTGAATCCTCACTCCATCCCTCAGGGTTAAGTCCAAGTGAGGAGAGGAGGTCCAGGGATAAGAGGAACCTATTAGTTTCACACATTACTTGATTGTAATGTGGCAGCCTCAGAAGGCTTGGATGAGCTGGATGGCTTCACTTTCCACAGGGTCTCTTCTGCTGTATGTTCAATGACCCTGTGGTTGAGACCTTTATTTTTCTCTTCCAGTTCCCATGACAGAAGGGAGCTTGCACAACTGGGTTTATGTTTAAAGATGATAATTAACAGATGTTAAAACCAAACAATCAAACCTGTCTCTCTCTGTGCATATATACAAATGCACATATACACATACATGTATATACACAGAGAGATCAAGAGATGATATATGTCTTATATCATTAAGAAGTATGTCTATTTAACTCTGGTGGCTGGATTTTTTAAATGTTTTCCTGTGTATCCAAATTTTTCCATAGGAACATGAATTATTTTTCTGATCAGAAAAATATACATTTTGAAGGAAGCTAAACCAAATGCCATAATTTGGAATAACTACACAGAACTCTATTCTGTATAGTAGTGTTTCATTCTCAGACTTTAAAAATCAACTGAATATTGTGAAAGAAACATTTCTCATTGTCTTTCTTGGCCTTATTTCAATAAGCCATCTGCATGTTCCAATAAAAATGTTTCTGGAATCCCTCTTCTGTAATAACTTGGCATTAATTAATATCTTTATGGTTATGAACATTTTATGCACTCAAAATAGATAGTAGTCTTGATAAATATGGGTCTTTTTACATTTATCTTTATCCTGTTAGGTGGTAACAATTTAATATTATAATAAGAATCAAAGAGTATCTCTAAAACCACAAAAATAATATATTTAGTGATCCTTTTAGTCCATTCAGATTATAAATTACTTTAAAATATATCTCCTCATTATGAAATTCTTTTTCAAACACCAGATCAAGCCTCTCTAAACATAATGAGAAGGGAGAAATGGTTAAAAAAGAACATTGTTAGTCTTGTTAACATTTTGATTTACATCATTTCTTTTTTCCCAGAACATATATAAGGAGAAACTGCAGAAACCAATATGCATAATTTTTGCCTTTGGTAAAAACCAAATACAATTTCATATCCTTAATTTTTACTTAGTCTTATCATAACATTTTTCTTTACAGTGTCACATTTCTATCTAAAAAGCTATAGTGAGTGAGAGTGAATATTTAATCAACTCCAGCCATGGAATTGTATTCTTTTTCTTTCAGTCTTTGCTAATTTGATATAGAAAACTAGTATCTTTATTTTGATTCATTGTAATTTAGAGAGTGGACTTTCTCACATGTTTATTAGCTATTTGTATTTCCTCCTTTTGTGAATTATTTGTTCCTCTCTTTTTTCTACAGATGTTTCGATTTTTTCTATCAGTTTCAATGAGCTTATTTTATGGAAATACTTTAATCTCTTATATGCCATACTTGTTGCAAGCATTTTTCTTTTGTTCTTTCCCTTTTAATTATGCTTATTGTTGGACTAACAGATTACATATTCATGTGCCTAAAGGTATTGATTTTGTGGTTTCTCCCATTGTTTTTAAACTTAAAAAGGCCCTTTCCACATAATAAGTCAATAAATATTCACTTCCATCTTCTTTTGATGGCTTGACTTTTTTTTAACCCATTTGCTCTTTAATCCATTTGGAATTTACTTTGGTATATAATAACAGATGGGATTTTTTTAAACAAGGCTTTTTTTCCAAACTAATTTTCCCAGAACTATTATTCCTTTTCCTACTGATCTGTGTCCTTTATAAGATATTAAAATTTTATATAAATTCAGATTTTGTTCTGGCCAATCCAGTCTGTTGATTTATGTGTTCATATTCTTGGACTGTACCCCACTGTTATTACACTATGATGCTCTGCCTTAAGATCTAATAGAGCTATTTCAAAGACATTACTCTCCTTTTTCACCCCTAGAACTTTTTCAACTATAGCTCCTGCTCATTCTTCATGATAAAATTCATAATTATTGGGACTTCCCTGGCAGTCCAGTGGTGAAGACTCCATGTTCCCAATACAGGGGCATGGGTTCAATCCCTGGCCATAGGGCATGGCCAAAAAAAAAAAAAATCGTAATTATTTTGTTAATTTTTTAAACAGTATTTTTCCCCCTAGTGCTACTTTATATTTATTGTAGGTATCATTTACAGGCATTTTCACAAATAGTTCTATATAGTCCTCAAACTCGGGGTGGGCCAGTATATGCTGACTACATTTTTTTTCCAATTTTTATTTAACTATAGTTAATTTAAGATGTTGTTCTAGTTTCTGCTGTACAGCAAAGTGAATCAGTTATAGCTGCTCTTGTAAAGATTCTAGAAAGCAACATCTTTTGATGAGAATTGTTAGGAAGAAATGTTTAGAACTGAATGTGATGAAAATTACAAAATCTTGCTGAGAAATATATAAGAAAATTATAGTAGTTAAAATTATATATCTGTTTTGTAGAAGAAAATATGACAAAAATGTAACTTTCCCCCAAATCAGATTAGCAAAAACCTATTCATTTATTGAATATCTACTGTGGTTAGGGCCTGGACTAGGCTCTTTAAAAACTGCAGAAACCTCTATAGAATGTTGAATGTCAATACTGCAGTAAAACTGGGGAAAAAAAAGATTTATATCAACCTGAAAAAAACATATGTCTACCATGACTTTTCTGTCAGGAATGAACAGTAGAGGCAGTCATGGGAAGTGGTAACTCACCTGGGACCTTGTACTTTATCCCTTATGCCAAAATATGGAGGAAATATTTTACTGGACAAATACTTGAATAATCCTCATGGAGTGAGGAATGGAGGGAAGAGAAAATTCCTGAAAGCCAAACTTAAGGAATAATACAGGATCTCTGCTAAGATTCCAGAGAAGGGTCTGGATCCCCAGGCTGGCCTGTTGTATTGCAGAGTGATGTATGCAAAGTGGAATTGCCTGGAAGAGTAGAGGATGTGGGAGGCAGGGAGGAGAAACAAGGAGGCTTGGAGCTGGAGAGGAATTTAGCCAGAGGAAAGGGGAGTTGTCGACTCATCAATTTATTATTTTACACACTAGACAACACAGATTGTCTTCTCCTTTGACCCAGTGAAAACGCTTTGTTACTTGCTGATGCTACAGAGTTAGATCATTTTACCTTGTTTGGCATCTCAGAGTGCTGAGTCTTGCTTCTAGTTGGATGTGGGTGAGAAGAGGCCTGCTGCAAGCCATCCAGTCACATCTGGGCTACACAGTACACAGAAATACTGCTACCCACAAGCCCTAATCTGACTGATTTGGCTGCACCCAGCCACGTGCTTCCATCTCTACTGCCTGCTGTCAGAAATGCCCTCTCGGTGCTCTGTGATGACCTAGTGGGACAGGGGGTGGACAGTGGTGGGAGGGAGACTCAAAAGGGAGGGGATAAATGTACACATGTAGCTGACTCACTTTGTTGTACAGCAGAAACTAACACATTATAAAGCAATTATACTCCAATAAAACAATTCAAAAACTAAAATTTTCTCATCTCAAAAAAAAAAAAAAGAAGAAGAAAGAAATGCGCTCTTGCGTTTGAAAGTCTGATTCCAGCCAAAGGACCCTGATTGCCCCAGGTGGAATCCATTACTCTCTCTCCTGTGCTTCCCCTGTACGTCTATGGAAACTTTACTGCAATTTGAGTCATTTATGCATTCATGTATGAACAGTCTATCCTCATTATTAGCTGGGCTTCCCAGGTGGCTCAGTGTAAAGAATCTGCCTGCCAATTCAGGAGATCCAAGAGACATGGGTTCAATCCCTGGGCGGGAAAGATACCCTGGAAGAGGAAATGGCAAACCATTCCAGTATTCTGAAGAATCTTGTGGACAGAGAAGCCTGGTGGGCTACAGTCCATGGGTTGTAAAGAGTTGGATACGACCAAGTACACAATATGCATCATTAGTTGATTCTGTATTTATGAACTTGCCTATAATTTATTTACAACCTCAAAATTGATACTCATGTTGCCTTCCCAGTCACCTGAACATACATGCAGAGCAGGGAAAACCCTGAGTCATCAGACACATCTGTTCCCGACCGAGGTAAAACAAGGCATTGTTCCACTGGGCTCTCAAACAGAAAACCAGGGTCCTCTGGATGGTTTATTCGGTGCCACTTTTTCACATTTTTGCGCTTTTTGTTGGCAAAAACAAAACACAGAAATGCAAAACTGGGTCATGCATTGATCAGGTCACAAAAATGTTTGGACTTGCAGAAATCTAACTCAGTTTTGGTGGTTTACAGAATACAGCTACCATGAGTAAGGAGAACCTACTGTACGTCCATCTGCAACTTACATCCCAACGGCAACCTCCATAGCAACACAGACTTTGTTTCATTCATCTTTATACTTGCTGGCCCAGTGTTAAGCACAGAGTAAGAGCTCAAATAATACTAAAGACTAGAATGGATTAGGAAGGAAAGAGATAGGACAAAGTGGGATGGAATAGAACAGAGTAACATTTACACAATATCTTGGAGACAGAGAGCTCCTAGGAGTAATAGCTAGTGGCATAGGGAGACAGAAGAAATAATGATAGCTAACATTTATTGAGCGTTTTTTATGAACATGTACTTGGCTAAGCATGTGACCTACCTGTATCATATAATCCTCACAACTCTTTGGTGTGGTAATATTACTATCCCCATTCTACAGGAAGGTGAAATTACTTGCCTACGGTCACATAGCTATCCCACTACTGCACAGTCTAGATTCATGTGGCATATAATACCACCTGGCAAGGTGAAAGGTGGGCTTGGTGGGGGGTCCTAATCCATGAGTTTCATCAGGAAGTGGCCTTGAGGAGAGGAAGAGAGCCTCTAGCAGAAATTGGCTTGAGTCACTGACTCTCCCCAGACTTAATGGGAAGACAGTGATGCAATGCACGATTTTCCCCCAAATGGCAAAAAAAAAAAAAAAAAAAAAAAAAAGTTTTTTGTTTGATTCCAGAAGGAGCTGGCAGAATTCATGTATTACTCACATTGGAATCACACTCTGCTGACGCCTTGTGTACTCTAGAGCCAGTCAGGGGTCAGGGCTGTGTCCAGGACTGCTGTGAGATTACTATAGGCCTCAGAATACAGCTGAGCTTCTGCAGCTGTTATGTGTTTCTGGCTCCAGTTCCACACCTCCTGGCAGATGGTTTGTGTGAACATCTCTGCCGACTCTGGGTGTGAGAGAGACACTACGGGGGAGAGGGGTGTGGTGCGGAGGCTGGGAGAACCAGGCAGCACCAAGCCAGCCCAAGCTGCCAGAGGCCATATAATCGCTTAGAAGACAAAGAGAGGACTTTATAAATGGGTGGTTTGGAGGATTTTCAGAAGGTCACTCCCTTGAGCCCTTCTGCTGGTGGGAAATGGCCGATGCTGAGCCAGTTTATCAAGTCAACCTGAAACCTTCCATAGCCACTCTGGTGGCAAAGACCCCAAATGTTCTCCATCATGCATGGATGGTGATGGGTAGGTGGATAAAATCAGTGGCAATCTTAGTATTTACTTAGTGTTTTCTAAGTTTAAGTGCTGTTCTTAATGGTTTACATGAACAAATTCATTTAATTCCCCCTCCCCAAGCTCCAAAAGGTACTATTATGATGCTTGTTTTTCAGATGAAAACAACTAACTTGTACCACAGTGCAAGGCTAATAGTAGCTGTAGTAGATCGAATTGTTGACCCCCAAACTTCAGCTCCCTTTTGCATCATTCCCTTGCTTTGGCCACACCATGGGCAGAACGTAGTTCCCAGACCTTCACTTAGAGAATGACAGTGTGCTAGTTCACAGCCTAAGCCTTGAGAAGACTCACTTGTTGATTTGTTTCTACCTAGCGCTCTTGTGTTTCTAACATCACCATTAGAACAACACCTCCCTGGGCTGATCCAAGAAGGATGAGATATGTGTGAGCAGGTCACCTAGACAACCAGCACACCTGCAGCAAGCCGCAGAGCTACAGCAGCTGCTGCGATCTGAAGCAGAACCTCAGAGCTGTACTCAGCACACATCAAATGAACCGCAAATCACACAAAGACATGTGAGGAATGATAAATGGTTTAGTCACTGGGTTTTAGGAATAGTTTGTTACACAGCGATAGCTAACCAATTCAATGGTAAAACTGGAATGCAAGCCCAGGCAGTCTGACCAAACAATAGATCAAATTTATATTGCTTTCCACACTCTCTGCTAAAGTGAAGAAACGGCCTCTAATGAGCTGAGTAAGCTTGTGCAAAGTGCTAAACTCCCAGGGCCTCAGTATCTGTAAAATGAGCAGGTTCAGTCAAACCAGTATTACTTAAGGTATCAAACATTAGCTCCACATTACACTCAAAAAAAAAAAAAAAATGGGGGGGAATTCAACAATTCTCCTGGAATTAGTATTGTGTGAAAAAACAATTCAATAACCCTGGATTAGATAATCTTTTGAGTCTTTGTCGGTTCTACTATTCCTCATTCCAGGTAGCGGTGTGTGGCTCCCCTGTGTACCTCCATTACTAAACATTTTTGAAATTAAAATAATTATCTAATTCAGGCAATTTGGGACAACATCCATGGGAAGGAGAGAATACCTGTGATGGAAGAGGTTTTCTCTATTTCCTTCAAACCTTGGCATATCCTCCTAGCACCCTGAGCCAACAACGGCAGAGGGGACCTCACCCCTTCTCCTACTAGATCACCCTAGAATCAAGTTTACAGAAAAGCACACAGAAACAGGAAGCTGCCATGACATGGGACATCTCCCAGAGAGGAATCTATGCTTGCTTACTTCATTTCCTCACCTCCCTCTTACTCTTCAAACCAGGCCCTGCCCATCCACTAGAAATGCTTAGCAGCAATACCCAACTGCCAAATTCTCCAGTCTCTCTCGTAATCCTAGCTCCTGCCTTTGTACATTTTGATGTAGATGAGAAACTCCCTCCTCCTTTGGCTTGTTGCCTTCAGCTTCCTCTTCCTCCACCCATATCACCCCTTGACATAGGTGTTCCCGAAACAAACTCTTTCTCCTCTTTTTGGCAATGTCATCCCCTCACAGGGCTTCATCCCATATCCTGACAACTCCCATAACTGACTCTGACCCTGCCCACTCAGCGAACCTCAAGCCAAGTTACCTTCTCCCCAGTCCACCTCCCCAGCTTTGGTCTTTGTACCCTACAGGGTAGCCGCATAGAACCACTGCACAAACATTTGTTAAACTTTTTTATCCCTCATTTTCCACACTTCTTCCTTGGCCTAGAACACCTTTCTTCCTCACTTCCACTCCTGATTTTCCACAAGGCACAATCCTGCTCATTCTTCTCAAACATCACCCTCTTGGTGAGACCCATGTTTTCTTCCAGAATGACTCCCTCCAGCCTCAATACTCCCAGTGCGCACTGTCTGCCTCTAACAGAGCAGAGCTTCTCACCTGCCAGACTAAAAGCCACCTGAGGTCAGATCCCTATCTTAACCATGTTTGTAACTTGAATGCCCAGCAGATTGCCCCCACACAGAAAGGGTTCACTAAATGTCAGCTTGAATGAACGCATATAACTGACCTACTTGTTCCTCCACTTTGGCCACTGCCCACTACTTTGCATGCTGACTGTTGGGCCTTTTTAGAGGAATGCTCAGGGTACCCAAGGGGTAAACTAGGTCTTAACTGTAATTTATTAATAAATGTCCCCTTTCCAGGTTTCCTGAGAGGAGCAAGATTAGAGTCCAAGTCAGTCCTCTGAGACAGGTTGATCACCAAAAGACTCCCTTCTGCTTAATCCATTAGTATTATTTATGTGCCCAAATTACTTTTCCACTTTTAATTTGAACACATACATAGAGTTCTAAAAAAGTATTGGTTCCCTCATTCTTTTAGAGCAGTGTCTCTCAAACTGCATTAATTTAGACAGTATTTTCGTGATTTTTGCTGAGTCTACATGCTAAGTCGCTTCAGTCAGGTCCGACTCTGTGCGACCCCAGAGACAGCAGCCCACCAGGCTCTCCCGTTCCTGGGATTCTTCAGGCAAGAACACTGGAGTGGGTTGCCATTTCCTTCTCCAATGCATGAAAGTGAAAAGGGAAAGTGAAATCGCTCAGTCATGTCTGACCCTCAGCGACCTCATGGACTGCAGCCTTCCAGTCTCCTCCGTCCATGGGATTTTCCAGGCAGGAGTACTGGATTGGGTGCCATTGCCTTCTCCATGAGACTTGTATAATAATTATTCTATTAACCATTCTCTTTAAGTTAACTCATCTTTTTTTTCTTAGCCTCATATAATGCCAAAATACTCATGAAATTACATGATTGTTATGATATATACACACATATGGACTTTCCCAGGTGGCTCAGTGGTAAAGAATCCACCTGCCAAGCAGGAGACTTGGGTTCAACCTGGATCAGGAAGATCTCCTGGAGAAGGAAATGGCAACCCACTCCAGTATTCTTGCCTAAGAAATTCCACAGATAGAAGAAGCTACAGTCCATAGCGTCACAGAGTCACACACAACTTAGCAACTACACAACAACTATACACACATATGTCTATATACACATATTAATTTCATAATTAAAAATGCCCTTTTTAAATTGCATCACATAAAATCATCTTTCAGGCCAGCAATAGTGTATATAGGACACTTGGGGAAGCACTAGGTCAGAACACTGAATCCAATGCAAAACAATTATTAAAGCATTTCTCTTCCAGCCAGGATACTATATTTGGTGCTGAGAATGCTAATGTGTCATTCAGCCCATAGCCTAGTGGGAAAACCATCAAGTAAACTGTAAATTGTGATTTAATATTCTAAGTTCTATGTCAGGGACAAACGTAAGGGTGCCTGTATCCAAAACCTCTTGGACACCAATGCAAATCTTCCCCATTCCCACTTTAGCTCCAAATGCTTCTGCAATCACTTCTGAGCAGGCCTCCATCAGCTTTGAGCAGATGGAACCTCAAAGTACCTCACTCAGGGCCTGTGGGAGGATATCGCACTTCCTCCCCTGGGACTTTCTATGGCACAACAGCGCAGGACCCCAGTAACTTACCAGCTTCTGGCATCTACATGAGCCTTAAACAAAGGGAAGGAAAGCAAAGTATGAAGGCCCAGAGCTACATTTCATGAGGCTCCTTAGAAGGTGTGGAGCACCAGGCATTTGGGGCTTCTCTGGGGCTCAGATGGTAAGAATCCACCTGCAATGCAGGAGACCCAGGTTCAATCCCTTGGTCAGGAAGATGCCCTGGAGGCGGGCATGGCTACCCACTCCAGGATTCTTGCCTGAAGAATTCCATGGACAGAGAAGCCTGGTGGCCGACATACAGCCCACAGGGTCGCAAAGTGTCAGACTTGACTGAGCAACTAACATTTCACTTCACCAGGCTTTTGAGGCAGTGGCCAACATGATAGTACATGCTTGTATACTTCCATTCCCGTAGCCCCTCATTCTTGCTCCCTAGGATCACTTCCCAAATAATCTACCAGTAATGAGCTTAGTCTGAAGTGAGGCACACACACTGCACTGGGAACTGACAATGCCACTTAAGATTTTCAAGAACTAGGAATTCATAGGTTTGGGATAAATGAGGTGGGAACAATCTAGAGCAAAGCATCCTAGAGCCACTTTTCAGTTAGCACCTGAGAAAAGAGGCTGGCAGGAGAAAAAATGGGGAGCACCATCTTCCCAGCTGGTAGGGCCATGGGAAGGAACTCCCCACCTGACACTCCAGATTTTTAGCCAGAGCCCAAGAACACACAGCTCTAAGGATTTCTCCCCTTGTTCTGAGACAAGGCCAAGCTTAGGACAAAAGGAGGCAGTGGGGTAGTAACTCAACAATAGGGAGTTACCTCAAGGAAAGGTGGGGAGCTCCATCTGGCATAGAATGAATTACCTGCCCTCTTGGATAGAGATGTGCTTTGAAAAGACGGACATTAAGTGACATAAGCGCCTCTAGCTTTGTTTATAAGTAAAAAAGAACATCAGATTTTTAGAGTGCTCATTATATACCCACACCATACAGTGTCCATTTAAAGTAGTATATTTTAAAATCTTCCCCCTGAACTATGTGAAGTTATCACAATAAACTCTGGAAAATTCTGAAAGAGATGGGAATATCAGACCACCTGACCTGCCTCTTGAGAAATCTGTATGCAGGTCAGGAAGCAACAGCTAGAACTGGACATGGGACAACAGACTGGTTCCAAATAGGAACCTAAAGGTGTACGTCAAGGCTGTATATTGTCACCCTGTTTATTTAACTTACATGCAGAGAACATCATGAGAAAACGCTGGACTGGATGAAGCACAAGCTGGAATCAAGATTGCAGATTGCAGGGAGAGATATCAATAACCTCAGATATGCAGATGACACCACCCTTATGGCAGAAAGTGAAGAAGAACTAAAGAGCCTCTTGATGAAAGTGAAAGAGGAGAGTGAAAAAGTTGGCTTAAAGCTCAACATTCAGAAAACTAAGATCATGGCATCCAGTTCCATCACTTCATGGCAAATAGAAGGAGAAACAGTGGCTGACTTTATTCTTCTGGGCTCCAAAATCACTGCAGATGGTAACTGCAGAAATTAAAAGATGCTTACTCCTTGGAAGAAAAGTTATGACCAACCTAGACAGCATATTAAAAAGCAGAGACATTACTTTGCCAACAAAGGTCCATCTAGTTAAGGCTATGGTTTCTCCAGTAGTCATTTATAGATGTGAGAGTTGGACTGTGAAGAAAGCTGAGTGCCAAAGAATTGATGCTTTTGAACTGTGGTGGTTGGAGAAGACTCTTGAGAGTTCCCTTGGACTGCAAGGAGATCCAACCAGTTCATCCTAAAGGGAATCAGTCCTGAATATTCATTGGAAGGACTGATACTAAAGCTGAAACTCCAAAACTTTGGCCACCTGATACGAAGAGCTGACTCATTTGAAAAGACCCTGATGCTGAGAAAGATTGAAGGTGGGAGGAGAAGGGGATGACAGAGGATGAGATGGCTGGATGGCATCACCAACTCAATGGACATGAGTTTGGGTAACTCCAGGAGTTGGTGATAGACAGGGAGGCGTGGTGTGCTGCAATCCATGGGGTCACAAAGAGTCGGACATGACTGAGTGACTGAACTGATACTGATACTGAATAAGTGGCGCTAGTGGTAAAGAACCCACCCATCAATGCAGGAGACGCAAGAGACATGGGTTTTATCCCTGGGTTGGGAAGATCCCCTGGAGGAGGAAATGGCAACCCATTCCAGTATTCTTGCCTAGAAAGCTCCATGGACAGAGGAGCCTGGCAGACTACAGTCCATGGGGTCACAAAGAGTTGGACAAGACTGACCAAAAAGCACGTGAATAAGTACTGTTATCAGTACTGTTATGAGTCTCATTTTCTGTGAACCAGCTTGAGGTGACCATGAAACACTAGTTGGAAGACAGCACAGTGAAGTGTTTTAAAAAGTCCAGAATTTGGTTCAGGTTATTCTGAGTTTAACTCTTGCCTCCATCAATCCTACTGAGATCACGTAGTCGCTCAGGACTACTCATTTTCAAGAGACAGAGAACAACCCAAAATAGCACAAGAAAAGAAATGCAGCTGGCTTACATAACTGGAAGGGGCTGGGATAGGCCTCTGATCTAGAGCTCAGATAATTCTGGAGTGCCTATCTGGGCTATGTTCTGTTACTGCCCTCATTCTGTTCTACCAAAGACTAGTTTCCTTAAAGCACCCACGGAAGATGATGGCTCCAAGTGAACAGTATCCTCACTGAAGAAAGAGAACATCTTGCTCAAAAATTCCCAGAGGACAGTCCATGTGGCCCTATTGGGTCATACATCCTCCATCTGAACCAACCACTGATCAGATAGTACATGGATCAGTGATTGGCAGTCCCATCTCTGGAGGGAACGCTTGGTGGCTTTTGAAAAACAGGACTGTTGGGCAGTCCCAGATAATGAATGTCCACAATATTTTAACCTTAGTGAAGTCACTAACAGTTTGTGAGCCTCAGTTTCACCATCTATATTAAATAAACAAATAATAATACCAATTGTATGAGATTATTGTAAGATATTAAAAGTCATATTAAACACTTGGCTCATGATGACATTCAGCCTATGGTAGTCATTTTTGTTATTCCTGGTACTGTTGTTTTACTGTTGCTTTTTTGACAAGGGGATGGGAATTCGAGGCCCATCTCAGATTCCCAGATGTCTAAAGGACTTCTGTCCCTGGGGTGGAGTCCCCTTTGGCTCTGGAGCCAGACGTCTTGCACAACCCAGGCTCCATGTGCCAAGGTTAAGCTGGTTCACCATCTGACGGCCACGGAGCAGCGAGTGCCTCCCCGGCCCCAGCAATGTCAATACTGCCTTCCTGACTCCGCCTATTGTATCTGGAGGAAAGTGGCCGGGCATTGTCTTCTAGTGCTCCCCCCAGGAAGCATGATATCACCCTCTAACAAAAGCGGGAAAGCTGACAGATCTGCTGAGATGGGTGTGCCCGCTGCACACACCTCACTGGTCAAGCCCTGGGCAGGGGGCTGTGACCAGCAGGGAACAAACAGCAGCCACCCACGTGCCCCTCTGCTGGCTGCCTGAAGGGCTCTCGTGGCTCATCTTTAGGTTTTTTCTCCCTCTGTCTGTTAAGTGTGTGCCTACCATGTTAGACATGGCACCTCGAGGCAGTGGGAACGCACTCCCTCTAATCAACAGCTGTGTTAAAAAGGGTCAGGACTCTGCCCGTCTGGCAGGTTCATGTCACCACACCTGTCCCTGTGGCCTTTCGGAAAGAACAAGGGAGAAGGGTGATCAGAGTCCTGGAGTGACAAAAGGAAGCAACGGGGGAGGGATGTAGAGGAAAGCAGGCAAGTCTTGATCTAAAAAAGCATTCTGCACATGTGATGAGAACTAAGGAACGGTCTGACTAGACCGGTGGGAATTGGGTTATCAGTTTCAAATTCCAGAACTGAGGGAGGCGACTTTAGACGTCCCCCTTCCTGAAGGCTGGGAGTGATGCCAGCTGATCCTCTGACATCCCTTCCAGCTCGGGCTCAGCTGTGCTGTCAGTGCAGCTGGCTCTCTGTGAAGAGAGCCACCTGCAGTCTGGTGCCCCCAGGCCAAGCCCGGACGCTGTCATCCTGCTGCCCCCATCTCATCATTCCCTTCTTGAAACTCTCTCCTTCTTAGCCACAGCAACACCAATTCTTTGAGATCCCAGGAAAGGAATCTGTCTGGGTTTGCCTCTCCTGCCAGCTCCTTGACTGCTTCTTCATGGAACCCTAGGCTATCTCCTCCTCCTCTTCTCTTCACTTAAATCTCAGTATGTGTCCATGTCCAGGACCTTACTTACTATACACAAAGATTCCTATGTCTCAGTCCCTTGCCCAGTTCTCTTCTGAGTTTCAGACCCAGAGAACCCAGTTTTGCTAAATATCCACCATTAACATGGAAACTCAAAATCAACACGTGCAAAATAATTGTTTGTTTCTTGCCAGCTTGTCATCAACCAGGTTCCTTCTGTCATGTTTCCCAACACAGTGAGTGGCAGCACCATCACCCAAACCAGAAGCCTGGAGCAATGTTTATTCACCACCTTCTCTTCCCACAACCTCCAATAAATAACCAATCACCAGTCCCTACAGTTTCACTGCCTAGACACTTTCAATTCCCCTTTTCATCCGGGCCTTCCTGCCTGGAGAATTGGAAAGCCAAACTGGTCCAGGCCTAAGTCTCTGCCATGTCAATACATGCTCCACACTCTTACCAGAGTGAATTTTCCAAGACATAAATCAGATACAATAGAACAAACACCATACTAAATTTCCACACGTACAGAAAAGAGGTACAGATGACTTAATATGGCCAATGAGGCCCTTCCTGATCTGAACCCAACTTTAATTCACCACCTCCTCCCTACATTCTAGCCTTACTCAACTTCCCTGAGCTTGCCCTGCTGTTTCACACCCTGTGCTCCTTCTGATGGGAAATTCTTTCTTCCCTTTTCCTTTTTATCTACTTTGTTTTAAAATCATTTGGCCATGAATAACTCATAACTACATCAGCCATAATTTTGGGCAATATTCATTATTATTTAGGAGTTCTGGGAAAGTGAGGAAAATCTAACCTACAGATTATTTTCAATATTATATTATATTCATATAAATTTAGCAATTAATGAAGTTAGCATTATATGTTTTTAGTCACTTATGTTTAATTTGGATTTTAGAATTGGATTTTTAAACTACTGAATCCAATAAGTATTTTTACAGCTCTTAAAAAGCTAGATTTTTATATACCCCTGATGCTGGGGAAGATTGAGGGCAAGAGAAGGGGGTGACAGTGGATGAGATGGTTGGATGGCATCACCGACTCAATGGACATGAGTATGGGCAAACTTCAGGAGATAGTGAAGGACAGGGAAGCCTGGCATGCTGCAGTTCATGGGGTTGCAAAGAGTCAGATACTACTTAACAACTGAACAACAACAATAATTATATTATTTATCATAGCATCTTATAATTTATTCTCCTTTATTTATCTTTCCTACCAAAAAGTGAGTTTAGCAAGGGGAAAAAAAATGATTCATCCTTTTTTTGCATTCCTGGTATCCAATACAATACTTGGTACAAAGTAAGTCCTCAGTGTGTCTTCACTGACTGAAATGATAGTTGAGTGAATGAATGAATATGGGCAGGCAATAACCCAATAAATATCTATTAAATAAAAACTATGCATATCTTTAAAGTAATATTCAGCAATCATACAATACATAGTATTAGGTAAAGCTCTTGCTAAACCCACTTTCATGAGTATACCTTTCATGTTTCACACCTGAGAGAAGAAAGGGATTTTCTTTTGGCCTTATTTACATGAAATATTTAACATAAGCCAACGTTTTAAGATATGAGTGATTACTACTTTCTATACATATATGAAATTGATTATTACTGTTATTATTATTTCAATGTTTAAAAACCCTTCATATAACAACAAATGCTTTCTTTTTTTCAGGTCTGCTGTGGCATACCAAAAGTTTCTTACTGTGGCATATTAAACTCCAAGCACTACAGAGAATAGTAAAGAAATAATACCCTTTTTCAAGATGTTAAAGGTTAACTGGGCTAAATCCATGTGCCCAGAGTTCAAAGACACAGCCTGTGTGGTAAGGGAACTCAGAATTAGGAGAACATCATCAGGAAGAATTGGCCTAGGCAAACTGAGTTGAATTTTGTTTGCAGAGCAAGCATGGAGGATGTCTCTTCCAAATGGATAGAACAGCATGAACAAGAGCCAAGAGGAAAATATACATCAATCGTGGAGAAGGACGTGGCTGAAGTGGAACAGCCATGAATGGGATAGGTGAGAGAAAGCACTGGAAAGTAGGCCCAGTGTTCTGGCTTCGTACTGGGAGAGACCAGTATGAAATTTGAGGAACCAGCTCATGTTGAAGGCTTTTAGAAGGAGACTGCTTCTATGAGTAGTAAGTGACCCCCCTCCACCTGGAAAAGATTAGACTGGTCTTAAACAAGCACAGTGGTCCTCAGAGCAACAGTTCTCTTTCAATTATCCTAGCTTCACTTGCTAAGAGAGTTCTTACTGGCTGACTAATGTATATGCATTATCACACTTGATGTTTATAATGACTCTAGGGATCAAAAGTATTCTCAGCTGTAAAAGATGAGAAAACTGTGTATTAGAGCAGTCAAATAACTGGTCCATGGTCACCCAATTTGAACTTAACTCCAGGTGTGTAAGAGAGTCCCTGTTGGCTCAGTAGTAAATTAACTGCCTGCTAATGCAGGAGACCTGGGCTCCCTCTCTGGGTTGGGAAGATCCCCTGGAGAAGGAAATGGCAACCCACCGCAGTGTTCTTGCCTGGGAAATCTCATGGACAGAGGAGCCTGGTGGGCTACAGTCCAGGGGTCACAGAAGAGTTGGACACGACTTAGTGACTAAACAACAACAACCAGGTGTGTAACCTCACAATCCATACTCCAGATTCCTTCTCCTGCCTTCCTGATGAGCTCCACCTCAGTCTCAGAGCAGTGGCTTCAAGAAGTCATCACAGCCCAAGGGCATGTGCTTTTTCTTCCCCTAAGCCAAGCTGATTTAGTTACAATTCAGGGTAAAGTGAGAGTAGCTGGGCCCACATTCAGAAAACACACCCAGTTTGATTTCAGTGAGCAAAGATCTTGGTGGCTCTTCGGAACCCTTATCTACCTCCTAAGTGATCAATAAGAAGCCACAGATGGGATCCTTTTCATTTCACTCTTTTCACATTTCTAAAATCTATCCATCACCCAACCTGATCCCTCCTCAGAGTGGGAACTCACTCCTCAGGGGGACGGTGATCTGGCTTTTAGAAAGTTTCTATCAATAAAGTCAAACTCTATCTTTTGTGCAGCTCCCTCAACCCCTGCATCCCAGACCTGGAGAAATACAGCATTGATCTATGGTGTCATCTAAATGGAAACCCATAAAAATACTGCTCCTTCGTCTCTTCTCTCCTGACTAAATGTGCTCATATGACAAAGTGTTTAAAGCACTTATCCTTCTGCTTGTCTACTGTTTGCTGTCAAATTTCTTAGTGTCACCAGTGTTTAATGGTTATGCTTTGAGCAGTAGATTGAAGCAATTGCCATCTCTAAGTCAGACCTTATATTTTTACTAAGCAAATAGTTATAGCTATGTATTACCATTTTAGCAAGTAAAGCACATGTTGGCTCCTGTAAATTTTGTGTATCACCAAAACTTAGACGTCACCCATAGAACTCTCAACACACCCGATCTGACACTGAACATAATCTATTTATTGAACCCCAATGCATAACTTGACGTTTATCTATTTTGAAGTGGTATCTTCTGGCTTTGTTTCAGCCTAGACAAATCTATTTGAATCCTGATTCTGTGCTCTAACCAACAAACCATCTATAGGGAATAAATTGGTGACACAATCACACACATTTTTTTAGGAATAAAGTCCCAGGAGATGAATTAATAATGTCAGAAAAACCTGGAGCTCACCCATCTGAATCCCTGGAGGATATATAGCATAGTCTTCTGAGATGAACTGGACAAGTCCTTTTCTCCAGGAGAGATGTTTTAAAAGAACAAAACTCTCGAAGGAAGTTCTCCCAGGGTAGGACTGAAAGGGAGAGGCTGAGACCTCCCAAAGACAGTGTTTAGGAGAGAATCTGGGGAGAGGGCAAAGAGCCTCCCTCTGAGAATAATTCCCAGTTGCTTCTGATCCTAGCTTCCACACCTCCACCCTTGATTACTCAGGCTTGCTACTAGCCTTCTAAGACCAACCCTAATCAAGAGGTTCCATCTGTGACCACCTCCCTGACCTTAGAACGGGAGTGACTCCGCCACTCCAGACAAGACACTCACTATCTCTGAACCCAGGTTGTTACTCAAAATGTCAAATGAGGCAGGAAAGAGGCAAGAAGAACTGCTATAGAGACTTTCCATTGGATCATGTTGATCACAGAGGACATATTATGATAAAGCACAGAGAGTGATTTGTTTTATTGGTTTTCTTCCTATACAATGCTTTACAGAGAGCAGCCTGGTTTGGTGAGAATGGGAGAGAAGGGGAAATCTGGTATATTTCTGAGAACTTGTTTGTAAGCTGGTATTGGCCATGATCCTCCATTGGGAGGGGAATCTACCAGAATCTAGGTGGATTTGATAGAAGTCTTCTAAAAGTTACATACATCCTCTTATGCATTAGCATCTACCACCCAGAGTCCCCTTCATTGAGGCAAATGTGACATTCTTTTAGTTCTATCTGTTCAGAAGTAGGGAATGAGGAACAACTCACTGAACTAGAGAGATAAGTCTGTAAGTCATGAGCCTCTCACTCCATTACTGTAGTCCACCAGTGGAGTTTGGTTTGAAGAACGGGATCCTATGCCTGTAGACATAATTATACTGGATTCTTGCTGTTGCAACTCTCAAGCCTTCAGTGTTCATATTCATGGAGACTTAGATGGAAAATGTAAGTTAGGATTTAGCACAGCAGATCTACTCCAGAAACCCACGTTACTGGTGTTAACCTTCATTTTCAACAAGAGCATGAAACCCCTCTCCTTGAGTCTCAGCCTGCTGAAGTTAGCACTGTACTTTTAAGAAAACTAAGGTTTAGACACAGAGTAACTGTTTTGCCACATAACATTTTTGCATGTGTGTGTTTGTTTAAAAGTACTTTAAAACAAAACTGAGGTATAGTTGCTTTACAATGTTGTGTTAATTTCTGCTTTGTTTGATTTTATGACAGCTTTTCTAAGCCTATATTGCGAAGTGCCATAACATAGTCACTATGGGGGGAAAAGAATTAAAACAGAGAGTGTGTGTGTCTTTGTGTGTGTGTGTGTGTGTGTGTGTGTGTGTGTAGTAGTTAACCTAAAGAAGTATTTCAGAGCCACTATATACCCCTGGTCTTTGCATTACTATAATCCCTGATAAAGAAGCAGTTCCAGATTTCAAGGTCACTGATAGAAGTCACACAGAAAAAAAAGCAAGTTGAGAATGAAATTATGACAATTATTTGGCTTAAACATGCATATTGTTGGAGAAATCAACATTTCCACATGAATATAAACAATTTCTACATAAATACTGAAACTATCTCAGATAATCTTTCATTTCCCAGCAGTTTGTGTTACTCAGTCTTAAAATATTACTATATCCTCAATATATTGATTACTGACAACAAACTCAAGAGCTACAAACAAACTACTTTCCACGCACTTCTGTTATATTATTGGATTAATTTCTGACCAGTTAATAATATTGGAAACATATGAAAAATATAAAATAGTATAGCAGATATTTAGTAGAATTTGATGCAAGTATACCTAATATAACGTAGTCCACATCGTTTTCAGTAAGTTTTCCCAAATTCATTTCCTATACCAATTCTATTTTCATTATAATGATTCTAATGCTTTCAAACTGAAGGGGAGAGATTGATGGCCATTACATTGTGATCTTTATCCCATGATTTGATACCACGTTCATAGGTATCCCATAGGGTAAGTGAAGTGCGAGCCACGCCGCCATCTAGAGAATCTGAGCAACAAACACCTTAAATCTATACTCAGGCCAACCATTCCTTAAACCCACAATAGGTTTCAATACACTCCCGAGGCCGGTGATTTGGGTAATTGCCTAAACTTTCATTTCACTGGGCCAGCGAAGACTTTACAAATCACTATATGCCAAATAGTTTTTGAAATAAAACACAAATTATATAACCCTTATCTCCCTGATCCCTATAGTAAAACACAAAAACAAAACCCCCAAAAGCCTAGCATTTGACCACTTTGAATAAAATAGGATGCAAATACGAAACCTTTATAGAAAAGCAATTTTGTTCTCATTTTTAAAATGACACCCTGTACAGTGCCTTAAATGGGTCCCCATGATTCTCAGCATAAATTTGACTTTTTTTCAATGACTGAAGATTTTCTCTGAAGCAGGTAAAGCCAGGTTTCTTCTTTTTTTGTATAGAATAAGGAAACAAGCTAGAATGAGGAGCAATAAAATAATGTCCCACAGTAAATATGTCTCTTCAAATAAAGTGACCTGGTCAGTCCTCACAGCATCTGTGGTGACACAGGGGGCAATAATCCAGAAGAGAAACTAGAAAAATCAGTTCACACCACAAGGACTTTCCAGGTGAATCCTTCCATATATTGAATGGAGACTCACAGAGAAACAGTCCGTGTCACAGCTGCCCCTTGTTAACCAGCAATAGGCGTTGGTGAGAGAGCCCAGAGCCACTAACTGTTAAAAAAAACTTTAAAAAAAAAATAATAAAGCCAAACCTTACCAGAAAGGAGCAAGCTGACTCCGCAGAGAACTAAGCCGGCTAAAGAATCCATGCTTCCCCAAATCTCTCCATCCAGTTTCCGCAGACATGCATGAGGTCCCAAGGATCCTTTCAAACACCCAGAGGTTTGTGACTTTCCATTCGCTCGTCCTACTGGGTCTTGTTTACAAGTCAGAGGCAAGAAGGAACAGCACAGAAGCGGGCAGTCACAGTCTCATTTCTGTCTGAGCACAGGGAGTTTTAAGTTCCTTTTTCCTGTTTCCTTTGTAGATTAGGATGGGAAAGGCTGTATCTTAAAGGCGTTTGGTATCAGCAGGGCTGGGGGCATGGTAAGCCCTGTCCATCTTGCAATTCATCAAAACACTTATCTATGGCTGCTGCTGCTGCTGCTGCTGCTGCAGGGGTAGAGGAATTTTAGTTGGAAGTGTGGGTCCTGGTCAGCACTTTCAAAAACAATAGGGGTATCCTCTCTGAGGCGGGAAACTGAGAATAACAAGCCCTCCACCTATGTATGGTATGTGCTGATGACTGGCCCTTCTCAGCCCTCTAACAGCTCTCACGGGTCTACTTGGGAGCCCTGACAGAAGGGGCTTTTGGGTGTGGGGAACAGTTTTGGCTTTTGTTTTCTTGTTTTAACCCCACGTGGTTTGAATGGGGAAAAGACGTTTTCGTGATGAGAGAACACAACCCCCCGCTCAAAACAATTAATGTGGGTTAATTAACAGTGAGGTCAACGCTCAATGTGGCCACAGAGACCAGAGTCCAAAATTGTTAGCCTGTTTTCTTTTACACAGATGGCTTCTTTTTTGGCCAAGAGCCCGAAGATATCTATGCTACTGGCATTTATTTTTTTATTAACAACTCATCTAGAGATGATCTAATTTCTTAAAGAACTGGCAGAGAAGCATTTCAGTAATAACTAGGAGGGATTTCATGGTTACTGGCCAACTTACTTTCAGAAGCAAATTATATTCAAGATTTTTAAAATAGCCTGTGTAAAAACCAAATAGTGTAAGTTTTAGGTAGGGATAAAAATATTATTTATAAGAGCAGAGAGAGTACACAAACCAAAAAGAAAATAACCACTGGGGTAACCATGTCTACAACAAGATCAGAGACCCTAAATTTATGCAGATGACAATATCACGAAAATACGAATTCTGAATTTAGCACGGAGAGCCCATACCTTAGTCGTCACCTTGCCTTTATGCCCTAGGAAAGAGGTCTCTGCTCTTTTTCCTACTCACCACAGGAAACGGCAAATGCTGCTAGTCTTGCCCGATTTCTGTCTTGGGTTTTATCACCTCAGTGATGATCTTGAGAATCGATTGATGTTTCCAGGCAGCTAAGGTAGAGAAGCTCAGCCTGTGTTTTCAATAGACCTGGGTTCAAACACTGGCTCAGCCACATGTAACCCGAGACAAGTTACTGAAACTTTGAGTCTCAGCTTCAGTAGCTGTAAAATAGCAATAATATCTCCATCAAGGGGAATTTTTGAGAGGATTAAATGAGGTTTGAAAATACATAGAAACATCCGGCACTGTGTCTAATTCATAGGAGACTTTTGTTCATTGTGTTAACATATTTCATTTCCTTTCGTCTTTCCATTCCGTCTCTAAAAGCTTCCTCCAGAAGTCTAGTCTCTACTTCTCTGAGATGGCTTCAAGTCTGGCATCCTAACGAAGCAGTCTAGGAGTCAGGGATTCTGTGTACTAGTCCCAGGTCTGCCATGATATGCCTGTGAGGCCTTGGACCATTCACTTCCCCATCTCTAGGCCTCGGTTTCCTCAACTATGTAAGTGAAGCATTTAGACTGGATATGACTAATTCCCCTTCTGATGGTAACACCTCATAGTCTCAGTGACTAAATTATCCCACTCAGCATCTCCATGCTGATTCCTAGGTCCTTTCATCTGAGCAGTTAAAAGAAGATGCTAACTGTGTATCTTTGTCACTGTGAAAACCTAAGGGGTGGTAGGGTCACAAAAGTGATTTAAGCACATGGTATCTGAGACTTTGTGAGGCCCTCTGGCCCCAAGCCATATGGAGCAGCAGTGGAAGGCAGGCCTTGGAAACAAACAAATCCCCGCGCACCTTCCTCCCCAGGCACAGCTTCCCCTGTTTGTGCTTGATGGGCACACAAGGAGGCTGTCATCGCTCTTGCTCCTTCCTGTTTGCTGGTTCTTGAGGGCTGAAGGTGTTGCTACCTTGTGTCCTTACCTGGGCTGCCTGTCTCTGATTAGCTTCATCCTTCCCCATCATCTAGAATGATCTCCTCTTACCTAGGGCTGTCAGTCATGTTCTTTCCTCCATTATCTAGAATGGGCGACTCATTTTCACTCTTCTCTCTGTAATCCAGAAATGTTGCTCAGTTAATTTTTTCATTATCCAAAAGAACTATGTAGCTTAATTTCATCTTCCAGGATCCAGAAATATTGCATGTAATCCTTTTCCCTGTTGTCCAGAATATTGATTCCATATAATACGCAAGCTGGGTTTCTTGAGTCCATGATTATACAGCTAGTTAAAATGTGAAGCAACTTTTCTCTGGGATGTCTGAACCTTTGGTGTGTAAATTCCAGGTGTAAAGTGAAGATAACTTGTGAACAAAAGTTCGCAGACATGCTGTGACCCAGTTTTCTGCCTTACTGGTCTTAGAATACAGCGAACCAGTTGAGGAACAACAGTATGAGCTTCACCACCAAGTGTGGGGCCAATAGGTCAGCAAAGCTGATTGGCAACAGGTTGGGAAGTTGCAAAACTGGATGGCATGCCAGAATTTCCAAGGGAAGGGAGAGGCCATTTCCATGTCTGGACAGGACTTTCCCCAATACATAACGTATTAAGGAAATACCACATACTTGGACATGGCCACAACCCTTCTCTTGAAACTGGCTGTGGCCATCATCAGGGTATCTCCATACCCTGAGGAGCCTTGCTGGGGACCAGCTGGGTCAGCTTTCTATCCTTCAGCAGTTCCACCCACCCAGAAACATTGAAATGCTCTTCCCATTCTGGCCTAATTAATACCTAGTTATCTTCTGGGTCTCAGTTTCAGAAAGGTCTTCCCTGACCTGTTCAATCTGAATCAGGTCTCCCCTGTTATTCCTTCCCACCATCCTCTCCTTTTTTTTCACAGTACTAATCACAACTGATAATCATATACTTGTGTCTTCTTCTTTTTAATGTCTCTTTTCCCCCTCAGCTGACAGATACCTTCATGAGGCAGGGAACATATCTAATTGATTCACCACTGAATTCCTAGATCTGAGCACAGTGCCTGGTAAGTCATAGCAGGTCTTGAATAAATACTTAATGAACTAACACATGAATCAAAAGACTCCCATCATTGTTTATATACTCATACCTTGAAAGGTCTTTGGAGTCAGGCAAACCTAGATTGCAAATTTAACTCATATCTCTGAACCTCAGATTCCTCATCTTTAAAATGGAAGTAAATAATGTTTAATTCATGAGATAACATAGTATCTGGCACAAGTACATATTTAATAAGGGCTTTCTATAGGTTTCCTCTCCATCCACAACCACCACACCACCCCTGGACTGCAATATAGAGTTCCTGGCAATGAGGAAGTAAGATCCAACAAAGGCTAAGTAACCTGCGCACCTGCGGGTGGCAGAGGGAGTATTAGAAGTACTTGCAAAGGGAGCGTTAGAATCCCGGTCTCTTGGATTCCAATTTTTCTCAAAGTTTCATATATGGCTCTCTTTTTCACAGTTCATCTGTAGACCACAAGTGCAAAAAAGTAGATAAAATGTAGCCAACATCACAAACACCAACCCAGGTATTTAGGAAAGAAATCAGGCCTTAGGAAAGAATTTGAAACTTGACAGGTAATGGAAAAGTTTGATGACACTGATAAATGCAGACATTTAAATTTTTTCTTTATTTTTGGCTGTTGTGGGTCTTCCTTGTCATGCAGGCTTTTCTCTAGTTGTGGAGAGCAAAGGCTCCTTTCTAGTTGCAGTGCCCTGCCTCCTCATCCGGGAAAGGCAATGGCACCCCACTCCAGTACTCTTGCCTGGAAAATCCCATGGACAGAGGAGCCTGGTGGGCTGCAGTCCATGGAGTCGTTAAGAGTCAGACACGACTGAGCGACTTCACTTTCACTTTTCACTTTCATGCACTGGAGAAGGAAATGGCAACCCACTCCGGTGTTCTTGCCTGGAGAGTCCCAGGGACGGGGGAGCCTGGTGGGCTGCCGTCTATGGGGTTGCTAAGAGTCAGACACAACTGAAGTGACTTAGCAGCAGCAGCAGCAGCAGCAGCCTCCTCATTGGGGTGGCTTTTCTTATTGCAGAGCACAGGCTCTAGGGAAGCTGGGCTTCAGCAGTTGTGGCTCCTGCACTCTGGAACACAGGTTCAGTAGCTGTGGTGCCTGGGCTTAGCTGCTCCACAGCATGTGGGATCTTCCCAGATCAGGGATCAAACCAATGTCTCCTGCATTGGCAGGCAGATTCTTTACCACTGAGCCACCAGGGAATCCCAAATGTAGACATTTATCACTGTGCTTCCAAAATAGCAGGAAGTAATATCAGAATCTGTGGGCACCCCACTGCCATGCTCTAGGGAAGGGAAAGGGACTTTCTCACTAGTCAAGCTGGCTATGTGTGAGTTTTCCAGACACCATTATAGCAGAACAAGAGAGGAAACCAAACCAATACACAAGCAAGCAAACTAAGCAAAGAAATGAGGCACTTAGCTGATGTTTCATTTTTTCGTCTCTCCTTTTTGTACTTAGTATGTGAAAAAACATCTACAGAAAACAGTAAAAGTCTTTGAGATGGATTAACAAAAGTAGCAACGGATAAATTAAAAATGTGATGAGGTATGGGAAATAACTTACACAATGTTCCTACTGTGTTAGTACTGCATGTCTAGAGGCCACTATCACAAATATGTAGCGACAGTCTTAGATGCATTTTCTCTGGCCCAAAAGGTCCACTTTTACAATATAATGCAAGCCCAAAGCAAATTTGTACCCCAACATTTATGTCTGAAGTGTTGTTGATAATAAGAAAAATCTGAGGCTTCCTTGGTGGTCTAGTGGTTAAGAAACTGCATGCCAATGCAGGGGACATGGGTTCGATCTCTGATCCAGGAAGATTCCACATTCTGCGAAACAACTGTGTACTACAACTACTGAGCCTGCGCTCTAGAGCCCATGCTCTGCAACAAGAGAAGTCACCGCAATGAGAAGCCTGCACACAACTAGAGAATATCCTACACTCAATAGAGAAAGTCCATATACAGTAATGAAGACCCAGTGCAGCCACAAATAAATAAACTGTTAAAAATATCAAAACATGGAAATATTCTAAGCAGCCAAAAAATGGATTTTTTAATATAAATTATGGTAAGCAGTGAAATACCAGGCAAATGTCAAAATGTTGTAATGGAAGCATACTGACATGGAAAGAGTAAAGGATGCTTATGGGATATTATGGGCTTCCCTTATGGCTCAGCTGGTGAAGAATCTGCCTGCAATGCGGGAGACCTGGGTTTGATTCCTGGTTTTGATCCCTGGGTTGAGAAGATCCCTTAGAGAAGGGAAAGGCTACCCACTCTAGTACCCTGGCCTGGAGAATTCCATGGACTGTATAGTCCATGGGGTTGCAGAGAGTGGGACACAACTGAGCAACTTTCACTTTCACTTTCACTTTCATGGTGTATTTGGGAGAAAAAACAGATCAGACAGCATGACATTTACACACATGCATACACTCTCTATACATGTATATTTATCTATCATACATATATATATATATTACACAGAAAATGTTAAAAGTTACTATTTCTGGATTATTGAAAAACCGATCTTTCTTTTCTTTATAATTTTCTATACTTTCAGCTTTAAAGAACTAATGAATTTATATGCACAAATGAATACAATTGGGGGAAAATCCTTGAGATAGTTGACCCAGGGCAGTAGGATGTACCTTAAAACATCCACTGGCAAATATGCAACAGAAAGCAGGTGAACTTCAGCCTGTGGGAGGTGAGCAAACAGAGTGGACTGTCAGCTTCCCGCAGTGCAGCCCTGGCATTCTGCCTTTTGCAGGGCTGGAGGCACTGAAGCACCACAGCCATCACATCTGGCTTCTCAAGGACTTTTGTGAACTCTCTTTGTGTACCCACTGTACCTAGCAGTGGCTAGCAGAAAAGGAACGGTCATCCACAATTAAGTCTTGGTCTTCAGCCCAGACACCACAGTTAAAGCGGCAACACCCACTTTGGTCTGGAGCAGAGTTGATGGCCATGGAAAATACCTGACCCTCTCTGAACCCCATTTACTCTAAATCTTTTTTTTTTTTAGCATCTAAATGGCAAGCGCTGTGCTAATTGTTGTAGGAAGAGACACAGTTATAGACGATGTGGTCTCTGCTTTTGAAGCTCACAATTACATAATCCCAGCATAGTGACAATGCCTCGAAACAGGAAAAGTTAAATAAAAATTAGACATTGTGTGGTTAAATACTGAAGGGTGGTACTGGCAGTAAAAGTTGTCATAGTCTGTTTGGGATCCTTTAGCCCTCAAGGCACTAATTCTCATGCCTTTTTTTTCTTCTCCTGATACTTCCTTGGCACACATGGCATCTTTCTAGATAGACTACAAGCCCCATAGGCAGGGCCTCAGCTCTTTTAATGTGCACTTGAAAAGAATATGTATTCTACTGGTGGCTGGAGTGTTCCAAAAACTACACTTAGGTACAGTTGGTTCATAATGTTGTTTAGGTCCTCTCCATCCCCACTCTTTGATTTTCTACCTGTTTACACTAGTTTCTAAAAGCAGAGGGTTAAAGGTTCCAACTATAATTATGGATTTGTATTCATGCTTTCAATTCCATCAATTTTTCTTCATATATTTTAAAGGTTGTTAGTTTCATTCATATTTAAGATTGTTATGTGTCTTTGTAAATTGACCCACTTATCTTTCATTAATATCTAGCTTTATCTCTGATAATATTTCTTGCTGTGAAGTCTTCTTTAATATTGTGGTAACTTTTGAAATTATCACAGCAGACTTATTCTCTAGTCTTCACAGTTACTTATTTACCCATAGCTCTACCCCAAAACTGCCATCTATGGGGTCACACAGAGTCAGACACGACTGAAGCAACTTAGCAGGAGCTACCCCAGAAGGGCCATATAGAAGAAGGAAATCTTGAATTATGTACTGAAACCTGAAGCGTTTACCAGGTGAACCATGACAATGGCAGGGAGGAGGGCAAAACAGGCATTTCTGACAAATGGACCAGTAGCCTGAGCCCAAACATGACGATATGAAACAGTATTACCATGTTGTTGTTGTTCAGTTGCCAAGTCGTGTCCAACTCTGTGCGACCCCATGGACTATAGCACACCAGGTTTCCCTTTCACTATCTTCTGGAGGTTGCTCAGACTCATGTCATTGAATCGATGATGCCATCCAATTATCTCATCCTCTGTTGCCCCCTTCTCCTCTTGCCCTCAATCTTTCCCAGCATCAGAGTCTTTTCCAGTAAGTCAACTCTTCACATCAGGTGGCTCAAGTATTAGAGCGTCAGCTTCAGCATCAGTCCTTCCAATGAATATTCAGGCTTGTTTTCCTTTAGGATTAACTGCTTTGATCTCCTTGTTGTCCAAGGGACTCTCAGGAGTCTTTTCCAGCACCACATTTCAAAAGGATCAATTCTTCAATGCTCACCCTTCTTTATGGTCCAACACTCACATCCATATATGACTAATGGAAAAACCATTGCTTTCATCATACACATCTTTGTTGGCAAAGTTGTGTCTCTGCTTCTTAATATGCTGTCTAAGTTTGTCTTAGCTTTTCTTAAAAGGAGCAAGTGTCTTTTAATTTCATGGCTGCAGTCACCATCTGCAGTGATTTTGGAGCCGAAGAAAATAAAGTCTGTCACTGTTTCCATTTTTTCCCCATCTATTTGCCATGAAGTGATGGGACCAGATGCCATGATCTTAATTTTTTGAATGCTGAGTTTTAAGTCAGCTTTTTTTACTCTCCTCTTTCACTTTCATTAAAAGGCTCTTTATTCATACTCTGCTTTCTGCCATAAGGGTGGTGTCATCTGCATATTTGAGGTTGCTGATATTTCTCCCTGAAATCATGATTCCAGCTTGAGCTTCATCCACCTGGGCATTTCACATGATATACTCTGCATATAAGTTAAATAAGCAGGGCGACAATATATAGCCTTGACATACTCCTTTCCCAATTTGGAACTAATCCATTGTTCTAAGTCCGGTCCTAACCGTTGCTTCTTGACCTGCATACAGGTTTCTCATGAGGCAGGTAATGTGACATGGTATTCGCATCTCTTTAAGAAGATTTTACACAGTTTGTTGTGATCCACACAGTCAAAGGCTTTAGCGTAGTCAATGAAGCAGAAGTAGACGTTTTTCTGGAATTCTCTTGTTTTCTTCTATGATCCAACTTATGTTGGCAATTTGATCTCTGGTTCTTCTGCCTTTTCTAAATCTAGCTTGTACATCTGGAAGTTCTTGGTTCACATACTGTTGAAGCCTAGCTTGAAGGATTTTGAGCATTACCTTGCTAGCATGTGAAATGAGCACAACTGTATGGTAGTTTGAACATTCTTTGGCATTGCCTTTCTCACTGCGTTATGGTAAATGTAAAGAGCAAGGCTGAAATAAGTGTGAGAAGGAGCTTAGCCTGAGACAATGTGCATTAAGCAAACTGGGTCCAGGTTTAAAATATCCTAGTAAGGTCTATAACAATGGGAAAGAAAAGGTTTTAAATCAAAGAATATCATGATTAAGTGACATTTTCATTTTAGGAGGATCACTCTGAGACCAATAGGCATGTTACATTTGTAGAGATTAGAGTCAGGAAAACTCATGATAGGTGACTACTGTAATATGTTATTTAAAGATCATAAGTCTTAATTAAGGCTATAATCACTTCAGAGGTAGAAAGAATGACAAGTGTTACAGTGATATAAATATTAATTTTAATGACTGGGGTTCACACAGAGGGAGGATAAATCCAAGGTTACTGCTTTGTATGATGAATGGATATGGTAGAACTCACTATGAAACACCACAGGGCATGAAGCTCTTCTGTGGGGAAATACAAAAAATTCAATATGAAATTCTATTATAGATACATTGGCTTGGATTGGGCATGGGATCAGTTCAGTTCAGTCACTCAGTCGTGTCTGACTCTTTGCGACCCCATGAATCGCAGCACGCCAGGCCTCCCTGTCCATCACCAACTCCCGGAGTTCACCCAAACTCGTGTGCATCGAGTCGGTGATGCCATCCAGCCATCTCATCCTCTGTCGTCCCCTTCTCCTCCTGCCCCCAATCCCTCGATAGCCAAGTCCAAATAGATGCTTAGTTTGCTGTGAGTGGATACAATGGTATGAAACTTATGAGAGGAATCTGAGTATTGCCATGGGGACTGAAGAGCTAACCTGGCATGCAGAGCAGCCTGGGCCATAAGAAGTCGATGGAGGAAGAAGAGTGAGTAGAGGAGTGTGAAAGACATGACTACAAGAGGCAGGAAGAGGGCTCTTTGCAAAGACTCTAACAGTATTGTCGCTCTGGTTTACAATTCTTGTTTCCCTTCTAGGCTATGAATTCTTCAGCAGCAAGGACCAGGTCTTAGTCATCCTTGTATATCCAATATTTAGCACAGGGCTTCACTCACAGATAACTAAATGAAATTTTGGTAAATGAATACATACAGAAGGGCCCACATTTTAGAGAACAACTTGATCATTCAAAACAAAACCATTGCAAATGTCCTTAGATGGTTGATAGTAAATTGGTTGATAGTTACCAAATTGTCTCTGATTTAGTCCAGATATACACTATAGAAACCAGCTTTTAAGGAGCTGGTAGAAAAGCAAGAAGTACAGGGCTTCAGAATTGCCAACTTAAGAATTACACACACACACACACACAAAAGAATTACACAGATCCCACACAACTGGCTATTTTACCCTGGCTAACTCAGTTCTTTGAAATTTAGTTTCCTCATATGTTAAATGAGTGAAAGTGGAAGGGCCTCTCTTTTGTAATAACATTTAATTTGTGTAAAGCATCCAGCAAAATGGCTGAAAATGATGACAGCTCTTATCATAATCAGTACCATCAGATATAATTCACACTTTACAGGTTTCAAAACAACCACCACCATCTGTGACAACTATAGAGAAAACTGAATTGACTTTGCTGCCGCTGCTGCTGCTAAATCACTTCACTCGTGTCCAACTCTGTGCAACCCCATAGACGGCAGCCCACGAGGCTCTGCCGTCCCTGGGATTCTCCAGGCAAGAACACTGGAGTGAGTTGCCATTTCCTTCTCCAGTGCATGAAATAAATCTACCATGCTTCCTTGTAGAAAATTGTCTGCCCATCTTTCTCTTATACTATGAATAATGCATATGTATCTCCAGCAGCTATTTTTACAAAGATTTATAGAGTTGAAACATGAAATTTACAAAGCCTTTCAACTCTATTTAGGAGACATTCCAGTTTGGAGAACTTTATATTTTGATATCTTAGAAAATCAAATAAAGGTAGTTTAACTAGTTTCTACATAAGCAGAAGTTTATTCAGTTCTGTGCTGCTAGCGCTGATGGGTGAAGTGTCCAAGAGAAGGTTTCTGAAGAGGCTGTTTTTTGCACATAATATTTATAATGACAACATGTATGTGTCCATACATGAAACTGAATTTATCCCCCACCAGGTCAGTCAGGAATATAGGCATCTCACTGTAAAATAACTAAACAGTAATTCTTTGACTTCTAAAACTGCCTGCAAATCTGCTAGAGGTTCAGGCCCAAATCTCTGCTTTTGCCCCCTTGAGGGTTATAGTAAGGGTTATGAGATGGTGGGGTTATAAGATACTCTCTTCTGCCTGGCATTGGCCCCATGAAGGGCTCTGCACGTTGTGACTCATGGCTACTCATCAGCTCTGTATTGTGAACTCTTGGCGTGGCCTGCACTGCCCTGCAGGAGCCATCCTGCCAACCTCTCCAGCTTTATCGGAGCCTCCCCTTGGCCTCTGCACTTGGTACAATGGCCTCCTCACTGTTCCCGGAACATTCTAAACTCATAGCCTGGTAAGCCATTCCCCCCAGGGGCCTTTACAATAAAATTTCCCTTTGTCTTTAAAGCGTTCTCTTAACCACTTCAGTGAGGTGGCAAAGAGATGGAGAAAGAGAACAAATTAACCTTAGATTGTGTATCTTCTCTTCAGCCACACCCATCCACTGAGATAGCAATCATAGTCCTTCTTGTTAGATACAGAAACAAACAAAAAAAATTGTAAAGTGGAATTTAACAAAACAACTCAAAATAGAAACCATTTTTTTCAGTAACAGTTTTTTTCTCTTACATTTGGCAAAATATTCTATAAAAGGCAGACACAGAGTCTGTCTGTGCTATAAATTTCTTGACACTGGAAAGTCCATATTTGAAATGACTTCTGAAATTGGCATTCTAGCATCATATTAAGTTAATAATATTAATTGATGTTATTTGTCAAGACTTTAACCTGGCTTAAAGGACAGAAAGTCTATAAGCAGGAAGTTCATTTAATAAAAAGAAATTCACTTAATCATGTATATACATTTAATTGAAAATGCAGATACATATTAATAATACCTACAGACCCATACACAATTCATGCTATGGCAGATATAACCAAACTAGACTGTCTCTAAGTTGAACGGGTAAGGTTCTCCCTAGTATAGCATAGCATTTCAAAATCAGGAAAAGAAGCATAAAGGCCTAAGCCCACCATTTACTAGCATATTACACTGGATATTTAAGCTCTGCTTCTTTATCTGTAATAGCAGTTTGAAGTACTCACCTTTATAAAGACTATATGATAATGTATATACAATACTTAGCAAGGTGCCTGAGATGGGATATGTACAAAATAAATATTACTATTAATATTGTTAAAGCTTCAGAAAGGAAATTAATAGCCATTTGTATGAGGCTTGAAATAATGTATCTTAGTGATTAATTTAAAAGATGAAATAATTAATGTAAGAACTGTGCACATAATTTTAAGTGATCACAAGAAAAAGGAACTATCATAAATAATTCAAGTATACTTCTGTTTTAATTTATTCCCAAATGCAATGGTTTACTCAAGTGTGGCTTATGCCTTGATTGCCTCTTTTAGAAACAAGAAATGTTGGATAACCTCATTCTCCTCAAAATATTAAACAAAAAAACGTCAATAGGCAAATAGAATTGAAACTGAGCTTCCAGTTTAGAGACAGTGAGATAGTCACATGCAGTAACTACTACTCCCTCTCAAAATCATTAAAATAGAGTCAATGAATTCTTTAAGGATGTAAAGCCAACCTGCCAAAGAAAATGGGAGAGAAGGCAGAAACCACAAAATTTCAGAAGCTGGAAAACTTGTTGGGCTAGAGTTACCTAATACAACAAGCACAGAAATGCTACCACTAAGCGACTGAATCTTGATAAATTTATCAAAGTGCTCCTATTAATAGGAAGAACACTAATAGATGTTAGATAGCATTTTGAAAATTTCCTTTAGTAATTGCCATGAGGAAACATGAGTTCTCTGCATAGTAGATATATAATAAGTAAAAAAAAATTATATACTAAATTTGCACACTTACTTTAAAAATATGATAGAAAGATGAAATTTAGCTAAATAGGAAAATGGTCAAAAAGGTAAAAACTTAAACTATAAGACCTCTTTCCTAAAGACCAGACAGGAAAAGGGCCTGATTAAGTCATGGCCAAGTGAACTAATGACAAAAGATAACATGAAGATGAAATCTGAAACAAAATAACCGAAGTATTCTTATTAGCTTGCTTTCTCAACACCCTGAAAAACTTAGGTAATGAGACTACTATCTTAATTTTTTACCACTTTAGTTTTCTTGTTTCTTGCATTATTGTTGTGTGTAAGATGAGAACATTCTGGAAAATACTTACATATATTTTACTGAGAAACTTGTCAACTTTTTAAAGGACTATACAGACCTGAATTTATAGTTTTTAAGAAATATAACATTAAGTCAAATTAAGTGGGTGACATGTTCCTGTAAAGGGTGAAAGATTCTTACTCTATCCCTGCAAAAAGTTAGGGGTAGGATATATAATATTCTTTCACAGTAACATTGTCTTTCTTTATCAGCTCTAGGTTTGGATAAGCTCTAGGTCTGGTCTTCATCAGGTTTCCACTGAACTGAAGAGAAGGGAGTGAAGGTACAAGCAGGCATATCTCACAGGGTGGGAGTGACTAAGAAGAACTGTATCTCTTCTTTTAAGTCTAAATCTTCAAAGAGAGTAATGGTTAGAGGGTAGTTTAAACTATTAAGCCAAGGAAATGCACACATCTAATACCTAACTGTCAAACGAGATTCACGACTTGGTTGCATAACTGGAGGGTAAAGAGAATCTTTGGGATTAGAATAAACAAACATATATACAAACAGTTGTACAAGATCTGTAAAAACCCCAAGTGGTTCTTCTATAATTTGGAGAACTTTTTAAAGAAGGGTGCCCTGGACATTCAATGCTTATCTAGCAACAACTCAAATTCAATGTGAATCAAACAGAATTATCTTCCTAATCTGCTCCTCTGCTTTTGACTCCTTTTCTGTATGACAGAGCTTCTTAGTTGTGTTCTCTTCATATTTTATATTCCATTATTCTACCTGTACTTTTAGAGAAATCAGAACAGAAAACTCCAATAAATTAACACTGATACATTTTATGTAATGTAACCTCTCCAGACTTCAGTTCCCCACTTGTAAATGAAGAATCAAATCACATAGGTAGAACGCAGAAACCAGAAACATCTGTTCATACCCCAGGTCTGCCACTCACTATGTGTGCCGTCCTAGAAAATTTTAGCAACTTATTTGTATCAAAGTCTCCTTGCTTTTACAGTTTTGACTTAATGATTTATCTGATGATGTTCCCATGTTTGTTGTTATATTGTAGAAAGCTAAATAATAGCTTTGAGCCATAAAATTAGTCTGACATATACTGCAGTTTGTATGTATTGTCTTTTTTGTTTTGTTTTGTTTTAGATAGAGTTGAAAGGCTTCTAGTAAAATGCTTCAATCCACTGACAACCATGTTCCTGCCTGCTTAAGTGACTGCCTCTAGTTGCCTCCACCTGAAATATCTTCCTCCCCATGTCCATTTATCTATTCTCTACTCACACTTCGAAGCCCAACTCAATTCTCATCCTATCACTGAAAACTTACCTAAATATTTCAGTGAAAATTAAGCAATAATTGAACTTTCTGTATGAACAAGAAATTCATTGTGCGTTTCCATCCTTTGTTATTGCTCCTTAATCACCAAGTCTTGTCCAACTCTTTTGTGACCTCACAGACTGTAACCTTCCAGGTTCCTCTGTCCATGGGATTTCCCAATAATACCTGGGAGTGGGCTGTCATTTTCTTCTCCAGGGGATCTCCCCAACCCAGGGACTGAACCTGTGTTTCCTGCAAGTCTCCTGCATTGCAAGTGGACTCTTTACCACTGAGCCACTGGGGAAGCGATTTCTACAATAGCAATGTATAGTAAACTACTTGTTTTCCATGCATGACTTGTGCTTAAATTATTCATTCTCTTATTTACTTCCTGTAAGCTCATTGAAAATCTATGACATGCTCTGAGATCTTGGACTTTATGTAATATTTCTTTGTAAAATGGGAATGGAAAGTCCTGTCTTTTAAGGTTGTGGAAAATTGAATAAGATAACATATACATAAGTATGTATTAAAAAGCAGAGACATTACTTTGCCAACAAAGGTCCGTCTAGTCAAAGCTATGGTTTTTCCAGTAGTCATGTATGGATGTGAGAGTTGGACTATAAAGAAACCTGAGCACCGAAGAATTGATGCTTTTAAACTGTAGTACTGGAGAAGGCTCTTGAGAGTCCCCTAGACTGCAAGGAGATCCAGCCAGTCCATCCTAAAGGAAATCAGTCCTGAATATTTATTGACACTGAAGCTGAAACTCCAATATTTTGAAGCCACCTGATGTGAAGAACTGACTCATTAGAAAAGACCCTGATGCTGGGAAAGATTGAAGGAGGGAGGAGAAGGGGACGACAGAAGATGAGATGGCTGGATGGCATCAGTGACTTGATGGACATGAGTTTGAGTAAGCTCCGGGATTTGGTGATGAACAGGGAAGCCTGGCATGCTGCAGTCCATGGGTGGACAAAGAATCGGACATGACTGAGCGAGTGAACTGAACTGAACTGATGCGCTATCTAAAAGGTTACATATATTTACACAAATGTAACTACAAAGTAATGAAAATACTTTTTAGAATAAAAAGTTTAGTCAATAATACTTGAAATTTGCACAAATCTATAATAATTCATCATTGAAAACTAGAAGTCAAGATAGGAAGTAAATCATCTAAGGCAATTTGTTCTTACAGTGAAAAAGTATTCCCTAGTACATTATAACAAGACTGCAGTCTTATAATGTCATTAAAAGTTAAAAATCTCTTTATTTCCATTATATAACATGTGAGAATATATAATAACTTCCATTTAACAATATTAGCTCTTACTATTAATTGAGTACTTTCATGGCAGGCACTGTGCAGATGCTTGACTATATTAGTTCATTTCATCTATTAATATATTCTATAAGGAAGACATTGTTTCCCTTATTTTGCAGTTGCTAAAACTGAGAATTAGAGAAAGTTGGTGGTCCTGGGTTACCCTAACAAGTGGCAGACCCAGGATTAAAACCCAGATTTGTCTACCTCCAGAACTCATGCTCTTAACCACTATTCTATATGTGTTCCCCATTGTTCTGAAACAAATTTCCTTTATACTGGATTGACCAAAAAGTTCATCTGAATTTTTCCATAAGATGGTATGGAAAAATTCCAATGTACTTTTTAGCCAACCCAATGGTGTAATCCTTTCTTCTTCTGGAAAGGCTGTTATAGTAATAACCCAATCTTTTAGCTGATCTAAGTCTGGTTGTAGGGCTTCTATGATATGTAGTATATCTCAAAAGAAGGAAACCCTAACAAGAAAAGTCCTATCAGTGTGGCTTACCTAGTTTTCTTCACTATACAACACTTTTTTTTTAATACTAACACTGAGCATAAGTTTTTTTTTTACCCCTTTAAACATTTTTTAATTGGAGGATGATTGCTTTACAATGTTGTATGGTTTCTGCCATACAACATCACAAATCAGTCATAACTATACATACATACATATACATACATACATATATATATATATATATATATATCCCTCCCTCTTGAGCCTCCTCCCAGCCCCCATCATCCTGCCCCTTAAGGTTGTTACAGAGTGCCAGGCTGGTCTCCCTGGGCTATACAGTAGCTTTCCCCTGGCTATCTATTTTATACATGGTAGTGTATATATGTCAATGCTACTTTCTCAATTTGCCCCTCCCTTTCCTTCACTACTGTGTCCACAAGTCCACTCTCTATGTCTGTGTCTCCATTCATTCCCAGCAAACAGGTTCACTGGTACGATTTTTTGAGCATACATTTTTCAATTCAGAATTTTATAATGACAAAAACAATCCATTTATTAAAAAAATCTGTTCAGAACCTACCATATACAAAGCATTATTCTAGGCATTATTGAGAATGAATGGGTCCACATTCTTTTATATATCAATATATACTGCAAATTATACAGAATTATATTAAGGTCATTGTTTCATTTTCTTAATAAAAACCCAAGTGCCTACTAGCATTGTTAAAAGCACAGGTGTGTACCACAATTAAAAACACAAAGTCCTGTCTGTTATGGAGCTCAAATTCTAGATGGGTTGGAGTAGGGGTGGCAGAGAATTAAATACTTAAGAATATATCATAAAGAGATAAAATTGTAAGTGCTGTTAAGAGAATAAAACAGGCTAATGTAAGTAGAGTGTTGGAGGTGGAATTCAATTGAATGATCAGAAAAGGCTTCCCCAAGATCCTGAAAAACAGATTTGTGTGTCCAGGCAAAATGTTTAACAGAGGGAGGTCACTAGAGGTTTTAAGCAGAGGGGAAGATTGTGATCTAATTTGTATTTTAAACTTATTACCTCAAATAAAATTTCTGAATGATGAATAACATCTTATACAAAGTGAAAAGATAAGGCATATCCTGAGAGAAGTTTTTAGGGAAATATATATATATATGTGTGTGTGTGTGTGTGTGTAAATAAACTATATATGTGATGTAAATAATTAGGATTCAAAACAGTAGTAGACAATGAATATGAACAGATAATTCACAGAAGAAAAATTAATGTCTAATAGTTGTGTGAAAAGATACTTGATCTCACTAGTCATCATGGAAATCCCACTAAAACAACAATCTGAAAATATTTAAAGTCTGAAAATACCAAGTCCAGGAGATGACTGGTGGGGCTATAAATGAGCACAACCACTTAAGAAAGAACTAACTGAAAATGTGATACCCTATAATCTAGCAATTCTATACCTAGCTAATTAAAGTCATAAGCATGAGCATAAAGTGTCACATAGCAGAATGTTAACTGGGGCATTATAATAGAGAAAAATACAGAGCAACCTAAACACCAGTTAGTAGCAAAAGTGTAAAGAGTAGGTTGTGGTTTTTTCATACACTGGAATAAAATAAATAGCAATTAAAATGAATACATAAGATTTGTAAGAATCAACATGGATAGCTTTTTTAAAAGTAATGTTTGATTGAAAAAAGAACGGTGTGGAATGACAGCTTTTATGTAGATTTGTTAAGCACACAAAACAATTCTATATTTTGTTAAGACACACTTATATGGAGTAAAAGTATAAAAACAGCCTTGAAGGATAAGCACTAAATTTAAGATGATGATTTAGGGCTACAGGGCTGAAGAAACAAAGAAAACATCACCATACACATAATATCTATTTCTATCATATTTGTAATGTCATTCATATCTGTAAAGACAAAATATTAATAACTTACTAATTCCTGGTGGTGAGTACACTGGTATTTGTTGTTAAAATTCTTTGATTTAATATTTACTGATTTTTAATTTTTTTCAATGAAATCAAAAGTATTATTACCATAGCTGTGCTTAAAGAATGGATTGTAGAGAGGCAAGAGATCACTTAAGGTCCAAGAGAAACATGATGGTGGCTTGAACTAGGATTATAATTTAAAAATGAAAATAAATAGACTAAACAGGTGATATTTTGGAGATAAAATTTTAGAAGTTGCTGTTGAATATAAGGGGTAAGGGAAAGAAATAAATGAAGGATGTCTCTGTTTTAAATCTGTTTTTGCGTATAAACTTACTTCATACTTGGAGTTTGATTTTGTTGGGCAAAAACATAGATAATATGAAAATACCTGTGCAGTTTCATTAAATATCATTTAGAGTCACTTCCCTACTGGCTCAGATGGTAAAAAATCTGTCTGCAATGCCAGAGACCTGGGTTCAATCCCTGGGTTGGGAAGATCCCCTGGAGAAGGGAATGGCTACCTACTCCAATATTCTTGCCTGGAGAAGTCCATGGAGAGGAGCCTGGCAGGCTACAGTCCACGGGGTCACAAAGAGTTTGACAACACTTGCATTTTCATAGTCACTTGAGACAGTTATTGGTTAATTTCTTTAGTTACAGAGATATGAAAATTATACTTCTGTATTTTGTTGGGAGTTGCTTTACTCCCAAGGAATACAATGGCAGGACATAGGACCAGACCTTCTCCCAAGTTGCCCATGGCAGTGACTAGATCTTCAGCTCTCTTAGTTATCTGTCTGTGTGGCAGTGCCAATGAGTATCTTAGAGGAAACTTTTGAATTCTACCTTGAATCTATATTACTATTCCCCAAATGAACAGTGTGCTTGCCAGTGAAACACAGCTTTAAGAAAAGTCTCAGCCACAATTTCAATGACATTATAGACCCTCTCATACAGACATTTTGGAGCCCATGTGAGTCTTAAAAGTCCTGGGTTATTCTGGGATGTTGGTCAGAATATGGTATTTAGGCTCAAGGTGGATCATAGGGACAGAAGCTGTAACATTCACTTGAGCTTAGTCACTCAGTCATGTCCGACTCTGTGAACCCATGGGCTGTAGCCCAGCAGGCTTCTCTGCCCATGGGATTCTCCAGGCCAGAATACTGAAGTGGGCTGTCATGCTCTCTTCCTGGGAATCTTCACAACCCAGCGATCAAACCCAAGTCTCCCGTATTGCAGGCAGATTCTTTACTGTCTGAGACACCAGGGAAGTCCCAAAATATTGGAGTACCCTATCCCTTCTCCAGGGGATCTTCCTGAGTCAGGAATCGAACCAGGATCTCCTGCATTGCAAGCAGATTCTTTACCAGCTGAGCTACCAGGGAAGCCCATAATATTCACTTGAGTACCTTTAATCACTTTAGAAAGTGATTATTATCCCATAAAATTTGAGAAAGCTGGTATGAAATAAATGAGATGTCAGGTCCTGAAGAACCCCTGGAAGTTTTACATGAATGCCTCAGGAAAAACATATTTTATGGTAATAAAGGTTTCATGAATTTGGCAGTGGGTTTACAAAAAGACACTTGGTTTAATTTTTTGGTATCAGTCAGTATCGACATTTACCAAGAAAAGTTATCATCATATGAACTTCCACTGCTTACTCTTCCATTAGGATTTAAGTTCAATCTGGGGAGGAATTTTATTGGTTTTGGTCACTTCTTTATTCAATTATTAGTTGAGTGAATGTGATAAACAGAAACAGACAGCCTTACTTTCTGGTATGGTTGTCTTTATGTGTACAGATATATTTTGCTTTCCTCATATGATGGAGTTTATATCATTAGCAGTTCCTGTTATTGGCAATGAAATTATGACAAATAAATATGAGGATGGAAACTATAATTGGAGGGAAAGTAATTGCAGGGGGTTGTAGCACACGCTGCATAAATCATGGCTGTAATAAATCACCACAAAATTAGTGGCCTAAGGCAACACAAATTTATTATCTTACAGTTCTGGAAGACAGAAGTCTGAGGGGTCTAGGCTAAAATCCTTCTGGAGGCCCTGGGGAGATTCTGTTTCCTTTCCTTTCCCAGATTCTAGAGGCTGCCTGCATTTCTTGGCTCACAGCTCCTTCCTCCATCTTCAAAATACATCAATTGCTTCTAAATCTCATGTTTTATCTCTCTGGCTTGGACCTTCTTGCCTCCTTTTTCAAGAGAAGTTTGTGATTTCACTGAGTCCACCCAGATAATCCAGAATAATCTTCGCATCTCAATCCTTACTCACAATTGCATTGTTTCTTTTGCCAAGTAAGGTAACATACTCACAGCTTCTAGGAATTAGGATGTGAACATTTAAATTCTGTGCACCATAGCTATTTTAGAAATCTTACTTACATTGATGTTTTCACTCTTTGCTCCTTCACTATGTTGTTTCACTGTAAAAAACTGAAAAATTTTGAAACGTCTAGAGGCACATAGCAGAGTTTACCTGGAATAAACAAAATTGGAAATTTATTTCCATCTCAACCAAGAAGATCTGATTATATAACAGATGGGAGCAGGGGGACCACTACTTCTTTTATCATTTCAAAAGATTGTAATATGAGTTATAAACAATGATTTTCAAACAGGAAGACTAATCCTTACCTCATCCCCATTCCTCACCTTCCGAATGTACTGAAACCTGCTTTTCAGTTAAATTCAGATGTGAGCTGAGCTTCAAAATAGCAAACTTGGTAGGGCAAGCTCTTAGCTGAAGGATGTTGCTTTTATTCTAAACATTTTTTTATAGTTTCTTTTTTGGAATTGTCTTTAAAGACAGTTCACCAGACACACAGGAAAACTGGCTCGTTATTTTAAGGTCACAAGGTACTTTGCCTACTCTGTCTTCTTCCCTTCCCCATTGTTTTAATCTACTTGCCTTCATCCTTGCTCCTTCCTCTGCTGATACTAGTGCCAGAGATCTGTGAGGTTGAGAGGAAGGCCTGGGGAGCCAGAGTGCGGCTGGGAAAGGGCCAAGGAGAGCTTCGTGTGGAGCTCAACAGGTAGCTGACTGCAATGTTACCTCATTTGTGTGACCCAGCCTATTTTAAACACTGTTAAATAACAATATTTGATAATTTGCTAAGTGTCAAAAAATCATGTTATTAAAGTAAATCCCTATTGAGTATAAATATTATTTTACATAAAAGGTACACTAGTCAAATAGACTTTTAGATATACCATTCTTTGATGGGAGAAATTGGGGCATTGGATGAGAGGCTAGAAAAGCTTCCCTTACATTGATATTTTTTTCCAAAGAAGGTCTCAGTTTAGAGGTTTTCTTAGAATAGCCCTGTAATTCAAAGCTTTTCAACTCTGGCAATTAAAGTTTACTATCTAGATGATACAGGATAAATGAGGAAAATATTACTGACACTGGCATCATATAAAATATTTATACCATAGAATATAGGCTGCAAACTGTTTTTCAATACTAGAGTTATTAAAAGTAAGTATAATTCACAAACCTTCTGCTATTTTCAATTACTGAAGTTACAGAAGATCTGGCCTGACAGATTCTTTCAGCGGCTCCATTCAGAAGAAAATATATAAATATTTTTAACTACTATGTGTGCTTTTTCTACATTTGACCAACTGAGGTTAATTTTCAATGAAATATATCTGTAAGAGTAATTTATTTATTTTTCAGGGTTTATTTTACATTGGGGTATAGCCAATTAATAATGCTGTGATAGTTTCAGGTGAATAGCAAAGGGACTCAGTCATACATACACATGTACCCAATCTTCCCCAAACTCCCCTTCTATCCAGGCTGCCACATAACACTGAGCAGGGGTTCATGCACTATACAGTAGGTCCTGTTGATTACCCATCTTAAATACAGCAGCGTATACCTGTCCATCCCAAACTCCCTAACAAGAATAATTTAAGAATAATCAAAGGAAATGCAAAAAATCCTACTTTAGATTACACTCCCACATAGGAATTTTTTTTTCCTTATGGGACAGTCTTCCTCTATTTTATAAAACTGCCATTTGGCTTCCTCCTGTGACTCATCCCCTTCCTAAAATCAAAATAAAAAGTTCTAAATTCTAAATCTATGCTGTGCAGTTTGTAGCCACTATTCACATGCACTATTAAGCATTTGAAATGTGGCCAGTCTGAATTGAGATTTTCTTTAGGTGTAAAATATATATCCAATCTTAGTTTTCAAAAAACTAAGATCATGGCATCTGATCCTATCACTTCATGGCAAACAGATGGGAAACCAGTGGAAACAGTGACAAACTTTATTTTCTTGGGCTCTAAAATCACAGATGGTGATTGCAGCCATGAAATTAAAAGACCCTTGCTCCATGGAAGAAAAGTTATTGACAAACCTAGACAAAGTATTAAAAAGCAGAAACATTACTTTGCTGACAAAGGTCCATCTAGTCAAAGCTATGGTTTTTCCAGTAGCCATGTATGGATGTGAGAGTTGGACCATAAAGAAGGCAGAGCGCCAAAGAATTGATGCTTTTGAGCTGTGGTGTTGGAGAAGACTCTTGAGAGTCTCTTTGATTTCAAGGAGATCAAACCAGTTAATCCTAAAGGAAATCAATCCTGAATATTCACTGGCAAGACTGCTGAAACTGAAGCTCCACTACTTTGGCCACCTGATGCAAAGAGCCAATTCGTTAGAAAAGACCCTGGTGCTGGGAAAGACTGAAGGCAGAAGGAGAAGGGAATGACAGGATGAGATGGTTGGATGGCATCACTGACCCAACGGATATGAGTTTGAGCAAGCTCCAGGATATAGTGAAGGATAGGGAAGCCTGGTGTGCTGCAGTCCATGGGGTCACAAAGAGTTGGACATGACTGAACAACTAAACAACATTTGCAAGTAGAAAATACACATTGAATCAAAAGACTTAGAATGAGAAAAAGAACATAAAGTATCTCAATAATTTTAAATTTAATAAATGTTGAAATAATATTTTGGATATATTGAGTTAAATAAAATACAGTAAAACAATTTTCACCTAATTTTTAATATAGGTATTAGAAAATTAAAATTGCCATATTTGCTCACATTTGTAAGCTCATATTATAATTCTATCAGAGAGCACTGTTCTAAATTATCAAGCCAGTATTTCCTCCTACAGCATCAAGATCAAAGAGCTTCATTTCTAAACAGACATGTTTGAATGAGTTTTACTTATGCATTAAAAAAACCTTTAATTCAAAATATTTTGGAGCACTATTTTAAAATATTTTATAATATTTTAAGTTATTTAATCACTAGCTCACTCTGGAAGAGTAGATAGGTATTTCGCCCATTTTCCAGGTGCATCTCCACAGACCTTAAAATGACTGACAACTGCTGAGTAATACTCCATTGTGTATATGTACCACAGCTTTCTTATCCATTCATCTGCTGATGGACATCTATTACTCAGCCATTAAAAAGAGTACATTTGAATCAGTTCTAATGAGGTGGATGAAACTGGAGCCTATTATACAGAGTGAAGTAAGCCAGAAAGAAAAACACCAATACAGTATACTAACACATATATATGGAATTTAGAAAGATGGTAACAATAACCCTGTATGTGAGACAGCAAAAGAGACACAGATGTATAGAACAGTCTTTTGGACTCTGTGGGAGAGGGAGAGGGTGGGATGATTTGGGAGAATGGCATTGAAACATGTATAATATCATATAAGAAATGAATCGCCAGTCTAGGTTCGATGCAGGATACAGGATGCTTGGGGCTGGTGCACTGGGATGACCCAGAGAGACAGTATGGGGAGGGAGGTAGGAGGGGGGTTCAGGATTGGGAACACATATACACCCGTGGTGGATTCATGTTGATGTATGGCAAAACCAATACAGTATTGTAAAGTAAAATAAAGTAAAATAAAAAAAAAAAAAGACTGACAATTGTACCAGCCATACAGGTGCTCTAAGTCTGTACTAGACTCAGTTACAATGCCTTCACTTTTATTTTTATTTTTGGTATACATTCTAAGACAAGCAATGGTTATTTCCATTTTAAAAATTCTGCCTAAACAAATCATTGACCCTAGATAAAAGGCTAGCAAATGGGAGCCTAAATGATGTCTCAACAGATGTTCCCTCAACAGTTTGTATAACCATCTATCTATCCATCTATTCATCCATCCACCTATCTATCCATCCATCCACTCATTCATCCATCCATTATCAAAACCTGGCCTGTCTTCGAATGAGCTTCAAAAACTGCTCTTGGATTGTAATAGTGGTGCTAGAGAAGAAGAATGGAATGTTTGACACTTCTGCTTCTCAATAGAAATCCAAGAGAATGTTCAAAGGGCTCTTGAGTAACTGTGTCCCACAACTCCTAAGCCACTGCTGCTGCTGCTGCTGCTGCTAAGTCGCTTCAGTCGTGTCCGATTCTGTGCAACCCCATAGACAGCAGCCACCAGGCTCCCCCATCCCTGGGATTCTCCAGGCAAGAACACTGGAGTGGGTTGCCATTTCCTTCTCCAATGCATGAAAGTGAAAAGTGAAAGTGAACTTGCTCAGTCGTATCGGACTTTTAGCAACCCCATGGACTGCAGCCCACCAGGCTCCTCCATCCATGGGATTTTCCAGGCAAGAGTAGTGGAGTGGGGTGCCATTGCCTTCTCCTATGCCACTATGCCACTTCATCTAAATAAATACTGTACCTTTAGTTATCATTCCCTCATCTATGTCTCATCCCATCCCTGAAAGTGAAAACTGTTAGTCAGTCAGTGGTGTCCAACTCTTTGTGACCCCATGGCTGGGGCCCACCAGGCTCCTCTGTCCATGGAATTCTCCAGGCAAGAATACTGAAGTGGGTTGCCATGCCCTTCTCTGAGGGATCTTCCTGACCCAGGGATCGAACCTGGGTCTCCCACATTGCAGGCAGATTCTTTACCATCTGAGCCACCAGGGAAACCACTAATCTATAGTTCTTTTTAATGGCTGAATGATGTTTCATTGTGTATCTTTATGTACTACATTTTATTTATCCATTCATCAGTTAATGGATATTTGGGTTGTATCCACTTTCAAACTATTATGACTAATGCTGCTATGAACATTTGTGTACAAGTTTTTGTGTCAAAATGTTTTCAACCCTCCCAGGTACATATACCTATGAATGGATCTGTTAGGTGACATGGTAACTCTGTTTACATTTTCAAGAAATTTTCAAACTGTTTTCAAAGGGACTCCTATGCCTTTCAATTTGGCTTAGCTTATCTCACTCAAACTGATTCAATAAGCATTTACTGTGGGCTTACTTACCAATAGGGCCACTTGGCAGACAGGATGCAGATGACTAAGACATCATCCCTGTTTTCAGGGAGCCCACTGCCTGGTGAAAGACCTCATAGCTTAGTAGAAATGAGTGAGAAGTCCTTCCTACCACCTGGTACCTGCCTTAAAGAGGGAAAGAGAAAGTATTTGTGGCTCAGTAGTATCAGATGAGGACGAGATGCTCAGATGACCCCAATACTTTACAATAACACCACTAGCATTCAGGGAACATTTAATAATGCGGTTTTCGTTGTTTTCATTGCTGCTACTGTGGCTTTTTATATCTTTAGATGAGGCCTAAAATGAACTCATTAGTTGTTACTAAAATTTATCTATGTCTGCTGCTAAGTCACTTCAGTCATGTCTGACTCTGTGTGACCCCATAGATGGCAGCCCACCAGGCTCCTCTGTCCCTGGGATTCTCCAGGCAAGAATGCTGGAGTGGGTTGCCATTTCCTTCTCCAATGCATGCATGCATGCTAAGTCACTTCAGTCATGTCCAACTTGTGCGACCCTATAGACAGCAGCCCACCAGGCTCGTCCATCCATAGGATTCTCTAGGCAAGAATACTGGAGAGGGTTGCCATCTATGTCTAGTGACACCTTAGAAGTACATAGGAAATAAATAGTCATGATTCAATTTTCATTATATACTTAATCACAAAATCATTATCAACGTATGAAATCACGCTGATACATAGGAATCTTTGAAATGATTCCAATAGCTGAGAGGACGTGAGTCTGAGTGAACTCCGGGAGTTGGTTATGGACAGGGAGGCCTGGCGTGCTGCGATTCATGGGGTCGCAGAGTTGGACACGACTGAGTGACTGAACTGAAGAATTCAATTTGGCAAGCTAAAATTCTCTAAGCCTCTTGTAGAAGCAGAGGAGATACCAAGGGAAAAGAATGAAGAGTGGACAAAAAAGTAGAAGAATTAAGAGAAAATGATGCCACAAAATGCAAAAGAAGAAAAAGTTTCAAGAAGGTGTGGCTAGTAATTTTAAATCCCACATAGAAATTTTACTGGAATAAAACCTAGTAGTCTACTAATTTTAGTAATTAAAATATCAATGGACCTAGAGATTGTCATACTGAATGAAGTCAGACAGAGAGGGGAAATATCATATGACATTCCTTATATGTGGATTCTAAAAATGAAATGATACAGGCGAACTTACTTACAAAATAGAGACTCACAGACTTAGAGAACAAACATGGCTGCTGGTGGGAGGGATGGGGGTAGAGATAATTAGGGAGCTTGGGATGGACATGTACACTCTGCTCTACTTAAAATGGATAACCAACAAGGACCTACTGTATAGCACATGGAACTCTACTCGAAGTTAAAATGGATAACCAACAAGGACCTACTGTATAGCACATAGAACTTTGCTCAAAGTTATGTGGCAGCCTGGATGGGGGGGAGTTTGGGGGTGAATGGACATATGTATATATGTGTTTATGTGTATGTGTGGGTGTGTGTGTATATATATATATACACACACACAGCTGAGTCCCTTTGCTGTTCACCTTAAACTATAACATTGTTGATGATACACCAATACAACATAAAAAGTTTCAATAAAAGATATCATTGGTTATGTTAACAAAAGCAATTTCAGTGGAGTAGGGGGAGCAGTGTTTGGAAAAAAGATTGGGCTATGAAGACTAGTCTTTTAAGAGTTTTGAATGTGAAAAGAATGGGAGGAAGATGAATGTGTTTCTGTATTGACAGGATGTAATCAATGGAGGAAAGGCTAAAGCCATAGGAAGAAGGGGATGAAAGACAGAAAATTAAGGAAGATTCATAAGGAATCTGGAACGGATATAAGCACCAGTATAGGAACTAGTCTTAGGAAGAGAGAGGCCTTCTAGAAAAGACTTAGAAATTATGCTTCTAAGCCATATTCTCATGAGAGAGATGCATAGGTGCTTCTTCAAACTCAAAGTCCCATGCCCTTTCAGTTATGCTGCATTCCTTAATAACTACGTACAAGCCGAGGAGAAAGGTGAAGAAGGAAAGATCCACAGGAAGTGTGTAACTTGGGTTGTATGAAGGGGCGTTATCTCTTCTAGTGAGGACAGTATTTGCAGAGAGCTGCTTCAGTGAGGAAGGTTGAAGAAATGACTAGTTATATTTGTATGGTGGATGCTTTTATCACAATGGATAAAACAAGGATAAAGTCAGATTATTACAAGATAGGATGAGGGGTCTGACGCTCATGGTAGTTGAAATTCCAGCGAGTTTTCCTTACTGAGGTACAATGTGTTAGTGCTAAATCTCCTTTCCAGTCTTCATTTTGGAAATATCCCTTCTGTTTACATTTCTGAGGCTGTGACCACACAATGTCAAAACATTAGCTTGGTATGGAATTTCAGACAATCAATCCAACATACTCTTTAAAAAATTCTTTTCATCAGGTCATACCTTAATACTTACTGAAGATAAGTAAGAGATATGGCTTGTCAAGGTTATTGTTTAGGGAGGGGGATGGCAGTGCACACTGAGGTCATTAGTTTCTTAGAAATAAACAGTCTGACAAATCAGAGTATGTGGTAAAGAAAACTTGTCCTGGAAATCTAATCTGTGGTCAATAAAAAGATACTGGATCACAGAAAATTTGAATGTTTATTTTATGGAAGAGTTTTACCTTTTTTTTTTCTTTTGGCTGAAGTAGGGGCATCTTGGAGATAATACAGTGGTGAGAGGTTTTGTAAGAAGTTTGCTTGCCTCCTATTGTCTGTATTTCTTCAATTAGCTGTCTCTTAGGGTCTCTTATGGATGCTTCTCATGGTCTAACTGACTATCTCAATTGTGCCACAGCTGGACTTCTACAGCTTCAACAGAGCCCCTTCTCTGACTGAAATATTTCTAGCAGGAAAAGGAACTGAGCCAAGGAACACGTTCAAGGGCAGATGTCCCTAGGAAGGTAGGGCCAATTGGCAGTAAATGTCCATTTGGCCTTCTGATAACCACCATGAGCAAGGCACAGGGCTTTTGTGACATTTTAAAGCCAAGAGCTCTAGTACACTGCAGAGATTTAGGCTTCATCCATCCATCTACTGTTTGGCACTTTTGTTATTTCCTCCCAAGGGATGCCTGCTTTTCTCTGTAGGCTACATGGGAAGTTAGAGAGGCTGGAAAAGCAATTTTCTCTTCCTCTCCTTCTTAACCATTTCCCCTACTCCTGAGACACAAAGCCCCTGTTTTGTCCTTGGCTGGGTGGGGGTGGGGTGGTGCTGGTTGGCCTCTAAGGTGGCCCTCCCCCACTCCAGTAAACTGAGGGAAAGTTCATTTTAACAAGAAGCTATTTAAACACCGAGAGAGGCTTCTGAAAATGAACTACGTTTTACTTTAATAAACAAATTCAGGTTGAGCTTATGGACTATATCAAATATTTTCACCCTCAGCACTGGTAGTATAGTGGTGAGCATAGTCGCCTTTCAAACAGTTTCACCTTCATGTTAATCAAGACTTCCTTTAGTAGGGTGAATTTATCTGTTGGAAGTGACAACACAGAAATGAGGTAGTATTTCGGTTTGGTTAGTTGTAGTTCTTTCTTGATCTATACCAAATACAATTCTAATCAATTAAGTTTGCTTTCTTTCATGGTATCACTATGTTGTTATCGTGGTAAAAATACTGTTTTACAAAAAGATTTTGAAATAAAACAGTAATTTTGAAAATCTCATTTTAGTTTTTATATTTTTCTTGTGAAATGCTTACCTAGTGTATTTAAGCCTCTTTTAGGTAGAAGACCACTCAATTCTCTGACTCATGCTTCCTCCAAACTCTCTTCTACACTGGACTCTCCAGTGGGTGTTATTTTCCCTCCTATGACACAACTTCTCTTTATGTGTAATCACTCTTGACTTAAAGGAGAATAAAGATGACCAAGCAGAACAGCCTATTTACCAACTAGGCTATTTATACACAGGTTATTCCCATGTCCCTTGAGATTATACAGTTAGTTTCAGAGCAGCAATTCATTACAATATGTTATGAGGAAAGATACTGAGGCAGCAAAATATAATCTATTATCTACTAAAAATAAGCAGTAAGAATTAACCTTTTGTTATTACAAAGTTATAAGTATTTTAATAGAATTTTTAAAATTATATTTTTTAGTAGAAAACACATTCTGCATGGTGTTCCTAGTTAAAACACAAGAAAATTTTTGTTATAATGATGAAGGCAGTTTGGTTTACTTAAAACAACTAAAACAAATATATGTAGTGCACTGTCAATGTGGATAATGCCAATGATGGTGAGTGCAGGCACATGCTTGCACACTGCTATTTGCGTCATGTTCCTGAGGGCAATTTGTGTCCAAAGGCCTTGGACTCTTGCTTTTGACTCTTTGAGCCAATCCTGTGAGTTAAGCACTATTAGTCCATTTTATAGATGAAGATACTGAAATTCAGAGACTAAGTAACTTCCCTAGGTCATATGAAAAGTTAGCAGTGGAGCTGTGGTTCAAACTCAAGTTACATAATTCAAAGCTTACGCCTAACCACACCCCACTAACCTCATTCAATACATGGTGTTTGTTTTCAGAAAGTATTCCTATAATAAAATAATATACAGCAATTTAACATGTTGCTGTACAGGAGTATATAATGACATGAATAAATGTTTGCAAAACTATAAATAGCAAAAGTTTAAGAACAGTATGATTTTAATTAAAATATATATATATAAGTATATAATGAAAAATAGGTATGTATGACAGATGTATATAGATGCACATCTTAAGAGACTAATGTGATCAGAAGTAATTTTCATTTGAACTGTCTTTCCTAAATTTTCTACCTTTGTATTAAAAGCTATCTTTTAAAAGATGCTCAGTCTCAGTTCTCACATTGTGAATCTGCGATTTAAAGACACAATCTGCTTTTATTTAAAAAGGTAGATAAAAATGAAAGATACATTAATTTTAAATTAGATCACCACAGTTCTCTAGTAGTCTGTCAGTTTCTTCCTACTTCAAGTATGAATGTTCTTATTTATTAAGGTTGTTTATGCTGGAATCATATAGCTAAAGGAAACAACTACAGAGAAATTGGGCAGCAAGAACCCCTGGAGCTTCTCTTAACTGATCTTTTATCTCCAGTGTGAACAGCATGACTCCATGCTCTAATTCTCTTACCCCGCCTGAATTTTACACTGTAACATGAAACCAGAATACGGTCCAAATCAGGGACTCCCATTAGTGAAAGAGTATAAAGAACTCATGTTTATTTACTGATAAAGATAATGGTGGGAAAAGCAGATTCTGCTAGCTTTCCGATGTTGGTCTTCATTAGAAAGGCGATTCAGCATGTTTGTTCAGTCTGCAGCTTCTTCCCATGCGACTCACAAGGTGTTATTTTAACAGGAATGAAACTCACTGAGCAATGTGACTGACTGAGGAAGAGCCGGCTTACGCAGATAGTAGCCTCCAGGTCTATCCTAGCGGAGAGAATACTCTTGTTGGATTTGTTGAAAAGCTCTGAGAGGAAGGAAGAGACATTAGTAAGAATTTCCCTCAGATAACACATTTTAGTTTAAAGAAATCCTGCTCAGTTATGTTCCTCAAATATCATATATGAGTAATTTAGAATGGAAGTTGGGAATTTTGCTTTTTTCAAGAAATTTACAATCTTTTTCTGCCAAACTTCACAGTGTTATAATACAAACACACATATATAATGATGAGGCAATTTTCCTCCTACTTTCTTTCTGAGTAAAGACTGGTTAAGTTCTAGCTCAATGGTTATAGCAGAGCTGTCTAAACTATCATATGTCCTTTCTACAAGTATTAACTGTATATATGTTTTTAATTTGAAATTTTATTGCATGTCTAATTATTATATGTACATCACAGATAATTTTGAGAAAGTACCAGAAAGTTCAATGAAGATGAAAAGACCCACAATCCCACTACTCAGAAAAAACTGTAATATTAATAGTATATATTCTTCTTGAACTTATTGCATATTAGCATATTAAGGGTTCTGAGCAGACAAGAAGAAAGAGAATAATTTACCTTTGTTTCAAATAATGCTTCCCAAATTCCTTTGACTATGAATCCTTTAACGGTATAACACCTATTAGAAACCTGAAGAACTCAGGATCTAAGGAACATACTTTATGAATGCCACCTTAATCAATGTGTGTGCAGAATCTTTGGCCATACTAGTTATGCAGAGTTAATCAAATTCAACAATGTTCACCCTTCTACCTAAACTCATACAGAACTAAAATTGAATAATGATAAATATTTACTTCAGGTAAGGAACATGCATGGGAACTTTCATCATATGTAAACTGTATCTCAATAAAGCCTTTTTAAAAAGAAACTAATATGCTTCTGTTTCATGAAAACTGAGAAGTAGAATAACTTGAGGAATGCAAGATCAGAGCAAAGGAAGGACAGTTTTAAGGAATACTTTATTCTGGCCAAAGTGACTCATTCTTCCCAAAAGAGAGGATATATCTTTAGTTCTGTAATGTCTCCTCAGGTTGACATGATACATTTCTACCTCTTCCATCTTTTCCTTTCAAATGTGCCGCAATGCTTATAAATTAATCTACTTAAGTCCTCCTGTAGTACTAAGAGTGAATGCATACTCTGGAATAAAAATGAACAGCATAGTCCAAAAGAGTCCACTGTAAATACAACATTTATTTTAAATTTCATGCTTTTCCTAGAAAATACATGTAAGAAATAATTTTTTAAGTGCAAAGAGTAAAACTATTAATTCCCAATAAAGAATGTCTTAATTTCACAAAGGAATAACTGACATATAAAAAATGTTACATATTTACCTGTAATTTCATATGCCTTAAAACACATCAAATACATCCTGCTTGAGAAGTAAAGCTCAAAACTAAATACCTCCCTTCTATTCTTATTATCTATTTCTAGAAGCAAACATTGGCAAGGTTGATAAATGCTAAATCAGAATCATACTCCAAGCATGCCTCCTAGGCTTGACATATGAAAAGATGATAGCATTTGCTGCCACAGATGGATTATACTAACTAAATGAATAACAATAGCCACTTTTAGTTTGTTTTATCTCCGGGTTCTTTGAGAAATTTTTATCACCTACACAAAACAAATCTAAATATAAAAGGAGATGATACTTATTTAATACATAAGCTATTTATTAAACTATTATACTATTTAAAGCATCATTCTTCAAAGAGGCCATGAAATTATAACTTTCAAAAATTTTTAGGTAAAACTTGTCAAGGGTAAGCAATTTTTTTAATGGTGTGTACAAAGTTTAGCAGCAAGAGAACATTTCTATAGAGATTTGCAGTTGGTTCAGACTCAGTTTCTGCTCATGCTATGCAGAGCATCCATGATGCTTTTATTATATTCTGCAATCTGCTTGGAAACATTCTTCATAATCGGCTGGTAATCACTCTCTTGACTCTTTGTTGCTATGACTAATGACATGAGTTAAGAGGGAACAATAACAATACAAATATTAATCTAATTCTGTGATGCAGAAAAGACCCAAATTACACTAGTATTTTTCTTATTGAAAACTGAAGATGGCACAAAAAAGCACAATTAGAATAGTTTTTAAAAAACAAACAGTATTTTAACAGATTAAGCATCAAACCTAAACCTAAAAGGTCTAACCCTAAATGGCCAGGCCAAACTTGTTTCAAAAAAGTTCACCTCTGGTATACAAACATTTTCAGAGTTAATATGTTATTCATCTCAATCTGGTCGTAGAACAATTCAATGTTCGGAAGAACCACATCCTTAGAGTACCACACAGAATTTCAGGCAAGCTTCTAGACATCACTCTGCTTCAAAGTCACCTACTTTATGTCAGACAAAACCAGAGGTCTGGATTGTAACATATTGTGAATATAAATCTGCTTTTAAAATAAACTGCCCAACCACTGGGAACTAGAGCCTTTAGCATCTCATCTGGAGGAAAGCTGGGTCCATGATGCCCTGAGAAGATGTTCAGTAGCATCCTAGAGAACCTATGCAACCAATGAGTTAGAATCTAGTTCTCTAATCAGAGTAGCTCTTGAATAGTCAAAGATGGGACTAGGAGACAACATCTGGGGAAATGTTTCTTATACTCCACAATACCTGTTGTCAGTTGCTGCTTCCATCTATGATTACACAAAAAGATGAGCAAAAAGACTAAACGTAAGTACTATCTTGATAGAAATAAGATGGGACATAAATACTATCTTGGTAGATGAGATTGAAGGTCAAATTTCTCATGTGTACACTTCTTGGTTATCCCTCCCTTTGCTTCCCAGATATCTAAGGTAGAGCATTATAAATAACAAAAAATGACCATACATATACACATATACATATATATAGTTATATATAATTCTCCCAACAAGTCTATGAGAAGGAAATATTAGCTGTATTTGAGATGATAAAATTGCAGTTTAAACAGTTAAGTAAACTGTCCAAAGTCCACAATCTATACATAGTAGAGTCAATATTTAAAATTAGATTTCCTGACTCTAAAATCTGAGTACTTAGTCACTATGCCACGCTATGGCTTTGTATGGTCTGCTTTCTATTAGTTACTTTAGTATACACACACATGCGCACACACAGACACACACACACAATTGTAGAATGGAAACTAAGTCTTATTCATTTCCCACATAGTTTAGCCAGTATTTTGTACATATTAGGTATTTGATGTTGAACTGAATATTATTTCAGTCTTTAAAGAAATTCCTAGAGAAAAAAAAATCCCTCAATCAAGTTCATTTGCAATTTTTTAAAGGATACATTCTTTCATCACAAAATTATTTTGCTCATGGTGTTGCCACTTCCTCTCCAAATTTGTAAGCTAAAACACAAAAGAAAAATGTTCACCAGTGCCCATATTCAAAACAATTATACACTCATTTGAGATATAAGAAAAAAAACCCTCAATTTAAAATCTTTTCAACTCCCGCATTTTACTGAGATAAAGCCACGACAGACAAAAAAATTTAGAAAAAGTTAAACAACAGTAAATATAATACTAAATAGAACACTGAATTCAACAAGTTTACTCTGTTTACTTTAATTGGAACATATTTATTATACCAATGCACATACCAACTGAAAGACAATTTATGATATTTCCCTTTCCTAAAAGAACTTTAAAAAGAAGAATGGGACATGATAAGAATCTCTCCTTGAAATCTGAAGGTCTAATGCCATGAAAGTACTACATATTCTAACACTGTCAAAGGTTAAGCTATATAGGAGAAACTTCCTTATTTCCAGGGCTAAATTTCCTGTCTAATTTCACAAGCTGTGATAAGAGCAGAGCTGCAGTGTAAAGATTATAAGAGGGCTGGTAAAAAGCTGGCATTCTTACAATAATTTCTGCATCAACAGGAAGCTAATGTGGATATTATATTGATGGTTGCTTCCTCCAAAGACAATTTTACTGTTATAGAATTAAATTGTTTTTCTGATTTAATTAACCTTGTAACTCTGGGTTATGGTCTTTTTAAGATGCACATAGTTTTTTTCCTAAGCAAAGTCTAAAAAATGAAACATTAAAATAATGTTCTGCCTGAATTTTTCCAAGAAGTAATAATCATTTAAAAATATCTGATAATTGAAACAGCATTCATATTTCTTCCTAAACTCAAGTTAAAATTATTTTCAGGGCATAAGTTCAGTATCAGTGTAGCATCTATCCCATTGTTTCCTCCAAAGATAAATCTAGATATTAGGATGAGTCATAACTAATTATATGAACTGTATGTGCTGTGAGTTAATGCTACGAAATCAGATCCAGCTTCCCCTGATAGAACCTTGAAGCTCAGATGGACTTAAGGAAGTAGTCAGCACTTTTTGACAATAAATCTCAAATAACCTTTTGCAAAGTCAAGTACCAAAATTTCCCTCTTTGTTTCATACAAAGGGGTGGCCTTCTTATTATGCAGCAAACCTCTTAAGTGCTACATGAATATTGCTATAAAAGCAACTCTATGTCATATGGTCAAATTCCTTCTTTACTATACATTTATTTATTTCAGTGATATATTTAAACCTTGCCTTTAAAGCCCCAAGGATTTCAAGAAGCACAAATCTTTTTTTTCCCTACAACTTATTTTAAAAGTCTATCATGAGTTCTTTATATTTTCTCCCAAACTGTAAACTGCTTTTCCCTTTTGTTGATTGTTTCATTTGCTGTGCAGAATCTTTTTAGTCTGATGTGGACCATTTATTTATTTTTTGCCTTGGTTGCTTGTGCTTTTTGGTGTTATAATAAAAACTTGTTGCCAAGACTAACGTCAAGGAGCTTTTCCCCTATGTTTTCTTCTAGGAGCTTTGCAGTTTGTTCCAATATAAATATGTTTAAATGATATCAAATAAATAACCACTCAAAAAATGTCTGTTATGCCATGTTATTTATAGATGTCAAAGCCAGTTTTCAAGAAAATAACTTCAAAAAATAGGGAGGCCAGGATTTGATTCAAACAACTGGGATTCATTAAAGGCAAACCATAATACAGAGAAGCATTGTAAACTGTGATTTACGTTACAAATTCCTGTAAATGGGGTTAGGAATAAGATTATCACTTAATGTGGGAATAAACAAGGTAGCCACGGACTGGCTCTAAGAAACTGTGTTTGTTAAATGTTTTTCTCTTTAAATCATCTATTCAGTGAAAGAAGAGGGCCGAAAATCCATATGAAGTATCAATGCTCTTTCCTATGAACCATAAGACAATGGCCTCATTAAATTTTTCTTAGGTTTTCTTCTCCAGTATCCATTCCAACTCTAAACAGACTAGGATAAATTTGCTATTTACAAGTCTATAAATAGGCTTGTATATTACAAAGCAGAGACAGAGTAATTGACTAATAAATTAGAAACATGTAAATTAGTGATTTCTAAGTTGGACACCACTGAGCGACTGAACTGAACTGAACTGTACTCAAGTTTGTGGCAAACTCTGATGAGAGTCCATCCCTTTTATGACAAATATAAGGTTTATCTTTTTTTTTAAAGGTACATACATACAATGAAATAGCTAACATCCTAAAAATATCAAAAAAAGAGCTTGAAAACATTTAAGTAAGAAAATAAATGCTTGAAGACTGTATGCATAGAATGATTTCATTATCTATAAGAACAATTTAATTAAATTGTTGGTGATGGACAGGGAAGCCTGGCATGCTATGATTCATGGGGTTGCAAAGAGTCGGACAGTGAGCGACTGAACTTAACTGAACTGCAGAGGAAAAAAGTTTACAAGGATATTATACCAAAATGTTAATGATGACTGTCTATCATGATCATGATACCACGTGAAGAAAAAACAATGCATTTAGCATTAATAAATCATAGCTGCAAATTGTTAAAACATAGACTAATTTGATGTGAGAATGACCAACCTTTATCAAACCATAATAACTGATTTTGTATATGACACGCATGCTTCATTTAATCCACCAAAAAATACTTATTGAACACGTATCATGTGCCAACCACTAACAGTGCTGGGGAGAACGTGAGTGACAGAGACAAGGCTTCTGCCCTTCAATCTAGAAGACCTCAGACCTTGTTTAGGTAATTATCAGCAGGATGAGTGATATGAAAAAGGTCTGCCTTTGCATCCTGAGTAAATCATCATAAATGTAAATAAATTCAAGAATAGGACTGCTCTTCATAGCATTATTTGAACAGTTTTAAAATGAGAAATAACCAAAATGTCTAACAATTTGCTACATCCATACAGTCAAATATTATATAAGAATCATATTTTTAAAAAATCTACGGACAAGGGAAAGTATAGTTAATAATGAAAAACAAGTTTCCAAATAATAGGTACAATATAGTACCATTTCTGTAAATATACAGAAATAATGTATACTTACGTGTATGTATAAAGTGAATATATTCATACCACATACATACAGACTAGAAATATCTATCCACATATGCATAAAATCCTCTCTTCTGGGTGGTGGGATACTAGTCATTATGGCTCATTTTCATTATCTGTGGCATTGATATATTAGCAATGTTTCTGCATTAAAAACACTTTACTTTTGATATTTTTAAAAGCTATTATCATAATGACTGTTCCCAGAATAGTGCCAACCCTAGAGCTGGCCTTCGATATAGGTTTAGAGAAGGCAGGAGTAAACTCATTCTGAGTGGAGACTGTATACAATCTAGCTATCTTCAAAGCCAGAAAATCTGGTAGGTAAACAAAGCAGATTAAAAAAAAGGAATGGGTTTCTTTGAGGGTGAAAATACAGATTAAAAGAACATGCCAGATAATCTAAAAATAGAAATGAATTTCAGTCTTTTTTTTTCTTTTTTACCTGAGAATGTGTCTCGTTTTCTTGCAGTTGTGTTTTTAGTGTCTCACATTCTGTGTTTAGTTTCTCCATTATTTTTTTAAAGGCATTTCTGCGAGTTGATAATACTGTTTTCTCCTGATGTAATTTCTAGATGGATCCAAATGGAAGTAAATAAAAGGCTTTAGCAGGTATCTAGTAAATCAATTAAAATAGCATTTGACTTAAATAATTTCAATAATATTCTACTAAAATCCTACCAAGGCTAGAAAACCTGTTCGTAAAAATATTCTTCTAACTATAAAAAAGCTAAATTGTGTTGTTGTTGTTGTTTAGTCCCTAAGTTGTATTCACTCTTGCAACCCCATAAACTGTAGTCCACAAGGCTTCTCTGTCCATGGGATTTCCAGGCAAGAATACTGGAGTGGGTTGCCATTTCCTTCTCCAGAGGATCTTTCCAACCCAGGGATCAAACTGAGTCTGGTGGATCCTGGCTGGTGGATTCTTTACTGCTGAGTCACTGGGGAAGTTCATAATAAGCCAAATTAATATTAACAATATAAATAATAACTTATTAGGGCTGCCTTATGTGTTTGTACTCCACCAGATTTACTTTAATGTAAATGGCAATGAAAAGCCACTGAGAAGTCTTAAGTAGAGAAATATCATAATCAAACTTGCATTTAACAAAGTTTATATTTGTTGAAGGGCTTCTCAGGTAATGAAGTGGTAAAGAACCTGCTTGCCAATGCAGGAGATGAAAGAGATGCAACTTTGATCTCTGGGTTGGGAAGATCCCCTGGAGTAGGAAATGGCAACCTGCTCCAGTATTCTTACCTACAAAATTCCATAGACAGAGGAGCCTGGTGGTCTATAATCCATGGGGTCTCAAAGAGTCAGTAATGACTGAGGACACACTTATTATATTTGTTGAAGTACTCTACCCCTTGCTTTTCAATTTTTGTCTTTTGTTTTGAAATTCACTCTAAATTCCTACTTTGTATATAAACATCTTTATTTTTTCCTTATACATCAAGTAATCAAGTGAAAATAAACATGAAGTTTTAAAAACTCATATATTATTAAATTTAATCAAGAAAAACAATTTGAATTACAATTTCTTAGCATTGTTACCATTTACCTTTTTCTTTTCTTCACCTGATGATTTTAAAGCTGCCAAATCATTATATGTCTCCAGATCAGTTATCATTTGCTTAATTTTATTTTTTAGAGACTGTTGTTCCTCAGTCATTTTACTTTCCAAAAGCTCCATTTTTTGTAGATCCAACTGTAGCCGCTGACTGTCTGAAATGTAGGAAAATTCAAAGGCCATACTTGGTTGAAACTTTAGTTCTTTCACAAAAGGAAATGAAATCACTAAACATCATGGTTTACAAGAGTGTCTGCACCAGAAACATGTTCACTGTAACCATTAAGGCAATATAAATTAAAAAAAAATTACTCACCCTCTAGGTAACCAACATAACCTGATTATGTATTAATCACATTTGTCTCCATACTCATATAAACATATAAGAACACATATAGTTCTTTTTCTTACTTCATAATTAACATATAAGATAAATATTATTTTTAGTATGTGCCTGACATACATACACAGTTATGTGGGGAAAAAAGCAAGTTATGAAACATTATGAGCAAAATTTTATAATTACATATACAGTCATTATTTGTGGTAGTTATATTCTGTAAAATCACTGTACACACTGAATTAGCAAGCATTTAACTCCTATGGGAAATATAGAGTTAGTTTCTGTGAGCCTCTGACAATATTTTTATCAAGAAACTAATATATAAATTTGCTTTATGTATATTTCTCTTCAAATATACATTATTTAATATATATTATTAATTTGTTAAGACTGAACTAAAGGCCAACCACGAACTATGCCTCTACAAAGCTTATTCTAACAGACATATTTTCACTGTAAGGCATATCACAGCCTTCTTCTTAGAAACACTTGTCAACACTTCAGCACTATACTTGGAGGCCATTTAAATGGCAAAAGCATGAACAAAAATACATAAAAATGTGGCTTTAAAAAGTGACATTAAATAATGTACCATGAAAAGAATGCTTGTAAGTATGTGAACTAAAGCAAGAGGCATAGTGCTGCCTTATTCAACCTCCACTGAGAACTTGAGCATTCAAAATTTTCACCTCTGCATGTGTTCACAGAATTATGAATTCTGAAATACAAATATGAATTTGAAATACAAATACAAATTAATTTGAAATACAAATTAATTTTAGTGAGAAAGCAAATTTACAAATACAGAATCCATGAATAACGACGACTGCACATTGTGTGTGTGTACGGTGTGTGGTGTGCGTGTTTCTTTCTTTCAAAAGTATTGAGCATCTACTATGTGCCAGGTGCTGATGGAAATTAACAGAGACACTTTTCACTCAAGCTATATTCCAGACGTTAAATCAGAAAATTAAAGAAGCATTTACAGTAAACTGGATAACTATAAGATTACAGGATACAAGATATCTTCTACTATGAAAAGATAACGGATATTGGTCAAAAGAATTCTCTAAAGCTATGCCTTTTAACTGTTGCCTTAAGTATTAGGAATCAGCCACACAAAGGAAAAACTGAGTTTCCAGAGAAAATAATCATCATGTGCAAAAATGTCTAGAGGTAAGAAAGCACAGTATTTCTGAGCAAATAACAGAAGTTTGGTATGCCTAGAACCCACAGTTTGAAACGGGTGGTGGTAGGAGATAAAATGGAAAAGTTGAAGGACAAGTTCATGAAGGGCTTAAGTCAAGATAGGGAAGCAGGACTTTATGCTAAGGGCCTTGGCAAGTCATCAATGAGTTTCAAATCAGAGAGCAACATGCTTAAATTTTAGAAAGTTCACTCTGGTTGCCACATGGACAGTGAATTGAAACAGCTTAACTATGTTCAAGAAGACCAGTTGATTCAGTGATCTAGGCAAGAAATCTTACACTGCTGAGAATTTTTTTTTCATTAAACAATATTTATTAAATGCTTTCTATGTGCCAGGCAAATAGAAAGGCATGGAGGATATAGCAATGAACAAAGAACTTACAGTTCAGTGGAAGAAGGCTATACATATATTTGATAAAATATACGATTAGTGAAAATGAAAGTGAAAGTCACTCAGTAGTGTCCAATTCTTTCCAACCCCATAGACTATACAGTCCATGGAATTCTCCAGGCCAGAATCCTGGAGTGGGTAGCGTTTCCCTTCTCTAGAGGATCTTCCAACCCAGGGATCGAACCCAGGTCTCCTGCATTGCAGGTGGATTCTTTACCAGCTGAGCCATAAGGGAAACCCAAGAATATTGGAGTGGATAGTCTATCCTTTCTCCAGGGGATCTTCCCGACCCAGGAATTGAACTGGGGTCTCCTGCCAGATAAAAATAATTGTAGGAACAAATCAGGAGAGATCTGGAGGGACTAAGAAACATGAGGGATTTGGGATTAACAAACAGGCAATCGACCAAATACAGTGGTTGAGTGAAAGAAGTCAGTGCAGAATCCCACTTCCAAATTGAATAAATGAGTGTATGGGAAGGTAGGCAGAAAGAGATAAAATTTTTGTCTGTAGGAGGGAAAGATGATACATTGAAAGTGATTTAGGATTTGTTCAGTTTGAGAAACCTCAAAAACATACAAATAAAGATAAGTAAATATGCCCATATAGAGAAATATGGGTTGAAAGCCCAGAGAAAAATGTGAGATCAGAAGATACAGTTTCTAAAACTATCAGCACAGACATGGCACCTGAAGCTATGGGAATGGTTGAAATCGGGAGAAAAGGATTCATGACTGCACTTACAAAAATACCAAATTTTTAAAGACTAAATTAACATGAAGAATCCATACAGAATAAGAAGTGACCAAAGAAATAAAAGAAAAATGAGAAGTCATGGGGAAAAAACATTTCAAGAATAAAGGAGTGGATTGCAGTGCAGAATATTAGAGACTTTTTTTTAAAGATAGCAAAATATGTGTTGTATTTACTGACCAGGAGAACTTGGGTATATATCTCCTGAGAATAGATTTTTATAGAAAGAAATGGAACCAAGAGTGAGATTCTTTTAAGAAATTTGGCTGTGAAACCTTTGAAAGAGAGGAATAGCTGGGCAGAAAATACTTGGGAAACGTTTTTTCCCCCAAGATGTGATAAAATACAGAAAAAAGACTAAAAGGATACCAAAATTTTAATAGTAATAAACTTTTGATAGTAGGATTATATTTTTACTTTTTATTTATGCTTGCTTATATCTCTCCTAAATCCTCTATAATGACTATGAATTACATTTATAACCAGAAAATAGTATTTTTAAAAATTCCATTCTGGTAGAATTAAATATTAATAATACCTACTTTCTCTATTTCAGAGACTTAACTTTGTGATCCTGGCTTTAAAAGTCTCTTTTTTAAAGGGAAAAGAAGGAAACCAATATTACTGAGAACCTGGAAAGTACCTGGCTTTATATATTATCTGATTTACTTTTCATAACAGCCTTGAGATAGGGTGGAAGGGGTAAATGTTACTATATAAGGAAACTACTGAAGGTAAAAGGAGAAAGGGGCAGTAGAGGATGAGATGATTAGACATCAATGGGCATGAATTTAAGCAAATTCCTGGAGATACTGGAGGACAGGGGAGCCTGGCATGCTACAGTCCATTGGGATGCAGAGTCAGACATGAGTTAGCTACTGAATAACAACAAAAAGCTTAGAAAGGTAACTGCCCAAGGTCAACAACCAGTGAAGCTTTGGTGCTGAATGATATTATCATCTTTATGAAATATTCATTTTTAAGATAACAAATATCACTTTATGACCCAAAACGCCTCTATGAGCTACAGTGAGCTATGGAAAGAGGAACAGTAATACCTGACCAATTTGTCCTGTAGGGGTCCCCCATTCCTACAACTGGCGACCATGAAGGGACACCTCCAATTTTACTGGGGCTGATATTCAGACCACTCGGGGTACTCCAGGACCAGTTTGCCTGCCGATGGATCTGACCCAGCGGCTGCAACTGGGACTCGTTTGTCCCTGGTCTCCTCCTGATGCAGACAACTGGCCAGGGTGCCCCGACCAAATAAGGAACAAGAGATTTTGTTGACCCCCTTTTATCTCACCCCCTCCTTTCAACCTATCCCATCCTATTTTTCTAGTCCCCCAGTCCTGGATGCAGGAGTCTGGTCGAAGGGCCTCAACCTGAGCTGAGGATTGGAGACTGATCACCTCTTGGCAGAGAACTCGAATTCTGGTTCTGATTTCTGGTAGGGCCGAGTTCCAGTCCTCCCTTCTCTGGAGACCCAGGGAAAAGCCCCGTTAACGCCTGGGTATCTGTAGGTGGCAGGAGACGTCTGTAAGGCCACCCCCTTTTTTTTCTTTTTCCTCTTTCTCTCCCCCCACTGTTATACCTTTTGTCTTTCCCCACTCCTTCTCTCTCAACCTGGCCTCTTTTCCTCTTTGTGAAGACCCAAGTTATTTCCATTCACTCTGTCTGTCGATACTTGGACCTGAAGTTCTGGGTCTTTGCAAGAGATTTTCTGAGAGGCTACGCGCTCTGCTCCCCATCAACTGTGCTTTCTGTTCTTGGGGAGACAATCGGGCGTTAGAAGCCCTCCATTGGGTGCCCTGTTTCTATAAATTCAGCCATTTAATTGAGCATTTGGCTGAGTGCTTCCACATGGAAGTGATTGATGGGGTTCAGTATAGTCGCACCTGGTCTTGGGTGAAAATTAACACCCTAGACACATCCTTAGGGGTCAATTCACCTTTTGGGACCAGTCCTACAGCACCATTGATTGTGCTTACTACTGAACATTTCCTTTGGCGCATATACAATCAGGCAATTTGGGACCAGGAGAGAGCTTACAATCTCCTCTAGAGTCAGATATAGGGGCATCCACCCCAATACTTGTCCCCTGGGAACGAGATATAAACTATACTGTCACTAAAATGGGAAATAAGCCTAGCTTTCCTTTAGACACCCCGCTGGGTTGTCTTTTGGCCCACTAGGAGGGATACCAACTGGAAGGGCTAAAAAAGAAAAAACTTATCAAATACTGTACTCAATACTGGCCTACTTACTCCCTGGAAGGAGGGGAAAAATGGCCCCAGTCGGGATCACTTGGATACACCACCATTTTACAGCTCAGTCTATACTGCAAACGTGAGGGTAAATACAAGGAGGTTCCCTATGTCCAGGCCTTTATGGCCCTCTACCAGGACTCCAGGAAAACGGGAAAATATAAGCTTGAGGACTTTGATAAATGCTCTTCCAAATCCTTTTAGCAAGGTCTGAAACAGAAGAGCCCCTTGACCTTCTCTTGATCTCCACCTCTTCAGCAGAGAGGTCACGGGGAAAGGAGGGTAAGACACACCTGGGAGTCACGAGCTCGGACCCGGAAGCCAGGAGGCTAGGCCTGGGAGTCACGAGTTCGGACCCAGAAGACAGGAGGCTAGGCCCAGGAGTCACGAGCTCGGACCTGGAAGTCAGGAGGCTAGGCCCAGGAGTCACAAGCTCAGACCCGGAAGTCATGAGGCTGGGCCTGGAAGTCATGGGATCTGAAGGGAAGTCATTCACCATCGCCTCGGCTCCTCCTCCATATGTCCCCTCCCCCATGGGGTTACAATCAGCAAGTAAGCTCTGTCCTCCAGAGAAGGAAAGGTCATCCTCAGACAAAATCTGCCCTCTAAGAGAGGTACCAGACGGGGAGGGGGGAACTATGCACGTTCATGTTCTGTTATCTATGCAAGACATTACCCAATGCAAGGAACAATTGGGCTCATATTCCGAGAACCCCCAAAAATTTAAGGATGAATTTGAGTGTCTTAGCCTTAACTTCTCCCTCACCTGGAGGGATATAATGGTCATCCTCACCCAGTGTTGTAATGATGAGGAAAAAGCTTGAATCCTAGATCAGGCTAGAAAAGTGGCTGATGAGAGACAGCGGGTAGATGTCAGTCTGGCCCCTGCCGAAGAGGCAATCCCCTCTACAGAGCCAGACTGGGATCCTAAGGGCAGGAAAGGAATCCTTAAGACACCTCATTACTTGCCTACTACAGGGAATGACCCAGGGTGTCCGAAAGGTTGTTAATTATAGTAAGATAAAAGGGGTTACACAGGAAGAAAATGAAAATCCAGCTCTTTTTTTGGGCAGACTCACAGAAGCCTTTAAAAACTTTACCAAGACAGATTTAAAAAGTATGGAAGGAAGAGTCCTGTTGGCCCATTCCTTCATAACCCAGGCAGCCCCAGACATAAGGAGAAAATTACAAAAACTAGGAAAAGGAGCAGAGACCCCAATTTCCGATTTGGTGGAGGAGGCAAATAGGGTGTTTTTGAACAGGGACCAGGAGGAGGGAGCAAAAGGAAGCCCGAAAAGATAGGAGAATAGGCAGACCCAGGCCTTGGCCCAACAACAGGCTAAAATCTTGGCTTTGATTCATCCTGCCATTACGCGAGAGTCCAGGGGAGAGCAAGGAAGGAAAAAGGATCTTAATAATCCACCGTGGCTGAGACACATCCAGCGTGCCTACTGCAAAGAGGATGAGCACTGGAAAAGGGAGTGCCCGTATCGCCCTAAGGGAAGGCGTATGGAGACCCTTAAACCTGCTCCCTCTGTATTAGTCCTGGGCTACCGGGACTGACGGTGCCCAGCGGTTCGAGAAACCCCCACGAATGGTGAGGTCCAGATCACTCCTCTCGACCCTTGGTTGACTCTAAAAATAGAAGGTAAGGATGTGCACTTTCTTTTAGACACGGGGGCTGCCTTCTCTGTTCTTCCTGATTAGGACCTTTAAACTCCCAGACCAAAATGGTGATGGGGTAGATGGAAAACCCCAAAGCCGAAATTTTACTAAGCCCCTCCATTGTAAGGTGGGCAACTGGCAAGGAACCCACCCCTTCTTATACATCCCTGGTTGCCCTGCTCCCCTACTGGCGAGAGACCTTCTTTGCCGCCTCCAGACCAGAGTGACTTGGGGAAAGCTAGAAGTTGATAATTTCCTTTGCCTAGTGTCTGAATATTTACAGTCAGATGTAGAAAAGGAGGAGTCTGGCCCTTTCTTAGATGAGGTCAATCCCCAGGTGTGGGATGTCTCCAGCCCTGGTCTAGCCATAAATGTTCCACCAGTCAAGATTCTTCTGAAGCCAAGTGCTCCCTACCCCTGGAAAAGACAATATCCCTTAAAACCAGAAGTTCTTGAAGGTCTTAGACTATTAGTTAACAAATACCGAGATACTGGAATTCTAATCACCTGTGAGTCTCCCTGCAATACTCCAATGTTGCCTGTTAAAAAACCAGATGGATCTTATCGATTCATCCAGGATCTAAGAGCTGTTAATGAAGCTGTGGTTCCCATCCACCCCATAGTCCCAAATCTGTATACCCTCCTATCCCAAGTCCCAGGAAATGCTAAGTACTTCTCAGTCTTTGATTTTAAAGATGCCTTCTTTTGCATTCCTCTCCATCCTGAATTCCAAAAACTCTTTGCTTTTGAGTGGCGGGACTTGGAAACAAGGGAGGCCATACAACTCTGCTCGACTTGACTACCACAAGGGTTTAGGGACAGCCCTCATATTTTCGGGACTTCCTTGGGGAGAGAATTAAGGGAATTAACTTTAATAAACAGCAATCTAATACAATATGTGGATGACTTACTCATAGCTAGTCCAGATTTTACCAGCTCTCAAAGGGACACTATTAAAACTCTAAATTTCCTGTATGAAAAGGGCTATCAAGTATCCCCCAAGAAAGCTCAGATTAGCTTAACCCAAGTAAAATACCTTGGACTTATAATTATGGAAGGAAAAAGAATGCTTGACCTCCAGAAGAAATCCCTTATCTTAAATACCCCATAACCCCAAACAAAAAAAACAGCTTAGGGGATTTTTAGCAATGACTGTGTTTTGCAGGATCTGGATTCCTAATTATGGCAATCTGGCCTGACCCCTATATGAAAAGTTAAGAGGAAAAGAGGAAGAGCCACTTGATCAGGATGAGACCTGCAAGGTGGCCTTTAATGCCCTAAAAGAGTCTGTCACTAGAGCCCCAGCTTTAGGCCTCCCAAACCTGGAAAAGCCTTTCAAGCTTTATGTTTCTGAAAGGATAGGAACCGCTCTTGGGATGTTAGGACAAATGATGGGGCCTGTATTACAACCCGTGGCTTATCTCTCAAAACAACTAGATCAGATGGCCAGAGGATGGCCCACTTGCCTCCAGGCAGTAGTGGCCACCGCTCTTACGGTTAAGGAGGCATCTAAGCTGACCCTGGGTCAGCCCACCACAGTGTATATGCTTCACCAGGTACAAGCAGTCTTGGAAACTAAAGGGGATAGGTGGATGACAGGAGGAAGGATCACCCAGTACCAAGCTCTCCTCCTTGACACTCCAGAAATAAAGTTGAGGGTCTGTCAGACTTTAAACCCAGCCACCTTACTGCCAGGTCCCCCTACTTACCCTTTGGATCACCAATGCATGCAAATCATAGACAAGTTATACTCTTCTCGCCCGGACCTATCAGAGACACCTTTATCTGACCCAGAGGAAAAATGGTACACAGATGGCAGTAGTTTTGTAGAAAAGGTAGAGAGGAAAGCAGGAAATGCTGTAGTGAGCCTAGAAGAAACTAAGAAAGTGGGTCTCTTCCTTCAGATACCTCAGCCCAGAAAGCTGAACTTTTTGCCCTGACAAGAGCTTTGGAATTAGGGGAAGGAAAGAGGATTAATGTGTATACGGACTCTAAGTATGCTTTCCTCATCCTGCACGCCCATGCAGCAATTTGGAAGAAAAGAGGGATGCTCAGTGCTCGAAGCTCTCCTATTAAACACAAAGAGCTCATTCTCAGGCTCCTGGAGGCAGTCAAACTTCCTGCAAAATTAGCTGTCATCCACGGTAAAGGTCACCAGAAGGGGCAAGAAGAGGAGGCCCAGGGAAATAGAAAAGCTGATCAGGAGGCAAAACGAGCTGCTAGGGAAGCTACCCCTGTCACTGCTATCTGCCCCCTTTTCCCCAAGGAAACCCTGACTCCAGATTATACCCCAGAGGAACATTCCTGATATGCTAGGCGGGGCTGGGAGATTGGGTCACATGGGTGGTTTCAGACTGATCAGGACCAAATAATACTCCCTGACTCTCAGGTTTGGAAAATTATTAACTCCTTACAAAAAAGTACCCATTTTGGAAGAGATAATCTGAAAATCTTGCTCAAGCCTATTCTCTACCATCCCCAGTTGGCTAAGGTTGTTAGACAGGTCTTAAACTTGTCCAACATCGGGGATCATACCCAGGAGAGGACTGGCAGATGGATTTTACAGCTATGCCAAAGACCCAAGGGTTTTCTTATTTGCTAGTCTTTATTGACATGTTCACAGGATGGATTGAAGCGTTTCCTACTGAGAGAGAGCCACAGAAGTCTGTAAAGCTCTGCTGAAGGAGATAGTACCTAGGTCTGGGTTGCCTTGATCACTTCAGAGTGACAATGGGCCCTCATATACAGCCACGATATCCCAGAATCTGGCCGCATGCTTAGGCATAAAATACCGCCTCCACTCATCTTGGAGGTCTCAAGCTTCCGGAAAGGTAGAGAAAGCCAACCAGACTCTTAAAAGGGCTCTGGCCAAGCTATGTAAAGAAACACATAATAAGTGGATCCATATGCTACCTATAGTCCTCATGAGGGTACGGATAGCCCCCAAAAGGCCACTATTATTAAGCCCTTATGAAACGATGTATGGACGTCCATTTCTAACTTCTGATTTGTTTTTTGATGAGGACACCAATACTCTCTTAAAACATATAATTGATTTGGGAAGTTTTCAACCAGAACTCCAATGATATGGAGAACAGATCCTCCCTAGACCACAGGAAAACTTGAAAAATCCCCAGGTAGAGCCGGGGGATCAAATATCAGTAAAGACCTGGCAAGAAAAAGGGAGTCCAAGCCAGTTGTCCAAAAAATGGACAGGACCATACCAGGTTGTCCTAGTAACCTCAACTGCTGTAAAAGTGAAGGGTCTATCTGCCTGGGTCCACAATTCTAGAACAAAACCCTATGGCCTACAGGAGGGGGAGACGAGGACTGAGACCCCAAAGCCAGAGGACAACTATTCCTGTGAACCTGCTGAAGATCTCAGACTCTTGTTCAGGCGGAACATCAACTCTCCTTCAGAGAAGTAAAAATGCATCATATGATGTTCTTCCTCTTTCTAATCATATCTCCCTGTATGGCTATTCATCTCTCCCTAAACGAGGCATATACACTTGCAAACCACACTGCTTCTCGACTCAACCTAACCAGCCCCTGCTGGATCTGCATTAATGGCAGAAGTTGGGGGTATGTCCAACCTATCCCAGGGTATCAATGGCCCACCCTTCCAGCTGAGCTACATGCTGTTACCCAGCGCACCCCATCTGGTCGCGGTATGGCCTTTTGGGAAAAAGGGGAAAAAAACTTCATGCCTTGGTATCAGCAACAACTGTCTATATTTACCCCCTCAATAACATCTGCAATCCCACCTGAGCCCTTATTTTCTCTCTTGACTAACATTCCCCAAGTGACCTTCCCTATCTGTCTAAAAAGCGACTCCCTGACAGGGGTGTCAGTGGGAAATTTAGGCAACTCGCAATGTGCGGTGACTTTCACTGTTGAAACTGATGGGAAACCCCGGGACCTAGAAATTTCACTAGGGTATTACGATTTAGCCCAAAGTCTGGGAACTAGAGGTTCTGGCAGAACTGACATACTATACCTATCCCCAAACATGAGGCTCTCCTCGAATGCTATTAACCAGTCTCAAAAATCCATGTTCTGTTCTGGACGACCAAAGAACCACACCTGGTCATCCCGGTTTCTAAATCGGGCAGGCAACCCTGACCCGTTATTCCCTTGTAGGGGTACCCACTCCTGAAAACCTAACCCTATGGTGGGAGCCTAAACGAAATATTCTCTACCTTGAGGACAGAACCCAGGATGCCTCACAACAATTGAATCCCTTCCTAAATGCCCTCACTGCTGCCGGTTTTGCAGCAAGTGGAGTGACAGTCTCCTCCCAGCTACTAAGAGACTGCCCCTGTTCCATTATAACATGTTCCAGTTGTAAGGCAGATGGAAATCCTGTTCCTCTTTGGCAAACCCATTTTGCTGCCCAGCTTAAACCCAGTCATGGTGTCTATTTCATATGTGGGGATAAAGCTTATTTATCCCTACCACCTTTTTGGTCAGGAACTTGCTCCTTAGGGTATGTTACACCCCACATAGATCTGGCCTGGAGTAACACCTCCTTGCCTTTACCAGTATATACCAGTCAGAGGATATGTCGTGCGGTAATACTTAACCCTCTTTTCCTGGCATTAGGCCTGACCGCTGGTTTGACAGGAGCTGCCATGGGGGGCGGGGAACTTCTTTACATAAATTTCAGCAGCTTTCTACCAACACTGCTGTAACCATAGAAAAAACGGCAAGGACCCTCCAACACCTACAATCCCAGTTAGACTCCCTAGCTGCAATGGTCTTACTTGGGCCCTAGATTTACTGACTGCAGGACGGGGGGGCACTTGTCTCTATCTAAAGGAAGAATGCTGTTTTTATTACAACCAGTCTAGCAGGTCCAAGAAGTTATCAAGGGGCTTTTGAACAGGCCACAAAGATCTGGGAATTGAGTTCATCAAGTGTATGGAGTTCTCTTTCTTTCCCTTCTTGGCTTCTACCGTTCATGGGTCCAGTGATAACTATCTTATTAGGCCTCCTATTTGGCCTCTGTATACTCCAACTCCTTACAAAGTTTATTTCCAGCAGACTCCAGCAGTTTCAAACTAAATTGCTGTTACTACAAGGGTGGAAGCTGGTTTCAGATGTGGAACACCCCAACTTAGATCAGGTAGAGAGAGACTTCTGCTCTGCTAGGCAGGCCTACTCCCATGCACAGCAGGAAGAAAAGTTATAGAAGAAAGAGACCTCCGCCCCAATTCCCAAGAAGTATCTTGACTATGAAATCTCTCAGGAGGGAGTTGTTAGGGGAAGCACACTGATTGAAACCACCCACCCTGGCCAGGCACCATAGTAACCATTTGCATGAGTTGTTTTATGACAGGAGATCCTGATAAGGAATATGGAACTAATAAGCCACCACCAACTGGAAGGGTTCGGGAAAGGTCTAAAAGAGACACTTCGTGTCCATCCACTTCCCAGAATCCCTCTCGCTAGCATCCATCTTGGTTAAGCGATGCGTGCGCCACCAGGAAAGACTCTGAATTAGAATGATTGGCCAAAGACCACCCAGAAACTAATCCCATCACCATAAAACCTGACATTGAGAGCCACGTGGCAGAGCAGTTCTCCTGGGTTCCCTTACCCTACTGCTCTCCACCTGGGTGCACTTTCCCAATAAAATCTCTTGCTTTGTCAGCACATGTGTCTCCTCGGACAATTCATTTCTGAGTGTTAGACAAAAGCCAGGTTTGGGGCCCTGGAAGGGGTCCTCCTTCCTGCAACACTACTTCAGGCTTCTTTTCCCAGGCATCATCCGTTGTTCTGGAAATTTTATTCCAGGTAACTCAAAAACAAATACTAAAATGGAATTGAAATATATGTCCTGTATATCAAGGTGAAGAAATCTGAATTCAAACCTGGTTTGAATTTGCCAGTTTCCTCTCTCCTGTATTGCCAGAGACTGGCATGGGAATAATCTGATACATACTGTAGTTACTAATTTGTAGAGGCATACAGTGATACAGTTTCATAGAATATTTTATGTTCATCTTTCCTCTATTTTAAAGTAGGAATATGAATACCCCCCACCCAAAAATATAGTGGTATTTCAGAGCTGTTGTTGTTCAGTCGCTCAGTCATGTCCAACTCTTTGCAGCCCCATGGACTGTAGTATGCTAGACTGCCCTGTCCATCACCAACTCCCAGAGTCCATTGAGTCGGCTCATGTCCATTGAGTCGGTGATGCTATCCAACCATCTCGTCCTCTGTTGGCCCCTTCTCCTGCCTTCAATCTTTCCCAGCATCAGGGTCTTTTCCATTGAGTCAGCTCTTCACATCAAGTAGCCAAAGAACTGGAGCTTCAGTTTCAGTATCAGTCCTTCCAATGAATATTCAGGACTGATTTCCTTTAGGACTGACTGCTTTCATCTCCTTGCTGTTCAAGTGACTCTCAAGAGTCTTCTCCAACACCACAGCTCAAAAGCATCAATCCTTTGGCACTCAGCCTTCTTTATGATCCAACTCTTACTTCCATACATGACTACTGGAAAAACCATAGCTTTGACTAGTGGACCTTTGTCAGTAATGTCTCTGCTTTTTAATACACTATAGTGTAGGTTTGTCATAGCTTTTCTTCTAAGGAGCAAGTTTAATTTACTGGCTGGAGTCACCATCTGCAGTGATTTTGGAGCCCAGGAAAATACTCTGTCACTGTTTCCATTGTTTCCCCATCTATCTGACATGAAGTGATGAGACTGAATGCCATGATCTTTGTTTTTTGAATGTTGAGTTTTAAGCCAGCTTTTCCCCTCCCCTCTTTCACCTTCATCAAGAAGCTCTTTAGTTCCTCTTCACTTTCTGCCATAAGGGTGGTGTCATCTGCATATTCGATGTTACTGATATTTTTCCTGGCAATCTTGATTCCAGTTTGTCTTTCATCCAGCTCGGCATTTCACATGATGTATGCTGCATTTAAGTTAAATAAGCAGGATGACAATATACAGTCTTGACACACTCCTTTCCCAATTTGGAATCAGTCAGTTATTCCATGGCTGGTTCTAAATATTGCCTCTTGACCTGCATACAGTTTCTCACGAAGTAGGCAAGGTGGTCTGGTATTCCCATCTCTTGAAGAATTTTCCAGGTTGTTGTCATCCACACAGTCAAAGGCTTTAGCATACAGAATGTAGCAGAAGTAGATGTTTTTCTAGAATTCTCTTGCTTTTTCTATGATGCAACAGATATTAGCAATTTAATCTCTGGCTCCTCTGCCTTTTCTAAATCCAGCTTGTATATCTGGTAATTCTCGGTTCATGCACTGTTGAAGCCTAGCTTGTAGGATTTTGAGCATTACTTTGCTAGCATGTGAAATGAATGCAATTGTGCAGTAGTTTGAACATTCTTTGGCACTGCCCTTCCTTGGGATTGGTATTTCAGAATATCAAAAGCCAGACACAACATCCTGCTAAAAATAATTATATTTAGGGACAGAAGATTTTTATATTAAAAGTAACATATTTCAGAGTAAAATACAAAATTCAGAATGACTGGGATGTATCATTCCCTGTATATACATATTATTTTTCTCTGGCTCCTTTTATTGTTTACTCTTTATTGTTCCATTTCAGCAGTCACGACGATGTGCTTAGGTGAGCAGTTTTTATATTAACGTTTTTTGGGGTTTGACGGGCTTCTTCAGTTCAGTTCAGTTGGTCAGTCATGTCCAACTCTTTGTGACCCCATGAACTGCAGCACGCCAGGCCTCCCTGTCCATCACCAACTCCCAGAGTTTACCCAAACTCATGTCCATTGAGTCAGTGATGCCATCCAGCCATCTCATCCTCTGTCGTCCCCTTCTCCTCCTGCCGTCAATCTTTCCCTGCATCAGGGTCTTTTCAAATGAGTCAGCTCTTTGCATCAGGTGGCCAAAGTATTGGACTTTCAGCTTCAACATCAGTCCTTCCAATGAACACCCAGGACTGTTCTTTAGGATGGACTGGCTGGATCTCCTTGTAGTCCAAGGGACTCTCAAGAGTCTTCTCCAATACCATAGTTCAAAAGCATCAATTCTTTGGCGCTCAGCCTTCTTTACAGTCCAGCTCTCACATCCATACATGACTACTGGAAAAACCATACTTTGACTAGATGGACCTTTGTTGACAAAGTATTGTCTCTGCTTTTTAATATGCTGTCTAGGTTGGTCATTAACTTTCCTTCCAAGGAGTAAGCATCTTTTAATTTCATGGCTGCAGTCACCATCTGCAGTGATTTTGGAGCCCCCCAAAATAAAGTCTAACACTGTTTCCACTGTTTCCCCATCTATTTGCCCTGAAGTGATGGGACCAGATGCCATGATCTTCATTTTCTGAATGCTGAGTTTTAAGCTAACTTTTCACTCTCCTCTTTCACTTTCATTAAGAGGCTCTTTAGTTCTTCTTCACTTTCTGCCATAAGGGTGGTGTCTTCTGCATATCTGAGGTTATTCATATTTCTCCCAGCAATCTTGATTCCAGCTTGTGCTTCATCCAGTCCAGCATTTCACATGATGTACTCTGCATATAAGTTAAATAAGCAGGGTGACAATATACAGCCTTGACGTACTCCTTTTCCTATTTGGAACCAGTCTGTTGTTCCATGTCCAGTTCTAACTGTTGCTTCTTGACCTAGGTCTGTACAATTTTTTTCATCAAATTCAGAAAAATTTCAGCCATTTTCCAACTATCTTTTCTCTCCCATTCTGTCTCTCTTTTCTTTTTGGGACTCCAATTACATGTAAGTTAGACTGCTTGAAAAAAGACTGCTTGAAATTGTCCCACAGATCATGTAGGCTCTACTCTTTTTTTCTTCTTCTTCAGGTTAGTTAATTTCTATTTATTTATCTTTTAAGTTCACTGATTCTTTTTTCCAATTGTCTTCTATCTTCTGTTACGATCAGTGATTTTTTTCATTTTAGTTGTATTTTCAATTCTAGAATTTTCAGTTGGTTCTTTTTTTTGTTATTTTCATTTCTTTGTGGGATTCTCCACCTGTTCATTTAGTATGATTTCATTTTCCTCAAGCCCTTAAATATGCTTATAACTTTTAAAGTCCTTTTCATTTCAATATCTGGATTATCTCAGGTTTAGTATATAGTGACTGCTTTTTCTCTTGACTTACATTTTCTTCTTTCTTTACATTATTAAATTTTTATGGTATAATGGACATTTTAAATGATGTTAGAGACTCCAATTCTATTCCTTTGAAGAGTGTTGATTTATATTATAAATGAACAATTAACTTTGCTGAAATTAATGAAACTCTAAACTTTTCTCCTTTGGAGTACATAGCATCTGAAATCTCTGCATTCAGTTCTTTCAAATTCTGCTTTTTCCTTAGGTCCCATAAAGTCTACTCTATGCACATACATTTCAGTAGCCAGATAAGTATCTGGTTGGCATTTATATACAGATTTCTGGCACTTCTTACCAGGATGTCTCTCTTATACAGGGCAGGCAATGGGTAAGTAAGTTGGTTTTTTCAAGTAAGATTTATCAAAATTTACTTGGAATTAATTTTTATTATCTATACAGATTCCCTAATAGAAAAATTAAATACAAAGCTGCTATTAAACCTTTTTATACTACCTAAAAAATCAGAAAGATTAAAATATACCTGGAAGGTGACATCATAATAAAAATATGTTCAAGAATTGAGTGACTTATAGCTTATTATTATGACAAAATCACACAGGATATTAAATATCAAACAGTAAAAAAAAAAAAAAAGCTTCAGAAGACATTGATTTAACAAAGAAAGTTGCTACCAACCAAATTTGTCCTAAGTTGGTATAATTAAATGTGAACATTTCCTCTGTCCCTTTAAAGAATCTAAAGGCTCAACAATATTGACATTTTTTATTTTATAAGATACGCATGGACTTAAATGTTGAGAGGGCTTTCGTTTTGGTGGATTAATATTTCTACTAGGGTTGGAAATAGTTAAGATGAGAATCAAAGCACTGAATCAAAGTCACTGAGGCTTATGGTGTTTCAATGTTCCAAATAGGAAATGTACTTAGTTTGTATATTTTCACTGTTCAGTAAAAAGCTATATAAATCTAACTACAAGTTTAATTTAAAGATATATTAGGGAGATACACTTAAAAACTACATATACTGCTTTTCCTAGAGAAAGGGAGAAAATGGTTGGTTGGTATAAAGTTTATCTTCCTTTAACAGCAGGTCCCCATGAAAAGCTAAAACCTTCTCCAAGAGAAGAGACAGGAAGAGGATGCAGACTAGTTCCTTCTGATATGCTATGAAGTTGAAAAGTTTACCAAGCAGTGTGTACATAGTAGCAAAATCTCAGAAGGAGCCACTTTGACCTGGGGAAATGTTCCTGAAATATTCTGCCATCAGAGCATTTGTTTATTCTCTGGCGTTTCCTTTCCAAAAATATAAATAAAAACTATTGCTGACAGGTTCCTTGCCTCTTCACTCATGCAGTTTATCAGTGCTTCTTAATCTTTTTTTTTTCATTGTTGTCCCCCAAAGGAGCCGTTTGTAGACTACTGTTTCCCTAGTCACCTCCCATGAAGTTTTTGTATTAACAGATGTATATCTGTTTATGTACAATGACCCTTTGGAGGGCGACAAACCATTATAATTAGTGTCTAAAATTTTTTTTTACCTTCTTCCCAAGAAGTAATTTTTCCCCTTGGGAGTGATTTGCCCCATTAAGAAACATAAAGTACACCAAGAAAATTAGGTGAGTTCCAATTATAACTTCAAGGGCCAAAGGAAGGCAGTTCACAAAAAGGGGATGTAAAATTCATTATCTCTGAAAGCTGAATCATAATATTCTAAACCTCTTATGGTGATCTCCAGATAGAAGTTTCTTATTGGGGATAATGTTAAGGAACAATTAAAAAAACAATGTATATGCATGGCTTAAATTAACACTTGAAAACATCTGAGTACAATACTGCTATATTAATATTTAGAATGGATAACCAACAAGGACCTATTGTATAGCACATGGAACTCTGCTCAGTGTTATGTGGTAGCCTGGATGGGAGGGGAGTTTGGGGGAGAATGGATACACGTATCTGTATGGCTGAGTTCCTTCTCTGTTCACCTGAAACTATCACAACATTGTTAACTGGCTATACCCCAATACAAAATAAAAAGTTTTTTTAAAAAAGTAACTGAGCACAGAAAATGAAATTAATTGTAGGGGGTCAGATAATTCAAGCTTTAAAAGGGAAATTTTCAGTAAAACCCTTATCAGAGTAATAAACTGGATTTTTATCTCCACTGAAACTAGTTCTCATTTTTTTTATTAACTAGGTTTTTAAAAGAAATGTAAATACAAAATATAAAAATATGAAAGGAATACTAAGTTATGATTATTGAATTCATTTGTTAGTTCTGATATTTACTCTTTAAAAATGTATATTTCTTATATAAAGATAGCTTAAAGGAGGCAAAAACTTGTTGAATTAATACCGACCTTAGATAATGAAAAATTTTAAACTATGGCTTAAAACACAAAACAGAAGTTTCTTAGATGAAATAATTAAACATAAAATACTTCAGCTTATGAAAAACAGAAAATAAAGGTGTAAAAATATTCATAGTTGTATACATCCAAAACAGCTGAAAGACGATTGTGAAGAGATATTTGTACACTCATGTTCATTGAAGTATGTATGATTCACAATAGCTTTGGGGTAGAAACAACCTAAATGTCAACAAATGAATGAATAATGAAAATGTGGTAGTTACCATAGTACAGAATATTTTCCAGTCTTCAAAAAAAGGAAATCCTGTCACATGTCACAACACAGATGAACTTTGAGAAATATTATGATAAATGAACTAAACCAGTAACACAAAGTCAAATATGCATGATACCACTTGTAAGAGGTGTTTAACATAGTCAAACAGAAAGTAGACTATGGTTAGCTGGGGCTTAGGAGGAGGAGAAAATGGGGAGCTGCTGTTCAGTGGGTATAAATATCACTTTTGCAAGATGAATATGTTCTAGATATCTGTCACATAACAATGTACAGATAATTTACTATACTGTACACTTACAGACAAGATGGTAAATTTTATGTGCTTTTTACACCGGGTTAAACAAAATATATATTAACAATCACCTCTTTTTTACTTTTTTAATGTGGCTACTAGGAAATTTATATATGTGGCTAGCATTACATTTCTTTCGGACAGTGCTGCTCTAATCTCATGTTAGTCATAATGACTGAAACTAATTGTAATTAAAATATGGCCACCTGCAGGACCTCTCCTAATTACCCAAGACCAGGGGGATATGAGCTCTGTGTACCTCCATTGCTCTTTATGCTTATATCATAGTAGTTTCATTATATTTCAATTATTTGTCATTCTACCAGACTGAAAAGTTTCTTGAAGAAATAGACTGGATTAAAAAAAAAATCTGTTGTTGCTGTTCAGTTGCTCAGTTGGGTCTGACTCTTTGTAACCCCATGGACTGCAGCATTCCAGACTTCCCTGTCCTTCACTACTTCCCAGAATTTGCTCAAACTCATGTCCATTGAGTTGGTGATACTATCCAACCATCTCATCCTCTGTCATCCCCTCCTCCTCCTGCTTGTGACCCCAGCATCAGGATATTTGCCAATAAGTTGGCCCTTCACATCAGGTGGCCAAAGAATTGGAGCTTCAGCTTCATCATCAGTCCTTCTAGTGAATACTGAGGGTTGATTTCCTTCAGGATTTGATCTCCTTGTTGCCCAAGGGACTCATAAGAGTCTTCTCCAGCACTATAGTTCAAAGGCATTGATTCTTTGGCACTCTGCCTTTTTTACTGTCCAGCTCTCACATCCATACATGACTACTGCAAAAGCCATAGCTTTGGCTAGACGGACCTTAGTTGCCAAAGTAGTCTCTGCTTTTTAACACTCTGTCTGGGTTAATCAACAGCTTTTCTTCCAAGAAGCAAGTGTCTTTTAATTTCATGATTGCAGTTGCCATCCACAGTGATTTTAGAACCTAAGAAAATAAAGTCTATCACTGTTTCCATTGTTTCCCCATTTATTTGACATGAAGTGATGGGACCAGATGCCATGATCTTCATTTTTTGAATGTTGAATGTTAAGCCAGCTTTTTCCCTCTCCTCTTTTACCTTCAACAAGAGGTTCTTTAGTTCCCCTTCATTTTCTGTCATTAGAGTGGTGTCATCTGCATATCTGAGATTATTGGTATTTCTCCCAGAATCTTGATTCCAGCGTGTGCTTCATCCAGCCTGGCATTTCACATGATATACTCTGCATAATTGTTAAATAAGCAGTGTGACAATATACAGCCTTGACGTACTTCTTTCCCAATTTAGAACCAGTCTGCTGCTCCACGTCCAGTTCTAACTATTGCTTCTTGACCTCCATACAGGTTTCTCAGGAGGCAGGTAAGGTAGTCTGCTATTCCCACTTCTTTAAGAATATTTCATAGTTTGCTGTGATCCACACAGTCCAAGGCTTTAGCATAGTCAATAAAGCTGAAGTAGATGCTTTTCTGGAATTCTCCTGGTTTTTCTGTGTGTGCTGTGCTTAGTCATTCAGCTGTGTCTGACTGTGACTCCATGGACCATAGCTCACCAGGCTCCTCTGTCCATGGGGCTTCTCCAGGCAAGAATACTGGAATGGATTGCCATGCCCTCCTCTAGGGGATCTTCCCAACCCAGGTATTGAACTCAGGTCTCCTACATTGCAGGTGGATGCTTTACCATCTGAGCGACCAGAAAAGTCCATGCATATGGAGTGGGTAGCCTATCCCTTCTTCAGGGATCTTCCCGAATCAGGAGTCGAATTGGGGTCTCCTGCATTTGAGCCAAAGGATGTTGGCAATTTGATCTCTGGTTCCTCTGCCTTTTCTAAATCCAGCTTGAACATTTGGAAGTTCTCAGTTCACATACTATTGAAACCTAGCTTGAAGGATTTTAAGCATTACCTTGCTGGCATGGGAATTAATGAAATTGTGCAGTAGTTTGAACATTTTTGGGCATTGCCTTTCTTTGGGATTGGAATGAAAAGTGACCTTTTCCAGTACTGAGGCCACTGCTGAGTTTTCCAAATTTGCTCACCTAGATAAGCATGATGGTCTTATTACTCACCTAGAGCCAGATATCCTGGAGTGTGAAGTCAAACAAAGCTAGTAGAGGTGAAGGAATTCCAGCTGAGCCATTTCAAGTTCTAAAAATCTCTGTATACCCAAATTATAGCAAAGGTACAAAGCAAATATTCAATAAATGTTTAATGAATGAGAATATGCAAATGAATTACTATGAAGTGGATATGAAAGCCACACAAAATTCTGAGCCTATGAATGACTACAGCAATAGGCAATCATAAATTACATCCTTAGTCTTTAAAAAAAATCAAAGAGAATAACAGATTTTTAAAGTTCCAATTCGTTACAGAAAAAAGGACATTAAAATCTACAGTGTTTTCTCACCTGAAGTCAGATTCCTAGCCGTACTCTGTGATTTCTGCATTTCAGTAGATTTAAAATTGAGATCATCCTGCATCATTTTCAGCTCTTGATTGGTGATAGAGGATATCTGTTTCATACGATTTATATTCTGTATTTGCAGAGACATAAAAGTGGAAAAAATTCCATTGATTTAACTTTCCAATAAAACTCTTAAAAATGCTGCTAAAGGACTGGATGTTTTGAAATATAGCATTCATTACATATATATATTTTATAAAAGAAAACATGATATTCAAAGTCAGATTTCTCAGTAAGGAGAGGTTAAATTAAAATTCAGAATTGTTTCTTTTATATTTGCTTTATTTCACTGTAGAAAGATTCAACTATGCTATTATAGGAACTGGATTTTTAAAACACTTAGAATATTGAAAAGAGATCATATATTTTTCCTCCTATGGTACCACAAAATAGTAGCTGCTCAATAAACATTTTTTGAGGAATCAAGATATATTAGGTATCCTGCGCTCTTACATAATAGTGAACATTTGCGGTTTTTGAGTTGTATTTATAAGGTAACCACAGTAAAAATAATGAGGACAGTAAGACCGGCACATGGTACTTACTCGACTACTGTGCTCCAAAAGCGAAACAATGCTGGCTTCTATCTGTGCTTTCCTTTCCAGTTCCTGGTTCTTAGTTTCCTCAAAAGTCTCAATAAAAGCTGTCGATTGAAAACATATGATGAAAGGCTACTGTTGATATAGCTAAACACTATATAAGCTCTGATTTGTAGGTCTGAGAAGTACTATTTAGAAGTTCAAAGCAAATTTTTAAATATCACTTTAATTTTTTAACCCAAGGGTTATTAAATTACTCAATAAGAACATTTCTACATACTTTCAAACTTTTAAAGTTTAACTACTATGATCTTAATACAAGTACACTAAATATTTATAAATGCAGGCTGAGAAGCAACAGCTGATAAGATGGAGATGAGAAAAATTCCTATGGTTTTACACTAGGATCTCACTGATACAGCTACAATTATTAACATCTGTAATTGGCCATTAATTTTACTTCTGAAAATACTACTATACCTTTTTTACCTGAAAATTGAGCATTTTCCTTATAATGCCAAAATAGTCTCAATTAAATAAGTTTAGTTTATTCTGGAGAAGGCAATGACACCCCACTCCAGTACTCTTGCCTGGAAAATCCCATGGATGGAGGAGCCTGGTAGGCTGCAGTCCATGGAGTTGCGAAGAGTCGGACACGACTGAGTGACTTCACTTTGAATTTTCACTTCATGCATTGGAGAAGGAAATGGCAACCCACTCCAGTATTCTTGCCTAGAGAATCCCAGGGATGGGGGAGCCTGGTGGGCTGCTGTCTATGGGGTCGCACAGAGTCGGACACGACTGAAGCAACTTAGCAGCAGCAGCAGCAGTGATTTATTCAAGATTATAAATAAATATTCTAAGAAATCATTCTTTTTCTCCTCTAATATAAAATTAGTATACAATTTGCTCTTATTTACATTCTTAAAATATTTCTATGGATCTTCCAAAAATTAACTTAAAATGATTTTACTATTTGCATGAAACAACAAATTAATTTTGAGGTAGTTTTTGGTACTTGTTGAGATTTTTAAAGTAGTCTTGCGATATTGTTAAAGCAGAGTTGGCCATTACTGATTTATAACATGCTTCTATGAAGGTAACAACTGACATCAGACTTACAAAAATGGCAAATTCTAGAAAAATGATAATTTAAAAGAGACTAGAAAATCCCATGGATGGAGGAGCCTGGTAGGCTGCAGTCCATGGGGTCGCTAAGAGTCGGCAACGACTGATGGACTTCACTTTCACTTTTCACTCTCATGCATTGGAGAAGGAAATGGCAACCCACTCCAGTGTTCTTGCTTGGAGAATCCCAGGGATGGGGGAGCCTGGTGGGCTGCCGTCCATGGGATCGCACAGAGTCAGACACGACTTAAGCGACTTAGCAGCAGCAGTAATCATTAATACAGTCAATTTTTATAAACATTTGAAGGTACAACATAAGTTAAAGTGAAGATCTATTTACAAAGTTAAAATTCAGATTTTTTTTTTACAAAAGTGAATGAGAAGCCACAACAGAAGTTTCAGTTAGTGACAGAACCAAGAAACAAAATCAGAGATGAGGGCTAATACATAATGAGATAGGTATTATGAAAAGCGTAAAAAAGGTGAAAGATATTAAAGGTAAAGCATGTAAAAGAGAACATCCAATATTCAAACAACAAGTAGTCCATAGACTCTTTATACAGACTATAAATGTAAATATTAGCTTTAGAATCTATCCCTAACATATAATCATACACATGCATACACAAGTACAAAATCTTTCTATAATTCTCTACCCATCTCTAAACTATGCTAGATATTTAGTAATACTTCAAGTCAAATGCTTTGAATATCCACACTTCTGCACTTATTATTAGTCACTGTATCGTCCCAAAGTGAGATCTCTGATTTACTATAAATGAACAACTATCTGAGAATATAATATTTTCACATCTCTAAGATTATCACTTACTGTCCATATTTTCCTCCCTCTTTTTTAGCTCCTTGTACTTCTGATTCATTTCACCTACAAGCAATAAAAGAAAATAACAATTTTAAAAACTCCAGTTACAGTACTCAAAATTAGAAACATCTCTTAGGTTCTCTATATGCTATTAGTCATTACATATTCAGTATTTAATATTAATGTTCAATTAGGTGAGATTCATTTAAATTGATTTTATTTTAAAAGTTATACATTTATATGCTTGACAACTTGGTAAAAAAAATCTCCTTACTGAAAGAACTGAAAAGAACTGAAAAGGTCTCCAAAGGTTCTCTATTTTAGTTCCAATTTCAACCTACACATGAACACACTGGTGATGGGAAATATACGCTCCCGTGAAAGTTCATTTCATCTCTGAATAGCTCACAACAGCAAACAAAATAGCAGGGTTAGTTTCCTCACAGAACTTAAAGTCTAAAGATTTAACAATTAAAATGTACTAAGTATCAATAACCTCAGATATGCAGATGACACCACCCTTATGACAGAAAGAGAAGAGAAACTAAAAAGCCTCTTGATGAAAGTGAAAGAGGAGAGTGAAAAAGTTGGCTTAAAGCTCAACATTCAGAAAACGAAGATCATGGCATCTAGTCCCATCACTTCATGGCAAATAGATGGGGAAACAGTGGAAGCAGTGACAGACTTTATTTTTTGGGGCTCCAAAATCACTGCAGATGGTAATTGCAGCCATGAAATTAAAAGACGCTTACTCCTTGGAAGAAGAGTTATTACCAACCTAGACAGCATATTAAAAAGCATAGACGTTATTTTGGCAACAAAGGTAGTCATGTATGGATGTGACAGTTGGACTATAATGAAAGCTGAGCATCGAAGAATTGATGCTTTTGAACTGTGGTGTTGGAGAAGACTCTTGAGAGTCCCTTGGACTGTAAGGAGATCCAACCAGTCCATTCTAAAGGAGAACAGTCCTGGGTGTTCATTGGAAGGACTGATGCTAAAGCTGAAACTCCAGTACTTTGGCCACCTCATGCGAAGAGTTGACTCACTGGAAAAGACCCTGATGCTGGGAAGGATTGGGGGCAGGAGGGGAAGGGGACGACAGAGGATGAGATGGCTGGATGGCATCACCTACTCAATGGACATGAGTTTGGGTAAACTCCGGGAGTTGGTGATGGACAGGGAGGCCTGGTGTGCTGCAGTTCATGGGGTCACAAAGAGTCGGACACAACTAAGCAAGTGAACTGAACTGAAGTGCTATTAGATGAAAGTAAAGGATGTTACAGCAGTACACAGCAAAGACAATCTAGTTTGGGGATCCAGGAAATTTTTCACTAAAGAAGTCATATTTAACATGTGTGCATTATAAAAAAAGGATGAAAAGGAGTTACTGGGTCAAATTATAGAAGAAGTTCAAAATCAAAGCATTATAAGTACTGAAATTTGAAAGTGAGGATGAATGTGGTAGCCCAAAGAACTGAAAGAGAATATGAAGAGAAAAAGTGGTACAAAAATGAGGTAGGAGAGGGTGGGATGAATTGAGAGAGTAGCACTGACATATATACACCACCATGTGTAAAGTAGTATCCAGTGGGAAACTGCTGCATAGTATGGGGAGAGCTCAGCTCGGTGCTCTATGATGACCAAGAGGGGTGACCTGGGGGAGGTGAGAGGGAGGCTCAAGAGGGAGGGGATATTTGTATACTTACAGCTGATTCACACTGTTTTACAGGAGAAACTCATAAAGCAATTATACTCCCATTAAAACAAAAAAAAGATGAGGTAGGTTATGAGAGACCTTATATGGCATATATTGTAAACGTTTGGATTTTCTCCTAAGGACAATGGTAAGATTATTGAAAATTTTTAAGAAGAGGAATAAAATTATCAATTTGCATTTCTGAAAAATATTTCTGATCAGGAGAATAAAAGAGAAGATTGAAGACAGTAAGACCAGTTAGGAGGTTGTCAACAATGATCCAGTTGACAGATGAAGACTGACCGGTGGCAATTAGGATGTAAGGTAGAGATTTTTTTTTTTGAGACATTTAAGAGCTAGAGTGAATTGATTGTGGTGAGGGCTGGAGATGGAGAACTCAAGTATGACTCCCAGGTTTCTGTTTTGGGCAACTGAGGACACTGTCGTATTAGTTACTGAAAGAAAAAAGTAAGTTGAGGAAGAAGTTGCTTGAAGTAATTCTAGACAAGTTGCATTTAATATATGTGAAAGACATGATTAAAAGAGCAAAAATCCAAGGCCCAAACACAAGGACAAAATTTGACATTTTATAGCTGCATAAAGGGATCATTGGTAAAACTAGATCATGATTATTTTAGAAAAACAGGATTTTTATTATTATAAAAATTTAGATTTGGAGGCCCAGGGCTATTTTCCTCAACTAGTAAGATGGCTGCAGTCCTGTGCTCCCAGGATCCCAGGCAGAGAAAACAGAATAAATTTGTGCTTGCTCCAATCTTCAGTTTCTTCATTAATGTCATTTGGTTCTCAGCATTCTGGAGAAGCTAAGGAATTTTACTAAGATGATGCCCAGCAAAGATGGAGAGAATAAGAGATTTCTAAGGGGGCTCCTGGTAAGAAGCTGACATTTAGAAGGACTTTCAGAAGAAAGATTCAAAGAGAATGGGGGAGTCAACAGGTAAAGACTAGAGGCTAAAAGCCCACTGGTCAGCCTGTGTTTTATATAGCCTCCGATTAAGTATACTGTTTTGCCAGGTGCCAACTAAAAGAGCAGTAACGCTAGGGAGTGAAATAGATAGAGCAGAGCCCCTAATTACGTGACACTGATAAATTTCCACTTGTATACTTGCTTGGGTAGGAAGTGAGTTACCAGTATATAAAGGTGATGGCAAAGTCAGAGACCCAAGTCAGCAGACAGCTTTTCTGCTTTCAGGTCTGAAAACAGTTTTCCCAAATTCATTTAAGAATAGCCCTTAAACAGGAAAAAAAAAAAAAAAAACAACTAGTCAAGGCCCCCACAACAGTGTGTGTGTGTGTTTTAGTCTGAGTCTTTGTGACCCTATGGACTGTAGCCTGCCAGGCTCCTCTGCCCACGGATTCTCCAGGCAAGAATACTAGAGTAGATAGGTAGTTTCCCGTTCTCCAGGGGATCTTCCTGACCCAGTGATTGAACCAGGTCTCCTGCATTGCAGGCAGATTCTTTGGCATCTTAGCTAGCAGGGAAGCCCACAACAGTACTTGTAGTAAAAAGCTGAAAGCAACTGATTAAGGATAGTAAATACCCAGCGGTCATGAATTCCCAGGCAGGGAATACTCAGAACCAATGAGAAACATTTGGTTCAATATGACTAAGGCTTTGAATGCATTAACGTTAGTGAACTACTACTCGGTTCAGATGAACAACAATGGTCTCAGCATACTGATGCAGCATGATTAGTTTGATAAGGGGAATAGAAGGGATCTTTTTTTTTAACTTGTAATAATAAAGTTTGTGTATGATTAAATTAAAAAATACATTGTAGATATATTAAGAGTAGTCTTATGATGATGTTATCATTCAGTTATTTGTAGCATTAGTTTTTTGGATGAGAAACAAACAGAGAATATGAACTTATTACAGCATACATGATCTGGAATATCCTCAAAGGAAGCTGATATGCACGCAAATGTTAAATAACATGTGTGAAGTAGCAGAAAAGTTAGTATTTGCTAAATGGGTCATGGCCTAGGTTTCTAAGAAAGACTTAGTCCTTGTGTGGCTGTGTGAGAAGTTGTCCTCTTGGGAGACTGGTCAGGCATTAAGGGATTAAAACAGAAGGCCTGTATCGTAGGCTTTCAGTTCAGTTCAGCTCAGTTGCTCAGTTGTGTCCGACTCTTTGGGACCCCATGAATCGCAGCACATCAGGCCTCCTTGTCCATCACCAACTCCCGGAGTTCACTCAGACTCGCGTCCATCAAGTCAGTGATGCCATCCAGCCATCTCATCCCCAGTCGTCCCCTTCTCTTCCTGCCCCCAATCCCTCCCAGCATCAGAGTCTTTTCCAATGAGTCAACTCTTCACATGAGGTGGCCAAAGTACTGGAGTTTCAGCTTTAGCATCATTCCTTCCAAAGAAATCCCAGGGTTGATCTCCTTCAGAATGGACTGGTTGGATCTCCTTGCAGTCCAAGGGACTCTCAAGAGTCTTCTCCAACACCACAGTTCAAAAGCATCAATTCTTCAGCTCTCAGCCTTCTTCACAGTCCAACTCTCACATCCATACATGACCACAGGAAAAACCACAGCCTTGACTAGACAGATCTTAGTCGGCAAAGTAATGTCTCTGCTTTTGAATATGCTGCCTAGGTTGGTCATAACTCTTCTTCCAAGGAGTAAGCGTCTTTTAACTTTGTGGCTGCAGTCACCATCTGCAGTGATTTTGGAGCCCAAAAAAATAACCCATATAATCATGATGGTGTGATCACTCATCTAGAGCCGGACATCCTGGAATGCCAAGTCAAGTGGGCATCAGGAAGCATCACTAAGAACAAAGCTAGTGGAGGTGATGGAATTCCAGTTGAGCTGTTTCAAAACCTAAAAAGTGATGCTGTGGACATGCTACACTCAGTATGCCAGCATACTTTTTATTTGTAAAACTCAGCAGTGGCCACAGGACTGGAAAAGGTCAGTTTTCTTTCCAATCCCAAAGAAAGGCAATGCCAAAGAACACTCAAAGTACCGCACAGTTGCCCTCATTTCACATGCCAGCAAATATGCAAAATTCTCTAAGCCAAGCTTCAATGGTACATGATCTGTGAACTTCTAGATGTTCAAGCTTGTTTTCGAAAAGGCAGAGGAACCAGAGATCAAATGGCCAACATCCAATGGATCGTTGAAAAAACAAGAGTTCCAGAAAAACATCTATTTCTGCTTTATTGGCAATGTCAAAGCCTTTGACTGTGTGGTTCACAACAAGCTATGGAAAATTCTGAAAGAGACGGGAATACCAGAACACCTGACCTGCCTCCTGAGAAATCTGTATGTAGGTCAAAAAGCAACAGTTAGAACTAGATGTGGAAAAACAGACTGGTTCCAAATCGGGAAACGAGTACATCAAAGCTATATATTGTCACTCTGCTTATTTAACTTATATGCAGAATACATCATGAGAAACGATTTTTTTTTTTACCTTTTTTTTTTTTAATTTATTTATTTATTTTTAATTTTTACTTTACAATTCTGTATTGGTTTTGGCATAGATTGACATGAATCCACCACAGGTGTACATGCGTTCCCAAACATGAACCCCCCTCCCACCCCCCTCCCCACAACATCTCTCTGGGTCATCCCCGCGCGTCAGCCCCAAGCGTGTCATATCCTGCATCAGACATAGACTGGCATTTTGATTCTTACATGTTATTATACATGTTTCAATGCCATTCTCTCAAATCATCACACCCTCTCCCTCTCCCTCTGAGTCCAAAAGTCCGCTATACACATCTGTGTCTTTTTTGCTGTCCTGCATACAGGGTCATCATTGCCATCTTCCTAAATTCCATATATATGTGTTAGTATACTGTATTGGTGTTTTTCTTTCTGGCTCACTTCACTCTGTATAATTGGCTCCAGTTTCATCCATCTCATCAGAACTGATTCAAATGTATTCTTTTTAATGGCTGAGTAATACTCCATTGTGTATATGTACCACAGCTTTCTTATCCATTCATCTACTGATGGACATCTAGGTTGTTTCCATGTCCTGGCTATTATAAACAGTGCTGCAATGAACATTGGGGTACATGTGTTTCTTTCAATTCTGGTTTCCTCTGTGTGTATGCCCAACAGTGGGATTGCTGGGTCATAAGGCATTTCTATTTGCATTTTTTTAAGGAATCTCCACACTGTTCTCCAGAGTGGCTGTACTAGTTTGCATTCCCACCAACAGTGTAGGAGGGTTCCCTTCTCTCCACACCCTCTCCAGCATTTATTGCTTGCTGATTTTTGGATCGCAGACATTCTGACTGGTGTGAAGTGGTACCTCATTGTGGTTTTGATTTGCATTTCTCTAATAATGAGTGATGTTGAGCATCTTTTCATGTGTTTGTTAGCCATCCGTATGTCTTCTTTGGAGAAATGTCTATTTAGTTCTTTGGCCCATTTTTTTATTGGGTCGTTTATTTTTCTGGAATTGAGCTGCAGGAGTTGCTTGTATATTTTTGAGATTAGTTGTTTGTCAGTTGCTTCATTTGCTATTATTTTCTCCCATTCGGAAGGCTGTCTTTTCAGTTTGCTTATGTTTTCCTTTGTTGTGCAGAAGCTTTTAATTTTAATTAGATCCCATTTGTTTATTTTTGCTTTTATTTCCAGAATTCTGGGAGGTGGATCGTAGAGGATCCTGCTGTGGTTTATGTCAGAGAGTGTTTTGCCTATGTTCTCCTCTAACAGTTTTATAGTTTCTGGTCTTACATTTAGATCTTTAATCCATTTTGAGTTTATCTTTGTGTGCGGTGTTAGAAAGTGATCTAGCTTCATTCTTTTACAAGTGGTTGACCAGTTTTCCCAGCACCACTTGTTAAAGAGATTGTCTTTACTCCATTGTATATTCTTGCCTCCTTTGTCAAAGATAAGGTGTCCATATGTATGTGGATTTATCTCTGGGCTTTCTATTTTGTTCCATTGATCTATATGTCTGTCTTTGTGCCAATAACGAGTACATCAAAGCTATATATTGTCACTCTGCTTATTTAACTTATATGCAGAATACATCATGAGAAACGATTGACTGGATGAAGCACAAGCTGGAATCAAGACTGCCGGGAGAAGTATCAATAACCTCAGATAGGCAGATGATACCACCCTTATGGCAGAAAGTGAAGAAGAACTAAAGAGCCTCTTGAGGGAAGTGAAAGAGGAGAGTGAAAAAGCTGGCTTAAAGCTCAACATTCAGAAAACGAAGATCATGGCATCTGGTCCCATCACTTCATGGCAAATAGATGGAGAAACAGTGGAAACAGTGACAGACTTTATTTTTGGGGGCTCCAAAATCACTGCAGATGGTGACTGCAGCCATGAAATTAAAAGACACTTGCTCCTTGGAAGAAAAGTTACGACCAACCTAGACAGCATATTAAAAATCAGAGACATTACTTTGCCAACAAAGGTCCATTTAGTCAAAGCTATGGTTTTTCCAGTAGTCATGTATGGATTTGAGAGTTGGACTATAATGAAAGCTGAGCACCAAAGAACTGATGCTTTTGGATTTTGATGTTGAAGAAGACTCTAGAGAATCCCTTGGACTGCAAGGAGATCCAACCAGTCCATCCTAAAGGAGATTAGTCCTGAATATTCATTGGAGACAGACACTAAAGCTGAAACTCCAATATTTGGCCACCTGATGTGAAGAGCTGATTCATCTGAAAAGACCCTGATGCTGGGAAAGATTGAGTGCAGGTGGAGAAGGGGACAACAGAGGATGAGATGGCTGGATGGCATCACTGACTCAATGGACATGAGTTTGGGTAAACTCCGGGAGTTGGTATTGGACAGGGAGGCCTGGCATGCAGCAGTCCATGGGGTTGCAAAGAGTTGGACACAACTGAGCAACTGAAGTGAACTGAATGCTACATTATATCCACGGAAATCCCACTCATTCTTGTGGTTGAAGAACTCTTTGTCTTTTTCCTAATTTTCAGATTGTTTTATCCGATTATTTATTAGATATATTCTTGTGGATACATTTTAGGACATCCTAACACACAGCATGTATGCATGCATGCTAAGTCACTTCAGTCATGTCCAACTCTTTGCGACCCTATGGACTGTAGCCTACCAGGCTCCTCTGTCCATGGGATTCTCCAGGCAAGAGTACTGGAGTGGGTTGCGATGCCCTTCTCCAGGGGATCTTTCCAACTCAGGGATTGAATCCCCATCTCCTGCGGCTCCTGCACTGTCAGGGAGATTCTTTACTCCTGAGCCATTCCATAGTTAAATGCATCAGTCTTCCCCCTCAAAGTCTGTACCCCTCTGTATTCCCTACTATGTTGGAAAGCCCTTCACCATCATCATCATGCAAGTCAGAAACCTGGGAGATTCCTACCTGCTACTTCACTGAATCCCATGCTCCAAGTTACCAAAAGATGTAGCTGAAAGATATATCTGGTCAATGTTTCCAGCTATACAGCTGGTCAGCTGCATTAGATAAGACAGAACCCCTATATCTTAGCAGATTCCCAAGTTTCAAACCTCCTCCCCCATATCACTGCAGCTAAAAAGAAAAGAGATCATATCCCTAGTGAACTCTATTTTGTAATTTTTCAGTTGGTGGATTAATATCTGAGCTTCCCATGAGAGGCAATGTATAGACATGGGTAGTCCTAAAGTAGGGTAAAACACAGGGCTTGTTTTACCTCAGAGAAAAGGTATCTGCTCTTAGATTTCCTATTATAGAAGAGAACAAGATCACAGACAAGGGAAGCTAATTGGCTATCACAGTGGAGGTGTAAAAAAAGCAGGCCAGCAAAGGAGAGGGAAAGGACACGCTCATAAAATGAGGGTTATTTCACAGCTACTTTCAAACTCTGAGTATTTGATGTGACCTTGGAGAAGGGTCTGATCACCATTTTCCAGAATACATAGCTACCCCAATCTTCTCTCCAGTGTACAAGGCACGTGCTAGTAACTCCCCGGCCACAGGCCCCCAAGTCAGCAGACTTACTGATTTTAGAGGAGAAAAAGCAGCAGAAAGCAAGTAAAATTAATGCCAAGGGGCAAAAATTAACCCTGAAGGACTTTTCCTGGAAGGACTTTTTCCTTTCTAGCACTTGGGATCCTTCTGAGGAAAGGTAAACCTCCCAGTACTGTTGATATTCAGTACCATCAAGTGTTCCTTATTTGGCACGGTTTTAGACCCCTTATCATGTGTTCATTCTGCTCTTAGTGAATTCCAATCCTTTATTCCTTTTAAAGTATGATGCCCAAAACAGGATTACAAGCAGACTATCACTTCTCATAGTCTATATATTCATCTTTTGTTAATGCAAAAGGATTAGGATTCCAGCTGTTCTGGAGGCTATATCACATGAATTCACATTGAGCTGTTATCTAAATCCCCTTTAACATTTTCACATATTTTAGTAAGCTATAGGACTTCCTTCTCCCCAACTCCTACTTCAATTTTAATTAGTTTTGTAGTCCTATTAAACTTCAACTTTTTATATCATCTCTTACCTTTTTGTGTATTACTACAGTAGTAAGGAACTGATATATCAAATATTACTAAACTGGTAGGTTAAAATGAGTACACATAAGTTTAAATGTTCTAAACTAACTTTTGGCTTCAGTTCAGTTCAGTTCAGTCACTCGGTAGTGTTTGACTCTTTGCAACCCCATGGACTGCAGCACACCAGGCCTCCCTCTCCATCACCAACTCCTGGAGTTTACTCAAACTCATGTCCATTGAGTCAGTGATGCCATCCAGTCATCTCATCCTCTGTCGTCCCTTCTACTCCCACCTTCAATCTTTCCGAGCATTAGGGTCTTTTCAAATGAGTCAGCTTTTCACATTAGGTGGCCGGAGTATTGGAGTTTCAGGTTCAGCATCAGTCCTTCCAATGAACATTCAGGACTGATTTCCTTTAGTATGGACTGGCTGGATCTCCTTGCAGTCCAAGGGGCAAGTCCAAGACTCTCAAGAGTCTTCTCCAACACCACAGTTCAAAAGCATCAATTCTTTAGTGCTCAGCTTTTTTTCATAGTCCAACTCTCACATCCATACATGACTACTGGAAAAAACCATAGCCTTGTCTAGACAGACCTTTGTTGACAAAGTAATGTCTCTGCTTTTTAACATGCTCTCTAGGTTGGTCATAACTTTTCTTCCAAGGAGTAAGCATTTTTTAATTTCTGCAGTCACCATCTGCAGTGATTTTAGAGCACCAAAATATAAAGGCTGACACTGTTTCCACTGTTTTTCTATCTATTTGCCATGAAGTGATGGGACCAGATGCCATGATCTTAGTTTTCTGAATGTTGAACTTTAAGCCAACTTTTTCACTCTCCCCTTTCATTTTCAAGCTTCACCCAATTTATCAATCATACATTCTCTACAAAATGTTTTAAATTTTGCCAAGAAAGTTTCTTTACAGCTATGCAGACAAAGTCTGGTAATTCTATCTACTAGAGGCATTTAAAATATATACATTAAAAATCCTCTGAATATGTAAAAGTTAAATTATTGCCTAAAGTCCACCATTTCTAAAGAGAAGAGCAAATACCATTTTAAAAAGTTTGTTTCAACAGAGTAATGTCAACAAAATCATATGGTTTAATGAGTAATCCTTGGCATGTATACTAAATACAATGTTAAGTTCTTAATTATTTCCTAAAGCAGTGGTTATCAAACTTTAGCATGCATCTGAATCATCAGGAGGGTTTGTTGAAACAAACTGCTAAACTGTATTCTCAAGGTTTCATGTTCAGTAGGTTTGGGGTAGAATCCAAGAAGTTTCATTTCTGACAAGTTTCAGATGATGCTAATGTGCCTGGTCTGAAGATAACACCACTATACTAATGAATAGTTTAACCAGTCTCCAAATTGAACACCAAGAAATGACTCATTCTTCACTGAATGTGTATTGAGAAACTAAAGAATAGCAGCATAAAGATGTCATTTGAAATCTCAGATACCAGATGGTAAGCGGAAGATGTTATACTGTATGTTTCGGAGAAAATACTAATGGGAAAATTCTTTCCAAATATGTTTTGAGAAAATCTTCTTGACAGTTATTCAAGCTTCAGTTTATAAATTAATAACATTAATACTAACAACCAATAACTAACATTTATGCACAATTTTAAAACTGCATGCTATTCTGAGTCATACACATACACACACACACTTACACAGTGTTCATTTAATCCGCACAGTAACCCTAAGAGGAAGGTAGGTACTGTTATTATCTCCCTTTAAAGATGAAGAAACAAACGTATAGAAAGGTAAAGTAGCATGGCTAAGATCAGCCAGTAAAACAGAACAGCCCAGATTTGAATCCTGGCATTCTGGTTGTAGAACCTGTGCTCTAAAACAAAACTATTCTGTCTTCATAAATTCTATTTTATCTGACAAAATCAGAGAATAACAGCTTCTAACCTGGGCCTTGGAACTATGAGTAGAAAGAAGTAACCTACAGACAAACCAAAGGGTTGTATTTTATGTTTTTACTGTTCTTTTAATTGGCACTCACTAAACATTTAATGGTTGTCTTTTTTCACTGTTCTTGAAAGTGCTATATAAATCATGGAATAAACTGAAATGAATTCATTTGAAATTTAAGACAGCAATCATATGACCCTATAGCATTTTATTATGACACATATTTATCACATTAGAGTTGCTGGATGTTTAGATGCCTGTGATATATTGTATTAATAACCACATGATAGTTCGTTTCATCAATCTCTGGGAAAATACCATACTCTCAAATTGAAGGAATAACTTATAGTTAGTGACAATGTCCAAAAATCCGTCTTGGGGAGATATGTGACTGTACTTTGTAAACTGCATTCCTTAAGCCCAGTCTGAGTATGTAGATGTCCAGAAAATTAGCCCCACCTTGTGGATCATCATAGAAACACAGATTCAGGCTTTGGAGAACAGTGAATTGTCAGAGAACTATGTATTGACTGACAAAAACTAATAACTAGCACTGGTGAGGAAACACTTTTACACACTGCTTGTGGTTGTATAAAATGGTACAACCTTTTATGGAAAGAAATTTTAAAAAATAATAAAAATTGTATACATAAATAACATTCTATTCAAAATTTCACTTCTAGAAATTTAGCCTATAGAAATAAATTAACAAACATCTATGTATCACGGGGGAATTTTCAAGGTTATTTACTGCAGCATTATTCTTGGTAGTGAAAAATTAGAAACAACCTAATGTCAATCAATGTAAGAGCTTCCTTGGAGGTTCAGTGGTAAAGAATCCTCCAGCCAGTGCAGGAGACCTGGGTTAAATCTCTGAGTTGGGAAGATCGCCTGAAGAAGGAAATGGAAACCCATTCTAGTACTCTTGCTTGGAAAATCCCAGGGACAGAGGAGCCTGGTGGGCCATAGACCATGGGGATGCAAAAAGCTGAACACGACTTAGCGACTAAATAACAACAAATGTCAGTGCGGATATAGCTAATGCTATTTAACAACCACATCAACATGACCACAGCTAATAGTTTTTGTAAGTACAAAGTTAAAAGACTCAAGCTCAGAAGAACCTTATAGAATCACTTAATTAAATATATACATATATAAAAAATATATATACAATTATATATACGTGTGCTGTGTATAGAAAAAAAGTCCAAAAGGCTATGCTGTAAACAATGATTACCTCTGAAGTACAAGTATGAGGAGAAAAGCAATGAAGGATGAGTATGAGGAGAAAGGAGATGCCTTTTTACTTTATACACTTTGGTACTGCTTGAATTTTCCCCATGATAGTATATACCAGATTTGTATTTAAAAAGTATACAATTAAAAAGTAAGTTATGTGGAGCCTTTAAAATAACTTGAACTAGTTTAAGGAAAATTTTTAAAAAGCAGGAAGGGGTATCCTTGTAGATGCTGGTTGATAATTGCACAGTTAGTGAAAACACATGAGAATGGTCATTTGAGGCAAAACATACACACCCACAAACCAGTAAAATGAAGAACATTCAAGATGATTAAACTCTTTAGAAATTCTAGATAAATTTAAAACTTGTAACTTTTTTATAAAGGTTGAATGTGCACATCTAACGCCTCACCCCACCCCACCCCCAAAGTCCTCTAAAATGACAGTAAAAAGAATTTTTAAAGGTCAAACTCCTAGCAATGAGGAATATAGGAAAGGAAACAATAATAATAAAGATCCCCTGGAGGAGGGCATGGCAACCCACTCTAGTATTCTTGCCTGGAAAATCCCATGGACAGAGGAGCCTGGCAGGCTACAGTCCATAGGGTCGCAGTCTGGCAATGTAACTTTTAGCAAATTAGAACTTTAAGGACTTAAAAAATGCCTAAATATGATGAATTTAATGAAGCTGTTGGATTACAGGACCACCATTAATACCTAGTAGAGAACATAACTATACCTAAACCAATATCAAAAGATGCCTTTAAATTTAGAATTATGCAAACCTTTTAAAAGTTTATTTGAAATGCAAACCTTTTAAAAGTTTATTTGAAAATCAAAAGGTTGGAGGAGTACTAACAAAGTCAGACATGAACAAACACATTTATGGTTTAAATGCTATCTTAACCAGAACCCCTACAAGGCAAAAGGTAGCCAAGCTGAATTATATACAGATGCCATACATGGAAGAAACCAGGTAACACCTAAGAAATTAATAAAATGGGTCAGAAGGAGTAAAGCTAGGGGCAGAGATAAGTATGGACCAGAGAGTCAACCTGGTAATTCTCCACATCTTAAGGAGCAGATTATCCACAATCTTGAGTCAAGGGACTCCTGAAAATGCACACGTAGAATCCACCTCTTTATTGGAAAAATAAAGAATCCACCTCTTTATTGGAAATCATAAACTGTGAAGATAGGAATTCTCTAGAAGGTACTAAAACTGTTGCTAATTAATCAAGCTCTCTCTGCATATAGAGTTTATTTGCATATCTTAAGACTAGAGGGCCAGACTTCCCTGGTGGTCCAGTGGTTAAGAATCTACCTGCCAAAGCAGGGGACATAGATTCGACCTCTGATCTGGGAAGATGCCATATGCTGCAGAGCAACTGAACCTGTGCATCACAACTACATAAACTCTCATACCCAGAGCCCATACCCCACAAAAAGAAAAGCCACCACAATGAGAAGGCCCCATGCCACAACTAGAGAGTGGCCCCCACTCAATGCAATTACAGAGAGCCCACACACAGTAATGAAGACCCAGTGTAGAAGGAAAAAAAGATTAAATTCTTAAAAGAGAAGCGAAACGAAGTTGCTCAGTCGTGTCCGACTCTTTGCGACCCCATGGACTGTAGCCTACCAGGCTTCTCCATCCATGGGATTCTCCAGACAAGAATACTGGAGTGGGGTGCCATTGCCTTCTCCAGGGGATCTTCCCGACCCAGGGATCAAACCCAGGTCCCCACATTGGAGGCAGACGCTTTAACCTCTGAGCCACCAGGGAAGCTTCTCTTAAAAGAGAACTGCAGGGCCCAAAGAAGTGACTAGAGGCCAATTATTACCTTTAATTGACTCTACAAATCTTTCCCTTCTAAAATACAGGACTGGAAATTCCCTCATGGTCCAGTAGTTAGGACTCTGTGCTCTCACTGTGGTGGGCTGGAGTTCAATCCTTGGTTGGGCTAACCCTACAAGCTGCAAGGTGTGGCCAAAAATTAATAATAATTTTAAAATATTTAAATAAAATAAGGACTGTTTGATTCATTCCACAAAGATTTATTGAATGCTTATTTTCCCAGGCACTGTGTTGATGAAAGAGGAAACAAGACACAGTCCCTGTCCTGGAGGACATACAGCCTAAGAGAAAGACAAACATCTAAGTAGAAAGTGGTAGTCATGTGGTCAGTGCGTTTATGCCAGCCATGTGCTCTGATAACAGGGGGTCATTCACTTAGCCCAGCCCAGAAATAGGTCAGGGAGGGAAGTCAGGGTTAATTATGTTGGACATAAAAGGATACATGAGCTAGATCTTAAAAGATGAGAAGTTAGGGAGATAAATAACAGGGAAAAGAACATTCAAGATAAGCGAATAAATAATAGGAACAAAGGACTTAATGTGAAACAATCCTTCGATATATGGTAAAGGGGGTGAGGTGTTACGTACCCCTGGTATAATAGATTATTATTATTATTAGAATGTAAGCATAGAGATGACAAGGGATAGAAAAGGAGATTGACAATGTACAGGCCAGATTACAGAAGAACTAGAACGCCATACAAAGATTCTTAAATGTTTTCTTGTAGGTCATTGAGAACCACTGTTAAGTAGGAGAATGACAGAAAATCACATTTCACATAAGTCAGTCTGGATGAATCTGAGAGGGAGCAAGAATGGAGGTGGGGAGACCAGTTAGTAGACTAGTGCAGTAGTTCAGGCAAGAAATAATGAGATCTGTAACTAATAGAAATCCCTGTGCTGTTCACAATATTCACAGGGTAGTAGAAGAACAGGAAACTCATCCACTGAGAGAGATATATATGAACACATCATACTTATATATCACATATGTTCTTATATTTACATATATAAATATGGGCTTCCCAGGTGGCACAGTGGTAAAGAGTCTACCTGCCAATTCAGGAGACACCAGAAACACAGGTTTCATCCCTGGGTCGGGAAGATCTCCTGTAGTAGGAAACGGCAACCAACTCCAGGATTCTTGCCTGGAAAATTCCATGGAAAAAGAAGCCTGGCCGACTATAGTCCATGAGGTCGCAAAGAGCTGGATATGACTGAGCAACTGAGCACACACACACAGACACGTGTGTGTGTGTGTGTGTATAAAATAAAAAAGCATATGTATATATACTTTTCTGCTACTTTTTTTTTTTTGCTACTATTACATTATAGATTGCATCTTTCTACATTAATCAAAAAAGGACAGGGAATTCCCTGGTGGTCCAGTGGTTAGGGCTCTGTGCTTGCACTGCAAGGGGGACAGGTTCGATCCCTGGTTGGGGAACTGGATACTACAAGCCACAGTACGGCAAGAAAGGACAAAGAATTTTTGAAAAAGAATGTTAGAAAATGAAAAGGACAAAGCAAGCTACAATTCAAAGCATTCTATTTATTTTAGAACTGGGATTCCCTGGTGGCTCAGATGGTATAAGAGTCTGCTTGCAATGCGGGAGACCTGGTTCAATCCCTGGGTTGGGAAGATCCCCTGCAGAACAGAGGAACTTTTAGAACTAGCAATTAATAAATTTAAATTTAGAAGGTGGAATATTATTTAAAATGCATCCTATAAAGTATCTGACAGATTTCTCAGAAATCTGCAATACTAGATCTATATACACTAAAAGCAATAAAATAATTTAATAAAGATAATAACATGACCTTAGTGAACCTACCTTGCCATGTGTACCATTTAATATTCATAAAGCTTAGTGAGGTAGGACCATTATATTTATTTTGCAAATGAGAAAAATGAAAGCTCAGTTTACTTTCCTAATAATCAGGGCTTAAAGTTTGTCTGTTTTTAGAGATCTCATTGACATATGAAAGTGAAAGTGAAGTCGCTCAGTCGTGTCTGACTCTTTGCGACCCTGTGGACTGTAACCTACCAGGCTCCTCCGTCCATGGGATTCTCCAGGCAAGAATGCTGGAGTGGTTGCCATTGCCTTCTCCAGGGGATCGTCCCGATCCAAGGATCGAACCAGGGTCTCCCACATTGCAGGCAGATGCTTTAACCTCTGAGCCACCAGGGAAGCCATGTCGTCACATGTAAATAAGACTGTAAGCATTTCACAAGAATATTTTCATTTCACAAATATGGCACTTCATATCAGAAAGCCAAGATTAGGTTTGGGCAATAAAACTAAGACTTTGGGGTCAAAGAGAACTTGGCTTATATCTAGACTACCCGTGATTAGTTGTGAGAATATGAGTAACTTCTCTGAGCTTCAACAAGTATAAAAACGGTTAACGAGGCTTCAAAGGGTTCGATCCCTGGGTTGGGAAGATCCCCTGGAGAAGGGAAAGGCTACCCACTCCAGTATTTTGGCCTGGAGAATTCCATGGACTGTGTAGTCCATGGGGTTGCAAAGAGTCAGACATTACTGAGCAACTTTCACTTTAACAGTAACATCTTTTAGGATTTTAAATAGCTCAACTGGAATTCCATCACTTCCAGTAACTTTAACAGTAATGCTTTTGAAGGCCTACTTGACTTCATACTCCAGGATGTCCGGTTCTAGGTGAGTGACCACATCATGTTTATCCAGGTCATTAAGACCTTTTTTATATAGTTGTTCTGTGTATTTTTGCCACTTCTTCTTAATCTGTTCTGCTATACTAGGTATATTATTTACAATACCATACCTAACTCTTAAGAATATATAGTCAAGTGTTGATAATCCAATTAACATATTAACTGGTTTGCAGTTAATATGGGATTAAAGTGCCATAGTAATCCACTTTCCCCCTTTATTAGAGAGAAGCTGGTTAGAAATCTGTAATGCCCAAAGTCTTCCCCCAAACACACACACACTGTAGCTCCCAAATTTGTACCACAGCATTTCCACCCCAAGAGCTCAGGTTCTTGCCTTGGCTCTTCAAATGCCACTGCTAAGGAAAGGTGACAGAGAACTGGAGTAATCAGTATTTGCTACCTCATTACTGGGACCTCTGGGGAATAACTTCCTGTACATTTTGTGATATTTATGACTTGATCCTCACTCCTCCACAACTCTACCATATGGCCTATGTTAAAGAAGTATAATTTAGAAATCTGTGAGCAACTTTAACCCATTTTACTTGATTAAAAAAAAAAACTTCTTGGCAAAACAAAACAAATTCTTGTTATTATACAACCATTTTAAGTTACATACAGCTTTTAGTTGGCTTTAATTCAATACTAACTATATTTAGTATTGTAGTAGTTTAGTATTTTAGCAGTTAAACTTAGTGATATCACAAAGAATTAAATAATAAACCCCAGGTAAAGAGTACCTGAGACTCTAGTACTATACAAATACTGCTATGTATCTATTTTTTAGTCTATTATTATACATCATAAAAATATAAAAAAATTACCTTGGTGTTCTTCTAAATCCATGTCAAGTTGTCTAATTTCTTCATTAAATTGATTTATTTTTTCTTTTATATCTGTTAACCTGTTGAAAATATTATTTAATTAATCTATGGCAGATAATTTTGCTATTCAATAAAAACATTTAGTGATGATGTTACAAAATCTTTAATCTTTTCTAATCTGCAGAAATAATATTGATAAAAATATGCTTTATTCTGAGAATAGTACTATAAATTTTGAGAGAAAAATATTTTTTCATGATTCATCTTTAGAGTACAAGTGTATTCCGAGAATGTCAGGTTGCCTGACTTCAACAGCAGACACTTCCCCAAAGTTCTTTTGAATTTTACTTGTGATACTAAGAAAATAAAAAATCTTTAGCAACCTTCTTTATGTAGGTTTGTATAAACTAAACTAAGTTAGCAAGTTTGTCTTAAAAGTTGGAAAATAACAGAAAATTTACCATTGAGAGCAGATTATATGGGTTAAAATTTTCACAAAAGCAGTTGTACTTATTATAAAACTATAGTAATCATTAGAAAAAAACTAAGATCATAGCATCTGCTCCATCACTTTATGACAAATAGAAGGGGAAAGAATGGAAGCAATGTCAGATTTTCTTTCCCTGGGCTCCAAAATCACTGCAGACGGTGACTGCAGCCGTAGAATTTAAAGATGCTTACTCCTTGGAAGGAAAGTTATGACCAACCTAGATAGCATATTCAAAAGCAGAGACATTACTTTGCCAACAAACGTCCGTCTAGTCAAGGCTATGGTTTTTCCAGTAGTCATGTATGGATGTGAGAGTTGGACTGTGAAGAAGGCTGAGTGCCGAAGAATTGATGCTTTTGAACTGTGGTGTTGGAGAAGACTCTTGAGAGTCCCTTGGACTGCAAGGAGATCCAACCAGTCCATTCTGAAGGAGATCAACCCTGGGATTTCTTTGGAAGGAATGATGCTAAAGCTGAAACTCCAGTACTTTGGCCACCTCATGTGAAGAGCTGACTCATTGGAAAAGACTCTGATGCTGGGAGGGATTGGGGGCAGGAGGAGAAGGGGACGACTGGGGATGAGATGGCTGGATGGCATCACCGACTCAATGGATGTGAGTCTGAGTGAACTTCGGGAGTTGGTGATGGACAGGGAGGCCTGGTGTGCTGCGATTCATGGGGTCGCAACGAGTCGGACACAACTGAGCCATTGAACTGAACTCCTTGGAAGGAAAGCTGTGACAAACCTAGACAGAGCATTAAAAAGCAGACATGTCACTTTGCTGACAAAGGTTCCTATAGTCAAAGCTATGATTTTTCCAGTAGTCATGTACAAATGTGAGTTGGACCATGGACCATAAAAAAGGTTGAACACCAAAGAACTGATGTGTTTGAATTGTGGTGCCAGAGAAGACTCTTGGAAGTCTCTTGGACTGCAAGGAGATTCAACCAGTCAACCCTAAGGCAAATCAATCCTGAATATTCTTTGGAAGAACTTATGCTGAACCTGAAACTCCAATATTCCGGCCACCTGATGTGAAGAGCAGACTCATTGGAAAAGGCCCTGATGCTGAGAAAGATTGAAGACATAAGGAGAAAAGAGGAAGCAGAGGATGAGATGGTTACATAGTATCACCAACTCAATGGACATGAATTTGAGCAAACTCCAGGAGATAATGAAGGACAGGGAGCCTGGCATGCTACAGCCCATTGGGGTGCAAAGAGTTGGACATGATTAGTGACTGAATAATAACAACAAATAATGTTACAACAACATCAAGACAGTATGGTACTGGAATAAGAAAAGACATATATAGCCATGGAATAGAATTGTTTTGAGTCTAGAAAAAGGACTACATCTATATACATTGATTTTTGACAAAGGTACCAAAACAGTTTAACAGAGGAAGAAGATTAAACAACATTTGTTTAAAGAATATTTCAACAAATGGTACTGGGACAGCTGGAAATGCACAAGGAAAAGGATACAACTGGACTCCTACCTCATACCATTCACAAAAGTTAATGGATCACAGATCTAAACATAAGAACTGCACTATAAAACAGTTAAAGAAAAGTAAAACATAAGCATAAGTCTTTGTGAACTTGAATTAGGCCCTGGTTTCTTGACACCAAAAACACAAGCAACAAAAGAAAACAAACCAGACATCATCAAAATTTAAAATTTCTGTGTTTCAATGAAAACCATAAAGTAAGTAAAAAGAAAATCCACATAATGGAAGAAAAATTTTGCAAGTTATTTACCTGATGAGAGAGTCTGTTTAGAATATATAAAGAACTCTTACAATTCAATAATAAGACAATAAATAGACTCCTTTGACAGTCCAGTGGTTAAGACACTGCACTTCCAATGGAAGGGACTCCAGTTCAATCCTTGGTCAGGGAACTAAGATTCTGTGTGGCATGGTCAAAAACAAATTAATAATTCAATTTAAAATTAGGAGGACTTCCCTGGTGGCCCATTGGTTAAGAATTTACCTGTCAATGCTGGGGACATGGGTTCAATCCCATCTGGGAACTAAGATCCCACACGCCATGGGGCAACTAAGTCTATGAGCCACACATACCAAGCTCCCACACCCTAGAGACTATGCTCCAAAGCAAGAGAAGTCACTGTAAGGAGAAGCCCATTGCACTGCACCTAGAGAGTGGCTCCCGCTCTCCACAACTAGAGAAAGCCAGAATACAGCAACAAAGAGCCCATGCACTGTAAGGAAGACCCAACGCAGCCAAAACACAAATAAAATTTATAAAACTGAATGAAAAAAACAGGAAAAGAATATGAACAGATTTTTTCCAAAGAATATATACATATGACGAATAAATGCATAAAAAAAGGTTCAACATCATTCATTAGTCATCAGGAAAATCCAAATCAATGAGATACCACTTCACACACACAATAATGGCTATAATAAAAAAAAAAAAAGGTAATAACAAGTGTTGATAAAGTCATGGAGAAACTGGAATACTTAGTTACTGCTGGTGAAAATGTAAAATGGTTTAGCAGCATTGGAAAATAGTCTGGCACCTCCTCAAAAAGTTAAATATAAAGTTATTGTATGAATCAGCACTCCCAGGTAAATTCCACTCTTGGTAAGTACACAAGAGAAGCAAAACTATATGTCCACACAAAAAATTGTACATGAATCTTCATACCAGCATGATCCATCATAGCCAAAAAACAGAAACAATCCAAATATCTATCAATTAATGAATGGACAAATAAATATGGTCTACCCATGCACTGGGATATTTGGCAATAAAAAGAAATGAAATACTGATACATGCTACAACATAGATGAACCTTCAAAACATTCAGTTCAGTCCAGTCACTCAGTTGTGTCCAACCCTTTGTGACCCATGGACTGCAACACACCAGGCCTCCCTGTCCATCACAACTCCCAGAGTTTACCCAAACTCATATCCATTGAGTTGGTGATGCCATCCAACTATCTCATCCTCTGTTGTCCCCTTCTTCTCCTGCCTTCAATCTTTCCCAGCATCAGGCTCCTTTCAAATGAGTCAGTTCTTCACATAAGGTGGCCAAAGTATCGGGAGTTTCAGCTTCAGCATCAGTCCTTCCAATGAATATTCCAAACTGATTTCCTTTAAGATGGACTGGTTGGATTTCCTTGCTGTCCAAGGGACTCTCAAGACTCTTTTCCAACACCACTGTTCAAAAGCAACAATTCTTTGGTGCTCAGCTTTCTTTATAATCCAACTCTCACATCCATACATGACTACTGGAAACACCATACCTTTTACTAGACTGACCTTTGTTAGCAAAGTAATGTCTCTGCTTTTTAATATGCTGTCTAGGTTGGTCATAGGGCTTCCCTGGTGGCTCAGAGGGTAAAGCATCTGCCTGCAATGTGGGAGACGCGAGCTTGATCCCTGGGTTGGGAAGATCCCCTGGAGAAGGAAATGGCAACCCACTCCAGTATTCTTGCCTGGAGAATCCATGGACAGAGGAGCCTGGCAGGCTACAGTCCACGGGGTCGCAAGAGTTGGACACTACCGAGTGACGTCGCTTTCTTTCTTTTTCTTCCTTTCTAGGCTGGTCATAACTTTCCTTCCAAGGAGCTAGTGTCTTTTAATTTCATGGCTGCAGTCACTATCTGCAGTGATTTTGGAGCCCCCAAAAATAAAGTCTGACACTGTTTCCACTGCTTCTCTATCTATTTCCCATGAAGTGATGGGACCAGATGCCATGATCTTACTTTCTGAATGATGAGCTTTAAGCCAACTTTTTCACTTTCCTCAAGAGGCCCTTTAGTTCTTCTTCACTTTCTGCCATAAGGGTGGTGTCATCTGCATATCTGAGGTTATTGATATTTCTTCCGGCAATCTTGATTCCAGCTTGCACTTCATCAAGCCCAGCATTTCTCATGATGTATTCTGGATATGTTAAATAAGCAGGGTGACAATATACAGCCTTGATGTACTCCTTTCCTGATTTGGAACCAGTCTGTTGTTCCATGTCCAGTTCTAACTGTTGCCTCTTGTCCTGAATACAGATTTCTCAGGAGACAGGTCAGATGGGCTGGTATTCTCATCTCTTTCAGAATTTTCCACAGTTTATTGTGATCTACACAGTCAAAGGCTTTGGCATTGTCAATAAAGCAGAAGTAGATGTTTTCCTGCAACTCTCTTGCTTTTTCCGTGATCCAACAGACGTTGGCCATTTGGTTTCTGGTTCCTCTGTCTTTTCGAAAACAAGCTTGAACATCTGGAAATTCATGGTTCACGTACTGTTGAAGCCTGGCTTGGAGAATTTTGAGCATTACTTTGCTAGCGTGTGAGATGAGGGCAACTGTGTGGTACTGTGAGCATTCTTTGGCATTGCCTTTCTTTGGGACTGAAAGGAAAACTGAGCTTTTCTAGTCCGGTGGCCACTGCTGAGTTTTCCAAATTTGTTGGCATACTGAGTGCAGCACTTTCACAGCATCATCTTTCAGGATTCCAGCTCAACTGGAATTCCATCACCTCCACTAGCTTTGTTCTTAGTGATGCTTTCTAAGGCCCACTTGCCTTGGCTTCCAGGATGTCCAGCTCTAGATGAGTGATCACACCCTCATGATTATGTGGTCCTGAAGATCTTTTTTGTATAGTTCTTCTGTGTATTCTTGCCATCTCTTCTTAATATCTTCTGCTTCTGTTAGGTCCATACCATTTCTGTCCTTTATTGTGCCCATCTTTGCATGAAATTTTCCCTTGGTATCTCTAATTTTCTTGAAAAGATCTCTAGTCTTTCCCATTCTATTGTTTTCCTCTATTTCTTTGCATTGATTATTGAGGAAGGCTTTCTTATCTCTCCTTGCAATTCTTTGGAAGTCTGCATTCAAATGGGTATATCTTTCCTTTTCTCCTTTGCCTTTCGCTTCTCTTCTTTTCATAGCTATTTGTAAAGCCTTCTCAGACAACCATTTTGCTTTTTTCCATTTCTTTTTCTTGGGGATGGTCTTGATCACTGCCTGCTGTACAACATCATGAACCTCATTCCATAGTTCATCAGGCACTCTATCTATCAGATCTAGTCCCTTAAATCTATTTCTCACTTCCACTGTATAATCATAAGGGATTTGATTTAGGTCATACCTGAATGGTCTAATGGTTTTCCCTACTTTCTTCAATTTAAGTCTGAATTTGGCTTAAACAGTTCATGATATGAGCCACAGTCAACTCCTCTTGTTTTTGCTGACTGCATAGAGCTTCTCTATCTTTGGCTGCAAAGAATATAATCAATCTGATTTCGGTACTGACCATCTGGTGATGTCCATGGGTAGAGTCTTCCCTTCTGTTGAAAGAGGGCATTTGCTATGACCAGTGCATTCTCTTGGCAAAATTCTATTAGCCTTTGCCCTGCTTCACTGTGTACTTCAAGCCCAAATCTGCCTGTTACTCAAGGTATTTCCTGACTTCCTACTTTTGCATTCCAGTCCCCTATAATGAAAAGGACATCTTTTTTGGGTGTGAGTTCTAGAAGGTCTTGTAGGTCTTCATAGAACCATTCAACTTCAGCTTCTTCAGCAATATTGATTGGGGCATAGACTTGGATTACTGTGATACTGAATGGTTTGCCTTGGAAACAAACAGAGATTATTCTGTTGTTTTTGAGATTGCATCCAAGTACTACATTTTGGACTCTTGTTGACTATGATAGCTACTCCATTTCTTCTAAGAAATTCTTGTCCACAGTAGTACATATAATGGTCATCTGAGTCAAATTCACTCATTCCAGTCCATTTAGTTCGCCAGTTCCTAAAATGTCAATGTTCACTCTTGCCATCTCCTGTTTGACCACTTCCAATTTGCCTTGATTCGTGGACTTAACATTCCAGGTTCCTATGCAATATTGCTCTTTACAGCATCAGACTTTACTTCTATCACCAGTCACATCCACAACTGGGTGTTGTTTTTGTTTTGGCTCCATCCCTTCATTCTTTCTGGAGTTATTTCTCCACTATCTCTAGTAGCATACTGGGTACCTACCAACCTGGGGGGGTTCATCTTTCAGTGTCCTATCTTTTTGCCTTTTCAGACTATTCATGAGGTTCTCAAGGCAAGAATACTGAAGGGTTTGCCATTCCCTTCTCCAGTGGACCACATTTTGTCAGAACTCTCCACCATGACCCATCCATTCTAGGTGGCCCTACGTGGCATGGCTCATTCATTGAGTTAGACAAGGCTGTGGTGTTCAGATTTGATAGTTTTCTGTGATTGTGGTTTTCTGCCCTCTGATGGAGAAGGATAAGAGGTTTATAGAAGCTTATGGGAGAGACTGAAGGGGAAACTGGGTCTTGTTCTGATGGGTGGGGCCATGCTCAGTAAATCTTTAATTTTCTGTTGAAGGGTGCGGCTGTGTTCCCTCCACATTATTTGACCTGAGGCCAAACTATGGTGGAGGTGATGAAGATAATGGTGACCTCCTTCAAAAGGTCCCATGCACTTGCACTGGTACACTCAGTGTCCCCAACCATAATGGAAACATTATGCTAAGTCTAAGAATCCAGCCACATAGGACTATACATTGTATGCTTTCATTTATATGAAATGTCCAGAACAGGCTAACCTATAGAGACATAAAGCAGAGTGGTTGCCTAGGACTGGGAACTGGGAATGAGAGGTGTGATGGGATATGGGTTGTTAGTGGGGTGAGTGAAGTGTTTGAAAATTGACTGAGGTGGTGGTTACACAATTCTGTGAATATACTAAAAACCTCTGAATTGTACACTTTAAATATGTGAATTGTATAGTATGTATTACATCACAATAAAGCTGTTTTTAAAAAGTAATTATACTATGTAATGGCTCCTAACTAAACATTCAAAGAATTATTTAAAGCTATAAATAAAACTGAAAGCTGCATTGTCACTATGAACCACTGAAAAAAAAGACTAACAATATGCATCTCTTATACACTTACACAATTTAAAAGATGAGAAATGAATGTAAAATGTCCTAATGTAAATGTACTTACTGCCGTTCCATGCTGGCTATTTCCTGATTATCTTCTTTAACCTATAAATGTATAAAGAGAAAACAGAATTTAAAGAACTGTTCATTGTTAGGCCATCTTAAACAGATTCTCCTTCTAAGGCATGTACTGAAATGTCAAATCTAGTCTCTCTTTTAACTTATTTCTTAAAATTCAACCTTTTAAGTTAAAAGGAACATCACTGGGGAACTAGTCACAGATTTTTCTTTCCTCCTGGAAGGAAGAGTGGTGACTGATATATCCATACCTATCCAACAAAGCATAATGAGATTAATACATTTTCAGGACCGAATCAGTTTAAATAAATATCTAGGATGTTTGAGCCTGTCTCCCTACCCCTGCTCCCCCTCTTACCTACTCCCAACCCACACACAAAGTAGGGTTGCCAGATTTAGCAATCCTCATTACATTTCAATTTCAGAAAAACAATGAGTACCTTTGTGGTATGTATATACTATGCAATATTTGGAATACACTTATCATCTTTATGTATATATTTATTCTGAAAGATTATTCATTGCTTATCTGAAATTCAAATTTAACTTAATCATTCTATATTTTATTTAGCAATTCCATCCCGGGATCACTTTTTAGTCCCCTGCCTTCAATCATCTCTTTCCAAGGAGTTTCAGAGATGCTAGTTTATAGTACCTTTATAGAATGATTCTAATATTTAAATAGCTCCTGTGTGTGCTAAGTCACTTCATTTGTGTCTGACTCTTTGTGACCCTATGGACTTAGCTCACCAAGCTCCCCTGTCCATGGGATTCTCCAAACAAGAATATGGAGAGGGTTGCCATGCCTTCTTCCAAGGGATTTTCCCAACCCAGGGATCGAACCTGCGCCTCTTGTGTCTCCTACACTGGCAGGCAGGTTCTTTACCACTAATTCCACCTGGGAAGCTTGCGGTGATCCTTACCGTTCTTATAAACCCATTCAATGGATTCAATCTAAGACCACAAAGGAGTCCCATTTACAGGTTATTCACTAGAGCTGTTTCCCAAATATATGGGGTCCTAAGGGCTGTATGTTTAGGGTGTTTTAGGGTGTCTCAGGATAAATAATAGGCTAAATTAAAGCCAGCCTTGGGGCAGTAAGAAAACTACTGAACACATGTGATACAACATGTTGACATACTGTGATTTCACAGGACATTTTAAATCCATTCACTTTCATCCAGGCACTGATAGAAATAACCACACAAAGTCATCAGCCTTGGGACACTTAATTTTCTAAATATGAGGCCTAAAGCAAATAATGGAATACATTTTCTATAAGACTGTCTAATTATTTACTGACCAATAAGAAGAGTTTTTCTTGTAAGGAACCAAAACATGAAAAAATGATCAAATATGGATGAAGACCATACAAAATTAGGATTTAAGTAAAAAAAAAATAAAAAGTTTTTATGTGAGAAATGACTTTTATCTAGATTTTCTTGGTCAAGCAGTTCATATTAATTTAGGTGGAGTTTGCTTTTTACCGTTTTGTTTTTTTAAATAAGCTTATTGGCTTTCTGTTCAATGTATATGCCTTAAATAAAACAACTGTATACATTTACCAAATCCTGACATTTTAAAATAAGTATGTTTGTTTTTCCTACCTGCTTGAGTAATCTCTCTCTTTCTTCCATTGGAGATCCCATATTTTTGTCTTCTGCAATCATCTGATCTCGATGGGACTCCAACTCATAAAGTTTTTCATGTAACAATACAGCCTCCTGTTTTACCTGGGAGTGTGCTATTTCCTAAAGAGAATAAAAAAATAATTTTAGTATTTTATCAAAAACTATTTAGTTTCCAGTTTATAACTAAGGACAAATTTAAACTACCAGCTTCTTTAAATAGAGATATCAAGTATCTATAATACTCAAGAATGCTACAAATTCTAAACACTGAAGAATAAAAATAAATCCCTATATACGTTTGTAAGCTATTCAGTCTAAGATTCACAAGAAGGTGGTAACTTTAGTTTATTTTAGTTTCTAAATATAAAACCTAAACAAAGATATAGACATCTCTACCAGTGGGAAGATAATAAAATGAAACGATATATGTATAACTTGAACCACAAAACCCAATCCAAAGTCCAAAGAACTGATCTCTAGAAGGAAGATATTTTCCCCTAAATAGATCATATATATGCTTTCCTACAATGTTATGGGTTGAATTATATCCTCCCAAAATATACGTTGAAGTTCTAATCTCCAGCACCTGTGAACGTGACCTAATTTGAAATGCAGTCTGCGCAGATTTAATTAAGTTCTGATATCTTGAGGTCATTAAGGTGAACCTTAATCCAGTATAACTGCTGTCTTTATTGAAAAAGATAAAAACAGAGATACACGAGGATAAAAACAGAGATACATACACACACACACACACACACACACACAGATACATGAGGAGAATGCCATTTGATGATACTGGCAAAGAATAGAGTGATACAGATACAAGTTAAAAAGCAAATATCAAGGACTGACAGCCAGCACCAGAACCTAGGAATAGGCACGGAAGGATTCTACCTAGTGTTCCAGAGGAAGCAAGTCTCTGCTGATACTTTGATTTTAAGACCTTTAGCCTCCAGAAGTATTAGAATATTTCTTCTGTTGTTTCATGTCACTCAGTTTGTAATACTTTATTACAGCAGCACTAGGAAACTAGTAGAAATGAGTAGTAAAATTATCATCTATTCACCACTGTTCGTTCTACTGTTCACAAAGAGAAAATAAGGGACAGGATAATTTCAAAAGAAAATAAAAAGACCTAGCAGTGTTAGTGGTGATTATGATGATGAAAATGACATTTGAAACTACTATTTATTGAGCATGTATTCTGTGGCAGGCACTATACTTCAAATTCTTTATATACCTTATATATATACTTTATACTGAAGTATATGTTCTTATATATAAAGTATAGACTTTATACTTCATAGTCTCTTAACACTCAAAGCAACTCCGTAAGACAGTACCATTAATTCTGTTTTACAGATGGGAAAATTGATTATCTGAGATCTAAAGAATTTTTCTAAGTTAACAAAAATAAAAGTTAATGCTGATATCTGAAACCAGGCCCACAGCATTAACAAGATTTTTAAGAGGGAAGAGCTCCTCCTTTTTGAAAGCAAAAGAGAAAGAATAATAAAAAAGGGAAAAAGTAAACAAGAGGAAATGTCTGAAAGTCCATAGGCAAAGGGTTATATACACAGCTTAAGTGCAGTTTTGGACCATGAATTTTAAATCATTATAACTAATCTCAAACACATCTTTATTAATGAAAATAGGTACAACACATTTTTGCTAACAATAAGTTTGTTTATCCCTGTAGCATAAAAATCTGTGCTTCAGGATTCAACTAGCTCTTGGAAAGCATTTTCTGCCTCCTGCTGGTTGTGGAAGCATTTTCCCTGCAAAAAGTTGTTGAAATGCTTGAAGAAGCGTAGTCGGTTGGTGGAAGGTCAGGTGAATATGGTGCACGAGGCAAAACTACATAGCCCAAATTGTTCAACTACTGAAGCACTGGTTGTGCAACATGGGGTCGGGCATTGTCGTGGCAAAGAATTGGGCCCTTTCTGTTGAATCCTTTCTGGATTCAGAAAGCTGTAGAGGATCAGATGGGCTGCAGACCACCAAACAGTGACTAAGACCCTTTTATGGTATAAGTTTGGTTTGGGGAAGTGTTTTGAAGCTTCTTCTCAGTCCCCCACTGAACTGGTTGTCACCAGTTGTCACATAAAATTCACTTTTCATTGCACGTCACAATCCAATCGAGAAATAGTTGTTCTGTAGAATAAGAGAAGACAACACTTCAGGATGATGGTTTTTTTGATTTTTGGTCAGTTCACAAGGCACCCACTTATCGAGCTTTTTCACCTTTCCAATTTGCTTCAAATGCTGAATGACTGTAGAACGGTTGATGTTGAGTTCCTAGGCACTATCTTGTGTAGATTTAAGAGGATCAGCTATGATGATAGATCTCAGTTGGTTGTTGTCAATTTCCGATGGCTGGCCACTGCACTCCTCATCTTCAAGGCTCTCATCTTCCTTGCAAAACTTCTTGAATCACCACTGCACTGTATGTCTGTTAGCAATTCCTGGGCCAAATGCAATGCCATTGTTGTGAGTTGTGTCTGCTGCTTTATGACCCATTTTGAACTCGAATAAAAAAAATCCTCACATTAAAAAAACTGCTCCAATTTGCTTTTTGTCTAACATCATTTCTATATTCTAAAATAAATATAAAATAAATAGCAAGTAATAAGTCATTAGCAAGAAAACATGAAGTGAGAAATATGCATTAAAATGATGTATAACATAACCACATTTATTTAAGAATGTATTTCAATATCAAACGGCAAATTTCAACAACCCAAAGCCACAATTACTTTTGTACCAACTTAACAATATATTAGCTTTAGGTGAAAAGTCATGATAATAAAACATCAATAGAAAAACATGCAGACATTTTGAGGTATCCCTCTTCACAGTATCTTCCCCTTCCATTTTACTTAACTACTTATAGACATGTTCAAATTTCATCTTGATAAAACCATTCCTGAAGACTCAAGCTCATGTTGATCCTTCACCTGTTTTTTTTTCACACCCCTGTGAACTGAATCAACAATACTTAGCACAGTAGTGAGCATACAGCAGATACTAAATACTTGTTGACTGTTATTTGACATAATGTTGTTTTAAAGAACAAGTCTACCCTCCCACCAAAAAACCCACAAAGGAATCCAGCTAAGGTTAAACAGAATTAGGATTTACATTTTCTTCATTTGAGAATATTGTAACATTTCTTTAAATTCACATAGTTTTAGGCAGATATGTACTAATGCCAAAAAGAGTGAAATAAAAAAAATTTATTTCAAAAAAGAAATAAAAGGAATCCAGATCAGAAAAGAAGTAAAGCTCTCACTGTTTGCAGATGACATTATACTATACATAGAAAACCCTAAAGATACTATCAGAAAATTACTAGAGCTAACCAGTGAATTTAGCAAAGTCACAGGATACAAAATCAATACACAGAAATCACTTGCATTCCTATACACTAACAATGAAAAATCAGAAATAAAAATTAAGGAATTCATTACTGCAACAAAAACATATAAAATATCTAGGAATAAACCTATCTAAGGAGGCGAAAATTACTGTATATAGACAATTATAAGACACTGGTGAAAGAAATCAAAGACAACATAAACAGATGGAGAGATATTCCATGTTCCTGGATAGGAAGAATCATATTGATTCCTTCACAATATTTGTGAAAATGACTATACTACCAAATGCAGTCTACAGCTTCAATGCAACCCCTATCAAATTACCAATGACATCTTTATAGAACTAGAACAAAAAATTTCACATTTCATACGGAAACACAACCCCAAATGGCCAAAGCAGTCTTGAGAAAGAAGAATGGAGCTGGAGGAATCAACCTTCCTGACTTCAGATTATACTACAAACCTACAGTCATCAAGACAGTACGGTACTGGCACAAAAAACAGAAACATAGACCAATGGAACAAGATAGAAAGCCCAGAAATAAACCCATGCACCTATGGATACCTTATTTTTGACAAAGGAGGCAAATGATGGATTGATAATGCATGCTGTTAATGAATATATGGGGAAATATACACTTTCATACATTGGGATTAGGAGTATAAAATGAAACAAGCTTTTTGGAAGGCAATTTGGCAATGTCACAACATTTTAGAAGTTTGTAACTTTTTACCCAATGTGGGAAATTTGTCTTAAGATATACTCACAGTAACTCAGCCAAAAATGTATATTTTTACTGCAACATTGTTTTATAATCTTAAAAAACTATGAAAAACCTAGTCTTCTACAAGGCTGTGCTATATATAATCATACAATGTACAATACAGTGTAGTAATTTCAAATAATGAGGGAGATATTTTAAGAGACATGAACAGACATTTGAGAGAGAATGTTATATTAAAAAAAAAAGAAAAGCTGCAGACAGCATATCCAGTGTACTTGAGGTTTTTCTCAACAGTAAAACAAAGACAGGATTAGAGGACTGTTGTGGAGGTAAAATGACAATGCTGGTGACACATATAAAGAGCTCAAAGAAGCACATAATAAGCACTCAGCAAATGTAAGAGAGACTCTGTCTAGAAAGAGAGAAAAGAAACAGGCATTTTTACATTCATCTTATTTAATATTTTATAACAAATACGTTTTGTGAACTTTAAAATGCTTTTCGCTCAGTCGTGTCCGACTCTGCGACCCCATGGACTGTAGCCTACCAGGCTCCTCCCTCCATGGGATTCTCCAGGCAAGAGTACTGGAGTGGGTTGCCATTTCCTTCTCCAGGGAATCTTCCTGACCCAGGGATCGAACCCTGGTCTCCCACATTCTAGGCAGACACTTTAACCTCTGAGCCACCAGGGAAGCCCTTAAAATGCTTTAGATCAATAATAAAGCAAATGCGAGCTTTTACATCTTTAGCGAACTGACCTCCCCTTCTTCATTTGTTTTTAGTCTCTCATTCACGTTTTTAAATTACCATTAGATTTTGTGTGCCTCAGCAGGCACCCTGATTTTTGTACAGGTAGGTACTCAATAACTGAATCTGCCATGATGTGCTAAGTCGCTTCAGTCATGTCCTGACTTTTTGAGACCCTTTGGACTGCAGCCTGCCAGCCTCCTCTGTCCATGCATTCCCCAGGCAAAAACACTGGAGTGGGTTTCCACGCCCACTGAATCTACTTTTTTACTAAACTAGGACAGCTGAAGTCCTGAATGGGAAAAAAATATATTATACTCCTGTTAGTAAACTACTAAATAAATATATACCTGAATGAGTTCCATTAATACACTCAACTGAATTACCTTTTGTAGCTGAGTAATATGAAAACTTTTACTTCATTTTATACTTACAGATTCCAAGCTCTCTTTTTTCATATTCAGTGAATCTAGCTGTTGCTGAAATGTATCTAATTCCTAAGAAGGGAAAAAAGCAAATATATATTCAAATTACATTAAGAATAGTTCATTCATCAACATGTCAAATATATGTGTTGAAGTAACTTTTGTAAATATTTTCAACCCATATCTTATAATTTGACTAGAATTTATTAACACTCATTATTTCTATTTTGCCAATTTATTTCATCATTATTAAAAACCTTACCATGATCTACCTTTTAAATACTTCATGAATTATTAAAAGGAAGCCAGAACTTTTCAGTGAATCATCACTGTGTTCTGAGAATATCAAATATCAGAAGACTTTAAATTAATGATGTTACTGTTTAAAGTTATAATTTTTATTTGACTTTTTAACCGTGTTTCCATATTTTTTGACCATTTTCTCTTAAGGCCAAGACCTATAGCAATTTACATGGCTCACTCTTAGGGATAAGACCCTTCAACTGTTTACCACTGACTCTTGAACATAACAGGTTTGAACTGCATGGGTCCACTGACATACAGATTTTTTTTCAAGAAATATGTAGTACTCAGTCCAAAGATGGTTGAATCTGTGGATGTGAAACCTCAGACACTGAGGGCAAACTATAAGTTATATGCAGGTTTTAAACTACACAGGGGTTGCCGTTTCTAACATCCAAGTTGTTCAAGGGCCAACTAGACCCATTCAAAAACCCCTGTGCAATATTAGCTATACTTTGATAGTATTGCAGTATTTTTATCACACTCTTTCATCAATATTTTATCATATTTCATAAATTGTGTCTGAAATAAAAAGTCATATTAACTTGTCAATAAAGGATTATCTGAGAAACTAAAACTACTTTCATTGGTATTTGTGGGGACTAATTCTCTTTTAATTGCTTGCTTAAGGAAAATCTGGGCATGAAAGGGCAATAATACCTTCCAAATCTGAGTCACCATTATGACTGAATGCTGAGAGCAGTCTCAATAACCCCTCAGCGGGCATCCAAATTGCTTACCATAATTAGGGGACAACAGCTGTTCAAATTGAGGACATAGCAAGTAAAAAGTGTTTATTAGGAAGGAAGAAAAGGAAAGAAAGTAAATATCCATATGGCTCTGTTGTATATGGCCTTTTAATGTTTTCATTAAAAGCTCATTAAAAAACAAGTGCTTCATGTATTGATATCTTTATGACCTGCAAAAATGAATGATGCATAGAACTGAGTAACAGTAGAAGTTACGTCACTATACAACATAAGAAAACAAAGTTTTCTAGATGAGTGTTTCCCAAATTTAAAGGTTTGTATGAATCATCTTGTTAAAATGAAGACTCTGATCAGTAGGTCTAGTCAAGCTCTCAGGGGATGCCAATCCTGCCCACTTTCAGAACATATTTTCAGTAGTAAGATTGCTGTAGCCCGGCACAGAGTAGTAACTAGTATTACCTGTAATAATTTCTCATTTGTGGTTTTCATTTCTATATACTTGACTTGTTTTTCAGGAGACATATTTTTGATAATACCCTCTGCTGCTTGTTTTTCCTGTTCAATTTCTTCTTCTACACTTCTAATTTGTTTTTCCTTCCTGAAATCAAAGTATGCAATACTCCTCTTACTATATTGAAGAGAAAATCAATTAACTTTACTCAGTCTCAATTGCATAGGATACTTAAAAGTTATTCAACCGCAGTTTGTGATAACTCCTTATGCTGGTGGTGTTTAGTTGCATAGTTGTGTCTGACTCTTCTGCAATGCCATGGATTGCAGCCTGCCAGACTCCTCTGTCCACGGGATTTCCCAGACAAGAATACCAGGGTTGCCATTTTCTTCCTCAGGGGATCTTCTCAACGAAAGGATTGAACCCACGTCTCCTGCACTGCAGGCAGACTATCACTGAGCTACCAGAGAAGCGCACACAGATGAACACAGAAATTTGGCCCCATCAACACAGACTTTTTTAGCATCCTTCTCTTCTCAATCCCCAAATCCTTCTATTTTCTTATTCTCCACTTTACTTTCTTGTAAGAAAATACAAAGTTTTATCATAGAAAATCCTTAAAGTCTTATATAGATCAGAATGCATTTGCACTTCTTGTTATCATATCCTCAAGATTAACAAGAAAGTTAAATTTTAAAATAGTGGTTTTCAAGTATCTTTTAGCTACAGAATTCTTTGATATCTTCGAAATCTTGTATGGAAGTTTACCAAATCATTTAAAGTAACACAGCTCTGATTACACTGCAGAATAAGAAAATCAACAGTGCAATCTGATTTTAAAGTTCACAGCTTTAGATTAATATATTTTCTTTAAATTCTTCTTTATCTACTGCTTTAATTAAAATTGATATTTCAAAATTATCAACTGTTCGTTAGCACTGTAAAATAATCAGCTAATTTCCTTGAGAATATAATAGGAACAAGTCTAATTATATAAGTAGTAGTATGATATTAATTACAAACAATAACCATCTTATCAAATAATCACAAAAAGTACCAGTGATGTGCACTTACTACCTATGCAAGATCAATTTAATAGGGTAGAGAAAAATTCTGAAAAAAACAGAGGTAGGATACTAGTTATCATCTAAATACTTTAAGATTACATATAAAAAGAAATTTTGAATTTGAATCTTGAATCTTGCCTGAAAATAATTGTTTCAATAATAAATTTCTACTTTAAATTTAAAATATAATTATTCTATTCAATCTCTTTCAAATACAGGTATCAACTTTAACAGTTTTCACAACCACTAGCTAAGCCTCATAGATCCAAATATCTATCCTCCACACACTTCACACTCTCATACCCTACTACCATAATCAGTTCAGTTCAGTTCAGTTCAGTCGCTCAGTCATGTCCGACTCTTTGCGACCCCATGAATCGCAGCACGCCAGGCCTCCCTGTCCATCACCAACTCCCAAATTTTCCTAGACAGAATCTCATAATAACCAAATAAAAGATAAATATAACAAAACAGACAAACTGGAATTTCTATTTATTTTTGTCTCATTGTTAAACAGAAGTAATGTCTTCACTTTGAACCTCAATTACTATAGCATAATAAATATGTCTGCTGCTGCTACAATTTACATGGGTATATGCACTCATAGATATTTCAAACATAAAAGAATATCTATTTCAATCTCTTTCTTTCACAGATTAGGGATACTGAGTTAAATCTGTTAGAACTAACTCATTCTGAACCCTGTGATTATTTATTACCAACAATGAATTTTAACTATCTTTTTACCTGATATATCTACTACAATTAGATGGGAGTGAATGTTGTAAAGTATTCCATTTTACACAGGAGAAGTTATACAAGGAAGCCCAAGGAAGGTAACTGATTCTTTGAGGGCCACATAATGGCCAAGGGGTGGGTCTTTTGATTCTTTGAGTAGTCTGCTCCTGTTATAACTTGGCAGTAAAACCACCAATGATGGTGTTATAAAATGAGTAAACAACAAAGGTGAAACTCACTGGAATACAAAACTTGGTGGGATCTTTTCAACTTGAGTCTTGCAAAATATAAAATACCTTTAGGACTAACATTTAAATCACTTTAGCAATGCACCTTTCAAATTATGCATTTTCAATATTACATACTTTAACGCACAAGGTAAATTTGTTAATATTTAAATTTCTCAAGAGAAATTAAGAAACACAAAGATTAAACTAAAGCCACCTTACTTGTTATACTAAAAAAGTCATAGATGACTTTAAGAAATTATGCTTTGAGTCAATCTTTTGCTAAGGAAGTCTAGTTTTTTGTTTTTTTTTTTCCACCTGTTCAGTGAGTACAAAGGTTAAGACAAAGTGAAATAAATCACATGACATACTTTTTTTTTTTAATGGTGTAGAAGAAAGAGAGCAGATTCCTTATACACCAGTCTCAGAGACAAAAGAAAAAAGGAAAGGTAAGATCCTATATATTTATAGGTTTGGTGATTGTTGTTGAATTTTTAAAAATCATATTTAAGCTTAAGTCTATATAAAAATCTTTGTCTTTAATAAGTGATGAAAGAGCAGAAAATATAATTGTATTTTCACGACAGCTATCTTAGAAATACAAACTTGGACATGGCCAAAAAGTCTTTTCCAAATAGAGTAATAACGTAAAGCAATGTAATTTGGGGGGAGGAAGATTTCATTTAGCCAATCAAATTTATAAGATCTTTTAATTTTGAAATACATTAATCACAGAGCAATCGGAAGTGACATTAACCTAAAAACAAATTTGTAAGATGAAAAAAGACTGAATAATAGGTGATAATTGTTAAAACTGAGTGATGATTCTTTTCCTGAGAGGTTTTTTTCCTTGAAATTTTCCATTATAAAACTTTTTAAATTTGGGGGAAAAAAAGAAAGTTAGTTCTATGAAATTACAAGAGAAAAGTTAACTGTGAGTTATTAATACCTTACTATAAATACATTGAATTCTGGTATAAATATCTGAAATATTTAATGGAAAAACTGTATTACAGGATACACACTATTTAATCAAGCCAAAATAACAGCAGTATCTTTTTATTTCACAGTATATAATAGCCAAAGTACATGACCAAAAACTCAGAAATTCACACTTGAAACTGTGCTAAGAAGAACATTGTTTCTTTCTCAATATCTACCATTTCCTTTTGTGTAAGTCTCTTTTTCTATAACATAGGGTATATGCTATATAAAAGAACATTTAATCTTGTAAAACAATTCTTTAAAAACCTGATATTCCATTTGTTCTCTATTTTTTAATCACTGAACTCAAACCAAAATATCATTTCAAAATAAATTTCAAATTGAGAAAAAAATCTAAAGGGAGAAAAAGGCAATAATAACTGTTTCCTTTTAAATCAACTTTTTAAACAGGGTAAACTGACTCAGGAATAATTTCTGCTATCAGCTGTTTATTTCACCAATTTGATTTCTTCAAGATAGCAACTATGTCTGTTTAAGGATTTGTCTGTGTAGTGTTGTGACAGTCAACATCAACTTCCTCTGTCAATCTTTTCCCTCTCAAAAGATGTACAAATACAAGAAAAGCCCCATGGCCCATGTGGCTCAATCAATGCATTTCATAGCTTTAGACCTACTAATGCTTTAGATTTGTTGACTGTTTTCTTGAACAAAATCTACCTTAAGCTCTGAGTATGTGTCTTTTCTAACTCTAAAATTTATCAAATATAAAATTTAAAAGATTCCTTTTCTAACCCTTATGATTTTATCCACTTTAGCATGATAGTATAAAGTAGCTGATAAGTATAATAAATACATGACAATCCTCGGTCTCCATTTCCACAGTCTCATAATCCTACTTGACCTCCATTACCTTTTCTAGCTGCTTCTATTTCATGTCAACCCTTTTCTTTATAGATTATCTGCTTCCTTTATTCATCCTTATCCTATTTATCTCTAAAAAAAAAAAAAGGAACTTCTCCCTTACCTCTATATTACTTACATGGGCATCCTACAAAAACATCAGTAAGAATTTCACTACACCATTGAGAAATACCAAAACAAACCATTGAGGAGGTTGCGCACTTACTCCGAGAGATCACTAAACATGGGTACTTACCTTTTATACATGATTCAGGGATCCCCTTTTGTGGGCAGTGGTCTGGCATAAGTGATAGCTTGAAATCATTTCTGGCTCTAAAAGGGATGCTATTATGATCTACATTCAAATTGCAAAATCTAGGCGAACAGTGGCTTTCTCTTACAATTTTGATTTAGCCATGGAAAGAAAGAAATTAGAAAGGGAATAAACATAAACAGATCATCAAATTGAAGGCAGTGAGGAAGTTAATAGACCAGTATTGACATAACAATAAATTTCTCATTGCTAATGCAGCAACACACTCTAGTAACTTGAAATGAATCTTGTTAACTGAGTAGTTTCTTACTCCCTGTTCTGAAGGAATAAACTGCCCTAAAAAATCATAAGCAACTAATTATAGTAAGTGCTATAAGCCTCAAAAGACTAAATTTTTAAAAATCACTAAGGATGATAATAACATAACATATTCATATCATTTCAAACAGCTCATTTGCAGCAGTTTCTTTTTAAAATTAATTAATAGATAATTTTAAAATTAATTTTTATTGGAGTATAGTTGCTTTATATAGCAGCTTGTAACACTGATTTTAAGAAAAACAGATAAAAATAAGAAACATTAAGGTAATGAATAAAATGACTAAATGGAAAGTATTTAGTGAGAAGAATTACTGAAATAAATGACAATTTCTAGTTAGGGCATGTTGAATGTACCCACTAACACTGACTCCTGTTCAAAAACCTATTAAAATGAAAATAAAAGATAATATGAAGTACAAAACTTACAATGACAAAATGAATAGAAGAGGAAAGAACAATGAAATCTAGAAACTAGAAAGCTAAAAGTTAAGTGGAAACTGACTAGAAACCAAAATTTTCTGAAGCCAGCAGTCGGGAAAGCTGAGAAGCTACCTGTTTTATACTGCAGAACCCCTAGATGGCTCAGAGATTGGCAGCACCAGGTATTTTGGAAGTAGAAAAGGAGAGGCTGAAACAGCTGAAAGTCTTTCTCCCGGACACTGCCCAGTCAGGTAAAGTTCCCCTCCTACCTAAGCAGAAAAATGAGGTGTTTTTTTTTTACTCTGAGGAGAATAAAACTAATGGAATCTGGGCACAAGTGACTGCAGGGATGTTATGTCAAAAGCAGGGAAAATAACATTAAATACTAATTACTGAGCTAAACCCAACTTTTTCACCACTCAGCTCTCAGAACGCCGGCCAACTGGTGTCACCTTTTCAGGCAGTAGATCAGAAAAGTCATTTTGAGGAATCTAAGCAGCCCAAAAGGAACACTCTAAAGATAATGACATTAGGGATTTCCCAAGAATAAAAGCCTATTAAGGTCACTCTATAGTAAGGTCTACAGTTGGGTAAGAGCTGGGAATTCTCTGGAGGTCAAGCAGTTAGGACTCTACCCTTCCACCCCAGGAGGCAAGGTGTTCAATTCCTGGTCAGGAGGCCAAAGAACCAAAATATAAAACAGGAGCAATACTGTAACAAATCCAATAAGACTTTAAAAATGGTCCACATCAAGAAAATATTAAAAAAAAAAGAACCACACAAATCCAGTTTCCAACCAGTTTTTTCATTTCCCATTCATATATGTAAGTCTTAAACCAAATATTAGGCAGAGGAACAAGAGATCAAATTGCCAACATCCACTAGATCATCGAAAAAGTAAGAGAGTTCCAGAAAAACCTCTATTTCTGCTTTACTGAATATGCCAAAGCCTTTAAATGTGTGGATCACAATAAACTGTGGAAAATTCTGAAAGAGATGGGAATACCAGACCACCTGACCTGCCTCTTGAGAAACCTATATGCAGGTCAGGAACCAATAGTTAGAACTGGACATGGAACAACAGACTGGTTCCAAATAGGAAAAAGAGTACGTCAAGGCTGTATATTGTCACCCTGCTTATTTAACTTCTGTGCAGAGTACATCATGAGAAATGCTGGGCTGGAAGAAGCACAAGCTGGAATCAAGATTGCCAGGAGAAATATCAATAACCTCAGATATGCAGATGACACCACTGTTATGGCAGAAAGTGAAGAGGAACTAAAAAGCCTCTTGATGCAAGTGAAAGAGGAGAGTGAAAAAGTTGGCTTAAAGCTCAACATTCAGAAAATGAAGATCATGGCATCTGGTCCCATCACTTCATGGCAAATAGATGGGGAAACAGTGGAAACAGTGCCAGACTATTTTTGGGGGCTCTAAAATCACTGCAGATGGTGACTGCAACCACGAAATTAAAAGACACTTAGTCCTTGGAAGAAAAGTTATGACCAACCTAGATAGCATATTGAAAAACAGAGACATTACTTTGCCAACAAAGGTCCATCTAGTCAAGGCTATGGTTTTTCCAGTGGTCATGTACAGATGTGAAAGTTGGACTGTGAAGAAAGCTGAGTGCAGAAGTATTGATGCTTTTGAACTGTGGTGCTGGAGAAGACTCTTGAGAGTCCCCTGGACTGCAAGGAGATCCAACCAGTCCATTCTAAAGGAGATCAGTCCTGGGTGTTCTTTGGAAGTTCATTTCAGTTCAGTCGCTCAGCTATGTCCGACTCTTTGCGACCCCATGAATCACAGTACACCAGGCCTCTGGGTCCATCCCCATCTTCCGGAGTTCATGCAAACTCACGTCCATCAAGTTGGTGATGCCATCCAACTGTCGTCCCCTTCTCCTCCTGCCCCCAATCCCTCCCAGCATCAGTCTTTTGCAATGAGTCAACTCTTCGCATGAGGTGGCCAAAGTACTGGAGCTTCAGCTTTAGCTTCATTCCTTCCAAAGAAATCCCAGGGCTGATCTCCTTCAGAATGGACTAGCTGGATCTCCTTGTAGTCCAAGGGACTCTCAAGAGTCTTCTCCAGCACCACAGGTCAAAAGCATCAATTCTTCGGCGCTCAGCTTAAAACAGTCCAACTTGCACATCCATACATGACCACTGGAAGAACCATAGCCTTGACTAGATGGACCTTTGTTGGCAAAGTAATGTCTCTGTTTTTCAATATACTATCTAGGTTGGTCATAACTTTTCTTCCAAGGACTAAGCGTCTTTTAATTTCGTGGTTGCAGTCACCATCTGCAGTGATTTTAGAGCCCCCCAAAATAGTCTGGCACTGTTTCCACTGTTTCCCCATCTATTTGCCATGAAGTGATGGGACCAGATGCCATGATCTTCATTTTCTGAATGTTGAGCTTTAAGCCAACTTTTTCACTCTCCTCTTTCACTTGCATCAAGAGGCTTTTTAGTTCCTCTTCACTTTCTGCCATAACAGTGGTGTCATCTGCATATCTGAGGTTATTGATATTTCTCCTGGCAATCTTGATTCCAGCTTGTGCTTCTTCCAGCCCAGCATTTCTCATGATGTACTCTGCACAGAAGTTAAATAAGCAGGGTGACAATATACAGCCTTGACGTACTCTTTTTCCTATTTGGAACCAGTCTGTTGTTCCATGTCCAGTTCTAACTATTGGTTCCTGACCTGCATATAGGTTTCTCAAGAGGCAGGTCAGGTGGTCTGGTATTCCCATCTCTTTCAGAATTTTCCACAGTTTATTGTGATCCACACATTTAAAGGCTTTGGCATAGTCAAGGACTGATGCTAAAGCTGAAACTCCAATACTTCGGCTACCTCATGTGAAAAGTTGACTCATTGGAAAAGACTCTGATGCTGGGAGGGATTGGGGGCAGGAGGAGAAGGGGACGACAGAGGATGAGATGGCTGGATGGGATCACCTACTCAATGGACAAGAGTTTGAGTGAATTCCAGGACTTGGTGATGGACAGGGAGGCCTGGTGTGTTGCAATCCATGGGGTCGCAAAGAGTCGGACATGTCTCAGTGAATGAACTGAACTGAAACCAAATATTAACAGATATGGGAAGTTTAAAAGAAATCCTCTAATATAAAGGATACTTATTAAAAGAAACTGGAAAAACATGACCTGAAGACACAAAGGCTTTTCAAGGAAAAAAAAAAAACAAGAGATACAACAAGAAGATACAAGAAAATATATTCATAGGACAGTATAGTACAAAAGAAATTTTCAGAGAATTAAAAATAGCTCTGAGAATTAAGATAACGAGAAAAAGAAAACTTTAATAGAAGAGTTTGAAGATAAAGTTCCAGAAAGCAGAGCAAAAACACACAGAGGTGAAATGCAGATGAATAAATATAAAAGATTAGAAAATCATACAAGGAGAGCCAATTCCTTTTAGAATTAAAGGAGTTCTAGAAAGGGAGGTAAGATTTTTTTTAATGAGAAGAAAATTATCAATATCATCAATGAAAGAATTCAGAAAGATTCCCACTGTTTTCAGATTGAAACCACCCATCAAGTACCTATTTCATAGACTTTCACAAAATAGACTCTCACAAAGGATCATGAAATTTCAGAATAGCCACATTAAGACTATATTGTACAGCACAGAGAATACAGCCAATATTTTAATAATATCTATTAGTGCAGTATAGTTTTTAAAAATTCTGATTCACTATACAGTATACTTCTAACTTTTATAATATTGTTCAGCAACATACTTCAGAAGAAAAGCTTTGGGGTTAAGAAGTGGCAAGTTACGTAAAAGGATAAAGAATTAGAATGGCATAGCATCTCATTTCTTAACAGTAAGACAGTCATGGTTGGTTGAATCCACAGAAGTAAAACCTGTGAATACAAAATCAGGCCCTTTGTAATGTATATTCATTACATTACACCATTTTATATAAGGAACTCGAACATCTACAGATTTGGTACCTGCAGGGGCTTCTAGAAACCAATCCCTTGCAGATACCAAGGGATGACTGTACTAGAAATCCAAAGACAACGGGGCAATGCCATCAACCATTTGAGGGAAAATCATTTCCTACTTAGAATTCTAAGAATTCTAAAAAATCCTACTTAAAATTTCTAGCCAAAACGTCTTTCAAGGTCTACAAAGTATTTCCTCCTAAGGACCTTTTCAGGAAGCTACTGCAGGAAACTCCACGGAAAAAAAGGCAGTAATCCAAGACAAGGCATTCTAGAAAACAGGAATCCAGTAACGAGGGCCAAAGAGAATCTCTACAATGAGGATAGAAGGAGAGTGGAGGTCAACAACTCCATAGAGGGCCTGCTGCTGCTGCTGCTGCTGCTAAGTAGTTCACTCGTTTCGGACTCTGTGCGACCCCATAGACGGCAGCCCACCAGGCTCCTCTGTCTCTGGGATTCTCCAGGCAAGAACACTGGAGTGGGATGCCATTTCCTTCTCCAATGCATGAAAGTGAAAAGTGAAAGTGAAGTCACTGAGTTGTGTCCAACTCTCAACGACCCCATGGACTGCAGCCTACCAGGCTCCTCCATCTGTGGGATTTTCCAGGCAAGAGTACTGGAGTGGGGTGCCATTGCCTTCTCCACCATAGAGGGCCTAGTGATCAGCTTATCCATATCAGAGCATGGCAGCAGGCTCTAGGAGAGACTTTTTCAAGCAAATGAAATAGATTAAAATACCTAATATACATAAACTATTGAGAAATTTGCTAAGCGTGTTTGTGTATAAATTAATGGGTGAAAAAACCCTAAGCACAGGAAAAGAAAACAAACACAATTAACCAGAGCAAAAAGTATGCAGGAACAGAATAATAATCCTGTTAACAGTCTTTGACAGTTTTATACATTCTTGAAGTATAAACTAAGTTACATAAACTGCTGCTGCTGCTGCCAAGTAGCTTCAGTCATCTAACAAAAATTACAATTGACTATGTTTGGAAAGTGAAGAGACACTAGATATATATTTGATGCATTGAAGATGAGGAAAGTGAAAAGACAGTAGATATATATTTGATGCACTGAAGATGAAGGTAGTGAGCTATTGGAAAGCAAGCTGAGAACTCTCATCTCCCAAAATGTTAAGTCAAAGGATAATATCAATAGATAATGCCTAAAGTCGAAAAGTCAAGAAGTAGCAATGAGTATATACTTAAAGATGTATTAATATATACATACATAAGTATATATATCCTTCTAGACTTTCTTTTGTTCATATATATATATTTAAAAATGCCCAACCACTTCAATTATTTTAAAGTTCCTTTCACTAGATCCAGGAGCTAAAAAGATATCCTGAAAATTACTGTCTTTCATTCTCCCCAGGAGCATTTCAGAATGCAGGGAGGGTGAAGGGATCTTTACTTGTTTCCTTTTTTACATATTTTAAGAAATAATAGACTTAAAAGGAGTAAAAAGGAAATCAAAATGTCCTCAAAAGACTAATGTTCTCGTCTCCTAACAAGATGTAAATACTCTCTTTTTAGCAGGTTAGCAGTATGAAAACCATGAGCATCACAATCTTATTTTGGCTGCTCTCCATGTTATTATTATCAGACGAAAGCCAGACTTCTCAAACAGTAAGTTTTTACAATCAAAGCAGTGAAAATATTTTCAATGGTACACTTTTGGTAAATTTAAATAGTAAAGTATTAAAGGCAATATAAGCAAAAAAAATCAAACTATCAAAATGAACTCTTTAGTTAGTAGGGTATATTCAAAACATGTGATCTCTCAGCCAGATTGTAAGTGGACAAAAGCAGTCTTCATTTTATAAAAAACCAAGTTCTTTAAAAGCAAGAAATACATAAAATTTCACTATAAGATGAGAGATTAGTTAAGACATAAAAACACTTTAAAATGTAGAAAACTTTTTTAAAAAACACGTAATTATGAGGGAAATCGTTGTTGTTACATTATTATTATTACTATCAGGGGACATTTCAACTACAAAAACAAGTTGAAACAAGAACTATTTCTTTGGATCTATATCCACATAGGCGACGCACTTCTTGTTGGCCGACTTTAACACATGGCACAATTTCTATTACAAAATATTTTCCTTTAAAACACCAAAGTTTGAGCTGTTAACCCTATAGAGTTATATAACGGAATGTTGTTTTTTAATTATTTAATAATCTTAGATGTAATGTTGGTAGCTCTACTGATTTTTTAAAATTACATATTTTTACATTATTTTCTCATCATAAACATCAATCTTGCATACTAAAATACTAAGGAAATTAATGGAATTATTTATCATTTATTTCCACATATATAAATGGTAATATATCAATATTCTTTCAATAATAATTATTTACTAACTGTTGGAAGATACTTGTATGACATCAGAATTTCCTTAATCTTCAACACTCCATCCCAATTTTAAAAAGGAGTATTTGCTTAAACTTTTTACATATTTTAACATCAAAAGATTAGACAGTAAACTTTTTTCCTAAAAGAATTTCCTTCCAATGTCTAATTGCCTAGATATGAAAATTTGGGAAATTTTGTCAATATTTCTCCTTATTAATGCATTTCTAATTTTCTCTTTTTTAGGAAGTCAAATGTAATTCGACTGCAAAGAATTATTCTTTGATTCCAGCAAATATCAGTAAAAATGTTACTATACTTGACCTCAGTTATAATCAAATTACTCTAAATATTACAGACACAAGAGTTCTACAGACATATTTTTTACTCAGTGAGCTCTATTTGATTGAAAACAAAATCACTATCCTACTTAATAATAGTTTCAGTAGCCTGTCCAATCTAGAAATTTTAAATATCTGTAGAAATTCCATCCACACAATTCAACAGGGTGCCTTTACAGGATTACATAAACTGAAAAAGTTATATCTCTGCCAAAACAAAATAGTTCAACTGAATCCTGATACATTTTTGCCTCTTCAAAACCTGATACTATTGAATTTGCATGGCAATTTGATAAGCTATTTTGATGTACCACAACTGTTTCATTTGGAATTCATAATTTTGTATGGAAATCCATGGAACTGCTCCTGTAGTCTACTGAATTTGCAAAACTGGTTGAAGACATCGAATGTGACACTAGGTAAGCACTTATAATTTAAATTAGTCAAAACCAAAATGATTGATTTTGTGTTGTTCTACCCTAGAAGTGTCTCTCATTTCATGTCTTAAAGCAAAGGAAACTATTCCTGTTTAAAGGAAACTAGTCCTGTTTAATGGAAACAGGAGAAACACTAAAAAGCAACTGCTGAATACAAGCTCTCCCTCTGCCTCTCCAGAAAAAAAGAAATAAGAGAAGAAGCTTGAATGTTCTACATATGTAAGATGAAACTGTCACTCTGTATCCTGTTTGCAGTTTCAACACATAAGACTAATTTTCTTTTACTGTTTTTTTTTAATTTATTTTTTATTTTACTTTACAATTCTGTATTGGTTTTGCCATACATTGACATGAATCCACCATGGGTGTACATGCGTTCCCAAACATGAACCCCCCTCCCACCCCACTCCCCACAACATCTCTTGTTTTTTTAACATTTATTTTTAATTGGAGGATAATTGCTTTACAATATTGTGTTGGCTTCTGCCATACAACAAGGTGAATCATCCACAAATACACATATGTCCCCTCCCTCCTGAACCTCCCCCTACCCCCCATTCCATCCCACCCCTCTAGGTTGTCACAGAGCACCAGGCTGAGCTCCCCGTGCCAATACAGCAGCTTCCCCCTGGCTCTCTATTTTACACATGGTGGTGTATATATGTCAATGCCACTCTCTCAATTTGTCCCATACTCTCCTTCCCCTGCTATTTATCTAAAGTCTGTTCTCCGTGTCTACATCTCTATTTCTACCCTGAAAATACCATTTTTCTACACTCTGTATATATGCGTTAATGTGTGAAATTTGTTTTCCTCTTTCTAACTTACTTCACTCTGTATAATAAGCTCTAGGTTCATCCACCTCACTAGAACTGACTCAAATGCATTCCTTTTTATGGCTGAGTAATATTCCATTATATATATGTACCACAATTTCTTTATCCATTCATCTGCCAATGGACATCTAGGTTGTTTCCATGTCCTAACTATTGTAATTGCTAAAAGTACTTCCTTTCTAAGGATATCCTGTCAGAGAGTAGGTGGAAGTAGGTACCCTATTTTCTAAACTATATACCATGTTCCAGATGCTCACCACAATCTAAATCATAACATCTTTACTTTACTAACCCAGACAAACTGAACAATACACAAGAACTGCATTTAAACTGTATTTATAAAGTAACTTAATAAATAGAAATAGGCATCTTTCTTCATTTTGTTGCTAGACAAATACAATTAGCTTCTTTCTTATACCTTTAATGACAGATAGACGTGTCAAAAAAGTTCCAGATAAAAAATTATAAGATGTTGTTAACCATAATAATCTTATTTTCCATAATAAATCTTATTTTTTCTATTTTACTAGAAAATGAGAGCATCACCATGTGTAGCTATCCAGATATCCTGAAGTGCTACAATATCAAAACAGTACCTTACAAGGCTGAATGCTACTCAAAATTTCCTTCATTTATAACTGAAGACCTTCACATTCCTTTTCAGTCCATTAGCAATTCAACATTTAATAACTCTTTGAACAACTTGACAAGAAATTCAGGTAATTTGTTTTGAATATTAATATTGCTGAGGATAGCATACTAAATAAACTGAGATAGTTGTCATTTTTCTGCATTTTAAATTTCTTGAAACAGTGTAAAAGAACAATTCCTCCACTTAAGAAATGATTAACAAAATACTGGGTTTCTTGAGTAGGCTCAGTTATCAGTCAAATGCCATTATACAAATTATTTAACTTCTCTGAGCCTTGGTATTAACTAGTTAAGTCACAATGCTTAACAGGTATAAATCAATAATGTTTCTGAGTGAATGGATAAACAATGCAAAGATAGGTAGTTATTTTGAAAAAAGGTATTCTTGTACCACAGTATGAACTATCTTTATTTACTGCAGTTTTAGTAACTTTTGCTTAGAGAAGATTACGGATATTTATTTCTAATACCAATATTGGGGAGTTATTAGGACATGTAATTATGATTATTTTGTTTTTGTCAATTTAACAAAATTCCTCTCCCACCCTTTCTTTCTCGTTATTCCATTTAAGAACATGAATCTCATGGAAAAAGCTGGGCTTTTCTTGTCGGTGTTGTCGTCACTGTAGTGATGACTTCACTACTCATTTCAATTGCTATCAAATGTCCAGTATGGTATAATTTTCTGCTTAGTTACAATCATCATCGTCTGGAAGAGCATGAAGCAGAAACCTATGAAGATGGTTTTACTGGAAATCCAAGTTCTCCTTCACAGATACCAGACACAAACTCTGAAGAAACTACAGTAATATTTGAACAACTACATTCATTTGTGGTATATGATGATGGGTTTATTGAAGACAAATATATAGATACTCATGAATTACGGGAAGAAAATTAATTTCTTTCAATATTTGATTTTTTAAAAAATGTTACCAGCTCACTCACATTTTAGGCATGGAAATTTTGATCAATAATATACTGAACTATGGGCCAGTAGACCATCATATTAATTGCAACACATAAATATCATAAAATTACACTCTTCTCATTAGCTTTGTGCAAGCAGGTCCAAATACAATAACTGCCACTCCTTGATACCTAACAGTTAAAATACTAGCATTACTTATTCTCAGCAGTATATATGAGACCCAAAATAATAGTAAGAAAAAAATCTACATTATTCTTTAATTAAAGGGAACAGATTCTCATATTAGCCAGATATTTGATGTAACACCTATTAAAGTTTTACTGATTGGAATCAGTAAAGAAATAAAAATTTTGGAATTTTATCATGAGTTGAAGTGAAGAACAGAGATAGTTTAAACTGACAAAACACTAAGATTAATTTTATGCCCATAGAATGAATTGATGAAATTGGAAAATGCTTTTTAAATCTTTTTAAATGCTTCCTGAATTGGCACATCAAATTTCTGAAAATTTAGCAGCAATTTAAAGCACAGGCTCAACATCAGCCACAATCTCTCAATTTCAGTTATGAAGAAAGACTGTCATCAAAATAAATGATTGTCGCAACTTAATAATATAGCAACTTCCAAAGTGGAAATTATCTATGCATCTTGTTCTAAAAAATACCTATTCTGCTCCTTTGGGGGACATTTTTATTCAAATGATTCTGTTCTGGAGCTGAGGAATCTTCAGTTAGCCTATGGTTAGTTCTTTGGGATGCTGTAGGCAGAGCAATGTTTCCAAACTTGTTTTCTAGAACATTAACTTCCAGAGAGACATTCAGAAGTATTTACTGGATGGAGGATTAAAAGGTACATGTCGCTCAGTTGTGTCAAACCTTTGCAACCCATGGACTATGCTGTCCAAGGAATTCTCCAGGCCAGAATACTGGACTAGGTAGCCTTTCCTTCTCCAGAGGATCTTCCCAACCCAGGGATCGATCCCAGGTCTCCTGCATTGCAGGTGGAAACTACTATAGAATTATGAGAAAATACTGGGTTTAAACAAAGTCAAACAAGCTTCTTTACTATAGGACTTATAGTAAAGAAGCACTTTGCTACCCAAGACTTTACTAAGCTAACCTGCTTTCTGCTCTTCAAGAACATAATACTAAGAATTTGCCAAATTTCTTGACAACAAAACCTTTTCTTTGATGCATGGCTACTAACAGATCATAGCACAATAATGGTCCAAAGAACACTGGCTTTGAAACTATTACAAGAAAAGTCTATCAATTGGCTATAATCATAATTTTAACAAGTTAATGTAAATAGTGCCACTAAAAACTGAAAAAAATCCATCATTTTTACTTTTCATATGTGGAATAATTTAGTATACAGTATTTATCTATGTATATTAGAAAAAATTTTCTAAAACACAAATATATTTACAGATTAAATAATATGGTGTTTTAGATTTTCTTCAGTATACAAGGAAGAGAACAGAATCCAGTGGTGCAGATGGAGCAGGGTTGGATAAAAGTCGATGGAGATGGGTGCTTAGGAGTATAACATGTTATTTTATTTTTGTGTATGTTCAAATTTCTCTATAATGAAAAGTTTCTAAAATGTGTATAACTGATAGTTCCTTAGAAAAAAGAGACTAAAAATAATGTAGATGTACATTATTTTCTAACAATAGTAATTTTTAAGGTTATATAAATAGTAAATTCAGTTCAAATGTGTACTAAGGAAAATAAAAATGGTTTAGGATGATATACTCTGTGAAATAAAATAACTGAATCATTTGTAATGCATATTTGCTTGTATTTATAGGAACATGTTTTCAATAAAGGATATAAATGCTTAATGTGTAGTATTTCCTAATAGATAACATAAATTATATGTTACAATTTTAAATCTCAATTATAAGAGTGAGATAACTATATAAACATAAGGCATCTTTTTCTACATAACCTATCATTTTACCAAATATCATTTCCTAATTTAAGAGGCAAATGTTCATATTTTATAAATATAGTAAAAATGAAATAGAACTATGAAAAATATCAAAGACTACGTCGAATCTCTTATATTCAAAAGACTCATAATTAAATATTGGGTATTCAATAGATAACTGATTAAACAAAGAAAAATAAATGGGTTTAAAATTATAATTATGTATATTTTTAAGGGATAACTGATTTTGGCTAATACCAAACTAAAAAAGTATAGACATTAAAAATGGAAGAAAATCATTAGTTCAAGTAGGTGTGTGAAAATGAATTAAAGCCAGATACCATAGTAACATGTTGAGTCTATATACTATAACCACTTTATTATAGGTAGGTGTCCCATAATAAAACATATGGTCTCATGCCACAGTAAATGGTGGTACTAAAAGAGAAGAGAAAGCAAACATAGGTTTTTTATACCTGTTTTCTCAAAGTATGGCATTTCCTGCTCCCTTCAAATGTATAGGATAACATAAGGTAAATTCTTGTGTTATTAAGATGTTGGCCATCTGATTGAACATATGAAATAAATCTATCCTCCTGGTACATATAAAAATAAACTTTATAAAAATAATTTGTCTTTAATTTAAAATTCCTCTTAAAGGGTCAGGGGACCCTATCTCACTCAGCCTTAGTTACAATAGATATTAAGTTTTGAAACTGCTAACATTTTCAGGACAAAGTACCATATTTTAATAACATTTTTCTTAATCAATGAACCAAACAGACACAGAAACCTAAATCATCATTAAATTTATAATCTGTGAGTTATCTTTTTGGATAAAATATCTATAAAACACATACATATAACATTTACAAATCTGACCGGTGCATTATATAGGTTTGTAGATAAATGCAAAAATAAATGAGGATTAAATGTTCTAATGCTCTCTTGGAGTTGAAGCTTCAATACTTTGGCCACCTGATGTGAAGAACTGACTCACTGAAAAAGACCCTGATGCTGGGAAAGATTGAAGGCAGGAGGGGAAGGAGACGACAGAGGATAAGACGGTTGGATGGCATCACCGACTCGATGGACATGAGTTTGAGCAAGCTCTGGGAGTTGGTGATAGACAGGGAGGCCTGGTGTGCGGCAGTCCATGGGGTTGCAAAGAGTCAGACATGACTGAGTGACTGAACTGAACTGAAATGTTCTAAACTATATAAGGTCCTCAATGGGTTATAGTTTATTATATCTTATTTTTTAGACACCTAAGAAAGTATTTTATATGAATATTTGTTAACTGGTCTAAAACCAGAGCAACAAAAAGGAAGTTTTCAAGTATGTGTCTGGTTACCACAAATATGGGATTTTCTTTGCAAAAGGGAAGAGATTTCCAGTATATTTGTAATTTAAGATAGCACTTTATAGGAGCATCAAATGATAGACAGGGGAAGAGATTTCTTTGTTTTTAATGAAAAGAAAATTACCTTCCTTTACCTTTCAAATAATTCATCCTTATATTTTAACATCTTATTTTTCATCAAGTTTTTACTGTACATGTGGAGGTAATATGACAGTATTTTTGATGTTATAGAATTTTGGTTATTTGGGTCAATTATTATCCTTGCTCTCAAGGAAATTAATATTGTTAAGTTTATGGAACAAAATGTGTACAGTGTTTGTACAAAATAGCTCATCTTCTGTTTGCACTGCTTTAGACAATAATTAAAGTCAAAAAGTCAATAAAGAATAATTACGTTAACTACTGATAATGTCTGAATATTTGTGTCCCTCCAAGATTCATATGTTGAACCAAAGGTAATGGTGTAAAGGTTGGGAGGTGATTAGTCATGAGGGTAGAGTCCTCATGAATGGGATTAGTAAGTGCCCCTTATAAGAGATCCCAAAGAGGTTCCTAGCTCTGTCTACCATGTGATGGTATCACAAGAAGGTATGAACCAGAAAGAGGGCCTTCACCGTAACAGGACTATACTGCTGCCTTGATCTTGGACATCCCAGCCTTCAGAACCCTGAGCAATACATTCCTGTTGTTTATAAGTTACCAAGTCTATGATACTTTGTTACAGTGGCCCAAATGGACTAAGGTCTCTATATTACGTCCACTTACCTTTGTAAAGGCATTACTGTCACTGCCACATTTACCTTATCATCAAAGTCAAAGTTACTTGGCAGCTTCCCAGGTGGCTCAGTAGTAAAGAATCTGCCTGCCAATGCAGGAGACCTGGGTTCAACCCCTGATTTGCGAAGATCCCACATGCCACAGAGCAAATAAGCCCATGCACCACAACTACTGAGCCTGTGCTCTAGAACCCAAAGCAACAATTACTGAGCCCCAGTGCAGCAGCTATTGAAGCCTGCATGCCACAGAGCCTGTGCTCCCCAGTAAGAGCAGCCACCACATGAGAGGCAGCCAGAGAGCAGCCCCCGTTTGCTGCAACTGGACAAAAGTTCACACAGCAACAAAGACTCAGTACAGCCAAAAATAGATAAAATTATTGAAAAAAAAAAAACAGATTTAAAACCAACAGTTACCCGGTATTTGTTCTTTAACCAGGTTATATATATAAAGATGCACATACAACCTACATCTAGAAAGTAGATTACTAATATAACAATTAATTATTTTTAGTAAGTGAATAATAATATAAATAGCCCATGGAATAATAAAGTGCATTTCATTAGATTGGGGCTTAAATCTCATAATTTGAATTAACTAAGAAGTTCAAGTTAAAATTGCAAATGGCAGAGATGTTCTTATCCACCTTAGATTTAAAACTCAGAGAGGCAGAAAATTTATCTAAATGAAGACAACAGATACATTAACAATGCAGTCTGTATTGCAAATATTCAACTTTTTAAAATTAGAAAATGCAACAGGGAAAAACAATGAACAAAACTATAAAGAAATAAATGATTCGGAAGTTAAACTACCTATACAGGTCACTTATAAATCTGTTTGATTGCTAAATGGATTGTACTCACGCTTGTCTTTCGGTGAATATAATATCCATACTTTGTGTTTCTCGATCATTTTGAGCTTTAAGCTGAAAAAAGAGTTAACTGAAAAGTTACTGATAAAAAAGTACCATTAAGCCAAACTATCTCTTTAAAGCTCATTCTGATTATGAATCAATTAGAGATTATAAAAATAATCCTAATGCCACAGGCAAAGTTTAAAAAAATGCATATACTTTACTTAACAAACCACTACCAACATCAAATACAAAGAAACACTCTTTTTCACAGGCATTATAATCTCACACCAAAAATATTCATTGTTTACTGACCTGTTAAGTAATCTAATGTAAATTTTACTTATGTAAACAGAATTTCAAGATATTAAGTGTTCAATAGTTGATTAGTAATATGTCAAATCTAGACCCAATGCAAGTTTTCTTAAATCATTCAGGATTTTACCTGAGTACTCCTATTTGACTCAACCTGCACATAGTCAGTCTAGACTTTGGACCTAAAGCGTCTGTCTACGACGCAGGAGACCTGGGTTCAAGCCCTGGGTTGGGAAGATCCCCTGGAGAAGGAAATGGCAATCCCATTGCCTGGAAAATCCCATGGACAGAGGAGCCTGGTAGGCTACAGTCTATGGGGTGGCAAAGAGTCAGACATGACTGAGCGACTTCACTTTCACTTTCTTTCTCATAACTAAAAGAACACAATGTTTTCACTTTTTATATTTGGCATTAAAAACACACTTTTAAAACTGAGAATTCTCCTGTGTTTTAAAGTTAAGAAGTTAAGAACTTCACTACATTATTATTGCTTTTGTGCTTATTCGCTCAGTTGTGTCCAACTCTGCGATCCCATGGACTGTAGCTCACCAGGCTACTCTGTCCATGGGGACTCACCAGGGAAGAATACTGGAGTGGCTTGCCATGCCCTCCTCCAGGGGATCTTCCCAACCCAGGGATCAAACCCAGGTCTCCCACATCGCCGGCGGGTTCTTTACCAGCTGAGCTACCAAGGAAGCCCCCAAATTTAGAAGAGTCATTTTATAAATCCTATGCTTTATAGTCTTTGTATAAATAAATAATAAGCTATATAAATTTTATTTATTTTCTTCCAAATATTTATAATCAATTAAGCTGCTGCTGCTGCTAAGTCACTTCAGTCATGTCCGACTCTGTGTGACCCCATGGACTGCAGCCTACCAGGCTCCTCCGCCCATGGGATTTTCCAGGCAAGAGTACTGGAGTTGGTTGCTATTGCCTTCTCCGATCAATTAAGCTAGCTATTATCATTTTATTACTTTCTACCAAATACTTGTTAAGAACACTGAATACAATTTCTCACTAATCAAAAGTACTGTTATGTCTGGCATCATATGGCAATTATTCATCTTCTCCTTTTCTAATACAACTCTTCACTGAGTACTCAGCTCCATGTGCACAAACATTAAACCAGAAGTATTGCAAACTAATTTATACACAAGGATATATGGATGGGACTCCCTAACTAATACTGAATGAGAGACCAGTTCTAACACAGCCTTGTAGAAAGACACTAAAGCATCCACTTGAAAGAATCAACCAACAGGAAGAAATTTTAAAAGAGCAACTAAGGGAACTCAAATATAACAGTAGTCTTTAGGATCAGAGTAATACCTATCTTCATGATACATAAGGGTTTATCAAGTTACTTCCAGATATAAATGCTTTATTTTAGAGAGGCTATGTAGATCAACTGCTTATAAATTTTCTTACCATGTTGTAATCATTCATTACTTCTTCCATTTCAGTATTGGTATTAAGTTTATCTGCCAACTAAAAACAAAAGTACAAAAAAATATTCTATTAGTCTTCATAAATCCTCTCTATAATCCATAATATAGGTATTTAATCTTACAAATAAGTAGTTATTTAAGTATTACTACTTCCAAGACAAAACAAATATTGAGCTACTTAAATAAGCATATTCTCTGCATTAGGGCAATCAACAAACTACATTTTCAGGAAGGAAAAGTAAGCAGTAAAGAACTATTCTTCCTGCAGATAGTACCTCAAACAGCTTTGCCTTCTCTGAAAAGACGTCTAACCTTATAAAGAAGGATGTTGAGAAGACAAAATTTGGGGGAAGATCTTTCTCCTTTTTTTCCCCAGGGGGAAGAAATGTTAATGGATTTACAAATTTACACCACTGAAAATGTAAAATGATTTAATCTTTTAAAAATTATTAAAAAATTAAATTGAAAAAAAAACCTACAGGGCAAGGCACAAACAGAATACTTCAAACAGAAGCCTACTTCAAAAAGTCAGGCAAAAAAAAAGTTAGGCAGTGACAGCAACAGCAAACGTATTTACCTTGTGCCAAACCTTGTTCTGAGCCTATTATATGTATTGTTTCACTTAATTATTACAAGTACACTATGAAGTAGATATTATTTTCCATATTTTGCAGATACAAAAATTCAGCAAGTTGTTAAAGCAGAATTTGAACAGGAAGGCTACTAAAAGCAAACTATCTGGATGTAATTGACTCTAAGAGACTAAACTTTCCTAATGTAATATATATTTCTATATATAACATTTTCAACTGTGATATGGATAACAAGTGCTCGTTATTGTTATGTTCAGTTGTGTCTGACTCTTTGTTAACGCCATGGACTGCAGAATACCAGGATTCCCTGGCATTTACCATCTCCCACAGTTTGCTCCAACTCAGGTAATATTGAGTCGGTGATGCCATGCAACCATCTCATCCTGTCATCCCTTTCTCCTCCTGCCTTCAATCTATCCAAGCATCAGGGTCTTTTCCACTGAGTCAGTCTTCACATCAGGTGGCCCAAGTGTTGGAGCTTCAGCTTTAGCATCAGTCCTTCCAATGAATATTCAGAGTTCATTTCCTTTAGAATTGACTGGTTTCATCTCCTTGCAGTCCAAGGGACTCTCAAGAGTCTTCTCCAACACCGCAGTTCAAATGCATCAGTTCTTCAGTGCTCCACCTTCTTTATGGTCGAACTCTCACATCCATACAAGACTACTGGAAAAACTACCACTTTGACTACAAGGACCTTTGCTGGCAAGGTTATGTCTCTGCTTTTTAATACACTGTCTAGGTTGGTCATAGCTTTTCTTCCAAGGAGCAGGTGTCTTTTAATTTCATGGCTGTAGTCACCATCTCCAGTGATTTGGGAGTCCCAAAAAATAAAGTCTGTCACTATTTCCATTGTTCCTCCATCTATTTGCCATGAAGTGATGGGACCAGATGCCATGACCTTAGCTTCTTGGATAATAATGCTGCTGCTGCTGCTGCTAAGTCGCTTCAGTTGTGTCCGACTCTGTGCGACCCCAGAGATGGCAGCCCACCAGGCTCCCCAGTCCCTGGGATTCTCCAGGCAAGAACACTGGAGTGGGTTGCCATTTCCTTCTCCAATGCGTGAAAGTGAAAAGTGAAAGTGAAGTCGCTCAGTCGTGTCCAACTCTTAGCGACCCCAGGGACTGCAGCCTACCAGGCTCCTCTACCCATGGGATTTTCCAGGCAAGAGTACTGGAGTGGGGTGCCATTGCCTTCTCCAAGATAACTGGCTAACTAAGTGCTTTCTCTGTATTAGAGAAAAACCTACAAACAGCAGATTTTACACATTATTAATATTTTTATATCAAGTAACTTGCATAATTTATTCTCATATAACTAAAAATCCCTTTCTCTGTCTTTTATATTTTATAAAAAATTATTTTTCTCATATTTAGAAGATCATTTACTAAAAAAGTTGCACAGAATATGGATTATAGTGTGAAAATATACTATTAATATAATCAGAAATTCTGTTTATGAGTACAATATAATAATATCAAGTAGGTATATTATAATGTACCTAATCATTATGGTGGAATATTTCTTACTTTGTATATCACTATTTTTAAATTGGAAAAGTGAGATACAAGTTTACAGTAAGTACAGAGACCACTGCTGCCTAAAGTACCCACAGAGTAGGAAGAAAGAAAATTCTGAAACATTAGAAATTTTCATGGGGCCAAGATTACTCCAAAGATTGAGCCAGTAATCAACACTGCAAACAAGATCATTTCTTTTGGAAATCCACACTAGGAAGCTTCTTCTGGAAGTCCACATTAGGAAGCAAAACTGTGATTATATTAGATGCCCTATTGTGACAGAAGACAAAGCACTGTATTTTGAATGAAATGGAAGGATAAAGGCAAGTTTGGTACTAAGTAACTAAATTTTTAAAACGTCATGATGACAACACTCTGTAGAAAGATAAAAGTATTTTTAAAGCAGTGACATTGCTAGTACTCAATACATTTTATCTACTCTAAAAAATATTTTTAAATTGTTAGGGGAAAAAAGTATCCATGTTCTGTATTTTTAAGTGTTTTTCTTTTAAAGGCTGGAAGAATACCTATTAATCTATAAAGCCAAAATATTTCTTGGGAGGGAAAGTAGAAAGAAAGCAAATATATACTTTAATCTCTACACTTGGTATGGTTTCAATCTTTCTATGTATGTATTCATGCATTATTTGGTATTTAACATTAAAATGTTATAGCATTTTCTAAAGTGGTAAAAAGCAATGAAAATATTCAAAAGAAATTCTCTCAGAAAAGACCAAATACCATGTTGTAGTCTGCTAGTTGTCCTTGAAACTCTTTTATTTCAACAGCTAAAGTCTCAGCTCTGTAAATATAAAATACATTCATAAATACATAAATAGGCAGATGAACATTATGAATATTATGTTTAACTACAAATTTAGTACTAAAATTCTGAAACATATTACATCAAATGTTACTCATAATAAAAGTATACCTTGCATATTTTAACTGCAAAATTACTCACCTCTTTTCATATGACAAATACACTGAATTCTCTTGATTGTACATTTCTATTTCTTTCTGAAGTTTATTGATTTCTGTTGTGAGTTCACTTATTTTACTTCTAATGGAAAGAAATAAAGACATCAGTAATGCTTCCAATCCAGAAAACAGTCTCTCTAGTTAAACAAAATAAACTTTTCATAAATGTGTAACAACAATATAAGTGGTTTTGTGAAATTTCACTGAAAAAAGAAAAACAATTTAAGCAGCTTATTTTATTAAGGTGGTATACTCCAACTGAGAAATTGATAAAAGTTCTCTATTCATTAAAAAAGATGAAACAGTATTAGAATGAAAACCTGGAAAAATTGGTACAATCGGTACAATCTATAGACAGAAGTAAGTATCTAACTGTCACTCTCATAGTTCTTGCTACCCTCTAGAATACAGTTTTTCAAGAGCAGCACTATGGACATTTTAGGTCTTTGAATAATACTTAAAACAATCTTTCTGTGCACTGTAACATGCTTAACCGTCTCTATGGTATGGATGCCAATGACACATCACCCAAATCCAGTTATGACAACAAAAAAATGAGTCTAAAAATTGCCAAATATTCCTGGAGGGGGCAAAATCACTGCCAGTTGAGAACCATTGTTCTTCACTCAATTAACGTAAGTAGGTAATTGTAATTATTAGTACAGAAACACAAATCTTGGAGAAGAGAGGCAATGTGATGGTGAGAAATAGCTTTATCACCTTTCCTTCTTTTGATTAAAAAGTGACTAGATATCAAAACTGATGGCCTCACTCTCATTCTTACTGATGTCAGCTTTTTTTTTTTTTTTAGAATTTAACTGTCTCTAGATTTTATTTTTCTTACTTTATAATGACATTTAATCCACTGGCATTTTATTTATTTATTTTAACCATTTATCATTTATTTATTATCATTTTCTTTTTACTTTACAATATTGTATTGGTTTTGCCATATATCAACATGAATCCGCTATGGGTGTACACGTGTTCCCCATCCTGAACCCCCCTCCCACCACCCTCCCTGTACCATCCCTTTGGGTCATCCCAGTGCACCAGCCCCAAGCATCCTGTATCCTGCATCGAACCTGGACTGGCGATTCATTTCTTATATGATATTAACATGTTTCAATGCCATTCTCCCAAATCATCCCACCCTCTTCCTCTCCCAGAGTCCAAAAGATTGTTCTATACATCTGTGTCTCTTTTGCTCTCTCGCATACAGGTTATCGTTACCATCTTTCTAAATTCCATATATATGCCTTAGTATACTATATTGGTGTTTTTCTTTCTGGCTTACTTCACTCTGTATAATAGGGTCCAGTTTTATCCACCTCATTAGAACTGATTCAAATGTATTCTTTTTAATGGTTGATGTCAGCTTTGAGGATAGATGGGAGAAAACCTTTCCTTCTCTTACTAACTTCTAGGAGTTTGAGGATCAAAAAGATTCAAGTAACTGAACAGCAAAAGAATTAAGAAGGACTAAAAGAAAGAAAACAGAGATTTCAGGATACAACAGAAGGATGCATTAAATAGAATGCAAGTAAGAGGGAAAGAAGACACAGAGGATGAACCAACCAGAAAATAAAGTAAAATGGAAAAATGGAGATAGGCTAGTAGGGCATCTGAGCAGAGAAAAAGGTAGGTGGAGAAAGAGAAAAGAGTTGTTAATTTAGAGCTGCACACTTAAGAGATACATAACAAACTTATGAATTAAATAAAATTAGGTCACAGTTATAGCAACTGACTAAATATATACTTATGTAAAACTCTGCAGTTAATTATTATAAATAAGTATATATATTTTATGGAGAAGGAAATGGCAACCCACTCCAGTATTCTCTCCAGGAGAATCCCATGGACAGAGGAGCCTGGTGGGCTACATACAGTCCAAGGGGTCGCAGAGTCGGACACAACTAAAGCAATTTAGCAGGCATGCATATACATTTTATCATTCATACACATATCTATGAATAATATATTTCAGAATACTTAGTGAAAGAAGCATAAAGTATTCTTCTCCTTAGTTGAAAAACAGTGAACTGGAAATATATAGCTCACATACATTCTAATACATAAAATTTAAAATCTCAGCCTAACTATACCACCACCATTTGTGATGACATATATTTAGAGCCAAATTAACCATAAATTATGTCAGAATACAAAATAATCTTAAGAATTAACAGATATCTAATTATCTCAGTAAGTACTCTAGTTAAAACTTCATGATCATTCATAGGAAAAAAAAAAGTATATAACATACCGAAGAAGTCCAAGATAGTAAGATTTGTCTAAAATTTGCCTCTGGGGACCTAAAAAAAATTTTTAGATATTAGTGTTCAGTTTGAAAATCCCACCACATTACCAAATCCAAAGCGCAATCAGAATTACACTCAACAATTCTCTAACAGCTCTTACAAACGTCCCAGTAAATCTACAAATCTGAAAGAAGCAATGAAACAGAAAAGAGAACAAATATCGTAGCATCATGACATAATAGAAGCCTGAATTAAGATCACAAAGATGGGACTAGATGTTGGGCTGTTAAGAGAGTGGATTCAAAACAACCAAGAAAAACACTGGACTCTACTGGTTTTAGGGTGACTGAATGGAAATGAGGACTAATGGGGTCTAGAATAGGACTAACCAAGAGAACGTTTTGCAACAATGGGAATATTCTATAGCAGCATTGTCCAATAAGTAGCTGCATGGGAATACTGACCAATTGAAACATGGCTGGTGCTATGTGAAAAGAAGAGAAGCGAACAGCAAAGGAGAAATGGAAAGTTATACCCATTTGAATGCAGAGTTCCAAAGAATAGTAAGGGGAGATAAGAAAGCCTTCCTCAGGGATCAATGCAAAGAAATAGAGGAAAAATAATAGAATGGGAAAGACTAGAGATCTCTTCAAGAAAATGAGAGATACCAAGGGAACATTTCACGCAAAGATGGGCTCAATAAGGGACAGAAACGGTATCAACCTAACAGAACCAGAAGATATTAAGAAGAGGAGGCAAGAATACACAGAACTGTACAAGAAAGATCTTCAGGACCCACATAATCACAAAGGTGTGATCACTCACACTCAACTAGAGCAGGACATCCTGGAATGTGAAGTCAGGTGGGCCTTAAGAAGCATCACTATGAATAAAGCTAGTGGAGAAGATGGAATTCCAGTTGAGTTATTTCAAATTCTAAAAGATGATGCTGTGAAAGTGCTGTACTCAATATGTCAGCAAATTTGGAAAACTCAGCAGTGGCCACAGGATTGGAAAAGGACAGTTTTCATTCCAATTCCAAAGAAAGGTAATGCCAAAGAATGCTCAAACTATCGCACAATTGTACTCATCTCACATGCTAGTAAAGTAATGCTCAAAATTCTCCATGCCAGGCTTCAGCAATATATGAACCATGAACTTCCAGATGTTCAAGATGGTTTTAGAACGCAGGGGAACCAGAGATCAAATTGCCAACATCCTCTAGATCATGGAAAAAGCAAAAGAGTTCCAGAAAAACATCTATTTCTGCTTTATTGACTATGCCAAAGCCTTTGACTGTATGGATCACAATAAACTGTGGAAAATTCTGAAAGAGATGGGAATACCAGACCACCTGACCTGCCTCTTAAGAAATCTGTATACAGGTCAGGAACCAACAGTTAGAACTGGACATGGAACAACAGACTGGTTCCAAATCAGGAAAAGGAGTATGTCAAGGCTGTATATTGTCACCCTGATTATTTAACTTATATGCAGAGTACATCATGAGAAATGCTGGGCTGGAGGAAGCACAAGCTGGAATCAAGATTGCCGGGAGAAATATCAATAACCTCCGATATGCAGATGACAGCACCCTTATGGCAGAAAGTGAAGAAGAACTAAAAAGCCTCTTGATGAAAGTGAAAGAAGAGAGTGAAAAAGTTGGCTTAAAACTCAATATTCAGAAAACCAAGATCATGGCATCTGGTCCCATCACTTCAGGGCAAATAGATGGGGAAACAGTGGAAACAGTGGCTGACTTTATTTTTCTGGGCTCCAAAATCACTATGGATGGTGATTTCAGCCATGAAATTAAAAGATGCTTATTCCTCGGAAGGAAAGTTATGACCAACCTAGACAGCATATTAAAAAGCAGAGACATTACTTTGTCAGCAAAGGTCCATCTAGTGAAAGCTATGATTTTTCCAGTAGTCTTGTATGGATGTGAGAGTTGGACTATAAAGAAAGCTGAGTGCCGAAGAATTAATGCTTTTGTGCTGTGGTGTTGGAGAAGACTCTTGAGAGTCCCTTGGACTGCAGGGAGATCCAACCAGTCCATCCTAAAGGAGATCAGTCCTGGGTGTTCATTGGAGGGACTGATATTGAAGCTGAAACTCCAATACTTTGGCCACCTGATGCAGAGAGCTGACTCATTTAAAAAAGACCCTGATGCTGGGAAAGATTGAGGGCAGGAGGAGAAAGGGACGATAGAGGATGAAATGGTTGGATGGCATCACTGACACAATGGACATGGGTTTGGGTGAACTCCGGGAGCTGGTGATGGACAGGGAGGCCTGGTGTGCTGCGGTTCATGGGTCGCAAAGAGTCGGAGACAACTAAGCAACTGAACTGGTAAAATACTTTTAACTAATTTTAATTAATTTAAATAATCACAAATATTTGTAAAAACACAAATAATTTATATCACTAATACAAACAGCTGTTGGCTATCACAAGGGACAATGTAGGTTTAGACTATAAACTTCTCAATGTAGGCAAGAGATTATGATTTTATATAATTTTTCAGAGACTTTTTAGGAACACAATCTTACATTTCAGTAGGACTAAAAAAGCATCCATAGGTTAAATGTCCCAAATCTTGAGAGAGGTGAAGTGCCCTGCATGGCATGAGAGAAAAGCCTAGGAAGTATTGACTGAAATCCATGCTGAGAAGAGGGAGAGAATGTCTCATTAGAATGGGAAATGAGGCACTGGAACAGGTAACAGCAAAAGTCACAGCAGATAGGGGTACATGCTGGTAACAGAACTTTCCACATAAAGTTTTGAACTATATTTGTAGAAAATGACTATTTTCTTAAATAATACTTAAATTATTAAAGAATACTTAATATTCAAGCATTAAATATTAAATAATATTGGTTATTTAAATAATACTGGTTCTTATTAAATAAGAATCTTATTTAATCTTAAATAATTAATATTTAATTATTAAATAATTAATAATACTGGTTCTGTTTTAAAGGACAAATTAATACAGTAATAAAATTTGATGAGTTCTCTTAGAATTGCACCCTTAAGGTTTCTGCATTAAGGTTTTTAAATAAGAAATAGTAAACACATAAACGATTCTGTGAATACAGTTTTAAAGACTAAACAACTACAAAATTTTGAGTCATTTTCCTCCACAGCATTGATAATTATTAAGCAAGCATTTCTAAACAACTGATTCTTTTTCATCCTTTGGTAACCCTGCATGGCACATGGGATCTTATTCAACCAGGGATCAAATCTGTGGCCCCTGCATCAGAAGTACAGAGTCTTAACTACTGAACCACCAGGGAAGTCCCATAACCAACTGGTTTTCAATATTTAGTGAAATAAGTTGTATCATAAGGAAGAAAATTAAGTTTGCTGAAAGGTAGGATATATTATATTATAGAAGTCAGTATATCATCTTATAATTAATTTTGTACTAGTATGTTCATCCCTGATAAGTCATTTGCACATATACAGAAAATTTAAAAACTCAATATGAAACAGCTCCCTATGTTTTGATTTATATACATATAGGGATTTCTTTGGAAGGAATGATGCTAAAGCTGAAACTCCAGTACTTTGGCCACCTCATGCGAAGAGTTGACTCATTGGAAAAGACTCTGATGCTGGGAGGGATTGGGGGCAGGAGGAGAAGGGGACGACCGAGGATGAGATGGCTGGATGGCATCATGGACTCGATGGATGCAAGTCTGAGTGAACTCCGGGAGTTGGTGATGGACAGGGAGGCCTGGCGTGCTGCGATTCATGGGGTCGCAAAGAGTCGGACATGACTGAGCGACTGAACTGAACTGAACTGATATTATAGACCAACTTTTTGAATCAAAACATATAGTGTTATTATTATTATGCATTAAACACATAGAGACATAAGGAGAGATGTAGTATAAATCTATATGTTAGCCTCACTTCCTTAAGCATTATAATGGAATAATAATTATTACCAAAAGTAAACTGGAAAATTCTGAAAGAGATGGGAATACCAGACCACCTAACCTGCCTCTTGAGAAATCTGTATGAAGGCCAGGAAGCAACAGTTAGAACTGGACATGGAACAACAGACTGGTTCCAAATAGGAAAAGGAGTACATCAAGGCTGTATATTGTCACCCTGCTTATTTAACTTACATGCAGAGTACATCATGAGAAACGCTGGACTGGAAGAAGCACAAGCTGGAATCAAGATTGCTGGGAGAAATATCAATAACCTCAGATATGCAGATGACACCACCCTTATGGCAGAAAGTGAAGAGGAAGTCAAAAGCCTCTTGATGCAAGTGAAAGAGGAGAGCAAAAAAGTTGGCTTAAAGCTCAACATTCAGAAAACGAAGATCATGGCATCCGGTCCCATCACTTCATGGGAAATAGATGGGGAAACAGTGGAAACAGTGTCAGACTTTATTTTTTTGGGCTGCAAAATCACTGCAGATGGTGACTGCAGTCATGAAATTAAAAGATGCTTACTCCTTGGAAGAAAAGTAATGACCAACCTAGATAGTATATTCAAAAGCAGAGACATTACTTTGCCGACTAAGGTCTGTCTAGTCAAGGCTATGGTTTTTCCTGTGGTCATGTATGGATGTGAGAGTTGGACTGTGAAGAAGGCTGAGCGCCGCATAATTGATGCTTTTGAACTGTGGTGTTGGAGAAGACTCTTGAGAATCTCCTGGACTGCAAGGAGATCCAACCAGTCAATTCTGAAGGAGATCAATCCTGGGATTTCTTTGGAAGGAATGATGCTAAAGCTGAAACTCCAGTACTTTGGCCACCTCATGTGAAGAGTTGACTCGTTGGAAAAGACTCTGATGCTGGGAGGGATTGGGGGCAGGAGGAGAAGGGGACGACCGAGGATGAGATGGCTGGATGGCATCACGGACTCGATGGACGTGAGTCTGAGTGAACTCCGGGCGATGGTGATGGACAGGGAGGCCTGGCATGCTGCGATTCATGAGGTCGCAAAGAGTCGGACACGACTGAGCGACTGAACTGAACTGAACACTTTATGGACTCACTTCTCATAAATACACAAATACCTACCATTGTCATTTGATATGGAAACCAAAAAAAAACTATTTAAGAATATTTCTATATAGTACTAGAAATCTAATTTTCATTTCTGAGTTTTCCTTCAAATTATTTCAAATTTCTTCAAAGAAATTATAGCAAAGTTCACCAACAAGGACCTACTTACTCTATAGCACAGAAAACTATACTCAGTATTTTATAATAATCAAAAGGGAAAATAATTTGAAAAGAAATATATACATTATATGTATATATAACTGAATCACTGTTCTGTACACCTGAAACTAACATAATACTGAAAATAAACTATACTTCAATTTTAAAAAGTTATTGCAAAGTTCACCAGAAAAATGATTAAAATAGCTCATACATGTATATAACTCCCTAGTTCACAATGAATTCTCACATTCATTCTCTTATTTGACCCTTAAAATTTTTGAATCAAGGAGTAAGAACTGAATAAAATAGCCTCTTTCACTGTATAATTCTGATATAGCAATACACTGTAATAGCTGCCAGGTGGTGCTAGTGGTAAAGAACCCGTCTGCCAACATGTGATGTAAGAAATGATGGTCCCATCTCTAACATCTAGGGTCAGGAAGATCCCCTGGAGAACGAAAGGGCAAGCCACTCCAGTATTCTTGCCTGGAAAATCCCATGGACAGAAGAACCTGGCAGGCTACAGTCCATGTGGTTGCAGAGTCAGACATGACTGAAGTGACACAGCACTAATACACTGTAATACTTCTTATACAAAATATGCTCATCTTCTTAAAATAGATACCTTTCATACCAGTTTTCATTCCACTCAAACCTTGCTGTGTTACAGGACGATCAGCAACTTTGATTTGAGAAGACAGAACTCCTCCTGTCCCTATGGGACCACCACGAGAGCCTGGTCTTGCTGTTCCAGGTGGCATCTAAATGACAAGATTCAGTTTCAATAAAACAGAGAAAGACTGTGCCTCTAATATTAACACTATAAAAAGAATATTAAAAATGAAACTAAGATTCTATGTAATATGTAAAGTTTTCCTTACATTTTAAAATGTTTGAAAGTGAATAAAATTAACATCTAAAATTAATGACAAGTAATATTTTTCTTTAAAATGTAAAATTCTATGTGTTAGACATATTTATACCACTTCCAATCTGTAAAGAAACAAAATGTCCACATATTTGTCCTTATTTACAACAGGACTAATGGTGAAGCTAAAGCTCCAATATTTTGGTCATCTGATGTGAAAGACCAACTAATTGAAAAGTGTCTGATGCTGGCTAAGAGTGAGGGCAGAGGGAGAAGAGAACATCAGAAGATGAGGTGGCTGAATGGCATCACCAATCAATGGACATGAACCTGAGCAAACTTTGGGAGATGGTGAGTTTATACAATATACTTGTCTACCATTTTTTGCTAATACATTTAAATTCCATTTTTTAATATAAAATTTTGAAAATATCTAGGATTCTGTGTCAGGGAAGAATTTGGTTTATTAAAACAAATGGTTTACCAATTATTCAGCAGTACTGAATACTCCATGCTTTCCTACTAATTTGAAATGCAACCTTCATCACTAATTAAATTCTTACTTGCCTAATTTCATTTCTGGTCTATTCCATTTCACTTGGTTTTGGCACCAATACGCTATGCCCCTAAATTGTTGTAGCTTTAAAATAAATTTCAATATTAGTATGAGTACGCATCATCTCTTAACATTAGTCTTTTAAACATTCTCCCACAATGATACAGTCATGTCCAACTCTTTACAATTCCATGGACTATACAGTCTATGGAATTCTCCAGGCCAGAATACTGGAGTGGGTAGTCTTTCCCTTCTCCAGGGGATCTTCCCAACCCAGGGGTTGAACTGAGGTCTCCCAAATAGCAGGTGGGTTCTTTACCAGCTGATCCACCAGAGAATCCCAAGAATACCGGAGCAGGTAGCCTATCCCTTCTCCAGCAGATCTTCCCAACCCAGGAATCGAACCAGGGTCTTCTGCATTGCATGCAGATTCTTTACCAACTGAGCTACTAGGGAAGCTCTTTATACTTCTAGATGTTTAAAAAAAAACACACACACACACATATAATAGTAATCTTATAGCATAAAGAAAAACAAAGAAGAATCTCTATTTATTATAGACAGACTTTTCAAATTCTACGAGGATATACACATAATAATTCAACAATTTGTCTTAAACTTACACCAGTTGCCACTCGAATATTTCCTGATGGGGGTCGTATTCCAGAAGGAGGCCTTCCTGTCAATCCAATCCCACCTCGAGAAACAGGGCGAACTGCTGAAGGTTTGTGATTACTGGCCATTATTTGCTCAGTTTAACCACTGCTTGGAAACAAGAATAATTTAATTCTCCTTTGATACCTTCTATAGCAAGACAGGAGTGAACCACATACCCTTTCAAACATTTAATCCACAGCGACTTTTCTTGCAAATTGCTAGTGTAGGTACCACTATGTACAAGGTTAAGCCTGCTTTAATTTTGTTCAGGTTTGACATAACTGTTCCACTCAGAACCATGGAATCATTTATTATAACATGCCCTCCTCATTTCCCTACTGTCTTATCAAAACGCAAGTCCCTCTACTTACCTTTCTCTCCTGGGCTCTCATTCATACTTTAGTTTTCTCTCTCCTTGCAAAACCAGTATCTTTCTTCTCTGACTATTTTTATCTGTGCTTTCTGGTCTATAGTAAATTCCCTTATATTCTCAACCCTGTTATAAATACCTCCTTGTACTCATCAACTTAACAGGATCCTATCTTCCGAAAAAACTTTTGGTAGTGAAGGCTGTCTTAGCTTCTTGTCCAAAGCAAAGAATGTATATATATGGCACTCTCCTTGCTCCACAATGTAATTGACAAACATCATTCTTCAAAGTTTAAAAAAAGTAATAACAACAGGATTGTCTTCCATTGAGGACCAAATAATGCAACTACATTGCCTTGGATCTTTCCTGGTTGCTTTTATATAGGAGCCACCTAATCTCCCCCCCATATTTACAAAAGTCTTGTGTATCTTGTTCAGTCTCTCCATTCTAGTACCACCAACAACCTGGATGATTTCCATATGGATACTGGATTCAATATGTAACATTCTAGCTTCACAGTTCCATGACCCAAATCTCAGCAACCATTTTAATTCTAATTCCTGGCCATGGCCAGAGCTGGAGCTTATCATCATCTGGAATTGCTTCATCTCAAATATCTTAATGAAATACTTTATTCTCTGGCCTTAATTTCCTCTCCTTCTACCTTTTTCTCACCTTTATTCTCACAAAAGACCCTGATGCTGGGAAAGATTGAGGGCAGGAAGAGAAGGGGATGACAGAGGATGAGATGGTTGGATGGCATCACCGACTCAATGGACATGGGTTTGGGTAGACTCCGGCAGTTGGTAATGGACAGGGAGGCCTGGCGTGCTGTGGTTCATGGGGTCACAAAGAGTCGGACATGACTGAGTGACTGAACTAAACACCTCCCCTTAAACTATTGCCTTTACTCATTCTCTCCTAATTTATCAGCCCCCTCCTGTACTCAGCAGAATAAAATATCATCTAAAATTGACTATTTAAAATAGCATTTTAAAATTATGGTCATAATCTATTAGTATCTTATAAAAACAACTTGGAGGGTTATGACCAATATGGGTTAAATATGAAATAGAACAGGTGATATAAGAGGTTTCACTGCACATAGGAAGGGTACTGTTTCATTAAATTTTTGTTTCAGTTTTATTTGTGTAATTTGACACATATGTGTATACGGGTCTATAATGTAAGATAAATGTCCTATTATGGGTAATGTTCAAAAGAGTTTTAAAGATTCTGAACTAGAGAGAGAATATGGAGGAAAAGAGTACCCAAGACTCTGGCCTGAGGAATATACATATATACAGGTTGCACAGAAGAGGGAAAGCTTGTATAAGAGACAGAAAACAAAGACTCAGAAAGCTAACAGAAAAGCCAGGAGTGTGTGTCAGAGATGCCAAGAGAAGGCAAGAATGGTCAGCCGTGGATTTTTTCTTCTGGGAATTCAGTAAGATGAACACTGAAATGTCCACTGAAATCCCCACTGAAGAAGCCATTAGTGACCATGATGGTCATTTAAGAATTCCTTTCCTTCTCAACATTAAATTACGGTTTCATGAGCACCATCAACTAATTTGCATCCTTGAACACTCCTTCAACCCATTTCACAAATCAGAAACTATTCTCTACATTCAATCTGGACTGCTGAACACTGCTGATGGAAAACTCATAGCTGTATAGACTGGAGAACTGCAAAGTCATAGTCACCAAGTTTAGATGGATCTTCATATCTCTGAAATTATTTTATTTATCCTTGATAAGCTATTCTGTCCTTGATGATTCCAATTCTTAACAACTTTTCTACTCCTGTCTCTCTCAGCAGATGACTTTTTCATAATTAAGAAAATTAAGATGTGAAATCCATCATATTTGGAGCAAATCAACTTACCTATATCAATGCTGCCTTCCACTCTCAAAAGCTATGACTTCTCTCATTCAAGATCATTCTCTATTCTGATTTATCCTCTTTATCCCACACCTCTGGGACATTAGCTTCCCTCTCCTTGCCAAACTCCTTCTCCCTAACCCCTGCCCCAAGCTCCTTCGGAGCATTATCCAGCTCCTGAGAAGGGGACAACAGAGGAAGAGATGGTTGGATGGCATCACCGACTCGATGGACTTAAGTTTGGGCAAGCTCCAAGAGGTGGTGATGGACAGGGAAACCTGGCATGCTGCAGTCCATGGGATCGCAAAAGTCGGACAGGACTGAGCAACTGAACTGATTGACTGACTGTGTCTTTAAACTTTCTCCTTTCTTTGAGTCTGGTGTCATGTTCCATTCTTTCCTAACCCTAAAAACTAATTTCTTGATTCTGAAACCAGCGTTATTTCTGTCCTATATATTCTTTTTCTACAGAGGCAAATTCTAAAATATTGCAACCATCTCCGTGATACTCCCCTCTTCTGTTTCTCCTCTTTCAGTCTCCTACATCTTATTCTACTTGCCCCTAATGTAGCATTTCTCAAGATATGAACCAGTCTATTTTTCCTCTCTACCCTCTCATTGATCCACCTCATCTATACTCAGGGTTTGAACAATTAATAAGCTGATGACTCACAATACTGAGTTTCCAGTCCTGACTCCTCACACTCCCTCTGAGGTGTTTATATTCAAACAATTACTTGCCATTTTCACTTCAATATAGTATCAACATTTCAAAATAAATGAAAATGTAAACTCACTGTCATCTCTCCCAAATTTACTCTTCCTCCTGGTGTACCTCCTATTCACACAAGCCAGAAATTTAGTCCTGATTTCTCCCTCCCCCTAATTTCCCACAGCTAATCACATAATCCTACTTTTATTTCTAAATGGTTAAAATATAACTTCCTCTCCATTGCTATTGTACTGTTCAGAGCCTCATGAACTCAAGTGGATTATTATATTGGCCTCCAGACTTGTCCCTTGCGTAACATACATCTTGCCTGTTATTCTCCCTAGGAATCCATCAACCACCAGTTCATACCCACCCTAACCTTCTTCTATCTGAATTTACAGGGCTGTCTGAACTGCTACTATGCATCTGTACACATATCTATCCCAGGACCTATCACATCAATCTGCTTAAATACTTTTCCACCTTGAAGGCAAGAGCTGGATCTTATTCATCTTTATATCCCCAGCATTAATTTCAGTGCCCGGCAAAACCTTTGTTTTCTTTTGTACCTTCTGAATTTCCTCCCACATGAAGGCATTGCCAGCTACAAAAACCAGCTACAAACATTTACTAAATTATGAAAAAGAAAACAAATCACTTCTTGAACCAAAATGGCTTCTCAGTTTCTATAGCCCCTGCCCAGTACTTCTCTGGGTTTCCTCAGCATTATTCGTGATCAGTCCTGGAAATGTTTCTCTCCTCTCCGTAATATTTTGTTTTCATATAACTCTAGGCTGATGACTCATAAATCAGTATCTCCAGTTCTGTCCTTAAAACTGGACACCACTTCTGAGTTTTCAACTATTTGGGGGAAGGTGGATTTCTGTTCAGATTTACCATTATTACTTTATATTTAATATATTCACAGCAGACTTAGAATCTTCCCATTCCAACCAGCTCCGTGATTCTATTTTCTAGCCATTCTGAACTCTTCGGACAAAGTAACAGAATGATTACTATTATTTCAAATGGAAAAGTAAGTTTTATAAAACGACTCTTTCAAAGGCAGACAAGGTCTATAGTCCAAACAGTTCCTCCCAGGGACTCCCCTGGCAGTCCAGTGGTTAACTCTCTGTGCTTCCACTACAGGGGGCACCAGTTCCATCCCTGCTGTTGGAACTAACGCAATGCCAAGGGGAAAAAAATCGGTTTCCTCTCAGAGAAAGTTAAGACAATACACCTTCCTTTATTCAGCAAAAATAGTTGGGGTTATTCTAGCTTTCCTGAAAACTTTAAGAAAATGCACAATACATAGAATTCCACCTGATTTTCTTTGCCACTGCTTTATTACAGAAGGGAAAAAAAGTCTGGTCAACATTTGATCAGTTCCACGGGGTAAAATACAAGGGAGGAGCACTAGTAACAAGCATGTCACTAACTTCGGGGTTAGTCTTTCAAATATTTGCATAATTTAAGGGGTTATTCACACAACCAGAGATGTAGCTGTACACCCTCAGGGCGTGTTTTCTTACTGTAGTATGGCGAGAGCTCCAGCCTGCAGTCTTTGTGACGATTTCAGATACTGAAATACCTGGCTCCTAATTATTATTACAATCATTATCCTCCCCAAACAAACCATTTTAATATATTTGAAGAAGCGGAAAGTTGCTAAGTCCCTTCTGCTATGACCAACAGACAGACAGCTATTAATATTACTTCGAGTAAAACTCAGCCCACAGTTAATTTTCTGAGGCGCTCGGGTCGTTTTCCCTCTGGTCCCCTGGCAGGTTTGCTTAGGAGACTGTGTGAGAAAATCTCTTCTCATGTTCTGCAGGACTAAAAATGGGCCTTCCTTAGCCCGGCGTCGGGCTGGAGGAGAACTCCTAAGAGCCGGGTTTATTTTCTTTGAAGTGCATCAGCATCGCCCAAGCTAAGATACCAGTAAGGGAGGCACGGACAAAGTTGGGACCGGGGATTTCTCACCTCAGCCGGCGCCGAGGGGTGCGAAAGGAGCGCGGTCGCACCACCCAGGGGCACTCGAACTTCTTGCGAGCCCTCCACCACCGCGTAGTCCACCGGTCGGGCCCGTGAACCCGCTCCCTAACTGGAAAAGCCGCGCTCACCTGCGTGCAGCTTTCCTAGGCCCTCAAAGCCTAATCACTGGTAGCCGCGAGCCTTTTCGTCGCTCGGCAACAGGGGGCGGGGTGCCTCCATCTGATTGGTCAGTCCTCGGCCTCAGCTCAGTGAAGCGAGAGTGAAATGTTCTCGCGATATTTGACGACTAACTTTGGTTTTCTCGGTACCTCGGAGCTTTTTCTGGAAGAGACAGGAAACGGTGTTTTGGCTAGGAATGAATATTTTATTTGGAAACTGGTTTTCTTTATAATCAGAATAGTCTCTCTGATCGTGTACCTGAGGTGAACTCACTCCAGCGAGTTTTATTATATCGCTGTGTACGTCACTTGTACTACGTCAAACTTTTTAGAGAATTATTTCAAGTTATTCCGTGGTAGGCAGCATTCGTGGTACAGTCTTTTTACTTCTAATTAGCGGTAGTTTCCTTTTCATTAGAAGGAAGGAACACAACGCATACGATACAGGATTAAGTCTCGATGCGATTCTGGAAGCATGTGTTCTCACTTCATTGAAGGCTTTATACCTTTAGGCTTCCTTTCAGAGTGAGTCTGTGAAGAGGACTGAATTTACAGCGAATTGGCTTAAGATAATTATTTTAATATCAATTTTTTTTTTTAATTAAAAAGACTCAGTTCAGTTCGGTTCAGTCGCTCAGTCGTGTCCGACTCTTTGCGACCCCATGAATCACAGCACGCCAGGCCTCCCTGTCCATCACCAACTCCCGGAGTTCACTCAGACTCATGTCCATCGAGTCAGTGATGCCATCCAGCCATCTCATCCTTTTCCTTTTTCCAGTTTTCCTACAGTCAGCTTAAGTGTGATGGGAGCTCTAATTTTATATATATGTGTGTGTGTGTACAGATATATATATATAAACTTAATTTTCACATTGTTTCCATCTTGCATACATTCTTTATGTCCAGGTTTACTGCCTTCAAGTAGGTTAAAATCAGTGCAATACAAAATGAAATAATGTTCTGTGACTGAGTTCTCAAAGTTTGTAAAATATTTTCGTGTAATTACTCCACTTGAGATCAATATATTTGTAGTGGTCATTTGTTGTCTTTAGGGTCACTGTAGTGAAGGGAAGTCGGAGAAGGCAATGGCACCCCACTCCAGAACTCTTGCCTGGAAAATCCCATGGACGGAGGAGCCTGGTAGGCTGCAGTCCATGGGGTCGTGAAGAGTCGGACACGACTGGGCGACTTCACCTTCACTTTTCACTTTCATGCATCGGAGAAGGAAATGGCAACCCACTCCAGTGTTCTTGCCTGGAGAATCCCAGGGACGGGGGAGCCTGGTGGGCTGCCGTCGGACAGAGTCGGACACGGCTGAAGCGACTTAGCAGCAGTAAACGGAAGTAGAATTTGCCATCCCAAAGTATGCCACATTGGTAAAAGGCTTGTTTTGAGTGGAAGGCAATTGAAAAGATGTAGATACAAGAAAAGCTCTCCATTCCTCTATTAGCGTAAAAGCAGAACATAAATTTTCAAGGTCTCCCCTCCTTGCCTCTTAAACAGGAAGGACAAAAGTTAATCATTGGAGACCTTTAACAGCCTAGAGACTGCACCAGAGGAATCTACTCAAAAAAATTACGTAATTAGCCTTTACTGTTAGTTTCCCATCTAATTGTCTTCCCATAATGCTGCCTCTAAAGACTTAGTCCTTTTATCACTTGTGTAGAAACTTATTGTTCCTTTAAGATGCTGTATAAGCCCAAACTAGTCACCAAGCTATTCATCTCTAAATTTCTCTTTGTATATATAATACATGTAATAACAGCAACAGCAACAACAACAACAAAAAAAAACCGTTTTTCTCTTCTTAATCTTTTACTACAGAGCCCCAGCAGAAACGCTAGAAAGAAAAACCTTCAACTTCGAACGACCAACCATTTCATATGGTCTCATAGAGAAGCTACTGACATGCTTTTTCCGTCAGTGTTTTCAGACATAAGGGAGACCCAACGTCTGCCATTTGTGTAGAGCTGTGACAGTTCGAGAGAAAATCTTAAAAACAAAACTTTCTCTAAAGTACCAAGAACCCGGTTTAGTATTCACAGAATTTAAGGCAAGTGATTGTTTACAATTTAGTACCAAGCTCTCTCGTCTTAGATTAAAAAAAAAAAAAAACCTCAGGAGACTAAGCAGAGTTTGGGGAAATTGGTGTAAGATTGCTCCCAAAACAACACGTGAAGCGAACTCAATTAGCCAGGCGGACCAAGATTTAAAACTCAAATCAGCCCGGCGGACCAAGATTTAAAATACCCGGATTTGGCGCTCCTGCGACTCACGCCCCGCTGACGCCTGGCATTGTGGGATTTGTAGTTCGGGACACATCCGGTATCAAAATAAAAAGCTCTGCCAGGGCTCGGAGAGGACTCGGGCTCGGCAAGGAACCAGATTTGGGCCCCCAGACGGAGAGGCCGGCGGTGGTATCTCTTCCTTAGCTGCCGGTCCAAGTGACCGTCGTCTCCGCATCGGCCTCAGCAGTCAGGACGCACACACTCTGCGTCATGGCGGGCTGAGGCCGATGATGAATTCCGGTGTGCATGTTAGGGTTGCTGTGTCACTCGGCCCGCTCGGCGCGCCCCTTCCCTGCCGCCCTTCCGCACCGGCCCTTGGGTTCTTCCGGGCCCGGCGTCCCTCACCTGCAGGCACTCTCCAGCCGCCCGCCCGGCATCGCCGACTGACCGATCTCGCGCGGTGCCCCGGCCCCGGGCGCCGGACCCACCAGGGCCATGGCGAGCGGCTCCTGCAAGTACCGGCTAAGCTGCTCGCTCTCGGGCCATGAGCTGGACGTGAGGGGCCTGGTATGCTGCCTCTATCCACCGGGGGCTTTTGTGTCCGTGTCCCGAGATCGCACCACCCGCCTCTGGGTCCCAGACAGGTGAGCGCCCCGAGTCCCGTTAGCCCCCAGTTGCTGCAAGCTTCCTGCGGAGTCCTGGAAGAGAGTGCCCCTTCCCTGCCCTCTTCCCTCTCTTCCTGGCCTTCCTTGCGATCCGCGCTCCCTCCCAGTTCTGAGATAACTGGCATTCTGGGTATGCCGTGTAAGAAACCTGTGAGATTTATGTGGAGAGAGTGCTGGTTAGGGGAACAGAGACCTACTTTGTTGTCTAACTTGACCACTAAAAAACTGAGTGACCTTGGACGAACCTTTTATTTTTTGTGGCTTCAGTTTGTGAATGAGGATTTTCCCGTGTTTTCGATTTGAAAAAGTTTTGATGCCAGGTGCAACCTCATTAATGTAGTGTGAAAGCATCTGGTATGTGATTGCAGTAAATCCTCTTTACTAAGAATTTGCTCTGTAGTCTTCCCTCTATTTGAGAAGTAAGGTTCTCAAAAATTGCATTGCAGGAAGTTGCCTTGGCTCCTTTCCACGTTATTCAACTCAGAGTTTCTTAGTCCGAGTTAGGTGATGGACTTGAGTGGAGGGGAGGAAACTCAACTGTTTTATGGATGTGGGGAGAGGGTGCTTTCTTGAGAGAGAGCCCATTGCCTTCAAAAGATTTTCAAGAGATTAATCAAATTCAAGGATTTAGCCCTGACTTAGCTGTTTATAACAGGAAATGCTTCAACAGTAAGTGGACCGTGAACTTCCAGATGTTCAAGCCGGATTTAGAAAAGGCAGAGAAACCAGAGATCAAATGGCCAACATCCACTGGATCATTGAAAAAGCAAGAGAGTTCCAGGAAAAAATCGACTTCTGTTTTATTGACTATGCCAAAGCCTTTGACTGTGTGGATCACAACAAACTGTGGAAAATTATTCCAGAGATGGAAATACCAGCCCACCTGACCTGCCTCCTGAAAAATCTGTGTGCAGGTCAGGAAGCAATAGTTAGAACTGGACATGGAACAACAGACTGGTTCCAAATTGGGAAAGGAGTATGTCAAGGCTGTATATTGTCACCCTGTTTATTTAACTTATATGCAGAGTACATCATGAGAAACGCTGGGCTGGAAGAAGCACAAGCTGGAATCAAGATTGCCAGGAGAAGTATCAATAACCTCCGATATTCAGATGACACCACCCTTATGGCAGAAAGTGAAGAAGAACTGAAGAGCCTCTTGATGAAAGTGAAAGAGGAGAGTGAAAAAGTTGGCTTAAAGCTCAACATTCAGAAAACTAAGATCATGGCATCTGGTCCCATCACTTCAGGGCAAATAGATGGAGAAACAATGGAATCAGTGAGAGACTTTATTTTGGGGGGCTCCAAGACCACTGCAGATGGTGGCTGCAGCCATGAAATTAAAAGACGCTTACTCCTTGGAAGGAAAGTTATGACCAACCTAGATAGCATATTTAAAAGCAGAGACATTACTTTGCCAACAAAGGTCTGTCTAGTCAAAGCTGTGGTTTTTCCAGTAGTCATGTATATATGTGAGAGTATTGGACTATAAAGAAAGCTGAATGCTGAAGAATTGCTGCTTTTGAGATGTGGTGTTGGAGAAGGATCTTGAAAGTCCCTTGAACTGCAAGGAGATCCTACCAGTCCATCCTAAAAGAAATCAGTCCTGAATATTCATTGGAAGGACAGATGTTGATGCTGAAACTCCAATACTTTGGCCACCTTATGCGAAGAACTGACTCATTTGGAAAGACCCTGATACTGGGAAAGATGGAAGATGGGAGGGGAAGTGTATGACAGAGGATGAGATGGTTGGATGGCGTCACCGACTGAATGGACATGAGTTTGAGTAGGCTTCAGGAGTTGGTGATGGACAAGGAAGCCTGGTGTGCTGTGGTCCATGGGGTCTCAAAGAGTCGAACACGACTGAGTGAACTGAATTGAACAGGAAATTTAAGACCTAGAAGGCAGATTTCTTTTTAGAAAGGGAAAAATTGAGGTGAGTTAGTTTATGTAGTAATTCTCTCATCAGAAATTTCACTCAGTGGAACCATACATTTTCTTCCATAAATTCAGATGATCAATATTTATTGAGAGCCTCCTTTTTGTGATCCTGAAGAAGAATAAAAAGACAAGTTTCCTATGTTTATGGATCTTAGCTACAGTCTGGGAGGGAAGATGGATGAAGAAGACACCAAATAAATAATTACATTTTGGCATGTGTACTGTGAAGAAAACAAATATAGAGTTTAGTGGAGAGAGATGCCAAAGAAGGAGGCCTCTCTGAGAAAGATGTTTTGGGTGTTTATTTCTTCTTAAAAGGCACTGGAAGTAGTCAAGGGAATGAGGAACGGAAGTGAGTCAATTGGAAGAGTACTGTAGGCAGTAGGAAGAGCAGACACAGCTCTGGACTGAATAGGAGAAAAGTCCCTGTGTGCAGGAAGGAATGAGCTATGAAGTGCAGGCAGATCTTAGAGGCTGGCAGAAGCCAGGACATGCCCGGAAGAGGGCTGAGGAAAGGAGTTGGTAGGTAGAAGCCCCCAAAGAGTTTCAGCGGGGAGCAGCGTGATTTGATTTACCTATGGAGAAGTTTCTGCTAGCTTCATGTGGAGAATGAATTGCAAAGGGATAAATGTGGAAAGAGATCTGTTTTGGGTCTTTTGCAGTTGTGCAGCCAAGAAAAATTAGGGATTTATAGAGCAACTCCTATATTGAACTGGATCAGGTCTTCTCTAACTCTTCGAGATTTATGATAATTCATACCGCTTGGTAACAGTGATACGTAACTTCTTGTGTATTTGAGTACAAATTACTGACTAAACTGCATTTAACGTTGATTCAGTAGAAGCACATGCCCAGTAGGTTATGAATGCGCAATAAGGAGTCGTTAAAGAATGCTTGTTGTAATAGTTGAAATCTGTTGGATAGCTGAATCCTTAAACTTTCACATGTTTTATAGGACTGTGCTAGATTGCCAAGAGCTTAAATGACTGGATCACAAAAACATGAGGAACTTTGAGCTGAAATGATCTTCTCTTTAGTAACTAGTTTTTCTCATTCAATTCATGTTGTCTTTTGGTTTTGTTTTTTAGAATTAATGTGGTTTTCGACTAACAAACACTGATTATTTCCAGGCACAGGGCTCAAAGGTGGGAGTGGTGTAATAAGGTGGTTTTCCTCTCAGTTCCAACTGCTGTAGCAGAGCATCTCATAGTCACTCTTTAGGCAGCCAAACTAGTGTCTCAGCCATACCTTAGGTGTTGTGAAAAGTGTCCTCAAGGCTGACATCCTGACAGTTTTTATTTATTTCATGGTATATTAATGAAATTAGTGAAGTGCAGTAAAATGCTCAGAGCCAACGAGTACACATTTTCGTTTTCTTGTGTCCATTGTTGATAGGGTTCTGGATTAAGGTGGATAATGTAGGTAATTAAGGGGTAATGAAGGGGAAATTTAGTTTCAAGGAGGCAAAATAGTTCTAGTGTGGGCTAAATCAGATACCTCATCATTCATAAGGACCCTCTGAAAACCCAGAAAGCCTCCAGGCCTTCTGAAGCTGCTTCAGATTGGAGACTTTATTTTTTGGTTGCACATTGACCTGAACCAGTCAGCATGCCATTATTGCAGATGGCTCCAAGCCTCTAGAAGCCCACCTCACAGTAAACTCGATTTCCCAAGTCTGTCACCAGTGATTTCTTTGCCTTTTGAAAACTATCCATGTTTGAAAGACTCCAACTTCAGATTCAGCCTCATTCATTAAATCTTCCCTGACCATGCCAAGGCTGGAGTAACTTCTCCCTCATGTTTACTCAGCACTTGGGTCCTTAGTCAAGTGGAGTTTATTAAGAAATTAGAGCCATTACTTTCTGCCCTCCAACCCACTATTCCCTTTTCTTGGAGGCAAGAATTTCATCTCTTCTTATGGCTTATTTTTTAATTTTTCTTCCATATTTGTATATAAAGTGCTATACTGCTATTTCTTTAAACATTTTTTTAGTTCTCTGTTTTAGTGTTTTCTGTTAGTTCTTATCAGGGAATATGAAAATATAGCTCTCTTTTCTGCTTTCTGCCAGTCCGCATCAAATAGGCATCCTTTCTATGCCCCAACCCTTACAGTTTAATTTAGACTAAATCAGTATTTTATGACTGTACAGAGTCTGTCTACACCTGAGGTGTGTAATAAACTATGGTAGCTTTTCCTCAACAATTTTATGATTTCCTTGTAGTTTATAATTGTTTTTTGTTTTTGTTTAATTTTCTATGAATGTATCACTAATTGAACTTTATATTGTTTACTAATCGTCTGAATCTCCTTTCAAGACCTCTAGACACATTGGCTATTTTACAGTTTCACTTTCTCACCTGATCGTCTGCCTCTGGTACACAACTAGTCCTGGGATCTTCCTTCACTGTCCTCTTAAGCCATTTTTGGACTCTTGTGTTGGATTTCTTCTATCAATTATCCTTAAACTTCCTTGATTTTCTTCCTTGACACATGATTAGAATACATCCTCCAGGAGCTTCCTGAAATACAGTGCAGTGATAGTGCATTAGGACCTACATTTGGAAAATGATTTTAGCCTGCCTAGCTATTGAGTAATAATTTAAAAGTTTGTAGCATTGTAATTTCCAAATAATTTTTCTTCAGAATTTTGAAGCCATTATTCCACTGTATTCATTGTGTTACAGTAAGTCTGAAGTCATTGTGATTCTTGACCTATTATTTTTTTCTCTATGGAAGGCAGTCTACATTCATTCATTTTTCAGGTTCATTAAATGTGGCCTCTTTGAATGTGAAAACTCATATCCATATGTTCTGGAACGTTTTCTTAAATTCTTTGGTTTCATTGTCTCCGTTTTCTCTGTCTTCTTTTGTGGAACTTTTTATTCATATATTGAACTTGTTTCGAAATTGCTTTTTTATTTCTCTCTGTGTATGTCTTTTTCTCTCTCTCTTCTATACTTTCTCAGAAATTGCCTTGACTTTTTGTGAAATTATGTTTTTATTTCATGGTTGCAATATCTTATATCGCTAATGATGCTAATGCTGATTTTTTTTTAAGTTATTTTCTCCCTAAGTGGTCTGTTTCCTCTAAATTGGTTATTTTCTCTCCCTGTTTGTTTTGGTCACTATATTACCCCAAATGCCTAGTAATCCTTATTCTGTGCTTAGTATTAGGGTGTGTGTGTGTTCAGTTGTGTGGACTCTGTGACCCGATGGATCATAGCCCTCCAGGCTCTTGTCCATGGGATTCTCCAGGGAAGAAGACTGGAATGCATTGTCATTTCCTCTTCCAGGGGATCTTCCTGACCCAGGTCTTCTGCATCACAGGTGGATTTTTTACCCATGCACTACCCATACTCCAAGGCTCAACTGTGCCTGTGTCACCGCCCTCTCCTTCCAGCCAAAGACTTTTCTGAAGAAGAAACTTCAGACTTTTGCTGGGTACAAGGGGCAGTTTTGGTTTTTGGTTTTTTTTCTTGATGCTGTATGCAATTTTTTTTTTCCCCACTGATTCAAGAACTACTTAATGATTACCATGTAGAACACTGTGCTGCAAACTTAGGAAGATGAAAAGAAAAACCAAGTCTGGATTCTGCCATTAAGAGCTTCACAGAACACTACACACAAACATTGATACTAGAGAGTGCTAAGGGGCACGTTTAGGTAGACTTTTCACTTTCATGCATTGGAGAAGGAAATGGCACCCCACTCCAGTATCCTTGCCTGGAGAATCCCAGGGACAGAGGAGCCTAGTGGGCTGCCGCCTGTGGGATCGCACAGAGTCGGACACGACTGAAGTGACTTAGCAGCAGCAGCAGTACTTTATATAATATAGGCTTTTAAGGATGTCTTATTTTTTACATTTCTTTGGACTTACTGATAAAATGGTTTCTGAAACCACATTTTTAAAAAACCGCACCAAAATAGACAAGTTAAAAATAGCTCACAATATCATCATAAGGTAATTATCCTCTAATTTAAAATAAAATTTTTAAAAAAGAAAAGATTTGGAGAAAAAAAATAGCTACTACCAAATACCTTCCTTTGAAGATTTTTTGAAATGATTCCACTTCTGACTCAATTAGCTTTCCTAATTCTAGTTCCTACCTTTTTTTGTCCCCATTTCCTAGAGATACATAGTGGTGCTCATTCTTGAGCCTTTTCGGGGTTCATTGGTAAATTGGACCTCTTACTTTCCCTGTTCCTGCTTAGAACTCATTTTATTCACGTATCCTAAGGCTGTTTACTACATTTCTGTCAGTTTTCAGCATTCAGTGTTATAATTGTTCCTTTTTTTTTCTTATTCTCTCTGACCTTGTGGGTTTAATGCCTTTCTTAAAATAAACATAAGTAGAAACAAAATATGCATTATACAAAACAATATGTATTGTTACAATGGTGTTTGGAAAAGGAGTGAATATAGACGAGTGTGTGTGCAATATTTATCTAGGACTCTTCCCTCTTTATGTATGCTCGTGTTATCTCCTTTAGCTGGACCACAAACTCCTTTATTTAGCTTGAGTCAGAAATATAATTCTTTAATTCCCCTCAGCAGCTAATTTATTGCCTTCCACGTGGTATATATATATATCTATATATCTGTTGTTTGTCTTATGTAAGGCAGTGATGCCAAGTGAATGATATGTATAACAATTTGGTAATTATTCTAATCCCCAAGCAGTTATTAATATCCTGTGTTGTCCCTGTACTAGTCCCTTTAGTTCACATATTGAGTGTGATTGATAGCCTAGCTACTTACTTACATGCACACACTATACTAATGGATACTAAGTTAATGTAAGTACGAAAAGGTCCTCAATGGTTTTAGGCTTATAGATAGTAAATTCCATTATCCCAGTTGCATGAATGTTTCACTTCACTAGAGATTTCTTAGGGTAACAACGGCTGACGAAAAGGTCCTCAATGGTTTTAGGGTTATAGATAGTAAATTCCATTATCCCAGTTGCATGAATGTTTCACTTCACTAGAGATTTCTTAGGGTAACAACGGCTGATAAGTAGAAATAAAGTAAGGGGACCAGTGTATATCTTATTAATTGTCATGTCTTTCCAGTCCTAACAGGGGCTTTACAGAAATGCACTGTATGAGTGGCCACTCCAATTTTGTCTCTTGTGTATGCATCATACCTTCAAGTGACGTGTACCCTCATGGACTAATCGCCACTGGAGGAAATGACCACAATATTTGCATTTTTTCACTTGAGAGTCCGGCACCGCTTTATGTACTAAAAGGTCACAAAAACACTGGTGAGTGTAACACTTTGGCATTTTTCTGTTTGAATAAGTGTCATCTTTTTGAAGATAAAATTCTTATATCTGGTTTCCCTGGTTTTATTATTAACATTATTATTTTTACCTATCACTGGCTTGATACAGAAAACCTTTTGAATCATCATTGTTCTATAAATTCTCTGTTACAGACTTACTGTCATCAGTAAGGGCTGACATACCTATATATGTAAAAAGCAAAAATTTCATTTATAAAAGGAAGAGATTATAGTTTTATAAGCTTTGTAATTTTGGTTTTTCAACCAAAATTTTGCAAGGAATTCATTTACTCAGGGAAACTGAGAGCACTTCCTTTATCTTTGGACTGTTATTTCTGTATTTCTGCAGCAAATCAAGTCCCAGAAGGAATGTATGTAGGGGGTCTGGTATCATTATTTGAGAGTATTTAATACTTTTGAATGATGTTTTCTGTGATTTGTGTATATTTCTAATTCTGTTATATTCCTGGACTTGTGTTTGCTTAACAGCTCTTTCTTATAAAATGATACAGTTAATCAGTGCAGTATGTGTACTTTTTGTTGTTGCTCTTGTTGTTTCTGGAATAGTTAGGGATATCTGTAAGCAAATAGTATGGCCCATAAGCCTTCTACACTTAATACTTTTAAGGAGTTTGCAAAATGCTTTGTGTGCAGGTATGGGAAATCTTCAATACAGAGTAATATAGATTTTTTTTTTAACTTTTTAAAGGACATCTTCAAATGTATATAAAAGTAGAGACAACGTATTTTAAGAGACATACTATAATGCTCTCTTCCACCCATGTATTTGCATAGCTTTAAGGATTATCAGCACATGGCCTATTTGGTTTCATCTTCTGCCCCTCCCACAACATTATTTTAAAGGAAATTTACAGTATACTATTTCATTTGTAAATAGTTCAGTGTGTAGCACTATAATAGGGTTTGGCAAACTTTGTCTGTACAGGGCAAGATAGTAAATATTTCAGGATTTACAGGCCACGCAGTCACTTTCATAACTGCTCACCTGTGCTGTTGCGTGGAGAAGCAGCCATTGACAGTGAACACGTCTGTGTTTCAGTAAGTTTTTATTTATGGACACTGAAATATGAATGTCATATAATTTTCATATGTCAAGAAGTACCTTTTTTCCCTCTCACCAACTTAAAAATATAAAAACTATTCTTAGTTTGTGCACCGTACAAAAACAGGTAGCCCACAGGCTGTAGCTTGTTGACCCCTCAGAAAAAATAATTTACTCTAATCTTGCTGTTATTTCTGGATTTAATACCTAGCATGTTTTGTTAAGAACCTACCACATCAACTGTTTGGTTACCCTGTGGCACACTTACCCAGAAAAGACAAGGTAAATGCTTGCCTTCTGCCCTCCCCCACCTCTCTTGATGGTTTAGAATGAGTTGATTCCCTAACATCTTGTTTTCTTTTTTGATTCTCAAACTGTCCCAATTGAAAGCTTCTTTAAACAATTGGTTCCTATGGCTTCTTCTTTTTTTTTTTAATTTATTTTTTAATTGAAGGATAATTGTTTAAAAGAATTTCTTGTTTTCTGTCAAACCTCAACATGAATCAGCTATAGGTACACATACATCCCCTTGCTTTTGAACCTCCCTCCCATCTCTCTCCCCATCCCACTCCTCTAGGTTGATACAGAGCCCCTGTTTGAGTTACCTGAGCCATACAGCAAATTCCCATTGGCTATCTATTTTACATATGGTACTGTAAGTTTCCATGTTACTCTTTCTATACGTCTCACCCTCTCCTCCCCCTTCCCCATGTCGATAAGTCTGTTCTCTATGTCTGTTTCTCCATTGTTGCCCTGTAAGCAAATTCTTCAGTACCATTTTTCTAGATTCCATATATGTGTGTCAGAATACAATATTTATCTTTCTGGCTCACTTCACTCTGTATAATAGGTTCTAGGTTCATCCACTGCATCAGAACTGACTCAAATGCATTCCTTTTTATGGCTGAGTAATATTCCATTGTGTATATGTACCACAACTTCTTTCTCCATTCATCTGTCGATGGACATCTAGGTTCCTTCCATGTTCTAGCTATTGTAAATAGTGCTGCAATGAACAATGGGATACATGTGTCTTTTTCAGGGTATCTGCCTAGAAGTGGGATTGCTGGGTCATATGGTGGTTTTATTCCTAGTTTTTTAAGGAATCTCCATACCGTCTTCCGTAGTGGCTGCATCAATTTACATTCCCACCAACAGTGCAAGAACGTTCCCTTTTCTCCACACCCCTGTGGCTTCTTGATAAGCCCTTACTTTTGGTACTATAGAATGTTCTAGACCTGAAGTCAACAATTTTGCCAAGAACCTTATGTTTTTCTTTTAGTGGGAAATAGTATTTAGAAACCTCAATTTGAATTGTGGTCCAGGATTTTTTTTTTAATTAATTTTGTTTTGTAATTATATAAAACATATAGTTTACAAAGAAAAATCTGTTTAACACAATGAGTACAGAGAAGTCTGTGTTGCTTTCTCACACCATCCTTTTCTTATAAGTAATTTTTTGTATTATTCTATTTTCATGTGATATTTTAATTTATTTTTTAATTGGAGGAAAATTGCTTTACAGTGTTGTGTCAGTTTCTACCATACAGCAATGTGAATCAGTCATAATTTTACGTATATATATATCCCCCCCGTAAGTGACTAGTTTTTTTTAATAACTCTGTTCTTTCTGGAAAAAAAAATAGCATATCTATGTTACCCCTTTCTTAGATAGAAGGTAACATACTGTATTTAGTTTTCTACCCTGGCTATTTTTACTTGATAATACTGTCCTGGAATACTTCATTGCTGTATATAGAAATCTTTGTTCATTTTTACAGTGGCATTATATTTCATTGTGTAGCTATACTAAAGCTATTTTAGCTTATTCAACTGGTCTCCTATGGATGGATATCTAAGTTTCCAGTCTTTTGCTCGTACAGTTGTCTTTTGGTTGGGGGGGTGTGTGTGTGTGAGTGTAATGTGGGTATGATACCCAGTTCTGGATCAAGGGGTAAATGCATGTGTAATTGTATTAGTTATTGCCAAACCCCCTCATTTGGTGTCATAACCTTTATTGCATTTCCAGCAGCAATATTTGAGTCCCTTCTTCCCTTACCAGTCAAATATGTTGTCAGATTTTTAGATTGTTGCCAAAATGATAAGTGAAAAATGACATTTTAGTATGGGGTAATTTGCATCTCTCATTATGGAGGGGGGCCATTTTTTTAAATATGGAATGCTCATTGGCATTTTGTCCCCCTGAGAGCTATATTCTTGCCCATATAATATAGGGTTATTGACTATTTAAAAGTCCTTTATAAATTAGTTATTAACCCTTTGATACAAATTGCAAATATTTTTTCATATCATTATCTTTCTTTGCTTTATATATATTCTTGTTTTCCTGTTTTTGTAATGCAAATGTTTATTTTATGTAATCATATGTGTCTTGATTTTGTAAAGGTGTTTCTCATAGAAACCTGTGCAGTAAAAATATTGCTTCATATTTTAAGGGTATTTTTTCTGCTTGGTTTATTTCTACTTTATCATGGGTTATCTTTTATTATTTTGTTAAGTTGTTTGATGATTTGGGGCCAGTGTCATTTCTTTCTTTTTAACTTTCTCTTTTTTAATTTGAAAAATACTACATCAGTGAGTTGAAGATGAAGAAATTAATGATTGACATCCTTATGTCATGTTTTTTTTTTTTGTCAGCTTTCTAGCCCAAATTTTATGTTCTAAATGGTAGAGTGGTACTGTTTTTTAGTCAACATATGTGTAACACTTTCCAGTTTCATTCAGTTCAGTTCAGTTCAGTTCAATAGCCTAGTCATGTCCGACTCTTTGCGACCCCATGAATCGCAGCACGCCGGGCCTCCCTGTCCATCACCAACTCCCGGAGTTCACTCAGACTCGTGTCCATCGAGTCAGTGATGCCATCCAGCCATCTCATCCTCTGTTGTCCCCTTCTCCTCCTGCCCCCAATCCTTCCCAGCATCAGGGTCTTTTCCAATGAGTCAACTCTTTGCATAAGGTGGCCAAAGTATTGGAGTTTCAGCTTTAGCATCATTCCTTCCAAAGAACACCCAGGACTGATCTCCTTTAGAATGGACTGATTAGATCTCCTTGCAGTCCAAGGGACTCTCAAGAGTCTTCTCCAACACCACAGTTCAAGAGCATCAGTTCTTCAGCACTCAGCCTTATTCACAGTCCGACTCTCACATCCATACATGACCCCTGGAAAAACCATAGCCTGGACTAGATGGACCTTTGTTAGCAAAGTAATATCTCTGCTTTTTAATATGCTATGTAGGTTGGTCATCACTTTCCTTCCAAGGACATGAGTTAACTGGAAAAGCTGAGCCTTTAGGTTCTTTTCCCTGAGCTATTTTCCCAGTTGAAAGCGTTTATTTTCATGGCAACAACCTTAATTTTCTTTGTTTTGAACATACTTTAAATCCATTTGGAGGTTTTGGCACTGTGCAGGACGGATGGCCATGTTTCTGAGTTGTACCTGTTATGTAGCTGGATGTCACTTGTCCTTTGGTACAGAATGGACTTCTAGGGTTATTTTTCACCTGGGCTTGAGAAGCAATTGGCTCTTCCAGCTCTGCAAATCCCTCGGTTTGGACTCTTCATTCCTGCTTGGGAGCCAACCAGTTCTTGATCTCATTCCTTTCTTTTACTACCTAGCCAGATGTGTCCAACAGTAAATGACACCTAACGCAGGAGTCCCATTTTCCAGCCTCTTTCTTTAGATAACAAGTTTATCGTGTCCTGAGTTAATGCCAGTGGCAGCTTTACCAAATGTTCCTTACTACATAATAAGGATCATTGGTCTTCTGTGTTAGCAATCTCCTCATCACCTGTCTGTTGCGGTGCCTCACTTTTGCTGCTAATTCTGACTCAGTGAAATAGGCTAGGTGACGTGGTAACAGACAGCTCGAGTGTAACAGTGGCTTAATGCAGTCAGCTTGCTTTGCTTCTTGTAGCTTCAGTGCAGCAGGAATCCAGATGACAGGCTCCAGTGCGGCATGTGCTTTCACAGATGCTGGAGCAGTGGGGAGGAGCATGGCCTAATTGAGCTCCTGTTCTTAAAGCTTCCACCTGGAAGTAACATGATTTCTGCTCAATTTCTCAATGCCAGAACAAGTCATGTAACATGCCTAAAGCCAAAGGAACTGAAGAAGTTCAGTCTTATAATTTGCTTAGAAGGTAAAGAGCAGAAAATATTTTATGAATATCACTAATGGCTACCATGCACATTAAAATCTTTACATGCTCCATGTGCTTCCTGGAAACCTCCCTCTTGGTACCTTTTAGCCACCTGTTACATTCATACTCCCTGGGTTAATGTCATCTCCAGATTTCCCTATTTCCTAGATCCCTTGTTTTCATCATTCTTAGCTTACTCTTTAGTATAATACATCTGTTGCAGCTTCCTAAGAAAGCTGTAACATGGGGGTTAAATATATTTTGTATTTGCATATTGGAAAATGACTTTATTCTAGTCTTATATTTGACTGTTAATTTGGCTAGATGTAGAATCCTGTGTTAAATCCATTTAACTTCAGAATTTTGAAGGCATTGCTCTATTGCCTTTTAGTGTATGGTGTTATTTAGAAGTTTGATGCCATTTCTCCTGTCTTTTCTATGGGACACTTCTGGTCCCTTCCCAAACTTTTGGGATCGTCTCTATTTCTAATGTTATGAAATATCACAGTGCATCTCTATCTCTGTTTCTTAAAGTGCCTTTCACTGGACACTTTTGTAGGTTCATTCAGTCTGGATATCTTGACCTTCACTTTGAGGGAATCTTTCTTATACTGTTTCTTTGTTTTCTGCCCCAATTTCTCCTCTTTCCCCAGTTACTTCTTTTCAGAATCTCTGTTACTTAGATGTTTTACATTCTAAAATTATTTTCTGACTTTCTTAACTATCCTTTCCTGTTTTCTATATCTTTGCCTTTTGGGTCCAATTCTCAGACTTTTTCCTCCCTGGTTTTTTAGTTTGGTTCTTCTATTTTTAGCATTTATTTTTCTTGGTCTCTCATTAGTTCTTTTTTTATATAATACCTGTTTGCAAATAATATCAGATTGAAGATTTTTCTTCCACTTTCAGAAACTGGATTTGTTTCTTATGGGTCGCTCAAGCCCTTTCCCCCTTATTTTTCTGTTTCTTTGTTTTGGTTTTTCTTTTTCATGTGGATGGAGCTTGGTGATTGGTGGTCTTTGTTAAAGGTTGAGCTGATGGCTTGACATTTTAGATGGAAATCTTCTCAAATGTCTGCATCTGGAGTTCTTTAACATTATTCAGGCCTCTAAGGATGCTCCTGCCTCTTGCCTAGGTGAATGGAGATCGATATATGCCTGACTGCTGGTTTTGTGGGAGCAGGTATAGATACCACATTTTAGGATGGAGACTTTCTGCTCATTCCCCTGTGTTTCTTGGGGCTCCTTATTCCAGCCGTTTATTACGCCTGGTGACCTGAGTCTAGAAACTCAGCTGCATTTCCTCCAGAGGATAAACCTCCAATCTCCTTCCTGCAGTGGGTGAGGATGTACTTTCTGACACTGTAGGCTGAGAGGAGAGTTCTAGTGTTTCCCTGCATTGTGTGCAGGCTTTGAATCACTGTTCTCATTTCTTAGATTCTCTGCTTAGTCCCATCCTCTGTGGAACCTAGTGGATACTAAGTCTCATAGTTTTGTGGGGCCAGTTACCCTGCTTCTAATCTCTTTCTATGTAACCTCTTCCTTTTTGCTAAGTCAGTTATATTATTTTGTCTTCTTTGTCCTTGTAAATTAAGACCATTTATAGCATTACTGCGGACAATCTGCCATTTAAAATCAGAACTCTTGACTTTTTTGTTTCCTATTTATAATTTTTAGCTTATACAGTTTTACATCAAGATAAAGCATTTAATTAGCCATCTCCTTACTGGTGAACACTTAGCTTGACTCTTTTTTTGTCATGTTGACTAGCGTGACCCTAAATAACTATATAGTGTTCCAAAATCTTTTGCATTATTTTTTTGTATAGTTTCTTAGAACTGGAAGGGATTGTGCAACCCACTTAATCCTGCTTCCTCCTTTTACAGATGAGGAATCTGATGTTAAATAATGTCCCTGTGGTCAGACAGCTCCTAAATGGCATGGTTAGGACTTGGATCCGGGGAGCTAATTAGCTAAATACCCTCACTTCATAAAGTGTATTTAAAATTGTAGCATTTTAGTAACTGGCAAGATTGAACATTTTTCTCTGTGAAAATATGTTAATTAACCTTTTTCTTCTTTAGTTTGTAGTCTTTCATCAGGCAAGTTTGGGACATTACTTAGTGGCTCGTGGGACACAACTGCTAAAGTCTGGCTGAATGACAAATGCATGATGACCTTACAGGTACAGTAGTTCTGTGCAAGTATTTGATAAAATAATTAAATACGATGATTCTGTGGCAACTTAACTTAATACCCACTTTCCTCACAGGGTCATACAGCTGCAGTTTGGGCAGTAAAGATATTACCTGAACAGGGCTTAATGTTAACTGGATCAGCAGACAAGACTATTAAACTGTGGAAAGCTGGAAGATGCGAGAGGACTTTTTCTGGTAAGATCACAGTAGACAGCTTTTGTAATCTCATTGCTCCATATTTGCACAGATGATTTTTTTTTTAATTTAGAAGTTTTAAAGTGATACTTGAAAAACATCAGTGTATTTCAGCCATTTAATTTGGGTGAGTATAAATTTTCTGACAGTTAATATGTCATATCTTTTTAAAAGCTGTGCTGAGATCTGTCGTAAGACGATCAGATATGGGCTAATAAATAGCTACTTCATAAGCTATAATATGGCTGTGTGCTTCTATGTATATTATTTATGTAATTTTTGGTACTCAGTTATATTTTGGTTGTCATTTGAACGATTTAGCCTGAAACTTCCAAGCATACACAAGTCTTACTAAGTGTGGGTCAATTGAGTTACCTTCATATGTGAGGACAACTTCACTCATGCTTTTATTAATATTGAAATACAGTGTTTAATAATAAGAATTTTCAGGCTTTATTTATGTTGTACTTTCAGATGGGTAGTCTTGTAAAACCTCAGCTATTAAATAACTCCTAAAATGAGGAATTGGCTGTCTAATATTAGTACTGATGATTTATTTGTGTGGCACTTAAATTTTTGATGTGATTTTTGTTTGTTTGTTTTTCCTTGCTTCTATTTATTCCTTAAAGTTGATCAACATCCTGGCTAATACTGCAAGATGTCCCTTGTGTAGATAATACTCTCTGTAGGTGGAAAATGGACAATGAGTTATAACAGAACATCCCTCTGTTTCTGCTTCCATACATACACTATGTATGTCAAGTTTTATTAATCTGTTATAGGTAATCTAAATCAGCAAATACTGAGCATGGGAAAGGTTTAGATGTCTGATCTCCTTTATTAGATTACAAACTTCTGAAAATGTTTTGTCCTTTTAAAAAATATTGTAATGAGACATCTACAGTGCCTCAATTAATATTGAAAAAATTGAATCTTATTACGTTTTTAAAACCATTTAATGTCCTTTGAAAGAAAGAAGTACATACATGTATATATAATCTAGTTATACAATAACACAAGTTTTAATTCAATAAATTCTTGCCCTTTTAAAAAAATCAAGTCCTTAATTTTTATTTTATCATTTTAATGCCTTCATTTATATAAATTAAGAAATATTTCCCTTGGTAAAGCAGCAGTGTTTGGCTTTATATGTTTTGGTTGAATCAAAAGAGTAAGAGAAATTGTTATTTGAATCAAAAGTGGTGAGAAATGAGAGGCAGGAAACTTAAATTCTTGCTTTAGCTCTGCCACTTTGTGTGGTTTTAGATAAATTAATCTCTCTCAGCCTATTTCACATTTGAATAAAGTTTATCCTATGATAGATTTTATTTCAAACTCTTAAATAATTGAAATCTTTTGTGTAATCCTGGTTTTTTTCTTGGTGCTTTATAAATACTAATCTTAGTATTATGTAGTGAGAAATTGAGGGGCTATTTACTTTGTTATTCATCTGTTATATTTGAGTATGTGTATGTTATGAATAATAACTCTTGTTACTGGGAAAGAAAAGTTGAATTCTTAAGTAAAAATCATGGGGGAACTTCCCTGTCAGTCCAGTGGTTAAGACTTCACGCTTACACCGCAGGTGATCAAGTCTGATCCCTGGTTGGGAATTAAGGCCCTGCATGCCGCACAGCCAACAAATAAAGGACTTTCTTTAAAAAAAAAAAAATTCTGTGGATCAAAATCCCATTTCTGGAGGGTTTTAAGAAATAATGTAGAGAAGATATGATAAGACTATTGATTAAAAAATACTGCCAAAACTACACTACCAGTTTTGGCTACCAGGCTTTTCTAAGGGGAAAAAAATGTATTTCTCTAACTTGAAAGTCAGTTTTTAATATTCACTGGTATGTTTAATAGTGTTAGTAAATTAAAATACATAGAGCCATCAACCAAATGATCCATTTTTATTGATTTATATTTATATATATATATTTTAATACAGGGCATGAAGACTGTGTAAGAGGCTTGGCAATTTTGAGTGAAACAGAATTTCTCTCCTGTGCAAATGATGCTAGTATTAGAAAGTGGCAAATCACTGGCGAGTGTCTTGAAGTATTTTATGGTCATACAAATTATATTTATAGCATATCTGTCTTTCCAAATTGTAAAGGTAAGATTGTGTTATACTACATATTTAAAATTCTGTGTTGAGTGTGGTTCTGTCCCATCTTCAGATTGGGGAGGTGGTGCAGAGTGCTAATGGTTTAAATCAGTTTTCAGTTTACTAACTGTAACTTGAATAATTTAGTAACTTTATTTCGTAAATATATTTTTCCTAAGGAGAAAACTGTATGATCATCTTTATATTCATTCAGACTTGATGGTTGTGTTGTAAAAAATTCTTGGGCATCTGAAGAAAGATTTCATATAATTTACTGGTGTAAAATATAGTAAGATGTGAATATACAAAAATGTAATTTTTTGAAGTTGTATATGGTACAAGTGACATATACATAAAACTTAGAACTATAATTTATAAGTACTTCGGGGTTTAAAAATCAGTATGCCTATTTAGAAAGATAGTATATATAAATGTACTGAATTTTATTTATTCAGGCTAATTTTTCCCATATTCATTAATTTTAGATTTTGTGACAACAGCAGAAGACAGATCTCTGAGAATCTGGAAACATGGGGAATGTGCTCAAACAATCCGACTTCCAGCTCAGTCTATATGGTGCTGCTGTGTGCTGGACAATGGTGACATTGTGGTTGGTGCGAGGTATTCACTTTCTAGTCAATCAATCAATAATATGTGTCTAGGCCTTAGGTAGGGTGCACAGAGATAAGCCATAGAATTTCAGGTGAACCGGGGAGATCACAGGCACATTTGTGTTACTAAACAAAACAGTAGTAGGTATAACAGCTTTTGCATTAGTGATACATGATATATTACATTAATATTGTATTACAGGTTGTACAGTTGAAACTTGAAATGAGAGAAATGACAAATTGGTGTGGGCAAACCATTTGGAGAAGAAATTTGAATTGGGTTTTGAAAGATAATGAATAAAAACAGCAAAGAAAGTTTCTATCAGAAATAGAAGTACAAGTAAAGTGTGGCATGGGACCCAGAGTGATGTGTGTGGGAGATGAAGGAAAATGGTGGAGGACCAGTTGTAGGGAGCAGTGGATGATAGTGGAAAGATGGTAGGATGGGGCTTAATCATGAAGAACCTGGAATGCCCAGCATTTGTTAGATTCAGTGCTTGGGGTTAAAGGGTTATAGCTCTTCAGTAAGAAGTGGTGAACAAAACTTAGGAATTATTAAATATGTAGGTTAGATTTAACTAGTAGTGACAATGGACAGGAAACCAAATTAAAAAGCAACTGTAGGAGTGGGATGTAAAGTTATGAAATATTATTACCCCCACAGTATTAATAGATAAAAGACAAAAAAATGAGATAATGCAGAGGGAAAATGATCAGAAAGGGGATGAAAGAAAAGGATAAAGTTTCAAAGTTTGAATGAGTAGAAGTCCACGTTAATAAAAATGGAGAAGTGCCAGAACGTCTAGTGAGAAAGGTGATAACCTCCTGGGATCTGTGCTGTTTAGTCACACTCAGGCATTTGGACTGGATCCCAGTGTAACAGCTGGGACCGCAGATCAAGATTGGCATCAGACTTCCAGAGACCAGGGATAGGGCATCTGAGAGAAGAAACAGAAGGGAAAGAGCAGTACTAAAGGCTGAATTTGTGATACACTGTGGATAGAGAAAGAAAAGCCAGTAGCCGAAAACAGAAAAAACAATCCAGATGTTGAAATTCAGACTTGGAAAAAAGAGATTTTGGAGGCCAGTTGTGATCAGTGTCAGTGAGTACATGAGGGGTTAGGGAATGAAAAGTTAGAAAAGCTTTTGGATTTGCTTTGAACGATGTTAGTAGTGACTTTTTTGACATCACATTTTGATAGAAAAAGGTAGTAAGAGGAGACAAAGACTTTTTTGAAGAAATGGATAAAGGAAAGGATCACAGGCTACCCTGGCATTGAAGGCAAGAGGAAAAAGAGAGCGGCAGCCGTAAGAGAACGGGGTCTACTAAAGCACGTGTGTTTCACTCCTTGGCTGGGTCAGGGTCGATATGTTGGTTTAGTTATTTTCACCCTAAACTTATTTAAAGTTGAAGAAAAATAAATAAAGTGATAACATTTGCTGTGGGTAGAAGGTTAAGTAAGAAAGTTCACTATAGAGCTGAGTGAGATTAATACAGTTGAAAGTGGGTAACTTGCCTCCCTCACCACAAAATTTTGAAAAGAGAAATTATGGAAACCAAGTCATTTTCCCAAGAATAGAAATTGGGCCTGCCATCTAGTCCAGAGGTAAAGCTGTTTTGTTTTTTTTTTTTTTCTTTTTTGGGGGTAACATTGCTAATTAATGGAATAGCAAGGACAGGCTCCATGTGTTTCTAATGAATGGATATCGAGCATCTAGTATTTTCTAAGCCTTATGTTGGGCATTTGAGCCCTTTGTAAGTGAAACAGTTCACCACTCTTCTGTATACCGTAATACCTGTGTAATACTGACTTTGAAAGTGTATGCTATATCTGTAGATTTTTGTGATGGTAAATATTTAATTTGGAATTGAAAATTGTCTTAAATATATATCTCTTTGTTCTTTGTCAGTAACTTTTTTCTTAAAAAGTCTTTTTTCATCCTTTCTGTTGCTTTAGAAAGTAGAGAGTAGTGTGCTGAAATCAGCATAGTTCTATATTCAGCAATAAATATGCAGTAACATTTTTCATATTCACATATACAGATTATTTTTGCTTTGGCTCTTTTAAGTGTGATAATGTTAATACATTGTGGTAATGACTTAAAATCAGTTTCTGTTTCATTACAGTGATGGTATTATTAGAGTGTTTACAGAATCAGAGGATCGGACAGCAAGTGCTGAGGAAATCAAGGCTTTTGAAAGAGAACTCTCTCAAGCAACCATTGATTCCAAAACTGGTGACTTAGGGGACATTAATGCTGAGCAACTTCCTGGGAGGGAACATCTGAATGAACCTGGTAAATATTTCAGTGTATCTAAAGGAGAAGGTGATGGCAACCCACTCCAGTACTCTTGCCTGGAAAATCCCATGGACGGAGGAGCCTGATGGGCTGCAGTCCGTGGGGTCGCGAAACGTAGGACACGACTGAGCGACTTCACTTTGACTTTTCACTTTCATGCATTGGAGAAGGAGATGGCAACCCACTCCAGTGTTCTTGCCTGGAGAATCCCAGGGACAGCGGAGCTTGGTGGGCTGCTGTCTATGGGGTCGCACAGAGTCAGACATGACTGAAGCGACTTAGCAGCAGCAGTAGTAAAAAACGTTACCATGTTTGACTTTTGGAATAATGAGTGACAGGAAAAAAAGATTGTTTCAAGTCATTCAGTATTATTTTCATTGCCAGGCGCCAATTTCTGAGAATTTTTATTATGCATAATCACAATGAGAAACCATATTCTTTTTGCCTCTGCCTCATCGTTTTAAAGACTTTGAGCTAAGTTCCCCATAAACAGGAATCTTTTTTTCAATACTTAGTTCATATATATGGTAGGTGTTCAGAAGTCACTCATTTAATAACTTTTGGTTGACTTGATTCTCTGAGAGGCTGTATAGACTAAAAATGAGTTTAAATAATGCAATATCTGCTTAATGAGTTAGGCATCATTTGAGCTTAAAATTAGGACAGTGGTTGTCTCAAATGAAACTTTGTGTTGGATGGATCCATGATCCCTTGATCCATGGATCCCTGGGGGTTCTGAGATCCTTTCAGGATATCCATATGGTCATAACTAGTTTTGTAATACAAAAATGTTATTCGACTTTTAACACTGTGTTAACATCTGCATTTATGGTATAAAAGCAGTGGTGGGTAGAACTGCTGGCTCCTTAGTACACAGATCAAGGCAGTGGCACCAAACTGTTCAGGTAGTCATGGTGTTGTTCACTGGCATGCAGTTGTTGTTTTTAAGAAAAAATGCATCTGCTCTTAAGAATGTTCCTGAAAAAGCATTAAAAATTGCATTTTGGCCCCTTAGTACACGTCTTTAACGTTCTGGATGACAAGATGTAAAGTACATCTACAGTATACCAGAGCATCACATGCCTCTGGGATAGGTACTTCTGCAGTCATTGGAGTTGCAGGCTGAACTTTCCCTTTTTTCATGGAATGCCACATTCATTTCAAAGAACAGCTGTAGTTATTCAGATTTAGGTATTTGGCAGGCCTTTTTTGGAAAATGAATGGAATGAGCATGTCACTTTAAGGAAAACAATTGATAGTATTTGTTGCCAAAGATAAAATTCAAACTTCCAACTGAAAATTGAAATTTTGAAAGACTTGTAACATCAGTGGTAAACAAATGCGACTTTTTAATATTGAATAATAAAATGTGTAGTCGTATGGAAGATCTGCATAGATCAGTGATTTAATCAGTGTTTTCCAGATGACCAGTTTGTGGTCTAACAGAATCATAAATGAGTAAAAGAACTGTTCATGAGTTTGATGGACCAATGGATTTTAGTATAATAAAGCATGACAAGTTCATTTATATGATTTTAGATTCTAAAGTTGTAACCTTTTAGGATTTGCCCGTGTAGAATATCCACATTTTTCTGAAATGGCTATTAGATGAGTCCTCTCTTTTCAACTGCATTATCCTTGTGAGGTGGGATTTTCTTGATATACTTCAACCACACAACAAATTACAAAGGTTAAATGCAGTGGCAGGTATGATAATCCAGCTCTCTTCCATTAAGAGAGACGGTAAAGAGATTTATGAAAACGTACAACAATTCCAGTCTTCTTACTAAATTTCTAAACTAATTTTTCATTAAACTATTACTTATTCAACATCTAATGGATCTACTGGGCTTCCCTCGTGGCTCAGTGGTGTAGAATCTGCCTACCAATGCAGGAGACGCAAGTTCAATCTCTGGGTCCAGAAGATCCCCTGGAGAAGGAAATGGCAATCTACTCCAGTACGTTTGCCTGGGAAATCCCATGGACAGAGGAGCCTGGTGGGCTATTGTCCATGGGGTCACAAAAGACTCAGAGACGGCTTAATGACTAAACAACAACAACAAAGAGATCACTTATGTTTTCCATGAAGTAAATATATTTTTTATTCTTCTCGTTTTTAATTTCAAATTCAGTAAATCAACTGATACAACCCATATAAAAAAATTTCTTTGAGTTTCTGAAACCAGAGTTTGAATACGTTCATATCATTTCATGTTTTTAATATTCTTATAGTTCTTTGCAAAAATGTAATCTTTTTGTCCATACATAATACACATTCAGTAAATATTTACTAGGTACTTACTGTGTGCCTGGCATTGTTCTAAACTCTGCAGAATACAGATTATTTTCTCACAAATTTATACTCTATAGGAGGAGGCAGATAATTAAAAAGTAAGTAGATATACAAGTATGTCAGATAATGATAAATTCTATGGGAAAAGTAAAGCAGGAGTTGAGTTTTAATAAAAAACAAAACAGGAGTTATAAATTCAGTGGTCAGGAAATGTATACTACTTAGGATAGCACTAGTTGCTATAACAGATAAATCCTAAAATCTCAGTGGCTTAACACAAGAGAAGGTTTATTTGTTGTACATTTAGAGTTCAGTTGATGACAGGGTGTCCTGGAGTATGTACTCCTCTGAGTTATTCAGGTACCCAAGCTGAAATCACCATCTTCAGCAGGTGCTTGCAGGGTCTCCTTGGTTATAGACATTCAGTCACTAGATAGTATAAGAGGGGAGGGTAGAAAATGATGGACTAGGTTTGGAACCAGCATATATCATACCCTGAAGCTGAAACTCCAATACTTTGGCCACCTGATGCGAAGAACTGACCCATTGGGAAAGACCCTGATGCTGGGAAAGATTGAAGGTGGGAAGAGAAGGGGAGGACAGAGGATGAGATGGCTGGATGGCATCACCAACTCAATGGACATGAGTTTGAGTAGGCTTGAAGAGTTGGTGATGGAAAGGGAAGCCTGGCGTGCTGCAGTCCATGGGGTTGCAAAGAGTCCAACACAACTAAGCGACTGAACTGAACTGATACCACACCCACCCAGATTCCCCTGACCATTACTCAGTATGTAATCTTGGGACTCCATTGGAATAGGAGCAGGAATTTCTAGAGGACAGCTAGGTGCCTCTGCCACTGAAGGCCTTGTGAGAATGTGACTTTCAGGTAAAGTTCCTAAGGAGGCTCAGAAGCAAATCTTGCCAACATCTGTGTGGAGAATATAATAAGCACAGTAAACAGCCAGTGTAATAAGACTCTAGGGGGCTCCAGGGCCTATAGTAGGAGGCCATTGAATCAGTCCAACTAAGAAATACCGGTGGCTTGTACCAATAGGTAGCATTGGAGATGGTGAGAAGAGTTAATTGTTCTAGCTATATTTTAATGATAGAGCTGATGGAATTTGCTGTAGGATTAGAGTTGAGATAAAGGAATCACTCTTCTACTCTTTTTGGCCTGATCAGCTAGAAGAATGGAGAATCATCTACTGAAATGAAGTATTGTCAGAAGATATTTATTAATAAAACTCATTTTATTTTTGATTAGCCAGCCACTTTTTTAGTAGCTATTAAATAAACCATCCTTTATTTAATAGAGTTTCCTTTGAAGCATTTTCTTTTTGACCATTTTCTAGTAGAATTATGCTTTAAAATATTTTGTTTAATATTTTAGATATAAACTGTAACATTACAAATTTTCAGTCTGAATGTTTGTAAGTTTTACTCTGCCATTCTCTGACTCACACAGTTTTTATTTTAAGGTACTAGAGAAGGACAGACTCGTCTGATCAGAGATGGAGAGAAAGTCGAAGCCTACCAGTGGAGTGTTAATGAAAGGAGGTGGATAAAAATTGGTGATGTTGTTGGCTCCTCTGGTGCTAGTCAGCAAACGTCTGGAAAAGTTTTATATGAAGGGAAAGTATGTCAAGTTCTGCTTTCTAATTACCATTATCTTAAAGCATTTGACAAATTAATGGTTTTGTTTCCCTTTCCCCATGCTAATAAAATTGTCTTTGGTTTTTGACATTTAAAAACACATTTCAATGGGGAGATTCTCTCTCAGTCTTTGAGTAGTTTTTTTTTTTTTTTTTAAGTATCTTTACATGCAGAGAGAACTCCTTTTGTGATGGATGCCTTGGCCATGATTTGCCTTTTGGTAGTTAGATGCATAAGCTATTCCTGACCATTTTGGGTTTGGCACTTCTGTGCCGCATTTCATCTCATGCTCCATGCCTAGCTATATTTAACTTGACAGGCCAAGAGTGACCCTGCTGGGCTGTGCTTATAATGCCGGCATGTGTTTTATGAACATGTTTTCAACAGCTAACACTTTTGGCCTTGGGATCAGCTAATTGCCAACCAATCTTTGGTTTTACAGTTCATGTGTTGTCATTATCCATCCCCTAAGTCTACTCCAGAGAACTACCATTCTTACAGCACATGCAGATGGTTGCTATTAATCATTATCTGTCTAGTAGAAGTTTTAACATTGTACTTTGGAGAAAGTTTAACACTATCATTATTAAAATAACTCTGTGTTCTATATGTCTTTAATATATATGAACAGACAGTAATCATTTATCTCCTTATTATATTCCCATTTAAGGAGTTTGATTATGTTTTCTCAATTGATGTCAATGAAGGTGGACCATCATATAAATTGCCATATAATATCACTGATGATCCCTGGTTAGCTGCATACAACTTCTTACAGAAGAATGATTTGAATCCTATGTTTTTGGATCAGGTGGCTAAGTTTATTATTGATAACACAAAAGGTCAAATGTTGGGACTCGGGAACACCAGTTTTTCAGATCCTTTTACAGGTAAGTTAGGGTTTGTATTAAGTCTTATATATTAATACTCCCATCAGTGTTGATTATCTTTTGCGTGTGTGTGTGTATTTATATTTAAACACCTATTATGATTAACTATTTTAAAAAAAGATCTACAGCATATTTATATTTTTGAGCTTCAAATTATATAGTAATTTTGTATTTATAGAAATCATTATAAATTGTTCTTTTTCAACAATACAGCCACACTGTAAACTAGATAAAATTAAGAAACTAATTCAGCCATTTGAAATGAAAAGAAACTTGTAAGTTCCTTCATGTTACTGCTTCATGTTATTTTGGTGAAATTTATTGAATAGAAATTCTGTTTTTACATGGGGCTAAACTGGTTAGTTATGCATCAAGTCTAGAACTGAACTGTGGGTAATTTTAGTGTATGTGTTATTTGTATTCGTCATGTTCATTTTAAGTCACTTGTTTATTACATAGTATACAGTGTGTTTCAAGGGTTATAAATGGGATTAGGTTTTCATGCCAGGAGTATTATAACCCCAGTAGTATTAGTCTTGAGTCCTCGAGTGGGGTTTAATTCTAGAAGTGTTAGCCTGAGTTCTAGGCCCCAGAAACCAAGGCTATGGTACGGCAGGAAATACAATTCTCCCTCCTGTCTTAAATATAGGGCCAGCCCTAAATAAAATTTTGAAATTGACGCTTTATTATTAAATGGGTTCCTGTCATTTCGGACCCCATCTTTCATGTGCTGGTGTTCTTCCTTTTTACAAGGGTTGCACATTCTGTTCTTGTCTCAGATCTTTTTTTTTTCTTCTTCCCTCACAGACGCTTCATGCTCCTAAATCATCTCTCCTTCTAGTTCAAAATTCTATTGTTCATTCACATCATAGAGCTAATCTCAGCTGCATGTTGATTTAAACAGAGGTATCAGACTGAATCACTACAGAACTATAAATAATGGAACCCTCCCAGATGGGCTTGACAGAAAAAGGGAAAACAAAGCTTATATCTGTATATTTCTGATTGGAATATCAGCCTACAGTACAAAAGAGTACTGTATTGTATAAGCTGTCTTGTGGGATAGATAGAGGACAGATGTTAAAGCAGTTGTCTGTATCTGGAAATCTAACAGTCTCCCCTTTTTTGCTCTTCTGAAACTCTTACCAGCATCCTCAGATATATCTTTGGTAGATGCCTCCAATTATTTCCTTAGAGATACTAACAAAACCTACTCACACACACCACACATTTGTAAAGAAATAAATGGGAAATCTGTTTCCTTTGTAGCACTCATCCCCTTTGTAATTTTCTTCTCCAGTAGGTTGTAAGCTTCAGTGGATACAAGCAATCTTGTTCCCTGCTGGATCTCCACACTGAATGTACTATTTGACACATGAATTAATGAACCTGGAGGTTCTCTAAAAGATGAACATTTGCTGCCTGTGGTTTTGATAGCAACAACAGCAGGAATTCTAGTGAATTTGTATAGGAATAGAAACTGATTGTATGGTATATTATTTCGGTCAGAGACCAACTGCAATTTATCTTTTTATATTTGAATTCCTAGTCATTTTACTATTTAAGTGCAGAAACTAAGATATAATAAAAAGTATTAAAGTTAACAAAAACAAAACTTAGAGAATCGCTGAAATTTCAGTTTTTTACTAACCAATTGTAAGACTTCTGATGATAACTCCTCTTATTCTGTCTTTTGTTGCCTTGCTCTTTTTTTTCCACACTTAGAGTCTTCTGATGTAAGCAGTGTGCTATTTATGAAAGTCAGAATTTTGACATGCTTCAGATTTTCCTTTGTTTACATGCATAGGTGGTGGTCGGTACGTTCCAGGCTCTTCATCAGGATCTTCTAACACCCTTCCTGCAGCGGATCCTTTTACAGGTGGGAAGCAGTTTTGAACAATATGTCTTTCTTCCTAAAATGTGTAATATTTTGCATTCTGTAGCTTAACATTTTGAAGATATTATCCAATAACTGGTAATTCCCTTATCGATATTCCCAATTTTTATGAATCTCCTTTTTAACTTCCTTTTTTTCTTTTTCCTTGAGTACTTTTCTAGCTTTCCCTCCTGACTTTTAAAAACATATTATTAAAACTCATCATTTACTCCAGTGGTCCTTCCTAAAAGGAGAGCAGTGTCATTAAAAGCCTAGATTTTAGAGTCAGACAGACCTTGGTTCAAAATCTGGCTCTACCACTTATGAGAAGTTGGCAAGTTACTTAACCTATCTGAGCCTATCTTTTTTATCTGTGAAATTAGATAATAGGGGAATCCACCACCCAAGACACAGCATGAGTGCTGTCACTGGCGAGATGCTACTGATCATGAGCAGAGAAGGAGCCATGTGAGTCCTGGATGTTGGATGGAGCAGTGCAGTCAAGAAGTTTGGCCAGGCACATTTTGCCTTTAGCATGGAAGGAGACAGTCCACCCTGCTACCCAGGATTAGTCTTCCTAATCTAAATTATTAATGGCCTTCATGAAGCCCTGGAAGTGTTGGTGTAGCTCTTCAAAGTGACTTTATTTACCAAAGGTATGCATGCCTCAGCATCAACACTACTGGAAAAAAATTGGACTTTAATGCAACTGAAGAAATCTCTGTTTTCAGAATAGCATTTGATGTATTTTATGATGCTATTGTTGGATCTTCAGCCAGAGTTCCTGGACAATGTACCAAATTTGGGAAGAGATTCGTAGCATTTATGGTATCTATTGGTCCTGCAGACTTAGTACTGGGAGCTCTAAAAGTGATACCGTATGGTCCTATCTAAACCATAGAAGGGACCAACATGCAACCTTGGGTCATATCCTGAAGCTGTGAACTGCTCTCAGTAGGCTTCCCTTCTCCAGAGAATGCATTGGTGGCCCAGATGCAAATAGCTCTACCCTGTACAGTGTACCAGTGTACTGCAGAAACCAACTATCAAGCTAAATGTTGTGATAGCATGATGGCTATTAAGGAAGTCTTTGGTGACCCTGAAAAGATAGTAAAGATCTGAAGAGTAGATCAGATGATCACTTTCTCTGTCGGCATACTCGGGCACAGTGATGCCCTGAAACTTAGAACAACAGAGTTCCTGAATCTCATTAGCACCTCTTTTTGGAACAGAAAGACTATTATACCAAGCTTCAAACAGTACCAACAAAGTCAAGAGACCAACTGGGGCCATCGTAACTGGAGCATGTCTCACTGTTGCACAATATCAATAACTCAGAAGATTCACTGATTATGGAGATATGCAAGATAGCATACTAAAAGTCCAGGAAAATTCTGAAGTAATAGGTTAACTGAACCACAGTTATCAAAAGATAGATAACAACATTTCCATATTGAGATGTTATAAAAAATCCTGTAGTTCATACAAAGTGTTTAGCAAAATGCCTGGAATATATTAATAATATTTAAGCCCTCGATGTATGTTAGCTCTTATTATTGTTGATGTTGTCCCTCCAGTTTTACCAATAGCCCTGGGGCCAGGAGAATTCTGCATCTTACTTACAACTTAAGGTCAATCTTAATTCTTTTTTTTCCTCTTATTTATAGGATGCTTATTTAAGTTAGTTATTGCAAGGTCCCACCCACAAAAATTCTGATACACTACATTAGTGAGGAGGTTAAAAATACTTATAATCTGATCCCTTAGCCAGGAATTCTGATTAAGGGGTCTTTTGTTTGTTTGTTTTTGACTGTGCTGGGTCTTCATTACTGTCCATCGGCTTTTTCTAATTGCGGGGCTCTGGGGGCTCCTCTCTAGCTGCTGTGCACAGGCTTCTCCTTGCAGTGGCTTCCGTGGCAGATCACGCTGGGCTCTAGGGTGTGCGGGGCTCCAGTGATTGTGGCACATGGGCTCGTGGTTGCAGCAGCTCCCAGGCTCTAGAAGACAGACCCAGTAGTTGTGGCACATGGGCTTAGTTGCTCCATGGCATCTTCCATGGCATATTAGTTGCTCCATGGACATCAAATCGATATCCCCTCCATTGCAGGACCACCAGGGAAGACCCTGATTAAGTGGTCTTGGATGTGGTTTGCTGTTTAGGTAGTTTTAAAAGCTCCCTCCCTATTGGTTTCTAAAATGAAGCTAATTTGGAGTACCACTAAGCATTTTTGGGCAGGCCCTGGGAGTCTGCATATTGATCCAGTGACTCTCATTCAAATTGGTCTGAAAACCACATTTGGCACATTCTGCCTCATAATGGCTTGGGCAAAGTATTCAGCCTTCCTTTTCTAAATTTGTATGAATAACAATGATACCTAATTAATATTTAAATGAATTCCTGCATATAAGATACTTAGCTTGCTAGCCAGCATATCGTGAAAACTCAGCAAATCCACTTACTCTGTGTTCTACATTATTTTAATGAATCCCGTTCACCTTTGTAGTTTTGTTTGCTTTTTCTGTATCTGTTGCACTGGTTATACCAACTCCTGAATGTTAAAATCAGAGGGGCTAGAATAATAAGTAGCTCATCTTTCTTCTTCCCACAAAAGCTAATCCAGGACTCTGAACATCTCCAAATTCTGCTGATCTCTATTCTCGTTTTTCCTGTTTCTTTCTTTCCATTGTCAGTAAAAGCAGCTACAAGTATTCTCATCTGTGAGACTGGGCTATTATCATAGTATCTCTGACTCTTACCTAGTTTTTTTTCCATTTGTCTTATATGCCAGCTAATCCTGTATCTATATTTCAACAGAATAGTGCCCACATTTCATAATGGAAACTAGTGACTTTCTCTCCAGTCTAATAGCCTTTCTAATTCATTAAACTTCTATAATTATAGTATATAAGGCATGTAATTACTTGAGGATAACTTCCCTGGCTAATTTTATTGGAATCTAGCTACATGCCTGACACTATTCTAAGCATTTTGCTGTATTAAATTTACTACCTATTTATTAAGCCCGTTTATTAAGATGTCATTCTGAAAGTGTAACTAATAATGAGAATAAGTCATTCTGTGTAAAGAAGGAGCAGTTTGAACTTTAGTGTAATTTGCCATTACCCTGTGCTTACTATGAGTATTATTGCATTTTAGGTGGTGGTCGGTATGTACCAGGCTCTGCAAGTATGGGAACTACCATGGTTGGAGTTGATCCATTTACAGGTACACACTTTTCACTTCCTTTTCTTGTTTTTAGATTTTTAAAATTCATTAGAACTTTTATGTAATAAAAGTTTAAGAAAATTGGCATCTTTTTCTTGTGGAAAACATTTTATACAGTAAATCAAGACCAAACTTTTGACCTGACTTTTTGAGTGTTCTTAGAATTATGTCATTACTGCATGCTGGAATCATCTGGGTAGCTTAGAAAAAGTCCTTCAGCCTCATCCTCAGTGATGCTCACTTGATTTAACATTGCTCTGAGTTGAGGTCTTAGCAAGGGTAGTTTTATAATTTTCTCATATGCAACCAGGATGGAAAAGTGCTGTTCTGTGTTAAGGCTAGTTTCCTCACTATCGTTATCAAAGTCTTAGTTTGTTCCCATCTCTTCCCCTTCATTCTTACATAATGTGTTTAGAATGTTATTTACTGTATTACACGTTGAGAGGACTCAGAAAAGAATTTGCTTTTACCATTTAGGCCTGGAATATTTGGCTTTCCCTGGAGAAAGTTTTTTTTTATTCTTAGTATCTAGCATAGACCCCAACACATCTTACTTGTTCATCATTGTTGAATATATGCAGGCATGCTTTTTCCCTCTGTATTGGCTGCCAGTAAAATCCAGAACTGAAGTTTGTGGTTCACCTCTTGAAAGTTTGAAAGATTTCTTGGCATATTTATTTCCCTATTTATTATTTTTTAAAATTTATTTGATTGAAGTATAGTTGATATACAGTGTTGTATAACTTCTGCTCTATAGCAAAGTGATCCAGTTATATATCAATTTATGTTCTTTTTCATATTCTTTTCCATTATGGTTTATCACCCTAGTGGAATTATTGAATATAATTCTTTTGTATTGAATAGGACCTTGTTTATCCATTCTGTATCATTCTCTACCTGTTTATTATTTTATATGAGAAATATAGAGAATATATGTGATGTTATTAAGCATAATAACAAATTCATAAACCCACCACTCTACTTGAGAACTAACTTGGAATATGATTTTGTAAGCTATATTTTCATTGCAAAAGTAACGTTGGCTGGCAGTATTGAAGTTTAACTTAGTGATTAATTAAGATTAAGGACTCGAGTGAGAATGCTTTGACTGAAGTCTCAGTTCCACTACTTTTTATGCGTTTTACCTTGAGCACGTCATTTTGTTTCTGTGCCCATCTTTTTCTCATTTGCAAAATTATATCTGCTTTCTAGAGTTAAGAGTTTAAAATTATAAAATATATATATAAATAATTTTCTATGGAATAAATGCTTAGTAATGTTAGTTGTACCTGTTACACTATAAAAGAGTCTTAAAGTTTACAATATTTCCTCCCATTTTTCAGAAATTAAAGTCTTTTAACAGTTTTTATATGCTGAACCTTTATCTAAGCCATTGTCATCTCTCACCTACACTACTGAAACCCTGGCCTCTGAATTGGTCTCACAGTGGTCCTCTGTTTATGCCCCTCCCATGATTCAAGCACTGTAATAGCTCCCCACTGACTGTTTTCTCTTGCCTTGAGTCATATTCCTTTCCCTCTTTTCTGCCATACTGACCTGCTTCGGTGTCTTGAGCGTGGCATGCTGTTTTCTGCCTCAAGAGTTCAGTACATATTGTTCTCCTTTGGAATATTTGCACCTTTTGCATTGCTATTTAGACCACTAATTGTTGTTTGGCATTTCCCCTCCTTTTTCTTTTTTATTTAATTTTGCTATATAGTATTTCCTAAGTAGTATTTCCTAAATGACCTTAGTGAAACTTCCTGGACACGCATATATGCCTCTTGCTAGATTCTCTACTCTGTCATAAGTTCTCAATGCATCCTGTACTTTTCCTCCAGAGACTTCATTGTACTTAATTGTTTGGATGATATTTGATTTGCAATTTCCTTACCACATGTAGACTCTTAACAATCAGGAGTACAGGCAGTGTCTTTGATCATGTCAGTAAATATTTTATCTTTGGAAGCAATTAGAATTAATTTTGTGCACTTAACTCATTCTTCATTTATCTACCTTCCCCCTTTCTACTTAATTCTAACATACTCAGAAGATGAAAATGTTTTATTCACATTTTTGCACAATACCTTAATTTTACATCAGAACAAAAACATTGTATAAATTATGATTTGAAATGAAAGTAAGACATAAATTAGATTTAAATTATATTTTAGTTGAATTAGCTTCATTTAACTTTACTTACTGAGTTTTCATCTGGTGGCTATGTTTTGTTCATCATCAGTTACAGAGTTAGTGTTACTATAATGGAGATTTAAGAAGTAAATACATATTCCCTTCAGGAACTTACAACTTGGGAGGGATTTATGAAAATGATTAGAGAAAATGACAGTGCATACTACATCATTTGGAATGAGAAGAGAGAGATCAGTATGCCTAGAGAAGGAGGAACTGGACAGTTTCATAATTATTCTGTATTCTTTGATCTTTTAAAAACTTTTAATTTAGATTGAATCTTAAAAATATGAGAGAAATAGAAAATATGCAATGGAAAGGCTTTGTTTTGCATTTAAGCTCCCTTTCCCAAAACAAATTATTATATGAACAAATATATGTAATATATAAAATCTTATAGATGTGTTTTCTTTCTGTTTTTTTTTTTTTCTGAAGTTGGTTATTATTTTATTGCATGCACTGAATAGTTATATATCTCTAATTTTGATGACAAAAGTCAGAAAAATCTTGCTTTTGGCCACTGAATGATTTTCACCTTCTATTCTGTAAACAGGAAACAGTGCCTACCAATCAGCTGCATCTAAGACAGTGAATATTTATTTTCCTAAAAAAGAAGCTGTCACTTTTGACCAAGCAAACCCTACACAAATATTAGGTAAGTTTATTTTTTACATTTATTTATTTTTTAGGTGGAAGATAACTGCTTTACAATGTTGTGTTGGTTTCTGCCATACATCCACATGAATCAGCCATAGGCATACATATGACCTCTCCCTCTTGAACCTCCTTCCCACCTCCCTCCCCACCTCACCCCTCTAGGTTGTCACAGAGCACCAGGTTTGAGCTCACTGCATCATACAGCAAATTCCCACCAGCTATCTATTTTCCGTATCATAATGTGTATGTTTCAATGCTACTCTCTCTCTTCATCCCACCCTCTTCTTCTCCCACTGTGTCTCCATTGCTGCCCCGCAAGTAGGTTCATTAGTATCATCTTTCTAGATTCCATATATATGCATTAATATACCCTAATAGCTCAGTTGGCAAAGAATCTGCCTGCAATGCAGGAGACCCCGGTTCAATTCCTGGGTTGGAAAGATCCTTTGGGGAAGGGATAGGCTACCCACTCCAGTAATCTTGGGCTTCCCTGGTGGCTCAGCTGGTAAAGAATTCGCCCACAATGCGGGAGACCTGGATTCGATCCTTGGGTTGGGAAAATCCCCTGGAGAAGGGAAAGGCTACCCATTCCAGTATTCTGACCTGGAGAATTCCATGGACTGTATAGTCCATGGAGTTGGAAAGAGTCAGACACGACAGAGTGACTTTCACTTTCATACAACATTTAGGAAAGTGTATTTTAATTAAATACTTTTCTCACATATCCACAGATTCTGAGATGCTCTCTCAAGGCTGTTTCTCTCCTAAGCATATGCTGGGAACCAGGTGCTTACATGATAGAGATTTGTATTTTGGTATTACACAACTGAGTCAACTAAAAATATACAACCTGATAATGGACATTAATACTTTATAAGAAACCTTACACAAATCTAAGTAAATACTTTTTGATGACTTTACTGAGAAAAAAATATTAAAGGGGGAAAATATCAGTCCTATCCCCTAAATTCTGTTTTCAGAAAAGAAATAATGAAAACGAATCAGCAAAGCATTTAAAAAGCAAAGATCTTGTCTGTAAATCTGAAACTGCTCAGTTGGCTTTGATTAGTTTTTCTGTTAATTTATTTTCCTCCAAACAAAATTACTAGGTTTTTCTTTTTCTTTGCTTCTGACTAGGTATCACTAACTCTGTTTGCCGCAAAGATTATGGTGAACGTCTATTGAGATAACATACATATCTGAATATATGACAGTGGTGTTACTGTTTTGGGGGGGTGTTGTTTTGCTTTGTTTTATTTTTTGTCATTATTTTTCATAACATCTTTATAAAAATCATAGGTCTTTTCTTAATTGCTTTTTTTTTTAACAATAAGGAAGTATATACACACTTTTAGGCAACTTGTCATTTTTAAACTCTTGCAGAGATCTAAAAGATCTCTTACTTTTTGCATTCCCTAAATAAGATTTGTTTTAATACTCTGTTAAACAGCTTTTAATGCCAAAGAATAATGAAACAGATCAAGTTTCCAGTTACAAATGGTAAAAATTTTGAAATTTTAACTTCTTTATTCTTTGAGATAAAGATTTTTAACGAAATAGATGACTCAAAGTAACATTAATGATGACGAGGATGCTGATATTGAAGTTGCATGTGAAGAGTTTGAAAGACATTGTTTCATGAAATGTGAATATGGTGGGAAGGGCAATATTTCCATTAAACATGCTTAAATAATTTGATGTCAAATGTACAGATGGAACTAAGTCAGTGAATTAAGTATAAATACACATTTAGCTTTCTGACAGGGCTTCCCAGGTGGTGCCAGTGGTAAAGAACTCGCCTGCCAGTGCAGGGGATGCAGGAGACATGGGTTCAGCTCCTGGGTTGGGAACATCTGGAGGAGGGCATGGCAACCCACTCCAGCATTCTTGCCTGGAGAGTCCCATGGACAGAGGAGCCTGGCAGGCTACTATCTATAGTGTCGCAAAGAGTCAGACACAACTGAAGCAACTGACATGGATGCACACAGCTTTTTGACTATATCATTGGCAGTCATAGAAATTGATGTAAATTGGCTAAAAGTTATAAATTTTCTCAGTGAGAAAGTAGGGGATTGACTTATATGTGCTATCTAATACTGCTTTGAAAAGCATTTAAAATGATAACAAATATAGTATACTTAAAAATTTACTCAAAACAAAAACTTAGAAGATCTTAGAGGATAAGAAATCATCACAGTAACCTTTCTTTTTCTATACTGTACTTAGCTTAAAAATACTCACAGGCCTTATTTTATGGTCTTTGATAATTGCTGTGAAAAATCTCATCTTCCCATGGTGTATAATAGCATATTCTTATTGAAAATGTTGGCATTTATGTATTATGTGTGGCTAATTACAGTTAGAGAATACTGACGGTTTGGATTTGGTTCTAGGTAAACTAAAGGAACTTAATGGAACTGCATCTGAAGAGAAGAAGTTAACTGAGGATGACTTGGTACTTCTTGAAAAGATACTGTCTCTAATATGTAATAATTCTTCAGAAAAACCCACAGCCCAGCAACTTCAGATTTTATGGAAAGCTGTTAACTGGCCTGAAGGTACAAAAATTACTTTTAAAAATGTAACCAGGAAGCAGAGAGTGTATCTTTTTATTTCTATCCATACTACTGGTGTTTTTAGATTAAATAAAAGTTAAGGTGGTAGTTGAAATTTGCATTGAGAAAAACTTTACAGGATTCACTGTACCACTCTAGTCCATAATCTTCTCTGGTCATATACCATATGAGAATCTGAAGGTAGTGTGATAATCCCCACACACGGACCATTTTGTACACTCTTCCAGAGCATTTGTGAATCCCCTGCAAGTCATCCATGAAACTCTTTGTGAGCTATTTAACCATAGGCTACAAACATTTGCTCCAAGTATTTTTTCTCTTATTTAATTTACTTAATTCTTTTTTATTCCAAAAGCACCCTCTTTCCTGTTGTTTTTTCATATGATTGGTTTATTGGAGGAAAAAAGTCATTTTTCTTGCAGAATGGCCCATGTTTTGAATTGGACTGATTACTCAATGTGTCCGTCTGCCTCTTGTTTTTCATGTTAGACATAGTTAGATTCTGGTTCAGTAGTTTTTTTCAGGTGAGCGTCCTTCGTAAATGATGTTGCATACTACCTTTATATCACAGGGCCCATAATTTCTGCTGTCCTCACTTTCAGTGATAATAAGATTATTTGGAGCATTCGTTCTTATTCAGTTGCTCAGTTATGTCCAACTCTGCAACCCCATTGATTGCCGCATGCTAGGTTTCCCTGTCCTTCACCATCTCCCAGAGTTTGCTCAAACTCATGTCCTTTGAGTCAGTGGTGCCGTTCGGCCATGTCACCCTCTGTCATCCCTTTCTCCTCCTGCCCTCGATATTTCCCAGCATCAAGGTCTTCTCCAATGAGTCAGCTCTTCACATCAGGTGGCCAAAGTTTTGGAGCTTCAACTTCAGCATCAACACCTTCCAATGGTGGCTCAGCTGATAAAAGAATCTGCCTGCAATGTGGGAGACCTGGGTTCGATCCATGAGTTGGGAAGATCCCCTGGAGAAGGGAATGAAGAGAATACTCCAGTATTCTGGCCTGGAGAATTCCATGGACTGTATAGTCCATGAGGTCGCAAAGAGTCAGACACAACTGAGTGACTTTCACTTTCCTTTAGGATTGACTGATTTGATCTCCTTACGGTCCAAAGGACTCTCAAAAGTCTTCTCCAACACCGTAGTTTTAAAGCATCAATTCTTTAATGCTCAGTATGCTTTCAACAGTATGAAAAGAGCATTCATTCACTTGGTGTCTGTCCAGTCCCATAACTGTATATCTCTCCACCAACATATATAAGCATCCTATTAGCATTTGTCAACTAGAATTCTTTTATAAAGAACTTTCCCTCCTCAATTCTTTGGTCTTGTTTTAGGATTTTTTTTTAAAGTGAGTTCCCAATCCTATTTTTTTCACAAGGATTTATTGAATACTCACTGTATGCCAAGCTATCTTAATAATCCAGGAGAGTTACCATATTTTAAAACAGACGTCATCTTACAGCAATAATTACAGCCTCTATAAATATGAAAAATCAGTTAACACAAAATTTAGAAATATATGCAATTTGTAAAGCAGGCATATGATTTTTAACCTGTTTAATTTTTTAACAATAAGTTTCTCTTTTTCACAGATATTGTCTTTCCTGCCCTTGACATTCTTCGGTTGTCAATTAAACATCCCAGTGTGAATGAGAACTTCTGCAACGAAAAAGAAGGGACTCAGTTCAGCAGCCATCTCGTCAGTCTTCTGAACCCCAGAGGAAAGCCAGCAAACCAGCTGCTTGCTCTGAGGACTTTTTGCAATTGTTTTGTTGGCCAGGCAGGACAAAAGCTCATGATGTCCCAGAGGGAATCACTGTTGTCCCATGCAATAGAACTGAAATCAGGGAGCAATAAGAACATTCACATTGCTCTGGCTACACTGACCCTGAACTATTCTGTGTGTTTTCATAAAGACCATAACATTGAAGGGAAAGCTCAGTGCTTGTCAGTAATTAGCACAGTCTTAGAAGTTGTACAAGACCTTGAAGCCACTTTTAGACTTCTTGTGGCTCTTGGGACACTTATCAGTGATGATTCCAACGCTGTACAATTAGCCAAGTCTTTAGGTGTTGATTCTCAAATAAAAAAGTATGCCTCAGTATCAGAGCCAGCTAAAGTAAGTGAATGCTGTAGACTTATCCTAAATTTACTGTAACAGTGGGTTAGGGGACTGAGATTTTAAATTGAGTGTTTTTTTCTTTCACATTTCACATGGCTGATTACAGATGATGAAACAAATGCTGTGGATTAAGTAAGATTTCAGATCCTGTAAAGTGGGGTAGTGGGGAGAGGGGAAACAAAGGAGAAATAAAATTTTTGCACTGATGAACTGTGAAATTTTCCTGTGTAATGTGGGCAGGTTTTTAAGAGCTTTAGAGATAAATTAAGAATGGGCTATGACCACCAACAACACAACTACAGTGGCAGAATTCCCTTACGTTAGCCACCTAGAAGAAAAGGGCTTTTATTTATGTAATCTGCTTTTGCTATTATACTTGTATACCCCAGATTGTTATTTGTTGGTGGTTGTCTTTTATTTAATTTCCACTCTACTCATTTTCATTGCTTGATTCAACAGCACTAAATGATTTCAAAGTCTTGTTTTAGGACAAATGCTTTAGAATTAAAATTAAGTTTGTTACAAATTATTCCATATATTGAGAAGATGTAAAATAATTTCTTCATTTAATTAAGTCGTAAATAGAAAGTTTGTTGAATGGCTTATTTTTAGATGAAGTGAGAGCAAGTTACTAATTTGTTAGGTATTTGAAAGCAAATTTGTTAGGTATCAGTTCAGTCAGATGAAGCCCCAAATTGACTACAAGTTCATGATCCAGTTTCTTTTCCCCTTCACTATTTGGGATAACTTCAGTATTCCAGTTTCAAAAATAATCTGATTGTTTATTTTTGGTTATTTCTATATATCAGAGGGAGTTTGGAATGTGTTAAATATTATCAGGCAGTTGTGCAAGCAAGAGTACATCAAACTGTTATTTGCAAGTCCAGAGACTGTCATAGGAAATTAATATTTTTGAGCCTTTAAACATGGTCCCAGTACTGTGTTGAACACTTCAATATTCAATCCCCAAATCTCCTTAAGTGTAGGATGATGTTATCTCTGTTTTCAGAAGTAAAGATGGTGGGATGAGTCATAATGGAAAAAAGGAAAAGGACATGCCATCCTATACTTCCTGGAGAATGAGTGGGGGAGGAGAGCATATCACAAGGTTGTCTATGAACATCCTTGCAAGTAACACCTAGCAGGAACCAATCTGTTAATTATTAATTTATTGTTTAAGAGGACCTCAGTTTCTTGAGACAAGTTTGACTATTCCTAATCTAAAATAATGAGCATTATTGTCAACAATTATGGTAAATAGAACCATGAATTTCCTGGCTTAATGCCAAATTGTAGTCTAAGAAGAACAATTTTTCCTCAAATAAGGAAGGAAACCATTTTGATTATCTAGATTAATTCAAGGAAAAACTTCTGGAATATCAAAACAGAATGGGTAAAATGTAAATTGAGGGGACATATATTTTGCTAAGTATTAAATTGCCATTTTCTGGTGTGTACCCAGAGTTTAAATATTGTTTGCTGGTTCCGTTAGTAACCCATGCTTTGCTTTTCGCTTAATTGGGATTTAAAGGGTTAAGTCCTGGTTAAATGACTACATTAAGAGTATAACCTGGGTCAGCCTGGTTCATTTACAATACAGTGCTTTAACATATCTTGTTTAGCATGCAATTTTAAGTACTGCTGCTGCTAAGTCGTGTCCGACTCTGTGCAACCCCATAGACGGCAGCCCACCAGGCTCCCCTGTCCCTGGGATTCTCCAGGCAAGAACACTGGAGTGGGTTGCCATTTCCTTCTCCGGTGCATGAAAGTGAAAAGTGAAAGTGAAGTCGCTCAGTCGTGTCTGACTCTAGCGACCCCATGGACTGCAGCCCACCAGGCTCCTCCATCCATGGGACTTTCCAGGCAAAAGTACTGGAGTGGGGTGCCATTGCCAGTTTATCTGCAATATTTTGAAATACTAGGCACCTTTGTATAATTGTAGGATGTAGAGTCTTGGTTAAGAATAGATTACTGAATTACTTTTTCCCATGATTCCCTTATTTTTTCCTAAACAGAAAAATACACATTCATTGAATAGACCAACACATGTTAAATAAAAATTGCCTATAATTCCACTACCCAGAGAAAACCAGTCTTACTTAACATCTTGTGCCATATCAGTTGGTATGTAAACATGTTTTATTTTTTTAAAAAGGATTGTATGATACACATTGTTCAATAACCTGATTTTTTAACTTGACATTTAGTGCACATATTTCCATCTTAATAAATATTATTTTATATCCATGTGCCCATTTCCTATTATCTGACATTCTTTCCAATTTCCAACTATTAACCAATGCTATGACAATACAAAGTTCATACAAATTCCTTAGGATACATTGCATACTTGGATACAGTGGTGGGTGGGTCAAGTCAGTGCACATTTTTTAAACTCGATAAATGTCAAATCACTTCCAGTGATAAAAGTCTTGTGGTTAATGTCCTTCATATTGCATTAAAAATAGTTGCCTGCAAAAGATCTAAGTTATCTTTGCCTCTAGTTCATAACTATTACAGTCCCTCTAGCATTAGATTTTTTTTTTTTAATTTCATTTATTTAGCTGCACTAGATCTTAGTTGTAGCATGCAGGATATTCTCACATTACCTTTTTTAAAAGAACATGTTAGGAAATTCCCTAACATTTGGTCCAGTGGTTAGGACTCCATGTTTCCACTGCAGGGGGACTGGGTTTGATCTAGGGGAACTAAGATTCCTCATGCTGCATGGTGCAGCCAAAAAAATAAAAATAAATAGGTATGTTATGACTCCGTGACTAGCTGAATTTATAAACAATACAAAAAAATTTTATGTATCTTGTAATCTTAAATGATTAAAGAGGCATAGCTAAAAACATTCTTCACAAAGATAATTCTGAAGAAAAGACGGTTGTAGCTTCCTTAACAGTTATCACTGTATTATGGTTATCTTGTGAAAAAATGATAAACTGTATCGAGGATTGTGACACAATCATTCTTCTTAGAGGTTTTAAGATAGAAATTATCCACCTGCGCCTGAGAGTAGGAAATACTGTTCAGTCATTTTCTAGTGCATTCTTCGATAGAAAATGATACACAGTATCTGTCTGGACTGCTACAACAAAAATACCATAGATTTGGTGACTTCTCACAGTTCTGGAGACTGGATGGTCCAAGATAAAGGTGCTGGCATACTTGGAGTTTGGCGAGCCATCTTCCTGGCTCTTAGATGCTGTCCTCTTCCTGTGTCCTTGCATGGCTGGAGGAGGAGGGAGCTCTCTGAGACCCCTCATTCATGCAGCCTCCACTTTCCAGATCAAATGGCCTCCCAAAAGTGCCACCTCCAAATACCATCACATAGGGGATTGTTTCACATATCTTGAGGGGGCACATTCAGTCTATAACACATAGTGTAGTTGTCATTATAAGTACAGTTTTGAACACTTTCACATTTTTTCCATATGTTTCAATTTTTTAATGAAAAGTTGAAGTAGAGTAAACACTCATGGACTTGCTGGCTGATTTCTGCAGTTAATGTTTTCCATATTTGCTTTTTCTCTTGATAATACTTTCTTCTGAAATTATTTTAAAAAATAAGTTACATGGAACACATCAACTGAATACTTCATTATGCATCTTCTAAGAAAAACATTGCAAAGAATATTCTTATTAATACTACATATTTAAAATTAATAATCTCACAATATCTAATATCTAGTCCATATTCAAATTTCCTCATTGTCCTAAGGATGTTTTTAAAATTTTTGTTCTAAAGGCTCTAATCTATTAATAAATAATCAAGGTTTATGTATTGTATTTAGTTATTTGGTTATATAGCTTTTTGGTCTCAGTCTACAACAGCATATCTCATTTTTTTTATTGTCTGTGGTAGGTTGTTGCTGACACAGGCAAGCCGGGGCTCCTTTCCAGTTGCAGTGTGAGGCCTTCTCGTTGCAGAGCAAGGGCTCCTAGATGTGTGGACTTGAGTAGTTGCAGCGCATGGGCTCATTAATTGCGGCTGATGGGCTTAGTTACCTCACGGCATGTGGGATCTTCCAGGACCAGGGATCTAGCCAGTGTCCCTTGTTTTGCAAGGCAAATTCTTAGCTGCTGGACCACCCGGGAAGCCCTCCTTTTTTTTCTCTTCTCTTCTTTTTTATATAATTGACTTTAAAGTGTGTTGGCCAATCTAGAATGTGACGTACTCCTGTTTTATATTTGTAAAAAAAATGTTATTTAAAAAGAATATATTTATTTGACTGCACTGAGTCTTAGTTGTGGCTTGTGAGATCCTACCCGGAGCCCCTGCACTGGGAACTCAGAAGCTTAGCCACTGGACCACCAGGGAGGTCCCAGTTTTTTTTTTTTTTTTTTTTAATCTTATAACCCTCTATTGCTTATTAATTAATTACTCCAGTACTGAGTGGCTTAAAATAGCACATTTGTTATCTCAAATTTTCTGTGAGTGAAGAATCCTGCCACAATTTAGCTAGTTCCTCTGCTGCTTTATTTCACATGAGGCTTCGGTCAAGGAGCCCACCATGGCTGGGGTCTCATCTGAAGGCTGGACTGAGGAAAGATGTGTGTTTTAAGCTTGCTTGCACAGTGTTCAGTTCTTTTTAATTAAAGACCTCAATTCCTAGCTGGCTATTGGCCAGAGGCTGCCATCAATTTTTTGCCTTGTGGACCTCCCTGACATGCCCAATCGTTCATATTTGTTCTTTGCAATGCTGCTCAACTGGTTGTTGAGACAGAGAGTGCTAGCAGGACCAACGAGAATCTTTATAATTTAAGCACAGACATGACATCCCCTCAACATCAAGATACTCTATTAGTTGGAAGTAAGTTACTCAAAGAGGAGTGGATTACACAAAGCTGTGAATACCAGGGAAAGCGATCTCTGGTGGCCCTCTTCGAATTTGCTTGCTACACCTGTTTCCTGTAGATGGAAAGCTAAATCCAAAGGCTTGGTTAGATTGAAATTACACTTTTGTGGCAAGAATATTGAGAGGTGATGAGTACTTGCTTTTTGTCTGTGTGAGTTTTCTTTTTTTAACTTGATAGCATCATAACTGAGTTTCCTTAATGATGTTTGCTTCCCTTAACTAAGGCAGGTTAGGAGAATAAAAATGGTACAATTACCATTCTAGTTACCATCTCAACAAAAATGGGGGAATATTCTTCTTTTTTTAAGTTTTCCTGTTCTTAAATATTTTATTTTTCCCCTTGGAAAAACAAAATGGTTTTCAGATTTTATTTGTTTAATGTTTAAGTTTAGGATGCTTGCTTTCCAGGGATACTAAGAAAGATATGATCTTGACTTTGAGGGCAATAAGTAAACCACTCTGGTGCCTATCACTGAGGAAACTAGCCTTCAGAATAAAGCAGGTAATGGAAGTTTTAGAGGAGAAAGTTTACAGCATCCTTCTGTAAAGTTGGCAGGCTGATATTGATCCTAGACCTAAGATGAAGTCCTGGGACTTATAACTTGCCCTTGGGTTTCCTGGACACATTATAATCAGTAATAATTGGATGGCAATGATATTTTCATTAGATATGCTCTGATAGAGATAATATTCTACATTTAAGGCACGTGATATAGCAGTGTTTACTCATTGGTTGGCAGCTGAATTTAAAACCAACCAGTTGAGCAGCGTTGGAAAGAACAGACAAATTTAAGTAAACTGAACAGCATTCATCAAGCAATTACCTTATGCTAGTTCCTAAGATTATCATTATTCCCGTGGGGAAAGTACTGCTAGTAATCTTACTTTTACAGGTGAAGATACTGAAAAAGATCAAGTAAACCGTTATTTGACAAGTCAGTAGTAACAAAACAACAAAACATATTTTAAAAATTGACAAAACTGGATATCAATATGGAGAAAAATCTCAATTTGTAGTAGCTACTTCGCTTGATCATAATAGCTACTGTGATGTTTGGTAGTGGTATGTAACATTGATACATAGATACAGGTTGATACACAGGTATAGGTTGATACTGAAAAAGGTGGCCTGAAACAAGCCCTCAAGCCACATTTCTTTCATTCTTGTGTCTTCAAAGGGACTAATAAATTCAAGAAATATTTGCTCACATCTACATCATTTGAAACAGCTCAACTGGAATTCCATCATCTCCACTAGCTTTGTTCGTAGTGATGCTTTCTAAGGCCCACTTGACTTCACATTCCAAGATGTCTGGCTCTAGATTAGTGATGACATCATCATGATTATCTGGGTCGTGAAGATCTTTTTTGTACAGTTCTTCCGTGTATTCTTGCCCCCTCTTCTTAATATCTTCTGCTTCTGTTAGGTCCATACTATTTCTGTCCTTTATCGAGCCCATCTTTGCATGAAATGTTCCCTTGGTATCTCTAATTTTCTTGAAGAGCTCTCTAGTCTTTCCCATTCTGTTGTTTTCCTTGATTTCTTTGCATTGATCCCTGAAGAAGGCTTTCTTATCTCTTCTTGCTATTCTTTGGAACTCTGCATTCAGATGCTTATATCTTTCCTTTTCTCCTTTGCTTTTTGCCTCTCTCCTTTTCACAGCTATTTGTAAGGCCTCCCTAGACAGCCATTGTGCTTTATGGCATTTCTTTTCCATGGGGATGGTCTTGATCCCTGTCTCCTGTACAATGTCACGAACCTCATTCCATAGTTCATCAGGCACTCTATCAGATCTAGGCCCTTAAATCTATTTTTCACTTCCACTGTATAATCATAAGGGATTTGATTTAGGTCATACCTGAATGGTCTAGTGGTTTTCCCAACTTTCCTCAATTTAAGTCTGAATTTGGTAATAAGGAATTCACGATCTGAGCCACAGTCAGCTCTCAGTCTTGTTTTTGTTGACTGTATACAGCTTCTCCATCTTTGGCTGCAAAGAATATAATCAATCTGATTTCGGTGTTGACCATCTGGTGATGTCCATGCGTAGAGTCTTCTCTTGTGTTGTTGGAAGAGGGTGTTTGCTATGTTTTCTTGGCAAAACTCTATTAGTCTTTGCCCTGCTTCATTCCGCATTCCAAGGCCAAATTTGCCTGTTACTCCAGGTGTTTCTTGACTTCCTACTTTTGCATTCCAGTCCCTTATAATGAAAAGGACATCTTTTTTGGGTGTTAGTTCTAAAAGGTCTTGTAGGTCTTCATAAAACCGTTCAACTTCAGCTTCTTCAGCATTACTGGTTGGGGCATAGACTTGGATAACTGTGATATTGAATGGGTTTGCCTTGGAGACGAACAGAGATCATTCTGTCGTTTTTGAGATTGCATCCAAGTACTGCATTTCAGACTCTTCTGTTGACCATGATGGCTACTCCATTTCTTCTGAGGGATTCCTGCCTGCAGTAGTAGATATAATGGTCATCTGAGTTAAATTCACCCATTCCAGTCCATTTTAGTTCGCTGATTCCTAGAATGTCGACGTTCATCCTTGCCATCTCTTGTTTGACCACTTCCAATTTGCCTTGATTCATGGACCTGACATTCCAGGTTCCTATGCAATATTGCTCTTTACAGCATCGGATCTTGCTTCTATCACCAGTCACATACACAACTGGGTATTGTTTTTGTTTTGGCTCCATCCCTTCATTCTTTCTGGAGTTATTTCTCCACTGATCTCCAGTAGCATATTGGGCACCTAATGACGTGGGGAGTTCCTCTTTCACTATCTTATCATTTTGCCTTTTCATACTGTTCATGGGGTTCTCAAGGCAAGAATACTGAAGTGGCTTGCCATTCCCTTCTCCAGTGGAGCTCTGTCAGACCTCTCCACCATGACCCGCCCGTCTTGGGTTGCCCCGCAGGCATGGCTTGGTTTCATTGAGTTAGAGAAGGCTGTGGTCCTAGTGTGATTAGATTGACTAATTTTCTGTGAGTATGATTTCAGTGTGTCTGCCCTCTGATGCCCTCTTGCAACACCTACCATCATCATACTTGGGTTTCTCTTACCTTGGGCGTAGGGTATCTCTTCATGGCTGCTCCTTACCTTGGACGAGGGGTATCTCCTTACTGCCATTGTTCCTGATCTTCAACGTGGGATAGCTCCTCTAGGCCCTCCTGCCCCTGCGCAGCCACTGCTCCTCGGGTTGCTTCTCCTGGCCGCCGGCCCTGGCCTCGGGCATGGGTGGCTCCTCCCAGCTGCTGCCCCTGGCCTCAGGCTCAGGGTGGCTCCTCAGGGTCACCGCCCCTGGCCTCGGGCAAGAGGTGGCTTCTCCTGGCCGCCCCTGACCTTGGACACGGGGTGTCTCCTCCCGGCCGCCTCTGACATCGGACGCGGGGTAGCTCCTCCCAGCTGCCTCTGACCTCGGACGCGGGGTAGCTCCTCTTGGCCGTTCCTGCACCGTCGGAGCCTGGCACTCTAGGCCGCTGCCCCTGACCTCGGATGTGGGGTAGCTCCTCTCGGCCGCGCTTAGCGGGCCTTAGAAAGCATCACTACGAACAAAGCTAGTGGAGGTGATGGAATTCCAGTTGAGCTGTTTCAAATCTTGAAAGATGATGCTGTGAAAGAGCTGCACTCAATATGCCAGCAAATTTGGAAAACTCAGCAGTGGCCACAGGACTGGAAAAGATCAGTTTTCATTCCAATCCCAAAGAAAGGCAATGCCAAAGAATGCTCAAACTACTGCACAATTGCACTCATCTCACATGCTAGTAAAGTAATGCTCAAAATTCTCCAAGCCAGGCTTCAGCAATACGTGAACCGTGAACTCCCTGACATTCAAGCTGGTTTTAGAAAAGGCAGAGGAACCAGAGATCAAATTGCCAACATCTGCTGAATCATGGAAAAAGCAAGAGAGTTCCAGAAACACATCTATTTCTGCTTTATTGACTATGCCAAAGCCTTTGACTGTGTGGATCACAATAAACTGTGGAGAATTCTGAAAGAGATGGGAATACCAGCCCACCTGACCTGTCTCTTGAGAAATCTGTATGCAGGTCAGGAAGCAACAGTTAGAACTGGACATGGAACAACGGACTAGTTCCAAATAGGAAAAGGAGTACGTCAAGGCTGTATATTGTCACCCTGCTTATTGAACTTACATGCAGAGTACATCATGAGAAACGCTGGGCTGGAAGAAGCACAAGCTGGAATCAAGACTGCTGGGAGAAATATCAATAACCTCAGATATGCAGATGACACCACCCTTATGGCAGAAAGTGAAGAGGAACTCAAAAGCCTCTTGATGAAAGTGAAAGAGGAGAGTGAAAAAGTTGGCTTAAAGCTCAACATTCAGAAAACAAAGATCATGGCATCCAGTCCCATCACTTCATGGGAAATAGATGGGGAAAGAGCAGAAATAGTATCAGACTTTATTTTTGGGGCTCCCAAATCACTGTAGATGGTGACTGCAGCCATGAAATTAAAAGACGCTTACTCCTTGGAAGAAAAGTTATGACCAACCTAGAGAGCATATTCAAGAGCAGAGACATAAGTTAGGGTAAGTTGCTTAAAGTAAGTCCCAGTTTACACATCTCTACATTGAGATTTCATAGTATAGAATAATAAGGTATTTGTGTAAAAGCCTAGTAAAATATCTGCTATATATAATGTGTTTACCAAGCATTCGTTTCAAAGGTAACCAAGCAAGCCTACTATCTTCCTAACAATGAAAGTGACTGCTATATACAAAGAATATTCAAAAGGTAATGAAAAATATTAGATTTTACTGCTATAGGGAGAGAATGTGCCCATGTAGGTGGTAGTAGGATTTGGAGGGTGTTGTCCTGATGACGTTTTAATAAAAGCAATTGTTGGAACTCTGAACACAAATATCCTTACACTTTATAATACCACAGAACCTCACCATGAAATACAAAGGTGTATCTGTTAGAATATAAAAATAAGTGGCAGTGCAGTGGTTGAGACTCTGTGCTTCCCCTGCAGAGGACACAGTTTGAGTGGTTGGCGAACTAAGATTCTGCATTTCACACAGCATGGCCAAAAAAATTTTTTTTAAACCCCACAACTATCCATTCTACATCTGGCACTGGATAGTGACTCATTTGATATCAAATCAGCTTTGAAGTCTCTTCTAATAACTATCAGAGAAATATTGTGATTGACCCAAGATTTCTTTTGGCTTTTTCTGCAACATCTTATGGGAAAACACAAACTAACTTTTTTGTCAACCTCACACAAGGAAAGGGGATGTCTAGAAAGAAGGTGAGGTGGTTGGATGCCATCACTGACTCAATGGACTTGAGTTTGAGCAAACTCCGGGAGACAGCAAAGGACAGGGAAGCCTGGCATGCTGCAGTCCATGAGGTCGTAAAGAGTTGGACACAACTGAGTTACTGAACAAGAAGAAAGTATGCATATAGGTTAACTATACCCACAATAATACTGCACAGAAAACAACAACAAAAATTATCAGCATTAATTTAGCCAGGAGTTTGGGGTTTGGCTGATCCTGGGTAGGCTCATTCATGATCTGCCCTAGTCTGGACTTGACAGCTTAGCTGGGACAGCTGAGCTCTGTTTGTCTCATCTTTCTCCTGGGACCCATGGGCTAGTCTGAGTATATAACTTTCAGGTAATGGCGGAAGCACATGCATGGACCATCCTAATGGCCCAAGCTTTTGTTGAGATTCTGGTGCCCATCTGCTTAACCTCCCCTTAGCTTAAGTAAGTCATATAGCTGATTCCACTCTGCAGGAATTATGTCTCTAGTTGTGGAAGAAGGACACTATCAAATTACATGGAAAAAGGCATTAAAAGACGCTTACTCCTTGGAAGAAAAGTTGTGACCAACCTAGATAGCATATTCAAAAGCAGAGACATTACTTTGCCAACTAAGGTCTGTCTAGTCAAGGCTATGGTTTTTCCTGTGGTCATGTATGGATGTGAGAGTTAGACTGTGAAGAAGGCTGAGCACCGAAGAATTGATGCTTTTGAACTGTGGTGTTGGAGAAGACTCTTGAGAGTCCCTTGGACTGCAAGGAGATCCAACCCGTCCATTCTGAAGGAGATCAGCCCTGGGATTTCTTTGGAAGGAATGATGCTAAAGCTGAAACTCCAGTACTTGGGCCACCTCATGTGAAGAGTTGACTCACTGGAAAAGACTCTGATGCTGGGAGGGATTGGGGGCAGGAGGAGAAGGGGACGACTGAAGATGAGATGGCTGGATGGCATCACGGACTCGATGGACATGAGTCTGAGTGAACTGCGGGAGTTGGTGATGGACAGCGAGGCCTGGCGTGCTGCGATTCATGGGGTTGAAGGAGTCAGACACGACTGAGCGACTGAACTGAACTGAACTGAACTGAACAGAGAGAGGTGAAGACCTGGAGCCATGAATGCAATTTACTATAGTGGCTATACAGAAAGAAGCTCTGTGTGGATCCACCACTTATCAATACAGAGTTTAGCAAGCATGGAGTCTCTAGCATGTGTCAGATACTGCATTATATGTTGAGACTACAAAGATATGTAATACTTGGCTTTGTTTATGAGAACTAACAACATTTTGAAGAAGGTACTGAGCAAAAGCCTGCAGTAGTGAGTTTTGTTTGCTCGTGGGGAGAACAGTAGATTACAAAGGAAGGATTCAATCCTTCTAATCTTAGCAGGATTCAGAATGGAAACATGGATTCTTTATTGTCTGAGCTACATGGCAGCTAGACAGGCTTCCCTGGTGATGCTAGTGGTAAGGAACCCGCCTGCCAATTCAGGAGATGCAAGAGAAGTGGGTTTGATCCCTGGATCAGGACGATTCCTGGGAGGAGGAAATGGAAACCTGCTCTCCATTTTCTTGCCTGGAAAATTTCACGGACATAAGAGCTTGGGGGGCTACGGTCCGTGGGGCTGCAGGGAGTCAGACATAACTGAGCAACTAAGCACACATAAGATAGATCAAATTTCTCACCTAGTGAATCTTTATAAAATTCCAAAGAAGTACTGATTGCCCCCAGCACTAATACATCCTATCTCTAGACAACCACTGTGATTCATGCTTACTGAGTTGCTGAAGAGTAGTTACAAAAATGCATATAAATCCCACTCTCTGTCCACTCTACCATGTATTTGTCTTCAGGCAGAAAAACAGTCCTGTGTTTGCTCACAGAGCTTTAAGTTCATAACATTATTTAGTGCTGGGCCTCTTAACTTCTTTTTTTTTTTTTTACCATATGAAACTGCCAACATACAATCAGTTTTGGCCTACAACATTGGCAATTCCATCGTGAGGCAGGAGATAGATGGGCTCCAGGCTGGACATTCACAACTAGCTTCTTGTTTACATTTCCTGAGGAACGGGGCAGGTGAGCTCCAGGTTAGATATTTACAATGAGCCTCCTGCTTGCACTTTGAAGTAGAAATAACAACAGAAACAGGGTAAATAGCCAGATTTTGTCTCTTGAAGACATTTTAAGATAACAGTCAAGGCAGGAACAGAGAAGGGCTAAATCCTGTTTGAGTAAAAGATCAAGAGATCATAACATTTCCCACCTTTGGGGCAAGGGAGACTTCACACATGCACAGAAAATCTCCCTGGGGGTCAAAAAGGAGGGGACAACACCCAAGAACAGGTGATAGCAAGTCCACCACCATAGCCAATTAACAATGTTGTGATAGTTTCAGGTGAACAGCAAAGGGACTCAGCCATACATACACATGTATCCATGTGGGTGTGTGTGCTCAGTTGCTTCAGTTGTGTCTGACTCTTTGTGACTTCATGGACTGTAGCCTGGCAGGCTCCTCAGTTCATGGGGTTCTCCAGGTAAGAACACTGGAATGGATTGCCACGCCTTCCTCTAGGGGATCTTCCTGACCCAGGGACTGAACCCACATCTGCTATATTTCCTGCATTGCAGGCAGATTCTTTAACTGGTGAGCCACTGGAGAAGCCTGTACATATATTCATTTTCCCCCTAACTCCCAGGATATCACATAACATTGAGCAGAGTTTCATGGGTTATAGCTCTTTGTCAGTTATCCATTTTAAATACAGCAGTGTGCAATGTCCATTCCAAACTCCCTAACTATCCTGTCCCCCTAATCCTTCCTTCTGGCAACCATAAGTTTGTTCTCTGTGAGTCTGTTTCTGCTTTGTAAGTTCATTTGTATCATTTCTTTTTAGATTCCACATATAAGGGATGCCCTGTGATATTTCTCCTTCTCTGAGTTACTTCACTCAGTAGGACAATTTCTAGGTCCATTTTGTTGCAAATAGCATTATTTCATTCTTTTTAATGATCGAGTAATATTCCATTGTATATGTGTACCACATCTTTATCCATTCCTCTGTTGACAGATATTTAGGTTGCTTCCATGTCTTGGTTATTCTGAACAGTGCCGCAGTGAACACTAGGGTGCATGTATTCTTTCGGATCATGTTTTTCTCTAGCTTTATGCCCAGGAGTGGGATTGTAGGGTCATATGGTAGCTCTAATTTTAGTGTTGTAAGTAACCTCCATCCTGTTCTCCACAGAAGCTGTAACAGTTTACATTCCCACCATTAATGTAGGAGGGGTCCCTTCTCTTCACATCCTCTTCACCATTTATTGTTTGTGGATTTTCTGATGATGGTCATTCTGGCTGATGTGAGGTGATAGCTCATGTAGTAATATTTTATTTATTTATTTATGGTTATGCTGGGTTTTCATTGCTTTGCTTGGACTTTCTCTAGTTGCCATGAGAGAGGGCTACTCTTCACTTAGGCACAGGATTCTCACTGTGGTGACTTCTCTTGTTGTGGAGCACAGGCTCCAGGGCACACAGGCTCAGCACCTGTAGCGAGCAGACTCTAGGATGCTCAGGCTTCAGTAGTTAAGTCTTACTTGCTCTGTGGCACGTATCCGGGAGCAGGGATCGAATCCGTTTCCCCTGCGGTGTCAGGCAGATTTTTATTCATTGTGCCACCACGGAAGCCCTTGATCTCTGATTTTAAAACCAGGTTTGTGTTTAGATCCAAAATACTACAGGGCAGCCTGCAAAGCTAACAGTGATAAAACTATGATCCATAATCTATTTTCAAAAACTCACTTGTCCCTTTCTTGTCCCTCACGAACTCTATGCAAGAAATACATAATCCCCAGAGGTACTCCCCACATTCGCTCTTCCACTGCTGCCCTCATACACTTCTCTTTTTCTTTTGCACTTCTTGCCTCAAATCCCTTTAAAAAATGGCCTTGGATTCTTTTACTGGTCACCTTCACTCCTAAACTCTTCTTGCTTTCCTCCCTTTCAAAAAACCAAGAACTAGTATGAAACAGCAGTTTATGAGGAAAGAAGGAAGAGAGAAAAGGTAGGAACACTGATATGCCAATAGTGTTTTATTCCCGCTCCCCTTTCCTCAACAGGAAGAACTAATTTACATTTAAAAGATCGATATAATTTTCGTAGATAAATGGTACATCAGAGTATCGATCAAGAGGAAATAGTGTTCTAATCAGTATTCAACATTGTAAGCCAAAAATCCAAGTTAAAACTAATCTTATCATATGTTAGAACTTACTTTTAAAAAGATTTCAGGTGACATTTTAAATAGCCTCAGCCTTTCTTTTTCAAACAAACTCGATTACATCAAACAAGAAAAATAACGTGCCAATAACTTTTGATCAGTTTCTTTTGGGGGGTACAAAATAATGTAATTTTTTTCTTGTTATTTACGGCGGTGTTTTTCTGACATGTGCCAGAAGGTCAATAAGCAAGACACCAGTATTTGACTATTAAATAAATTGAGAAAGGATAAATAAAAGCGTCAAGTGCCTTCAGAAGTGAAAAGGAATCATGCCTAGAAAGTAGTGTTAATGGGTAAAAACAAAGAAGCAAGAAACTGCTCTTGTACAACTTCTTGCTGCTGCTGCTAAGTCGCTTCAGTCGTGTCCGACTCTGTGCGACCCCATAGACGGCAGCCCACCAGGCTCTGCCGTCCCTGGGATTCTCCAGGCAAGAGTACTGGAGTGGGGTGCTAATGCCTTCTCCGTGTACAACTTCTTAAAACACATTAAAAAAAAAATTGCCCATGTGATGATGATAATGAGTTTCTCCTAAATTTGCCTCATTGTTGTTGAGTCAAACAAAAATTGAAAGACGAAATCGGAAGATCAAACAATATACCTTCAGCTTACTGTGTATCGTATACTGGCAAAGATTGAAAAACAGTATCAACAAGGCAAAAAGCTATTGTAACGCTCCATCTATGGTTCTTTGTATACGGAAACATACAACAAAAGTCCTCAGACACTGCTCAACCGCCCTCAAACTCTACAGCCAATCTCCGCAGTAGGCGGAGGCAGCTTGATTGGCCCTCACCCCGCCTTCAGAAACGACTCTAGACGTTTGAGGCGCGACCGGAAGTGACGTCAAGCTGCGACGCCAGCTCCTGCAGCTCGCCGCTGCGGGAGGCTTTCGGTCTATCAGGAGACGGGTTCTTTCACCGGATGGTTGCTGGAGTGGGATCATGACGGGGAAGAAGTCTTCCAGGGAGAAGCGGCGCAAACGAAGCGGTCAGGAGGCGGCGGCGGCCCTCGCAGCGCCGGACCTGGTCCCCGCCGTAGGCAGCAGTGGCAGTGGAAGCACCAGCGGCTGCGGGAGCGCAAGCGGCTGCGGAAGCGTCACCTGCTGTGGGAACACTAGCGTGAGTGGAAGTGTCACCGGCGGTGGGAGCGGCGGCAGCTGCTGGGGTGGCAGCAGCGTGGAGCGCGGTGAGCGTCGGAAGCGGAGAAGCACTGACTCATCTTCCAGCGTCTCCGGCTCCCTGCAGCAGGTGCGTGCGCGTCTTTCTCGTCGCTTCTCGAAGCGGCCGCGGTTTCGGAAGGCGGGCGAAGAGCGGAATGTGACTGCGGGATGCGGAGCCTGCTGTCCCTCCTGTTAAGGCTGCGGTCTTACGGGATCCAGTGTCTGAAGTTCACGTTCCTAAGTTCCCTGAACCCCACACTCCCACGACTTGAACTTAAAATTTCTGGGTGTGCTGATCGTCTGATGATTGTCTTTAGCTCCTTCCACTCCTGTGGTCGCCTTAGTCTCCCTGAAAAGTAGGGGTCAGGAACTAGCCTTCAGTGCCCTTACAAGCCCCGCTTTACTTCTCTTCATCTACCTTATACAAGATGAGAAAATTGAGGAGCAAAGAGATTAAGGAAGTTTACTGGTAGTTACCAATTTGTTAATAACACCTACATTGGAATCCAATATCTGATTATAAAAGCCCTCTTTACTGTGGTACATGTACACACGGAATATTACTCAGCTATTAAAAGGAATGCATTTGAATCAGTTCTAATGAAGTGGATGAAACTGGAGCCTATTATACAGAGCGAAGTAAGTCAGAAAGAAACACCAATACAGTATATTAACACACATATATATGGAATTTAGAAAGATGGTAACGATGACCCTATATGCGAGACAGCAAAAGAGACACAGATGTAAAGACTGTGGGAGAAGGCGAGGGTGGGATGATTTGAGAGAATAGCATTGAAACATGTATATGTGAAATAGATTGCCAGTCCAGGTTCCATGCATGAGGCAGGGTGTTCAGGGCTGGTGCACTTGGATGACCCTGAGGGATGGGATGGGGAGGGAGGTGAGAGGGAGGATCAGGATGGGGAACACATGTACACCCATGGCTGATTCATGTGAATGTATGGCAAAAACCACCACAATATTGTGAAGTAATTAGCCTCCAATTAAAATAAGTTAAAAAACAAAACGAAATAAAACCCCTCTTTATGTGCCTTCAACCTGGCAAAATAATGCCATTTAAAAAAAAAAAGTTTGCTCACATTATGAAACAGATGCAGGAAAAAAATAAAAACACACAAACCAGTTGCAGGACTGCATGCTTTAAATATATACAACACAAATGACGGGAAATGGAAGGCTTTCTTTATGCTTCCTCATTAATTGTTTGATACGCAGCCCCTTCATTGACTCGTCAGCCTTGATATTTCTTATTTTTGTTATTTTACATTATCTAAGGCTTTTTTATTTTCTTTTTTTTTTTTTCAATCGTTTAGTGTAGTGTTGAACACAGGCATTCATAGCAGGCATTCTTTTCCCATTCCTTTTTGTAGTAGAAACAGTTTTTAACTTTTATACCAGTAAATCTATTTGTCATAAGTTCTGAATGATATCTGATCAAGTTAAGGAAATTTTTAATTCCGGTTTTTCTGAGATTTTGTGGAGTTTTATCAGTTACCTTTGGGGCATTCTGTTGAGGGGTCATACAGTTTTCTTTAATCTGATAATGTAATTGTATTGATAAATTGTCCTTGCTTTTTGAGATAAATCTTATTTGATTTGTTGATTTGGTTGTTCAACTGTAATTCAATATTTTTATTAAATACGTTTGTGTTTATGTTAAGTTAAATCAGATTATGGTTTTTATTTTTGTAGTTACCCTGTTTTATTTTAGTATTGGGCTATGGATTGAGTTGGGAAAACAACTTTTTTTTTTTTTTTTCACGTATTCCAGAGTAGTTTATATCTTTCTTTCAAGGGTGTACTTGACTGTTGGACCATACAGCTGTTTGGGTCTGGTGGATTTTTCTAGGGGTAGTGGGTTTTTCTAGGGGTAGTGTATTTTTCCTTAATGCCTCTCACCTTATTTTCTCCCCCACTTTCTTTGATAGTTATAGATATATTCAGTTTTTCTATTCCTTCTAGATTTAGTTTTGGATCAGTTCAGTTCAGTCACTCAGTTGTGTCCGACTCTTTGTGACCCCATGGACTGCAGCGTGCCAGGCTTCCCTTTCCATCACCAACTCCCAGAGCTTGCTCAAACTCATGTCCATCAAGTCGGTGATGCCATCCAACTGTCTCATCCTCTGTCATCCCCTTCTCCTCCTGCCTTCAATTTTTCTCAGCGTCAGCGTCTTTTCCAGTGAATCAGTTCTTCACTTCAAGTGGCCAAAGTATTGGAGTTTCAGCTTCAGCATCAGTCCTTCCAATGAATATTCGGGACTGATTTCCTTCAGGATTGACTGGTTGGATCTCCTTGCAATCCAAGGGACTCTCAAGAGTCTTCTCCAACACCACAGTTCAAAAGCATCAGTTCTTCGGTGCTCAGCTTTTTTTAGGGTCCAACTCTCACATGCATACATGACTACTGGAAAAACCATAGCCTTGACTAGACGGACCTTTGTGGGCAAAGTGATGTCTCTGCTTTTTAATATGCTGTCTAGGTTTGTCATAGCTTTTCTTCCAAGGAGCAAGCATCGTCTGATTTCACTTTTGGATATCACCATTCTTATCTTAAATAGTTTGCATATTTTTGGTACTCTGTTATTATGAGAAGACCAGTAATAAGGATTGTGTAAGCATTTGCATACAGAACTAAACTGTACTTTTGTGAGAAGTACTTCACTGAGAAGTCTTACAAATAGGGAGGATGATTATGTGTGCATTTTATAAAATCCATTTTGTGACAGAATACAAAACAGATTGGTGAAACCTTTGATTAGATATAGGGAGTCCAGTGTGTGTGAACTCAGTCACTCAGTCCTGTCTGACTCTTTGTGGCCAGGGACTGTAGTCCACCAGGCTCCTCTGTGCTTGGGTTTCTCCAGGCAAGAATACGGGAGTGGTTTGCCATTTCCTACTCCAGGGGAATCTTCTCCATCTGGGGATCAAACCTGCATCTCTTGGCAGGCAGGTTTTCTTTACCATTCATGCCACCTGGAGGTAATCTAGGCAAAGAGGATGTTGCCTTGGATCAGCATTTTGGCAGTAGACTTGAGAGACTGGATAGATTTGGAAAATAGGAGGCAAAGTTGATTGAATTATCTTAAATTACTTGCCTGCTTTGAATATGATTGGATATTTAACAGTTTTAAAAATTACAGTAGCTTCCAGTAAGCAGTGGTATTTTATTATATATGTGATTTGTAACATTTTGCTGCTATCCTGTTTCTTTTCAGAATTAAGAACGACCATACATACATAAAATTCTTGGGTGAATGGTCTACTGGAGGAGTATCGTATTCTTCAGAAGTCTGAAATTGTAGAAAATTATTCAATATTGAGTATATTTTCATTTGCGTATTGTAAGATATTATTATTTCTTCACTTTTTATCAATTTGCTGATAAGTACAGCCTGGAGAGTAATGTCACAAAATACTGAGCAATTAAATAGTCTTTTTTGTGGTTTTAAATAACTGATTTATGCAACCAAAGAATTTGAAGATGTTTAATAAAGATTTTATTAAATGATGTATGATGTTATAGACATATTTTTATTGTTTAATGGTTCTTTATGTCTTTTAATTTTAGGAGGCCAAATATCTTTTGCCACCTCTGGAAAAAGAGTTATTCTTGGCAGAGCACAGTGACCTTGAAGAAGGTGGATTAGACCTGACTGTGGCATTAAAACCAGTTAGTTTCTATATATCAGACAAAAAAGAAATGCTTCGACAGTGTTTCTGTATCATAGGGGAGAAGAAGTTACAGAAGATGCTTCCTGATGTGTTAAAGGTATTTAATGACATACGTTAGCAGGTTCCCCACTATATAGAAATATATAAAAACTTTCTTTGTAGCAGTCATTTTACTTAATGGAAATTATAATTGTATGTTTTCAACTAAGCTACTTCAAAAAGATATAGGGATTTTGCAGAACCATAATGGCTTTCTGTCTTGAAAAATTTGCCAGAAAGAAATGGGACACTTAACTGTATTTAGGTAAGGAGTTTTTTGACCTTCTGGAAATAATTCTATTAAATATTGGCAATTTCAGTAACTAGATTAGATATACACTGATTCTTTTGCTTTAAGAAGTAGTATACTGCTGTGTAACAGTATGTAATAAAAGAAAGAAAGTGAAAGTGTTAGTCACTCTCATGTCAGACTCTCTGTGACCCCATGGACTGTAGCCTATCAGGCTGCTCTCTCCATGGAATTCTCCAGGCAAGAATACTGGAGTGGGGTGCCATTTCCTTCTCCAGGGGCTCTTACTGATCCAGGGATTGAACCCCGGGTCTTCCACGTTGCAGGCAGACTCTTTACCAACTGAGTCACCAGGGAAGACCACGGTATGCAATGATAGTTGGTAATAGCCTGTATTTCATTAAAGTCTTAAATGTTTTTGTATGTTTATTTCTGAAAATTACTCAGAAGTGTATGTGGTGTTGTAATTTTACTGATATGGAAAAAAGACTTGGGCAAGTTAAACCCAACAGCATATATATCTAAGATGAATGGAGCCAGGGCTAGAATATTTAAGCCTTTAGTGGTATTTGCCTAACATAAATAGGAGAAGACTCTTGAGAGTCCCTTGGACTGCAAGGAGATCCAACCAGTCCATCCTAAAGGAAATCAGTCCTGAATATTCATTGGAAGGACTGATGCTGAAGCTGAAACTCCAATACTTTGGCCACCTGATGTGAAGAGCTGACTCATTTAAAAAGACCCTGATGCTAGGAAAGATTGAGGAGAAGGGGACGACAGAGGATGAGATGGTTGGATGGCATCACCGACTCAATGGACATGGGTTTGGGTGAACTCCAGGAGTTGGTGATGGACAGGGAGGCCTGGCGTGCTGTGGTTTATGGGGTCGCAAAGAGTCGGACACGACTGAGCGACTGAACTGAACTGTAATAGGCTACTATTAACAATATCTGGGCACCTGACTCACTCTTTAGTTTGTTCTTTCATAGTTAACATGACTTTATACGTTCCAATTAAAACTATAAATTACAATGTTTGCATGTTAACTGGCAGGTCTTCAGATTTTATCCCATAAAAAAGGTTTATGTGACTTTTCATTTGTTTGACTGCACAACTTTGCTAAGCAAGACTTTTTTTTTTAATGCTTGCTATTTTCTAGTTTACTTTGGTGCTGTATTATATAAATGCATTTTAAAAAAATATCATTTTCTTTAGAACTGTTCAATAGAAGAAATTAAAAGACTTTGCCAGGAACAGCTAGAGCTCCTGTCTGAAAAAAAAATTTTGAAGATTCTTGAGGGTAAGAATGCATATTTCTACCTTCTGGTAACTTAGTATAGATAGTTAATACTATATTTAGCATAAATCATGAGGTATTTTTACTTGACTTCAGCTTTATTCTTAGTCATTAATTAATATTTTTACTTCTCTTTATAGAAAATTATAGTTTATATTTGTAGAATAGCATCTTAGGAATGGACTTTTTGATGTATGTGTGGTTTTTCCAAATCAGTTATGTAGGTAAGAACATTGAAGTTTGTGTGAAAAAAGTTTATCCAAAATTCTATAAAAAATTATTAAGGCAAAGACTTCTCTTAAGATATTTTTTAGTTTTTTGCTTTCTCACTGCTTCTAATTATCCATTGAGTACCATTTTTGCTCTGCTGTAAGTCACTTCAGTTGTGTCTGACTCTGTGTGACCTCATTGATGGCAGCCCACCAGGCTCCCCCGTCCCTGGGATTCTCCAGGCAAGAACACTGAAGTGGGTTGCCATTTCCTTCTCCAATGTATGAAAGTGAAAAATGAAAGTGAAGTCGCTCAGTCGTGTCCGACTCCTAGCAACCTCATGGACTGCAGCCCACCAGGCTCCTCCGTCCATGGGATTTTCCAGGCAAGAGTACTGGAGTGGGTTGCCATTGCCTGCTCTGATAAGAGCCAAATGCAGAGTTAGAATAATTTCTTGCAAATTCCTGACATTTGTCTATCTGCCTAAAATAAGACTCTTCTTTGCCATACATTACCTGTAGAATTTTGGATTTTTAAGCTGCGTTTTTTTGACTCTACAAGGATTTTAGTATTAGCGTTACAAGAGAAGGAACAAAAAAACGGAGACTTTAAATTTCTAGAGATAACACCTTTCTAAAATGTAAAATGGTTTAATGGAATCTGTAATTGGTAAAAGATGTGTACATGTGTGTATAGTCTGTAAGTATATATATATATATATACACACACACACATTCTCATTTTTATACATTTTATGCATTTATAGAATAGATAAATAGGACAGATACCCAAAAAGGCATTTTAAATATAAGAATTAAAACTGTCATCTTTCAACAAGTGTCAGGTTTCTTAATCTGTCACTTTATAGATGAAACTTTCTGTATAATGATACGTTGCTCTGACTTTTTGTCTTATAAGCCTGTTTCCAATTTTTTTTTTTGATGTCATTCACAAGGTGACAATGGTATGGACTCTGAAATGGAAGAAGAAGCAGATGATGGCTCTAAGACGGTATCTGATTTAGTTAATCAGTAAGTTAAAAGCATTCATTGTAATTTCAGAATTGCTTTGTTATCTCTGGTAATTTCTTACCTCAAGGATGTGATTGTTTTTCTATGTTATAGTTATATAAAGAGAGTCAACAATGTTGGATTGATTTTTTTTACTTGTGGTGATTGGTCCTTTTCATTTGTGAGGATGGAATTAATTGCTTTCAGGATTAAGATGATTTTATTCAATTACTACTCAGAAATAGTACTATAACAGTGCCAACACTGAAGCAGAATCACATCTCTCATTTGGAATCTGAATATATATACTACTACTGGTACCCACTGTTTATTAAGTACTTACTGTAACAAACATGTTAGTAGTTTAGAAGACTTTATCTCACTGAATTCTTCTACACACCTCTTAATGTTTGGTGATAATAGCTTCTTTTCATGGATCAGATAATAAGCTAGTTCATTTGATGTCAGTTCAGTCAGTTCAGTCACTCAGTGGTGTTCAACTCTTTGTGACCCCATGGACTGCAGCACTCCAGGTTTCCCTGTCCATCACCAACTCCCGAAGCTTGCTCAAACTTATGTCCATTGAGTCGGTGATGCCGTTCAACCATCTCATCCTCTGTCGTCCCCTTCTCTTGCCTTCAATCTTGCCCAGCATCAGAGTCTTTCCCAATGAGTCAGTTCTTTGTTTAATATAGGTACATTTAATTTGATTATTGTGATGATGGAAAATAGCTGAAGTTTTGGAATGCCACCTAATGAAGAAGTGACATGCTAATTTTCTAGGCTATTCTGCTCTGCCATGGGCTCATTAAACTTTCACCCACTAATTTTATCACGTGTTCTGATTTTTGACTAAAACGTTTTTTTTTTGGTCATCACCAAAGACTGACTTGCATCTCTGTTTGCAAAGTTTGGCTATAGGCAGTAGCCCAAATAAAAACATAACCAGAGAGAGTGACATAAATCAGTAGCACATATTTAACCTGAAACCTGAGTATATTCTCATTTCTAATACAGTGCTATTGGGTAAATATCACTGGAAAATGACAATTTAATTTCATATTATAACTATAGAGAGCATCAGCTAATCTACTTATACTGAAGCACTGAAGAAACCATTGTATCTTGGCTGCCTCATAATTAGTAGATTTTTGGTCATCACATTCATCTTGCCTCGAAATGTCATAGGATGATTTATACTTACCCACAGACTATAAAACGTACACATTTCTAAAGTCTTGTTATTGACTTTTCTTCAAAATGTTGGTGGGTGGGTTAGTCACTTAGTCGTGTCCGACTCTTTGTGACCCCACGAACTGTAGCCCCTCAGGCTCCTCTATCTGTGGGATTCTCCAGTCAAGAATACTGGAGTGGATTGCCAGTCCCTTCTCCAGAAGATCTTCCTGATCCAGGGATTGAACTCAGGTCTCCTGCACTGCAGGCAGATTCTTTACCATCTGAGCTACAAGGAAGATCTTAGCCAGGGTGAAAGTGAAAGTGAAGTCGCTCAGTCGTGTCCGCCTCTTTGCGACGCCATGGACTGTAGCCTACCAGGCTCCTCCGTCCATGGGATTTTCCAGGCAAGAGTACTAGAGTGGGGTGCCATTGCCTTCTCCTTTCTTCAAAATATGTAGCTTTAAATTGCTTATATATATGCTAGTCTGGTTTAGATAGTTTAAGCCTGTCACTTTTTACTTTTACATTTTAGTTTCTTAAATAATCTAATCATCTTGTTTCTTGATGCTTTTTACAGAGCATCAACTTCTGCTTGATTACTTTTGTTTTGCCTTTGTTTAAATGTGTTTGTTTTTCCAATTTTTGAGGTGTTTTCAGGGTTAAGTCCTTTTTTGTTCACACCCGAACACTGCTGCTACTTTTCTATGTTAGAAGCTGTTTGCTGCTAAGTCACTTCAGTCGTGTCCGACTCTGTGTGACCCCATAGACGGCAGCCCACCAGGCTATCCCGTCCCTGGGATTCTCCAGGCAAGAACACTGGAGTGGGTTGCCATTGCCTTCTCCAATGCATAAAAATGAAAGTGAAGTCGCTTAGTCGTACCCGACTCTCAGCGACCCCATGGACTGCAGCCTACCAGGCTCCTCCGTCCATGAGATTTTCCAGGCAAGAGTACTAGAGTGGGGTGCCATTGCCTTCTCCAAGAAGCTGTTTAATGGATATCTAATTAGATTAGAAATTTGTTTCTTTTTTAAAAATTACAACGTACAGAATTTGACTTCTGAACTTTTCTAATGAAAAAAAAAGGTTCAAAGTGACTATTGTGGAAAACTTGAGTTTTACAGTGTTACCATGAGACGGGTCATGTTAGCTTTTAAATGCTGCAGTGAGTAGGTTAAGCAGTCAAAAATATTACCCAAAATGGTCATTATAGCCACTTGTGGACCTGATAAGTGTCAGATCATTGAGATTCTTTTGAGTTATTTGAGTATATAGGCTTTAAAAAAATCATATTTGTAAGCTACAGGATGCCAAATAAATAATAATATTAGGAGCATTGTATGCCGGACACTGTTCTAATCACTTTACTTGCCTTCATTCACTCATTGGGTTTGTATACTAGCCTTGTGAGTTAGGTGGTATTAGTATCATCATTTTACAGATGGACAGATAAGGCCTAGAAAGATTTATGTGCCTGAGATCACACAAATGAATGTGGAAGTAGAAGGAATGTTAGTTATGAAGAGACGATAAGTGTTTATGTAAATGGACCTGGCTTTAAAACACGTAACTTTCTCTGAAATCACCTTGTACCTTTGTAAAATATGGGTAATACTTGGCCCCAATAGGATTATTTGGATAAATGATGGTGGAGTGGTAAAGAATCCACCTACCAGTGCAGGAGATGCAGGTTTAATCCCTGGGTCAGGAAGATTCCCTAGAGTAGGAAAGCGATACGGAAGCAATCTGCTTCAGTATTCTTGCCTGGAGAATTCCATGAACAGAGGAGCCTGGCAGGCCATGATCCATATGGTCACAAAGAGTCAGACGTGGCTGAGCAACACTAATGTGACCTGTTTGTTATTTTTAAGAAATTTTTACTGTTTTGTTACTAATCCTAGTTATGAATAGGGAGATAACTGCACTGTGAAGCAGTGACGGTAGGACAGGGAAATAATGTGGGAAAATGTTGACCTTAGCCCACATTGCTGACTTGACAATTTGCTGCTGGCTTTGTGCTCAGAGGTCAGTGCAGTCCTGTTCATTTCTGTTGAGTTGAACTGAACCTGGTGGGCACGCTCATATAAACTTAATTCCAGTGCTTCCGCAGAGGGTTAAGTTAGTTAACATGTTTGGTTCTTGGTGCTGAAAATTTTCATGTTTTTTATTACCTGCTGTTTTTTTCCTCTAATAGATAACAGTAGTCTGACCTATCTGGATGCTGAGGGAACAGTTATGAGTAGGGAAGAACCTTCAAGGAATTCAGCGATTTGGGAGAGGAAAATAAGGCTGAGTACATTGAACAGGTAGCTTCTGTGGAACACAGGATTAATAGGCAATAGGAAAGGAAACTTTAGCAAAGTAATGATAACTCTCAAAGAAGTAGAGTTAGAACACAAATGTAGTTTCAGGAACTAAAACAATTCTGGATTTCTAAATTTAGGAGACAAGTTGATAAAGAGATTAGCCATGACTGGAGGCTATATCATTGTGCTAAGAAATTAAATTGAATAAATAAATACAGAATAGTAGAGAGAAACCACACACAGAAAGTGTAAATCCTTACGTATAACTCATGGTTACCTGGAAGACAGTTTTAGACCTATCTTGAAGATGCTAGAAATCCTGAAAGAGAAAAAATAGCTAGAAAAGAATTAAATAAATCATAGAATTAACATTCTTTATTTAAAGACATAAGACTGTAAGGACAAGGATAACGATCTGGTTATGAGCTGAATTGTGTCCCTCCAAAATTTGTACATGGAAGTCCCTAACCCTTAGCACTTCAGAACATAATCTCATTTGGAGATATGGTCTTTAAAGAGGTGATTTGCGTATTGTTTAGTCACTGAGCCATCTCTCATTCTCTTCTGACCCCATGGACTATATAGCTCGCCAGGCTCCCCTTAGCACTTCAGAACATAATCTCATTTGGAGATATGGTCTTTAAAGAGGTGATTTGCATATTGTTTAGTCACTGAGCTATCTCTCATTCTCTTCTGACCCCATGGACTATATAGCTCGCCAGGCTCCTCTGTCCATGAGACTCTCCAGACAAGAATAAGGGAATGGGTTTCCATTTCCTTCTCTGGGGGATCTTCCCCACCCAAGGACTGAACCTGTGTATCCTGCTTGGCAGGCAAATTCTTTACCACTGAGCCACCTGGGAAGCCCAAAGAGGTGATTAAGTCAGTCCAGTCTGATTCGTGTCCTTACAAGAAAAGGAAATTTGAGTGTACTGAGGAGACATCAGGGCTGGGCGCACACAGAGCAGAGCCATGTGAAAGCCGTCTGCAAGTCAAGGAGAGGCCTCAGAGGAAACCGAACGTGCAGACACCTTGATCTTTAACTTCCACCTTGCAGAACTGTGAGAATACATTTTTGTTGCTTAAGCCAGCCAGTCTTGGTATTTTGTTATGACAGCTCTAGCAGACAAATACAAACATATATGTGTGTGTATGTGTGTGAATTTCCTGGTGAAATTTTTCCCCTGAATTTTTTATTTTGGGAAACTTCAAACGTATATTTTGGAGAACTTTAAACTTATGTAAAATTGAAAGAATGATATGATGAACATCCATATACTTTGTACCTAGATTCAGCAACAGTAAGATCTTGCCAGTTTTACTTTCTCTCTCTCCTTATATTTATCCATTTTCCCCAGGAACCATTTGTATTAGGTTGCTAGAGCTGCCAGAACAGAGTACCAGAGACTGGCTGGCTTAAACAGCAGAAACTTATTTTCTTACCATTCTGGAGGATGAAAGTCCAAGATCAGGGAACTGACAGGGTTCTTTTCTCTGAAGCTTCTCCCCTTGACTTGTATATGGCCACCCTCTTGCTGCCTTTTCACTTGGTTGACTTCCCTTGTGTGTTTCCCTGTTGTCTCTCCCTGTGTGCTGTTCTCCCCTTATAAGGTCAACAGTCACACTGGGTTAGGGCCCACCATTATGGCCTTCAGTCCGTTCAGTCCCTCAGTCGTGTCCGACTCTTTGTGACCCTGTGGACTGCAACATGCCAGGCCTCCCTGTCCATCACCAACTCCTGGAGCTTGCGCAAACTCATGTCCATTGAGTTGGTGATGTCATCCAACCATCTCTTCCTCTGTCATCCCCTTCTCCTCCTGCCTTCAGTCTTTCCCAGCATCAGGGTCTTTTCCAAGCAGTCAGCTCTTTGCATCAGGTGGCTGAAGTATTGGAATGTCAGCTTTAGCATCAGACCTTCCAATGAATATTCAGGACTATTTCCTTTAGGATTGACTGGTTTGATCTCGTTGCAGTCCCAGGGACTCTCAAGAGTCTTCTTTAACACCATAGTTCAAAAGTATCAATTCTTCAGTGCTCAGCTTTCTTTATGGTTCAACTCTCATATGCATGCATGACTACTGGAAAAACCATAGCTTTCACTAGACGGACCTTTGCTGGCAAAGTAATGTCTCTGCTTTTTAATATGCAGTCTAGGTTTGTCAGAACGTTTCTTCCAAGGAGCAAGTATCTTTTAATTTCATGGCTGCAGTCACCATCTGCAGTGATTTTGGAGCCCAAGAAAATAAAGTCTGTCACTGTTTCCATTGTTTCCCCATCTATTTGCAATGAGTGATGAGACCAGATGCCATGATCTTCATTTTTTAAATGTTGAGTTTTAAGCCAGCTTTTTCACTCTCCTCTTTCACTTTCTTCAAGAGGCTCTTTAGTTTTTCTTTGCTTTCTGCAATAAGGTTGGTGGTATCTGCATATCTAAGGTTACTGGACTTACTTTAACTTAAATTAGCTTTTTAAAGGCCCTATTTCTAAAATGGTCACATTCTCAGGTACTAGAGTTAGGGTTTCACACACGAATTTTTTGTGAGGAAATAGTTCAGTTCATAACCTATTAAAAACTAAGTTGCAGATGTCATAACATTCCATGCCTAAACAATTCAGTGTGCACTTCTTAAAAATAAGGCCAATCATCACTCTTCAGAAATAATCAGTATTTCAAATAGTATCATTGTTCATATAAAATTTGCCCAATTACTAAAATAAATTTATAGCATATTTATTTATTTTAATTAATTACCTGGTTGATTCTGATCCAGAATCCAGTGGAATTCATGTGTGATGTTTGATTGTTAGTATTACAAAGTTGAGTTTTCTTTTTGTTTATCTTTGGTTTGTTGTTTTTTTGTTTTAATTTTGGCTGTGCTGAGTCTTTGTTGCATCACGTGGGCTTTCTCTAATTGTGGCACACAGACTTCTTGTGGTACACGGGCTCTAGAGCATGTAGGCTCAGTAGTTGCAGGTGCATGGGCTACTCTGGTTGTGTTACACCTGCTTAGTTGCCCTGTGACATATGGGATTTTAGTTCTCAGATCAGGGATTGAACCTACACCCCCTGCATTGCAAGGTGGATTCTTAAATCAGTGGACCAGCAGGGAAGTCTGAAAGCTGAGTTTAAAGAGAAGATATAGATAGATAAAAGCTTAATGAATAGTCCAGGAACTTAGTTCACGTCTTAAAGGAACTTAAAAAATAACAAACCAAAAGAAAGTAGAAAGAATTAACAGAGGTAAACATTAAAACTAAAGACATAGAAAATAAAAGGATAAATAAATTTATAAACTTGATTTTGTAAAGACAAGAAAATAAGATGAATTCTTCTTAGATCTGATTAAGGAAATAAGTGGAGAGCAATTAAAATCGAGGTTAGTGAGGAAGAAGAGAGTCATGCATTTTATGAGTTTGAAAGAATAGAAACTGCATTCAGCATTGTATAAACAAATTTGAAGCTAGCAAATGGATAGTCTATCAAAATACACATTAACCAAATTAACTTCTCCCTAAAATGGAGTACCTGAAGAGATTAACAAGCAAGAAATTAGAAAGGTGAATAGAGATCTGTTGAAAAAGACAAGGTGAATCCACAGCATTATTTACAAGACTCAATACTTGTAACGTGTTTATAGTGAATAAAATGTTCAATAATGTTATCTGTTATTAATTTCAAATAGATTACACCTGTGCTATTTAAATTAGTCCGAGCCCTAGAAAAAGATGAAAAGATCTTCAGTTTACTTTATGACTTCTCCATAGTTTTAATATCGCAAATTTCATACATAGTGTCAAAAAAAAGGTGGGCGGATTATAGGCCTTCTCACTTGTGAATATAGATGCAAAAATTATAAGTACAACATTAGCATATAGAATCCAGCAGTATATTAGTGAATAATTATACTACTGACCAAGTATGATTTACTCCAGGAATTTATAGAAGACTTAATTAGAAAGTCTTTTAGTGTAATTCATTTCAATAAAGTAAAGGAGAAAAGTTCAGATAAGTAGATGCTAAAAATGCCTTTGATACTACCCAGCAGTCGTTTCTAATATAAGCTATTGGTAAAAAAAACATAGAAAACTTTTCAGATACAGTAATGACCATTTGATCAGACTTAATCACTCACTTGGTGAACTAAAACGAGGAATCAGACGAGACCATTCGTTTTCAACATTTCTTGAAGGTTCAAGCAAATGCAGTTAGACTAGAAAAAAGCAAAAAGCCACACACGTGCAACATGAGTGGTAGAAAGTAATTAACTGGTCAAAGGCAGCTAAAAAGATGGGATGATAGAGGCCTAGAGATTGGAGTGATATACTTTGAAGATGGAGAAAGGAGCCCAAAGCTAAGGAATGCAGGTAATCTTAAGCTGGAAAAGACAAGGAGATGAATTCTCCCCTGGAACCTGGAACTACCCTGGAACTACCTTGATTCTAGTGTCCCAAGACTCACTTGGGATTTCTGACCTCCAGAACCATAAGGTAATGTAAGGTATGTTGTGTTAAGCCACTATTGCCTCTGTAATTTGTAACAGAGGCAATAGAAAACTAATGCAAGGTACTTGACATAAAGCCAGAGTTACAGATTGTTGCCTATAGCCATAGAGATATTTTGCTCAAAATTTAAATATTTAAAGTTTCAGATGGTTTCCAGCATTTAAAATTCAGGTGATAGTTCACCAAAATTTGGATTTTTGAATTGCTTAAAAATCAGATCAGCTTTTCCTGAGGGGAGCAAAAAAAAAAAAAAAAAGAATTAGAGCTGAATGTAGGTTCTCTCTTTTTGTGTGGCATGTGTATGTTTCACTGTGCCACATAGTACTACATTTGCCTGTATGTCTAAAGTACAGAATGTCTAGAAAAGGAAGCTCTGGTTCAAGGGAAAATACATAAAGGCCAAAGGTTTGCCTTGGAACCAGTTCTATCAGTTTTTCAGGGTCTTATCAACTGGGACACGTACCTTTACCTCTTTATCCCTGTTTTGATGAACACAAAGAACTTTAAATAGATCTGGATAAAGCAGTCTTTATTATTAAAAGCACGTGGAAATTTTGATATTTTCTTTTAATGAGCAACTTATGTGCTTTTGTTATAGTGCTTATGGCAAAGGAGATAGTATTAAGGATTCTTAGGATTGCCTAAGAAGCTGTAAAATGACAACTTTCAATATGAGGTATATATGTATATGGTATTTAATATGCTTTATGTGAATTTTCTCATAAACCATTAAAGTTTGAAAATACAGTACACACAGATGTTTATGCACAATGTAAAAAAAATTAAAATGAGATTTTCAGTTTTATATGATTCACGTGTTTATAAAACAAACAGCTTTATATGTTTTAGTCTAAGGTCAGCTTTCAAATACATTTTTTCCTCCCCAAACTCTTGATTTCTGCTGCTTTTTGAAATTTTGATTGCTTACTCATACTTAATTTACAATAGTTCTCTTTCTTTCTTTTTTTTTTACGATAGTTCTTTTTTACTTTCAAAAGTAACAAAAAAATAGTAGTTATAAGAAATTTTTGACAATGCACTACTTTAAAACTTGAAATTAGTGAGTGTTAACTTATAACAATTTTAATAGAAATGAGATGTATTAACTATGAAGATAGGACATTCATAGTTTCTAAATACCTTCATTTTTAGAAAGGTGAGGGTTGAGATTGTCACTTTTGTTCACCTTAGGTGAATAAGTGAGCAATTTTATGTTATATTGAGATGGTGTAAAACCTTAGCATGTATAATTTTGCAGTGTTTTAAAACTTAGATATTGTCACAAGACTTGCAATGCTACCAATTGCAAGTTGCTTACCAAGAACATCTGTTTTAAGTAAATAAGATAATATGCCTGCATGCAGAGTGCTATCTTCATTTGGAAAAGAAGCTTTATTGTAGTGTTGTGCCCAAGTCGAGAAATCTCCCAGTGACCACCAGGGAGCCGATATCCGATGCAAAAGCAAGAGAGTTTTTATTACCAAGCTCGAGCTGGGGCTCCCACCGATACCGACACAGCGGCTATAGGGAGGAGCCCCAAGTTCTGGGTTACATTGCTTATATAAGGTATTCTCTGGTGAGAAATTTGAAAAACGGGAGTTTCCGGGTTGGGAGACGTCTAATTGGTTACCTTCTGTGGAAGGGTTAGGTGTTGGTTTCTGATTGGTTTTTATTTTCCCCGGGCTGGCCCCGGGTTCTGATTGGTTCCCATTACCTAGGTAGACTACGTTAAGTCAGGAGATTTTGGTCTGGGGTCCGATTGGCTCGAGGGTGGTGGGGTGAGGTCAGGGGATTTCCAAAGGCTCTTGGATTTTCAAAGGCTCTTTTCCTGGAACCTTGCAAAATGGAGTTTTTCTGTTAACACAATGGAGTAGCTTAGGTCCTTCAGTAGCTCAAGTAGCACTAAAAATGAGAACAGGTATTAACTTGGCATATACGGTGAGATGATTGCACTAAAGAATATGTTTGTAATGAAATTTAAGTCTTGAATAGTGCAATAAAATAATCAGGATTGTGGTTTCACATAAAAATAAAAATACAAGCACTTTAGGGAAATCTTAGCAATGCTTTAGTATTGTTCTCATAAATACTTTTATGAATTTTAAATTAATATGCTTTCAGTGAATGATATTGAGGGAAATGTCGGTGGAAATGAAGCTGTATTTCTCTATGGATAGTAAGCAATGTTGAGATACTATCCCAGTTCTGGAAGGCAGAGAAGTTTAAAAACCCAGCTTCTCAAACTTAAGGTGTACTGCAGAGTAGATTTGCTAGGAGTGTTCTGGAAGTCTAGTCACTGCTCCTTAGCAGAGGATGGGCATGTTCTAAACTTCAGTTACTGAATTCTAGTTCTGGATACTTAACTTTTTGAAAAAGTAAGATACTCCTAAACAGGTCTTAGGATAGGAGATTTTCCATTATACATATAACTTAACAACAACTAGAATTGTGTTTATGACCACTCTTGTATTGTGGACCTGTAGTGATATGTGGTAGAACTCTGATGCTGTTTGTTGGTTGAATTAAAAAAAAAAAAACATTAATTTTTCTTCTGTTTTTGGTAAGGGGAAAGCATCCATGCCCTTTTTGATGAAGTATAGCTATTTTGTGGGTTCAGCTTACTGTCCTTAGAGTACTCAGAGTTCGATTTGATCCAATTCAGGTCACTTATATTCCTTGAATAAGTATAAGTAACTTTCCAAGGGGCAGGAGTACTCAGCCAAATGCTGAACTCTCAATAAGTGTCAATAAAACTGAACTTATTGGGAATAAGACTATTGCTTCATAAACTGCTATTATTGAGCTTCAATGGGATAAAGTATTTGAATAAAGTTTATAGTGCTCTGAAAGTGAAAGTTGCTCAGTCGTCTGACTCTTTGCGACCCCATGGACTCTACAGTCCATGGAATTCTCCAGGCCAGAATACTGGAGTGGGTAGCCTTTCCCTTCTCCAGGGGATCTTCCCAACCCAGATCTCCCACACTGCAGGCAGATTCTTTACTGTCTGAGCCACCAAGGAAGCCCACAGTGCTTTGGAGCATTGAATTAATGGGCAGCGTGAATCTACAGTACATGGTTAAGTGAGCATTTTTATCAGTGGATACAAAAAAGGCATCAGGTAAACCCAAGACCAAGCCTTATTAGGAATAATACCTTCAGAAATTGACCTGTGATCCATCAAACTCACATAAACCACTCTGGAATGTATGAAGCTGTTTTGTAACAGTTATTTAACTATTCATTTTTTTATTTAACTCTACCTTAAATACCTGTTATTCAGTATGTTCCCTCCCATATTATTGGAAACCTCCTCCTTTCAGCTTCTGCCAACTTGATAACTTTGAAGCAAATCTTGACCCAGTTCTTTTTAAACATTTAGCAGATGGCCACCTCTCTGAAATCTTTGAATATATCCTTGGAATGGGAAGGCCTGAGCTTCTCAGAGGTCTTAGATAGGCTTGAATTGTAACTGTGTTTTCCGTTGGGGAATTTTGAGGGTCTTCAGAAGCATTTCTGATTTTGTAACTGTCTACACGCAAAAAAATTGTATTCTTTGTGTTATAGAAACCTAAGTTTTAAACTATATCTGTTGTTTTTTCATCAGTCATTTTAGTGCCTCGTCTTGCTGCTCAAGCGCTGGATTAGATGTAATTTTAAGCAAGTAGTTTTCCTATTCTCTGCTCTTTCCTTATCACTTTTTTTAAAAAATTAAGATTTTCTTAATCACTTATGTAATTCTTTGTATTGTCTTTTCCATTTCACTTGAAAAATAAATCTGCTGACGTTTAGTGCACTAAACTGGTTTGTTAATGCCTTGTTCTTTATGCCAGTGCACTTTTCCCACCATTTGAAGGTTTTACTTTACTGAGAGTCACTCATATTTATTTCCAATACAATTACTGTAATTTTATAATATGGTTAAATATAAAAACTGATGAAATAGCAGTATGAAAAGATCAGTTGATCACATTGAATGCTTTAGAAAAACTTAAAATACAGTTAGCTGTGGGATAACAGTAGTAAAAGTTTGGGTGGCATTGTGTGTGTGTGTGTGTGTGTGTATATATATATATACACAAAGGGTTATCTTTTTCTGCACTCAGAGTTTTCTGTTTTAAATAAGCCAAAAGCAGAGATGTAGACAATGGCTTATGTGAGTAGGATGAGCCTGAACTCTTTTCTGTGGATTCTTATCCAAAGATTGGTGAATGAAGATGCATTCCTGTTTTATGTTAACCTAAGATGCTTAAATTATATATGTAACTTTTAAGTGTTTCCCTGTGTAAATTTTTTCTTTTCCAGAAAGTGATACCACCTGAGTTAGAAAAAAGTGATTTCACTGTATTAGATTGTTTTTACTCTTTTATTATGAAAAGTGTCATCTATCTAGAAAAAGTAGAGAGACTAGTATAATGAAACCCCCAAATAACTATTGCCTAGATGTAACAGTTATTACCACTTTTCATATTTGTTTTATCTGTTTTCTTGAAGTACTGTAAAGTAAATTGATTCTAAATGTTTATGTTTGAAATTTCAGAGAATAAGGACATTTTCCCACATAGCCATGTGTCTTGTGTCTGTTATTTAACAGCTTGTTTATTTGAATGGTAAATACATGCACTTGTACATAGTATAATTTTAAAACGTATACAGTGAGAATTAGTCTCACTCTTTTTTCTCTTTCCCATTCTGAATGCCTTCCTATAGGCAGCCACAATAAACCAGTTTCTTTTATATCCTCCCCGAGATATTCTGTACATTTACAAATGTATAAGTGTATATATATTTTTTCTTCTCACATAAATTGTAGCATACTGTGCAAATTGTTCCGTACCTTTTTTCATTAAATCTTTTCCATTTAATAGTATGCCTTTTCTTTTATTTTGTTTTACTTAGTGCATATAAGGCTTACTATACGTGGGTGTGTGTGTCTGTGTGTGTATACATACATATATATACATTATACATACATGTATACATATATGTATACACACATGCATCTGTGTACTATTCCATTATTGGATATAGCAAAAGTTTGTCAATGGACATTTAAGTGTTTACTATCTTTTATTACTGCATATGGTATGAATATATCTGTATGTAAGTAATCATGTTTTTCAGTGATTATATAAATACCTGTAAATTAATTGTTGGATTAGATGCTTGGGCATTTGAAACTTTAAAAGGTAACTGCCATAATTGACTTTCACAGAGTTTAAACTAATTTATACCTGTCCCCACAAATGTGGAGTATATGTTTTCATATACTTTAGCTAATATGATGTTATCTGACATTTTGATGGTTGTTCCTCTGTTAGGTAAAATTCTCACCAATATTCTCACCAACGCTGCACTGGGAATTTTAATCTACAATCTCGTGAAGTGAAGTGAAAGTCACTCACTTGTGTCCAACTCTTAACGACCCCATGGACTATGTAGTCCATGGAATTCTCCAGGCCAGAATACTGGAGTGGGTAGCTTTTCCCTTCTCCAGGGGATTTTCCCAACCCATGGATAGAACCCCGGTGTCCTGTATTTCAGGCAGATTCTTTACCAGCTGAGCTACAAGGGAAACCCAAGAATACTGGAGTGGGTAGTCTGTCCCTTCTCCAGGGGATCTTCCTGACCCAGGAATCGAACCCAGGTCTCCTGCATTGCAGGCAGATTCTTTACCAACTAAGCTGTCTCTTACTGTGAGTGGAATTGACTATCTTTCTGTATGTTACAGAGCTGTTTGAACTTCCTTTTCCTCTGAGCTCTTTGTCATTTTTTTTTACCTTTTGTGTGTATGTGGTAGAAGGTTTTGGTCTTTTTTAATAGTCCATTGTTTGTGATATGGGTTGCATTTTTTTTTTTTTTTTTTTTTGCTGTTGCTTTACTTTACTTATAGCTTTTATTTATTTATTTATTTTTGCACATGTATACATATTTCAGGTTTATATAGTCTGATTTTATCAAACTTTTATGGTTTTCGGGTTTTATATTTAGAAAAGGCCTTCTCTGTTCTGAAATTATAAAAAGTATTTTTCATACTTCCTTCTGGTACTTTATGATTTTTTAAAATATTGAAATCTTTGATTCATTTGGGATTTATTCTTGGTTACCAGTTGTTATTGTTCTTGTGTGTCTTTTCATTGAAAATTTCCACTGTAAAATAATAATTCCATCTTGGTTTAATAGCATATCTTAGTTTTGCCAGTAGAAATAAGTATTTTCCTGTGAGGTTTGGGGTCAAATTTTGAATGAAAACTGACTTGATACTTTGAGATATAGATACTGACTACCTACAGTTTTTAGTATTACCACTTGGAGAACTAATATCTTTACGTACGAGAAAGTCCGCATAAATGTGAAAAACGAAGGTTCTCGAGTTAAACTAAACCTGCATTTTAAAAAACAGCAGACCTCCACAGCTTACTATATCTCTGACTTTTGGCAAGTTACTTAACCTTTCTGGGCCTGAATTACTTTGTTTGGACAATAGACGTAACATCAGCACCTACTCATATGACTGTGATGATGATTAAATCAGAAAAAAATTGTAAAGTGCTTAGAATAGTACTTGTTGAGAAGCAGTGAAAAATGTTGCTGTATTTGCTGTAGAATTTTTAACTTTGAATTTGTAACAATCACTGTTCTTAAAATTCCACTTTACATTGATGAGTATTGGGGATTCCTCTCCCCAAATTCTTTTTATGAAACCCTAAAGAAAGCAAAATAACACGTTATTTTTAATTATTATTTTTTACTGTTACTGCCTTTTTAGAAAACAATTTATTACTTAACAAGTTTCTAACTTTTTCATTTGTTAAAAATATAGTTTAAGAGAAAACTATTGTATACATATTTTAAAGCATAGAAGGATTTTTCCCCCCACAAATGCGATCAGTTTCTTAAATTGCCATTACTCTATGCTCAGTTATTTATTTTTTTATTTGTACAGTCCAGGTGTTTGTTTTCTTTACACCTATCATTATGCTCAGTTATTTTAAACTCAGTATGTATTCTAAAGAGCATTGATTACCTGTACCCTACTTATGTCCTTACGTCCTTTTAAGTTGCTATTAGGCTGTGATCCCTAGGCAGACTATCAAAATAATAGGATAAATTTTTCAGAAAACCTTCACAGAAAATGCTACTAATCATTGACAATATTGCAACTTAAAACTTGGATAGGACTACAAGTTTAACGTTAGTAGAATGTTTGCATATCCTACTTGTACCCCTTTAAATAAAGCACTTACAAAGTGATCTCATACAACTTAAAACTGGAAAGGCTTGAAAGCAGGAGTATCGGGATAGAAGAAAGAGGAGAACCCCTGTTTCCTTTAGTCACTTTTGTATAGAATAGAGCCCCCTGTTTAGAGAATTGCCTTATTTACAAAAACTTGTAATTGTAGAGAGGCAATTTATAGAACAAATTCTTAAAGAATCATGGATCAGAGAAATTGGAGTATGGTAACTCATTTTTAGAATTACATTATTTGGGGAATGGAAATGGAAACAAGGGTTGAATTTTGCTATCTTGAGTAATGAACTTGCTGAGGGAAACGTTAGAGGTATGGATTAATTTGCTGTTTGGAAAAAGCCCTTTGAGAAACAGTTTTGCTCCATTACATGGTGTTCGAGGGTTACATTTGAGTACTATGTGATTTCATTTTTGTGAACTTGTTCTAAGACTTGGCAGTAACCTATTTGAAAAATATTAAAAGTGTAATTTAGAACAAGATTCATTTTTAAAAAAAATTATATAGTTATGTGAGTTTGGATAAATTTATCTACCATCGCAGCCACAATAAGACCCCTTCCATCACACTCAGAATTTCCCCTATGGCTCTTTGTCATCCACTCGTTCTCCTGTGTACAGCCTTTGACAACCACTGATCTGATTTTTGTCCTTATACTATTTCTTTTTCCAGAATGTCATATAGATCAGTACAGTATATAGCCTTTTGAGCCTGGCTTCTTTTACTCAGCATAATGCAGTTGAGATTTGTTTATGTTGCTGTGTGTATCAGTAGTTCCTTCCTTTTCCTGGATGAGTAGTTGGTGTTCCACTGTGTGGATGCACCATAGTTTGTTATCCTTTTTCCAGTTGAGGCCATTTAGTAGGCAGAAAAATGACTCTGGGGTCTCTAGAACCTGAGAATGTCTTACTTTTGGGATTTTGCATATTTGGTTAAGGTTAAGGACTTTGAGATGGGGAGATTATTCTGAATTATGCAGATTATCCCAGTTCTCTTCACATTGAGTAATTTAAAGGGAAAGAAGAGTAGGTCAAAGAGATGTGCCATGAGAGGACCTTGACTGGGAGCTGGCAACCAGCAAGGCAGCAGGGACTTTGGTCCTGGCATATCAGGGAACTGTCGACAGCCCAAATGAGCAGGGAATGAATTCTCCCCTAGAGCCTCCAGAGAGGAAGGCAGTTTGTAGGGACTTTGATTTTAGTGCAGTGAGACCCCACCCAGACTTCTGACCCACAGAGCTGTGGTATACATTTATGTTATTTTCAACTATTGACCATATATATATGTGTTAGATCTGTTTCTGGACTCTCTTCTGTTTTGCTAATCTGGATGTTTATCCTCTCTCTAATACCATCACGGTCCTAATTACTGTAGCCTTTTAGTCTTGAGTGTGATAGTGGACATCCTTAAACTTTGTTGCTCTTTTTCAGAATTGCTTTGGATACTCTAGTTTCTGCCTGTGTCTCATTTTTAATAGTACAAAACTCACAAGTTGGTAGACTGGCTTCTTTCAGCCTCTGTTTTATTCCTAGGATAGTGCAAAGAACCAAGGGTTATACCTATTGCTAGGCTAGTTTGCCTGATTGATAGCTAATTTTTGCCAGAACGGGAAAAATCCTGATGCAGTTCTCTTTCTTTATCCTTCTGTTGAGGTCTCTCTCTCCAGTATTTTTCTTTTGGACAGGAAATTGATTTTTTTTCTTTTAGAAATATAAACCTTAGTAATTCACATGTGTGGTTCTTTTTGGTTAATTCGTGCAGATCTCCCCAGTGTAGTACTCTGATTTAAAAGCAAACTCATTCGAGTTACGAGAAAGGATCCTGCTTAGAATTGTATTGGAGGTAAAAGAGAGAAAGGTGGACAGATGTTGGTTTGAGAACTTAAATCCCAGGGATAGACATAGGGCTCTCTTATAATTCAGAGCCAAGACTGTAAATTAAGCTGTTTTAAGGAGCACTGCAGATGGTAGAAGAGAATTGGGAAAATTTAAACTGCCTTTCTTTTTTCTTTATGGAAAAGAGTACAAGAAGCATTGTGAGATTCTTAAACTCCCGCCAACCATGTGTTCCTTCCCTCCCTCCTTTACCTCTTCTCTCTCCAGTTATAAAATTCTGACATGTTTTTAAAGTGTTTGATAGAAATATTTAAATATCATTTAAATATAAATTGGAATTCCTCTAGTTTTCCTACCTCTGACACTTAGTATGTTTTATCATATGGGGGTGACATTTTTTATTTTCCTAAAGCTGGAAATAAGATGTATGTACACATAATTTGCTTATACTTTAAGACATTTCCTATTTTGTTTCTATCTTGCCTTTTATATTCTTTAGTGAAAATCTTTAAATTGTATTACAGAACTCTGACTGTATATGGTAGCTTTAGTTGTAAATCTGTGAATGGAATTTTTTTCAGTTTCAGATGATACTGATGTAAAAGCATCTACATTTTCACTTTTCAGCCACAAGGCGGTGTACTGCCTCTACTGTCTGCAGTTTTGTTTGTTTTTCTTTTTTTTTTTTTTGGTTACTTTCTTCAACAGCCAGGTCAAATCCAACTTAAGAAAAAAAGAACATTATAAAAGTTCACTTCAGGCAATAAAAGAGATTGTTTATGACAGCAGATAGTCTTTATAGAGGGGTCTAGTTTTATCTGAAGGTGATTCAAGGAGCTTTCACAGAGAAAATAAAAAATGAAATTAAAATAATTCATAAAATATTTCATTGCTTTATTAATTTTTACTTGGAAAAATTTAAGAGTTATTAAAATGTTACAGGAGTAAGAAAAATAATATAAGAAGTATACATGTATGCTTTACCTAGATCTATCTGTTTTTAATATTTTAACCCATTGCACATACTCTGTTTATATACTTGTGTATTTCCTTCTGAAACATTTAAAGCTGAGTAGCATACATCATGACATTTTACCTCTAAATACTACATTGCATTTTTTCCTAAGAATAGTGATATTCTTTTTCATATAACCACAATACATTGTTAACTTCAGTAAATTCAGCTTTAGTAAATTTAACATTGATAAAATAGTTTTGTCATATCTGCTATCAGTATTTCCATTTGTCTCTTGACTCAATAATATGCTTTATAATGTTTTTCCACTTTAGTTGAGGAGCCTCACATCAGTTGTAACATTTAATTGTCACTACTCTTTAGCTTCCTTTAACCTGGCATGTTTCCACAGCCTCTTTGTATTTTATAACGTTGAATTTAACTTCCCTCCCCACTTTTAATAGAATATTACTCATTCCCACTTTGGCTTTGTCTGATGATTCCTCATGATACAGATTATACATTCTCAACTGTAATTTTGACCGCTTCCAATTTGCCTTGATTCATGGACCTAACATTCCAGGTTCCTATGCAATATTCCTCTTTACAGCATCGGACTTGCTTCTATCACCAGTCACATCCACAACTGGGTATTGATTTTGCTTTGGCTCCATCCCTTCATTCTTTGTGGAGTTATTTCTCCACTGATCTCCAGTAGCATATTGGGCACCTACTGACATGGAGAGTTCATCTTTCAGTGTCCTATCATTTTGCCTTGAACTGTTCATGGGGTTCTGAAGGCAAGAATACTGAAGTGGTTTGCCATTCCCTTCTCCAGTGGACTACATTCTGTCAGACCTCTCCACCATGACCCGCCTGTCTTGGGTGGTCCTGCACGGCATGGCTTAGTTTCATTGAGTTAGACAAGGCTGTGGTTGGTGTGATCAGATTGGCTAGTTTTCTGTGAGTATGGTTTCAGTGTGTCTGCCCTCTGATGCCCTCTCACAACACCTACCATCTTACTTGGGTTTCTCTTACCTTGGACGTGGGGTGTCTCTTCACGGCTCCTCCAGCAAAGCACAGCCGCTGCTCCTGTCCTTGGACGAGGGGTATCTCCTCACCGGCCGCCCTCTCTAACCTTGAATGTGGAGTAGCTTCTCTCGACCCTCCTGCACCCACGCAGCTGCCACTTCTTGGACTTGGGGTTGCTCCTCTAGGCCACTGCCCCTGACCTCGGGCGTGGGGTAGCTCCTCTCGCTACATGAGTCATGTCCTGTCTATTAAGGTCTTGTGTGTACCTAAGGTGCTTTTAATAGTGATGTTCCTTTATGTTTTTGTTCAAGTGATTTTTTAAAAATTGGGTGTATGTGTTTAGAAGAGAAATAAATTCCATTCAAGTTTAAGAGCAAACAAACATTTTCTCTAAAGGAATATACTTAGAAATAAGGTTCCCAGTTCAGTTCAGTCACTCAGTCGTGTCTGACTCTTTGCGACTCCATAAATTGCAGCACTCCAGGCCTCCCTGTCCATCACCAACTCCTGGAGTTCACTCAAACTCATGCCCATCAAGTCAGTGATGCCATCCAGCCACCTCATCCTCTGTCATCCCCTTCTCCTGCCCCCAATCCCTCCCAGCATCAGGGTCTTTTCCAATGAGTCAACTCTTCACATGAGGTGACCAAAGTATTGGAGTTTCAGCTTTAGCATCAGTCCTTCCAGTGAACACCCAGGACTAATCTCCTTTAGAATGGACTGGTTGATTTCCTTGCAGTCCAAGGGACTCTCAAGAGTCTTCTCCAACACCACAATTCAAAAGCATCCATTCTTCAGCACTCAGCTTTCTTCACCAGTAGATAAAATCTAATTTGATGTAAGAATTAAGGTGACATATTTTAACTTTATTTTTGCAAAACTTTTAATGTAGTGTATTGGCCTTTAATCTGTCCGTAAACTGCCAGGGAGTCTTGTTGATATGCTCTTTGGGATCTGCTAGTCATTCTGGTGAAAGAATAAAATCGACATTAGACCAAAAGAAATTAAAAAGATTGAGATATCTCAATATTAAATCTCTAACATGTCACAGTTAACACCAGATTAAAATATTTTTATACTCTATTTGAGTTTGTGCTTGTATTAATAAAATTTCAATACAAAACAAACTTAAAAGAGCTAAATGTGTTGGCTGGAAAGAAAATTGTAAACTTCTCAAAGAAATAATCACATCTTTATCCTTTAGTTATTTGAGGAATTTATTAAGTGAATATAAAGTTTTGTGAATAGGTAACTTTCCTAGATATTTTTAGTTTGTTAGAGTGTGTATAAAAATTCTCAGAAGGTGATAGACACATATTTTAAAGAAAATAGTCATTTTGAGTATTCATAATAGTTAATTTCTTGACTTTCTGAAAAGTGTAACATCAGTGTAAAGATGGTACAGTGCTCTCTAAGAAAAAGAAATAGTTGAGCTCTTTTGCAGAACATAGTGGATCAAGAACTTTTTAGTGGCATCTTAAACATAATCCATTTCTTTGATTACATATATGTATTACAAATAAAACATGTATTTCCCACATACTGTAAACAGCAAAGCATTTGAGGTATGAAATTAGATGACTGTAAAATGATTTGAATGCCAAAATGCCCATTAAATTTAACAGCTGAACTTGAAAAATTACTGGATTCTTCTGTGAGTTAGGATTTCTCCCATTAGCTACCCTGCAGAGTATAGGAAAGGAGAAAAAATTACCTTGGTATTCTTTCCAGGTTTGCTCTTTGATTTTACAAAGAAGTAAACTACTTAAATTGTAGTAGTTTATAGCCGCTACTTCTGACACTTGTATACCTGTTTCTGTCTCCAGAGTGTACTGAATGGTACCCTGGGGACTGAGAAGGATTCATTGTGTCTTTTCAAGTGTATAACTTAATTCTAGGACCTTGAATATTGTTTAAAAAGTTGTTTTTATTTACTTTCATTCCTCAGACAAGACAGCTGTATAGATTCTACTTCATCCCTGCGAGAGAACAAGCAACCTGAAGGTTTGGAATTAAAACAAGGTATGGATCACATACTTTTTCTGAAACATTTGCCTGAAAATTATAAGCATTTTACCAGTAATAAATTTTCATAGTCTTCTAGTTTTCCCTTGTTTTATAAATAGGGAAAGAAAATAATTTATTCGGTCTGAGGTCAAGAGTCAGGAACACGTCCTTTATTTCATGACTCCTCAGGTATTGGAGTGGTTCTGCCTTAGTAATACATGGTTACAAATGCCACCACCAAGGTATCGTTTTGAAAAGTTTTAATGCAGTAATCTATTATATACTCTTAGCTGTAGGATCGGAGAGGGCAATGGCACCCCACTCCAGTACTCTTGCCTGGAATATCCCATGGACGGAGGAGCCTGGTAGGCTGCAGACCATGGGGTCGCTAAGAGTTGGACACAACTGAGCGACTTCCCTGTCACTTTTCACTTTCCTGCATTGGAGAAGGAAATGGCAACCCACTCCAGTGTTCTTGCCTAGAGAATCCCAGGGACGGGGGAGCCTGGTGGACTGCCGTCTATGGGGTCGCACAGAGTCGGACACGACTAAAGTGACTTAGCAGCAGCAGCAGCAACTGCAGGATACTGTAGATATATTGACTGGATAACTGTGGGTTTTATGTGCAGGAAAAAGTTTTATAGGATTATTTTCCTCTATTTTTTTTTTGCTTGATGTTTTGTCCTCATTTACTTTCTTCCATATGTATTGTTTTCTACAAATCAGTAACTTTTGTAACACAAGTAAAGTGGTATTCGTTATTTATTCAAGCCAGGTAGCTCAGTAGGACTAATCTATTAGATGTCTTTTTGTTTGTTTGCTTTTTCCTCATGCCTTGTAGGGAAAATTGAATGTAAAAATAAGTTTTTATTAGTTCCTCAAAGACTACCTCACATTTTTCCATTTTACTGATAAAATTACTTCAGAGCCATGAGAGTCTGTTGCGGCCAAAAGGGTTATCTTGTTTATTTCATAGGCAGGTAATCTTTGATGGCTTAGAATAGTTTCTCTAAAACTTTGAGTCATAAGAACTTCCGTGGTAGAGAGATACAGGTCATCAGTTTATTCAGGCAGAATTTCTTCTTTTAAGCTGTGGCCCGTATTACCAACACTTAATTGAGAAAGGGGAAAAAAAGTTGGTTAATTTGTGATTCTTTCAGTTCGTATGTAGAGAGAACAAAATCTAAGTTTTCTATAATTATGATTTATGTTCTCTGGCGTTTATATATATTTCTGATGATTTTGAGAATTCCAGTGTTTTTCAGAAGTCCTGTTGTGTTAACTTCTTCAATAGCCAGACAAAATTATATCTTTGTATTCTTACTTCTTCTCAGTATATTCTTGCTTCTTTTTAGCATCCCCACAGGCATAAACTCAGATTCATAGATTTATTTATTATTGTCATGTATAAATACATGCTAAACATACATCATTTTCATATAATGTAGTCATAATCGTTTATCTCTTGTACCCTATGTGTATTTTGACAACACTGCTGTTGTTTCTGCCTTTGTTTCTATTTTTGCATTTAATCAGCAAGTGGTGTAGAGACTCTTACTAGATTATCTTTGGAGAGAAGAATGCCGTATAAGGGATGGAAAAGTTCAGAATGGGCAGGTTGATTCTTGTTCCCAGGGAGAAAGGAATGGAGACCCCATTGTACAAATTAGCTAGTGCCGCACTCTAAGGGGAGGGGTTTTTCTGCTCCCTTATTCCGGCATCTGGAGCTCTCTTCAGAATTTCCTTCCTGGTGCCAACAGCCTGTTTTGCTGTGACTTTTTTTTTTTTAATGTAACTTCAGTCATTTGAAAATTAGTGATGGAGGCAAAGAAGGAGAGAAAAATAACTCAGTAGTAGGAGAGAAAAATAACTCAGATACCGCAAAGCCCAGTTTTTAATGCTCAGGAGCCTTAATAGACACTCTTAGGTTCTCACTTCAGCATCAGAAACGTCAGGAACACAGTCATCAGTAAGTGACAGCCAGCAGGGGTGAGGAAACAGGAGATCCAGGCACAGCAGTTCCACTGTGCAGTACTGTTCATGTGCATACTGTGACTGAATTTATAGAAAATGGTTACTTTTCAGCTCCTTTTGGAAAACAGGAAACTTTTCCTGTTGAGACAAATGCCTATGAAATGGTTAAAATTTTAAATTTTGTTGCATAATGGGCTACATTATAAATTATTTAGAAGATTCAATTATGTGGAACACCTTACAGACGAATGTTAGTAACACTGAAATCCGAACCAGAGAGTAAGTAACTTACTGGGAGTTACCCAAGAAGTTGAGGTACCCCAGGAAACAGAAATGCTGGTAGGCTCAGTAAAGATTGCCTTTTTTCTAAATGGACTAATACTATTTTTAGTCTATTTTTAATATGCAGATTTTTAAAATTGATTTATTGTTATCTCTAACTTTCTGTTTTTGCTCACAGTTGGTTAATAAAAACAACATAATTCTCCTTGTGAATGCATTGTCATTGTATTTAATAGCTTGACCATTTAAGAAAATTCACTGAAGCTTAGTTAGTATTAAAGTAACTGTTCAGTAGACCAAAATATAAAGCAGCATTGAATTTTCTCTTTGCTCTTTCAGGAGAAAATAAATCTTATTATGCCCTATTAATAGTATATGATATTGGCAAATTATTTAAATTATCTTTTCAGTTTTTTCAGCTTCTGAAATACTCAATATTGAGAAATAGTAACTATGTATTAGGTAAATTGAAATTGGCATTTCTTTGTCTAGTACTGGTATTATTTATCTTGTTGATAGGAGATTCATTTATGAAACTAGCTGTGCTGAAGATGAGTATCAGATTGTACACTAACTTCTGCCTTCACTGAGAAAACATTTAAATGTAAATATAATCCAGTTGATTGATATTGTAGTAAAATAGCATTAGGATTAGTGTTGTAAATCATTTTTAGCAAAAGGGTAGAAGAATGGTTTATATAAATTTTCTAAATTGGTCATTTGTGCTACAGTTAAAAAAAGTGCAACTGCTATTTGTCAAAGATATTTATTTTTCAGTGTATGTGCTTTACAGTTTCTTTTTTTGCCTTTTTTAAAATTGCGGGATAATTGCTTTACAGTGTTGTGTTGGTTTCTGCCATATAACATCATGAATCAGGCACAAGTATACATATATCCTCTCCCTCTTGACTCTTGAACCTCCCCCGGCCTAGGTTGTCACAGAGCACCAGGTGAGTTCCGGTGTTACACAGCAACTTCCCACTAGCTCCGTGTTTTACATATGGCAGTATGTATGGTTCAGCGCTATTCTCTCACCATCCCATCCTCGCCTTTTCCTGCTGTGTCCACGAGTCTGTTCTTGTGTCAGAGTTATTTAATACATTGAAAATATTTTTAAAATATAAAACAAATCTTTGCTGATACTAATGAACTCTCATATATTTATCTATAAATAAATGCATTTAAGACATTCAGTAATATTAAAGCAATTTAAATTGTTGCTTTAAAGTTTATAACTGGAGTATGTGTAATTTTGCAAATTATTCTCCTTTGTAACTTCAAGAATTAAGCTCTTATGTTTGTGTTCCTTCTTGGAAGTTGTTATGAGAATTTTTTTTTAACTCTGCATGATTAAATAGCTAAGTTAAAATGTATATTTAGGATGAAGAGAAGAGTTGAGATTTATAGTAGTACCTTTAAAATATTTGAAGGGCTGCTATGTAGAAGACTGATTGATTAGGTTTGTTCTAATAGAGGATAAAAGTAGAGCTAGTAAATAAGGTTGTTATTAGATATGGTTGGTTCAGTTTGTTTATTTCAGATAGTCAGATGTATCAGAAAATGCATTTTGCTTGCTGATACATCCATATTGCTGAAGGTGTTTTCACACAAGTTACACAAACGGCCACGTGGTGGTGCTGCTGTAGAGAAGATTCAAGTCGTGTTTAAACATTTGGATGTTTGACCTTAACCTTGAAGTTCCTTTCCACCAGATTTTCTAAAGACCAGGGCCTAGTGCAGTGTTGGCACTTGTGAAGAGTGTTCATAACTGTTTTATTAAATGGTTTGCTGTAAGAATAATGGGATATACAATCTTTTCCCTCTCTCCATTTTTCTGTTAGAGAAAAAGATGCTTGATTTTTAGTCTTTTAAAAAAGCTCTATGATGGTTTCCAAATACATTCATCTGAATACAGTTATAAAAATAGGTAGTGTGACCACATGGAATATAAAATGCTCAGAATTAATAAGACATTGACTGCATTTTCCTCCGCATCTTTTACACCAACTTTCTCATGTGAAAATTATTCCTCTTATCTGTTAGAGAAAGACATGCAAATACAAAAAAAAATGCACACAGACTTTTATTATGATTAGACGCAAGCCTTGTCCCTTTTTTTTTTAAAATTAATGTAGTTGCCTCACACAATTATATTTTGGCCTTCTAATTCAGGAGTTAGTGAATGATAGCTTTAAGAATTTACCTTGTTGAGAGCTTCAAGAATTTGAAAAGTAGAATTTAATAGGGAAAAATTGTTTGCAGTGGTTAACCCATGTGATGAAATTTAGATAATTTCAGCCTTTCAGACTGCTGGTCAACAAAGTATAATTATTACACACTCCCTGAGAATATAAAATGAAAATACTAGAAATTTTAAAGTGAATAAATACATTAAAACTATTATGTAGTTTTTATGTATTTTTATAAATATATTTAAATGTCTTCCTTAAAAAATTTCAAATATAGTAATTATAATATATCATATTAATTATGTATTAATTTATAAGTAAAAATAAATGTTTTTTGTGTGTAGTGGGACAGGTACTTAAAAATGTTTTCAGTGATAGGTTTATATAAACAATGAAGTTGAGAGATGACTCTTTCAGACTGTTATTAAGGATTGATGGTGACCATAAGTGTTCATTTATTACTTCTAAAAAATTAAATGTGATATAAGATTTTTCCATTGTTTAGCAAAGATAGTAAACTGTATGAGACTATTTGAATCCTTAAGGTGAGAGTAAATAAAAAACTCAGCTAATTTTTGTTTTTACTGCCTTTGTTATTGTTGTTCTGAGGTAATACCGCTCTAGGGTAAGCGAAGGTAGGTACGGAGGGGAACTAGAATAAAAAAGAATGAAGAAATGAATTTGCACTTACAAAGGGGATGATTTTTGCTGAAAAGAACTTCACAACCATGGAGGAATAAGTACAAGTTATAAAAAACTGAAAAGGCAATGAGAAAAGTGTGATCAAACTTTTCTTGCTCAGTAAAGGAAGAGAGAAGGGAGATCATCAGTTAATTAATTAGCTTTTATAGGCCCGAAGCTGTATGTGAAGAAATCCCTGGTTTGGCAGATGAACTCTGCACAGCCTTTCCATTTGAAGACCACAGTTGCAGGCAGGCATGTTAGAGAGCTGAGGGGAGACTGAAAGGAAAGTGTTACAAGCCTATTGTGGAGCTGAAAGCAGAAAGCATGTGTACACTTGACTGCTGGTTTGTTTTCAAAGTTGGAGTCTAATTCCTTTCCTCCTAGCCCTTGATTATCCCCTTGACTGGCTCTAACAAATAAGTATTCACAGAATGCGGCTTCTCAACATGAGTTAACTTCTTTAAAGATTAAAAAAAATTTTTTGTTCTGGGGAAATGATATCCAATTCAGTGATTGGTGAAGTAAGAAGAGATTGTGGTATAACCATCAGTGTGGCTTGAGAATTTACATCTCTTCTCATTCCTTTGAGCTTTTTCACAAGTTATTACCAGCAGCGACACCAAACATGATCCTCCCTGCTTTTTAATTTGTCTCTTTCTGTGAGTAGTAGTTAAATGAAAGGGTGAAAATTACATTTTATATGGCAAATTAGCTCATAGTCTTCCTGTACCTTTTGAAGGCCCCCTGTTGAATTTAAATGTGAGACTTTTCTGTATTTCTTTTCTTTTTCTTTTTTTTTAAGTAAACTGACAAGGTTTTGGGATGTGTAATGCTCTGTGTGTGTTTTATCGAGAATGAAATTATGAAGACTTGGATTCAGTATTTTGAGAGAAATGTTTGTTTCCACGTTTCTTTAAATTGTAAAGCATTATATCTCATTTTAAGCATTATATCTTGTGATGCATTTGATAGTATCCTAGACACACTGTGAAAAAGTGTGTCTCTCCAGCTGCTTTGGAGTTCACATATGCCAAACCTCCTCAGATATTTGAATCCCCTTTGGATCCTCTGTGCTTTTCAATCATTATGTTCTCATCCAGTTCATTGGAAAAAGTAACTCCTATGTAAAAGCTCTCGTCCCAAAGGGAAGTTAGTAAATACTAGGCTTGAAATCAGATTTTGTCAGCAGGTTCTGAACTTTTTATGTACCTAGCATTCATAGCCTATGATATAATTAGCAGTTTTAGTTGCTATATCATATAGTTGATACATAATAAGCTTGTAGTTAACAAACTTTATTTTTGAAAAGTAGTACTTAAAAAAATTTTTGAATGTCTTTAGATGTACAAAAAAATTGAGTGGAAATTACAGAGTTCCTGTATACCCACTGACCAGTTCTTCCAGTTTCCCATAGTATCTTGCATTAGTGTGGTAAATTTGTTACAGTTGATGCAGCATTATTAATACATTATCACTAACTAAAGTCCATAGTTAACATTAGGGTTCATTCTTTGTGCTGTACCTGCTGTGAGTTTTGGTAACTTACAGTAAGGTATCCCCCATGATAGTATCATACAGTATAGTTTCACCTATTCATTCCTTTTTTCTCTCTCCCCCCTAGACTCCTGGCAACCACCCACCTTTTTACTGTCTCTGTAGTTTTGTCTTTTCTGTAATGTCATTCAGTTGAGCTCATATAATCAGTAGTTTTTGCAGATTGGCTTTTTTCACTTAGCAATACACATTTGAGATTCGTCTGTGTCTTTTTATGATTTGATAACTCATTTCTTTTACTGCTGAATAATCTTCCATTGTATGAATGTACTGCAGTTTGCCTATCATTTCACCTGCTGAAGGACATCTTGCTTCCAAATTTGGCAGTTGTGACTAACGCTGCTATAATCATTTGTATGCAGGTTTTTGTGTGGACTTAAGTCTTCAACTCCGGGTAAATGCCAAATTTAGTTTTGTAAGAAACAGCCAAACTGTCTTTCAAAGCTCTGTACTGTTTCACATTCCCATGAATGAGAGTTCCTGATGTTTCACATCGTTGCTAGCATTTGGTGCCTGCCAGTGTTTTGGATTTTGGCCTTTCTAATGGGTGTCTAGTTTTACTTTGCAGTGCTCACTGTAATGGTCTGTGATGTTGAGCATCTTTTCACGTGCTGCTTTGCCCTCTGTATCTCTTCTTTGGTAACTTGTCTCTTCAGATCTTTTGCCCATTCAAAAATTTGGTCCTTTGTTCTTTGATAGTTGACTTTTAAGAGTTCTTTATATATTTTGGATACCAGTCTTTTATCAAATGTGTTTTGCAAATATTTTCTCACAGTCTATGGCTTGTTTTTTATTCTCTGAATTTCTATCCACATTTAATAAATACTTTTTGGGTCTTTGTCTCCCTCATATTATATTTATTTAGGTGGGTTTAAGGGACCTAGAAGATACATTTGCCTGAACCAGTATTCTAGTCTGTGAAGGTTTTGTGGTCATTCTGATTTTGTTAAGACCTGAGAGGCAGTACGAAAGGTTTAAAGGCATAGATGTTCAAAATACACTTGGGTTTGAATGTTGGTTCTGCCACTTAAGTTGTATAAACTGGGGCAAGTTACTTAAATTCTCTTTTCCTCAGTTTCCTGATTGGTGAAATGGAGATAATAAATGAATGCCTGCTCCACTACACTGGCATAAGGATGAAGTGGACTAATACTTGTGAAGTTCTTTAGAGAAATAAAACGCTTTGTGCAAAGCAACTGCTCCATAAATGTCAGCCCCTGTTATAAAATTTCTACCATTATTATCGGCATTAATGTTTTCTGCTGCATCCCCTTGGTATCATCCCGGCTGTCTCTAACGGGTAAAAGTGTCACTGTGTCGGGTCACAGTCTGCCTTTATGTAACGTCTATCCTCTTGGTTCTTCTGTGTCCTTTGGGTTATAGTCAGTGAATTCAATGTCTCCCTGAATGGCATCTCTTCAAATTTGAAGGCTGATCCCTTCTTTCCACAAACAAATTGTTGTTTTGTGCTGGGAACCAGGGATATAAAGATAAATACAGTGTGGCCTGGCTTCACAAGAACTTATCTAGTCAAGGAAAAGAGATGTGTAAATTAAATTTTCGTATCTATTTGTACCTGAACTTATATATTCCCCTTTCTTCCCATAAAGTGCTTGAACTCTTTATGTTGCTGGAACTAGTCCCTCTATTTGTATGGTGGCCACATTCCCTTCTGGGACTTGTAGTTGTTAACTCTCTTTTATCAGGGTCCTACTCTCTAGTGAATTCTTGCCAACAGCTATTTCTCTGGTCACTGCAGAGTCCTCATCTTGACCTACCAGCCGTGTGTGACACCTTTGATTATTTCTCATTCCCTGACACTGTCTTTGTTCTTAGTCACCTTGGCATTATACTCCCCTCTACTTAACTTCTAAAGGCTGAGTGTCTTGGTACTTTTTTCTACAGTCCCAGCTAGTTTTAGTTTTAGTACTGGCATCTACGAATTTATTTCTTCAATCAGAACTCTTTCCAACATTGTATATCCAGTTTACTTACTCAATGTTGAATATGCATCTTAAACATTAATATGTCCCATAATAAATTCTAGATCCTTTCCTAGGCCTCCACCCCTTGTTTGCTTGCAGAGCAGCAAACAAATAAAACACAAACCTTGAACTCATCTTTTTTTGTGGCTGTACCATATGGCCTGAAGCCCAACCAGGAATAGAACCCATGTCCCCTGCAGTGGAAGCTCAGAGTTCTTTTTTTAATATAGCTCAGAGTTCTAAACCCTGGACCGCTAGGAAAATCCTGAATTCATTCTTGATGAGTCCTTCTTTCTCCATCAGCAAAACTTGTCTACTTTGCTTTCAGAATACTCAGAATCCAGCCAATCCAAACACCTCTTCCTAGCCATTATTCTGGTACTGATTCTTAGGGTATCCTGATCCCTCTCTTGCTGTCGTGCATTCCTGTAGTCTTCTTTTCCACACAGCAGTCTGCATGATTGTTCTAAACTGTAAGAATGGTCATGTCACTCTTCTCAAAGTCTTCCAGAATATTTCCATCTCAAAACAAAATCTGGAGTCCTTCCTTCTCTCTGGTGGCTGGCGCCATATGGTATGGTGTGGTAGGGACAGGGCCACGTGATGTGGCCTGTCACCTTCCCCCTAACTCCCTCTTCTTCCTTCATCTTGGTTTCCCTCTCCACTCTGAGCACTCTTAAGTCAAGGACTTGCTTTTGCTATTCCCTGTAGCTGTGCGCTCCTCCCCAAGAGAACCATGTCAGTCTCCACAGAGCATTTAGATCCCTGATCAGATGCTCCCTGGTCTGTCTGAACTAATTAGCACTGGCTTTTTCATAGTTCATAAATCTCTTGATCTAGAGATTTACTGGGAATTGAAGTCAGACTTCCTGCCCTGTAGTCTTGGAGAAGTCACCTTTTGAGAGCCAGAGCTCTGGTGCTGTGTCATGTGTCTAGTTCACAGCGTGTCTCACAGTATGGATGGAAATCTATCCTAGAAGTTTTAATATCTGTCTTGCAGTTTGTTGAAACCTGAGATTTATGCTTGTTCACACCAGTGGTGTGCTCTTATTTAGGTCAAACTACTTGTTCTTTAAGGTTGTTGTTTAGTTGCTAACTTATGTCTGCCTCTTCTGCAACCTCATTGACTAGGCTGCCAGGCTCCTCTGTCCATAAGATTTCCCAGATAAGAATACTGGAGTGGGTTGCCATTTTCTTCTCCAGGGAATCTTGCTGACCCTGGGATCAAACCCGCATCTCCTGCATTGCAGGCAGATTATTTACCACTGAGCCACCAGGCTCTCTTTAAGCTCAGACATCTCCAGATTGGTGAGGCCTTTCTTAACCTATTTATGCTTACCTCACTTTTCTTCCTCATTCCCCTTACTGTAGAATTGATTATCACCTCATTGATACCACTACTGCCTATTTTATTTACTTCTGTTATAGCACTGCCCAGTAATTAGTAATTGTTTTTAATTCAATAAACATTTATGGATACCTAAATTTAGATACTATAAGGTAAAGGATTCGGAGAAGGGAGTGGCAACCCACGACAGTACTCTTGCCTGGAGAGTCCCAGGGACGGGGGAGCCTGGTGGGCTGCCGTCTATGGGGTTGCACAGAGTCGGACACGACTGAAGCGACTCAGCAGCAGCAGCAAGGTAAAGGATTATATCTTAGAATTCTTTCACTGATTGTGTATAGTGGATACTCATATTCTTTTGAATAAGTGGATGGATAGCTGACTAAAAGAATTCCTTCTTTCTCTTCTATCCTGTCCAGTGTGTACAAGTTCTTAAAAAGAAGATATAAGTAAAATAGAATATTAGTTATATTTGTCCTTTAATATTCTACCACCTACCACAAAGAGTGAGTTGCTTATAAGCGTGTTTTTCTTTCTGGTCTTAACAAAACTGGGTTAACTTTTGGTTCATTTCCCTTAGCCTTTAGATTTGTTTATATTACTTGTATAGATTCATATCAGTCTCTTATATTAAGCATTGATCATGTGCCCTTTTTAAAATATGTGGTCCTCATAGAGGTTCTTCTTTTTTTTTCTTTTTTGTCCATTTTTTTAAATTGGCTTACCTGTGTTTTTAAAAATTAATTAATTTAGTTTATTGAAGGATAATTGCTTTACAGAATTTTGTTCTTTTCTGTCAAACCTCAACATGAATCAGCCATAGGTATACATATATCCCCTCCCCTTTGAACCTCCCTCCCATCTCTCTTCCCATCCCACCCCTCTAGGTTGGTGCAGAGTCCCTGCTTGAGTTTCCTGAGCCATATAGCAAATTCCCATTGGCTGTCTATTTTACATATGGTAATGTAAGTTTCCATGTTGCTGTCTCCATAACGTCTCACCCTCTCCTCCCCTCGCCCCGCGTGCACAAATCTGTTCTCTATGTCTGTTTCTCCATTGCTGCCCTGGAAATAAATTCTTCAGCACCGTTTTTCCAGATTCCGTATATATGCATTCAGTTCAGTTCGATTGCTTAGTCGTGTCCGACTCTTTGTGACCCCATGAATCACAGCACACCAGGCCTCCATGTCCATCACCATCTCTCAGAGTTCACTCAAACTCAAATGTCCATCAAGTCGGTGATGCCATCCACCCATCTCATCCTCTGTCGTCCCCTTTTCCTCCTGCCCCCAATGCCTCCCAGCATCAGAGTCTTTTTCCAATGAGTCAACTCTTGGCATGAGGTGTCCAAAGTACTGGAGTTTCAGCTTTAGCATCATTTCTTACAAAGAACATCCAGGGCTGATCTCCTTTAGAATGGACTAGTTGGATCTCCTTGCAGTCCAAGGGACTCAAGAGTCTTCTCCAACACCACAGTTCAAAAGCATCAATTTTTCGGTGCTCAGCTTTCTTCACAGCCCAACTCTTGCATCTATACATAAACACTGGATAAATATAGACTTGACTAGATGGACCTTTGTTGGCAAAATAAAATGTCTCTGCTTTTCAATATGCTATCTACGTTGGTCATAACTTTTCTTCCAAGGAGTAAGCATCTTTTAATTCCATGGCTGCAGTCACCATCTACAGTGATTTTTGGAACTCCCCAAAATAAAGTCTGACACTGTTTCCACTGTTTCCCCGTCTATTTCCCGTGAAGTGATGGGACCAGATGCCATGATCTTCGTTTTCTGAATGTTGAGCTGTAAGCCAACTTTTTCACTCTCCTCTTTCACTTTCTTCAAGAGGCTTTTGAGTTCCTCTTCCCTTTCTGCCATAAGGGTGGTGTCATCTGCATATCTGAGGTTATTGATATTTCTCCTGGCAATCTTGATTCCAGCTTGTGCGTCTTCCAGCCCTGCGTTTCTGATGATGTACTCTGCATATAAGTTAAATAAGCAGGGTGACAATATACAGCCTTGACGTACTCCTTTTCCTATTTGGAACCAGTCTGTTGTTCCATGTCCAGTTCTAACTGTTGCTTCTTGACCTGCATATAGGTTTCTCAAGAGGCAGGTCAGGTGGTCTGGTATTCCCATTTCTTTCAGAATTTTCCACAGTATATGGTATTTGTCTTTCTCTTTCTGACTTACTTCACTCTGTAATAGGTTCTAGGTTCATCCACCTCATTAGAACTGACTCAAATGCCTTCCTTTTAATGGCTGAGTAATATTTCATTGTTTATATTGTACCACAACTTCTTTATCCATCCGTCAGTGGACATCTAGGTTACTTCCATGTTCTAGCGATTGTAAATAGTGCTTCAGTAAACATTGGGATACATGTGTCTTTTTCAGTTTTGGTTTCCTCAGGGTATATGCATAGTAGTGGGATTGCTGGGTCATATGGTCATTTTACTTCTAGGTTTTTGAGGAATATCCATACCTTCTTCCATTTGGCTGTACCAATTTACAGTCCCACCAACAACAGTGCAAGAGTGTTTCCTTTTCTCCACACCATGTTTCCTTTTCTCCACACCTTCTCCAGCATTTATTGTTTGTAGACTTTCTGATGATGGCCATTCTGACTGGTGTGCGGTGATATCTCATTGTAGTTTTGATTTGCATTTCTTTAATAATGAGCAATGCTGAGCGTCTTTTCATGTGTTTGTTAGCCAGCTGTATGTCTTCTTGGCAGAAATGTGTGTTTAGGTCTTTTTCCCACTATTTGATAGGGTTGTTTGTTTTTCTAGTATTGAGTTGTATGAGCTGCTTGTATATTTTGGAAATTAATCCTTGGTCAGTTGCTTCATTTGCTATTATTGTCTCCCATTCTAAGGGTTGTCTTTTCATCTTGCTTATAGTTTCCTTTGCTGTGCAGAAGCTTTTAAGTTTAATCAGGTCCCAGTTGCTTACTTTTGTTTTTATTTCCATTGGGTGGGTCATAGAGGATCTTGCTTTGATTTATGTCACTGAGTATTCTACCTATGTTTTCCTCTAAGAGTTTTATAGTTTCTGGTCTTACATTTAGGTCTTTAATCCATTTCGAGTTTATCTTTGTATATGCTGTTAGGAAGTGTTCTAACTTCATTCTTTTACATGGAGCTGTCCAGTTTTCCCAGCACCACTTTTGAAGAGGCTGTCTTTGCCCCAATGTATATTCTTGCCTTCTTTGTCAAAAATAAGGTACCCATAGGTGCATGGGTTTATTTCTGGGCTTTCTATCTTGTTCCATTGGTCTCTATTTCTGTTTTAGTGCCAGTATCATACTCTCTTGATGACTATATCTTTGTAGTATGATCTGAAATCATCAAGGTTGATTCCTCCAGCTCCATTCTTTCTCAAGACTGATTTGTCTATTCAGCATCTTTTCGGTTTTCCATGTGAATTATAAAATTTTTTATTCTAGTTCTGTGAAAAATACCGTCAGTAATTTGATAGGGATTGCATTGAATCTGTAGATTGTGTTTGGTAATATAGTCATTTTCACAATATTGATTCTTCCTACCCAGAAACACAGAATATCTCTCCGTCTGTTTATGTCATCTTTGATTTCTTTCATTAGTGTCTTATAGTAATCTTTATACAGGTTTTGTCTCCTTAGGTAAGTATATTCCTAGATATTTAATTCTTTTTGTTGCAGTGGTGAATGGGATTGATTTCTTAATTTCTTTCTGCTTTTTTCATTGTTAGTATATAGAAATGCAAGCGGTTTCTGTGTATTGATTTTGTATCCTGTGACTTTGCTAAATTCACTGATTAGCTCTAGTAATTTTGTGGTACTATCTTTAGGGTTTTCTATATATAGTATCTTGTCACCTGCAAACAATGAGAGCTTTACTACTTCTTTTCTGATCTGGATTCCTTTTATTTCTTTTTCTTCTCTGATTGCTGTAGCTAGGACTTCCAAAACTATGTTGAATAATAGTGGTGAAAGTGGATACCCTTGTCTTGTTCCTGATCTTAGGGGGGATGCTTTCAGTTTTTCACCATTGAGAATAATGTTTGCTGTAGGCTTATCATCTATGGTCTTTGCTGTGTTGAGGTAGGTTCCTTCTATGCCCATTTTTTGAAGAGTTTTAATCATGAACGGGTGCTGAATTTTGTCAAAGGCTTTTTCTGCATCTATTGAGATGGTCATGTGGTTTTTACCTTTCAATTTGTTAATATGATGTATCACATTGATTGATTTGTATATATTGAAGAACCTGGGCATCCCTGGAATAAACCCAGCTTGGTCATGGTGTATGAGCTTTTTGATGTGTTGCTGGATTCTGTTCGCTAAAATTTTGTTGAGGATTTTCGCATCTATGTTCATCAGTGATATTGACCTTTAGTTTTCTTTTTTTTTGTATTGTCTCTGTCTGGTTTTGGTATCAGGGTGATGGTGGCCTTGTAGAATGAGTTTGGAAGTGTTCTTTCCTCTGCAGTTTTTGGAAAGAGTTTCAGGATGATAGGCATTAGCTCTTCTCTAAATGTTTGATAGAATTCACCTGTGAAGCCATCTGGTCCTGGGCTTTTGTTTTTTAGGAGATTTTTGATCACAGCTTCCATTTCAGTGCTTGTGATTGGGTTGCTCATAATTTCTATTTCTTCTTGTTTCGGTCTTGGAAGATTAAACTTTTCTAAGAATCTGTCCATTTCTTCCAGGTTATCCATTTTATTGCCATATAGTTGTTCATAATAGTCTCTTATAATCCTTTGTATTTCTGCACTGTGTTGTAACCCTCTCCTTTTTCATTTCTTGTTTTGCTGATTTGATTCTTCTCTCTTTTTTTCTTGATGAATCTGGCTAAAGGTTTATCAATTTTGTTTTCTTCTCAAAGAACCAGCTTTTTGTTTTATTAATCTTTACTATTGTTTCTTTCATTTATTTTTCATTTATTTCTGCTCAGATCTTTATGATTTCTTTCCTTCTATTAATTTTGGTGTTTTTTTGTTTGTTTGTTTTGTTTTTCTTTTCCCAGTTGTTTTAGGTGTAAAGTTAGGTTGTTTATTTGATGTCTTTTTTGTTTCTTGAGGTAGGATTGTATTGCTATAAACTTCCCTCTTAGGACTGCTTTTGCTGCATCCCACAGGTTTTGAGTTGTTATGTTTTCATTGTTGTTTGTTTCTAGATAATTTTTGATTTCCCTTTTGATTTCTTCAGAAACCTGTTGGTTATTTAGAAAGGTATTGTTTAATCTCCATGTGTTTGTGTTTCTTACAGCTTTTTTCTTGTAATTGATATCTAGTCTCATAGTGTTGTGGTTGGAGAGGATGCTTGATATGATTTCAATATTCTTAAATTTACTGAGGTTTGATTTGTGATCCAAGATGTGGTCTATCCTGGAGAATGTTCCATGTGCACTTGAGAAGAAGGTGTATTCTTCTGCATTTGGATGGAATATCCTGAAGTTATGAATGAGATCCATCTCATCTAATGTATTATTTAAGACTTGTGTTTCCTTATTTTCTGTTTTGATAATCTGTCCATTGGTGTGAGTAGGGTATTAAAGTCTCCTAATATTGTGTTACTGTCAATTTCTCCTTTTATGTCTATTAGTAATTGTTTTAAGTATTGAGGTGCTCCTATGTTGGGTGTATAGATATTTACAATTGTTATGTCTTCCTCTTGGATTGATCCCTTGATCATTATTAGTGTCCTTCCTTATCTCTTGTAATCTTCTTTATTTTAAGGTCTATTTTGCCTGATATGAGGACAAAAGCTGTCTATTTTGTCAGCTTTCTTTTGCTTCCCATTTGCGTGGAGTATATTTTTCCATCCTCTCACTTTAATTCTGTATGTGTCTTTAGGTCTGAAGTTTGTTTCTTGTAGACAGCATGTATATGGGTCTTGTTTTTGTATCCATTCAGCCAGTCTGTGTCTTTTGGTTGGAGCATTTAATCCATTCACATTTAAAGTAATTATTGATATATATGTTCCTATTGGCATTTTCTTAATTTTGGGGGTTGATTTTGTAGATGTTTTTTTTTTTCTTGTATTTCTTGACTATATAAGTCCCTTTAACATTTGTTGTAAGCTGGTTTGGTAGTACTGAATTTTCTTAACTTTTGCTTGTCTGAAAAGCTTTTTATTTCTCCATCAATTTTGAATGAGATTCTTGCTGGGTATAGTAATCTTGGTTGTAGATTTTTCACTTTCAGTACTTTAAATATATGCTGCCATTCCTTTCTGGCCAGCAGAGTTTCTGCTGAAAGGTCAGCTGTTAAACATATGGGATTTCCCTTGTATGTTACTTGTTGCTTTTCCCTTGCTACTTTTAATATTCTTTCTTTGTGTTTAGTCTTAGCTAGTTTGATTAGTATGTGTCTTAGTGTGTTTCTCCTTGGGTTTATCCTGTATGGGGCTCTTTGTGCCTCTTGGACCTGATTGACTATTTCCATTTCCATGTTGGGGAAATTTTCAACTATAACCTCTTCAAAAATTTTCTCATACCCTTTCTTTTTCTCTTCTTCTGGGACCCCTAGAATTAGAATGTTGGTGCGTTTGATATTGTCCTTAGGTCTCTGAGACTGTCCTCAATTCTTTTCATTCCTGTACTTTATTCTGCTCTTTAGAAGTTATTGCCACCATTTTATCTGCCAGCTCGCTGATTCATTCTTCTTCTTCAGCTATTCTGCTATTGATTCCTTTTAGAGTATTTTTAATTTCAGTAATTATATTATTGTTTGCATGTTTATTCTTTAATTCTTGTAGGTCTTTGTTAATTGATTCTTGCATTTTCTCTATTTTGTTTTCAAGGTGTTTGATCATCTTTACTATCATTATTCTGAATTCTTTTTCAGTTAGTTTGCCTATTTTCTCTTTATTTGTTTGAATTTCTGTGTTTCTGGTTTGTTCCTTCATTTGGGTAGTATTTCTCTGCCTTTTCATTATTTTTTTTAAACTTAATTGTGTTTGAGGTCTCCTTTTCCCAGGCTTGAAGGTTGAATTCTTTCTTCCTTTTGGCTTCTGCCCTACTGTGGTTGGTCCAGTGGTTTGTGTAAGCTTCGTATAGGCTGAGATTTTTGCTGAGTTTTTTGTTTGTTTGTTTTTCCTCTGATGGGCCAGGCTGAGTCAAGTGGTAATCCTGTCTGCTGATGATTGGGTTTTTTATTTTTGTTTTGTTTATTGTTTAAATGAGGTGTCCTGGACAGGGTGCTACTGGTGGTTGGGTGGTTGGATCTTGTATTCAGGTGGTTTCTGTTGTGTGAATTCTCACTATTTGATACTCCCTGGGTTTAGTTCTCTGGTAGTATAGGGTCTTGGAGTCAGTGCTGTCACTCCAGAGGCTCAGAGCTTGATCTCTGGTCAGGAACGAAGATTACACAAGTGATTTGTTATGGCGTTAAGTGAGATTGAAACAAATACCCAAAAACAAGAAACCAAAGATGACCCCCCCAGACAAATGGCAGTTACAAAATCAGGCAAACAATAATTAAAATAATGGAATATACACGTATACATGTATACCCATAAGCAAAGTCAAAACAGTCCAACAAAATAAAGTACAATAGATTGACCAGTGAACAAAGGAAATCAAAAATTATATTTACCAGTAAAGAACAAAACTAACTAAAGCACAAACTGGAAAACGAAACTGAAGCAAGGTGCCAAGTGGATAGTAAAGCAATGAAAGCAAAACTAACAAATATGTTGAGAGGAAAGAAAAGAAAGAATAGATAAGCAAAGTTAAATAAAGGTAGATAAAGAAGATTTATGTACATTAAAGATTAACTGCAAGGGGAAAAGAACAGTAGGAAAGGCAAACAAAGGAAAAAGTGTAGAAGAAATATAATAGCATTAAAAAATTAAAAGTTAAAATTATAAAAGAGAAGAGAAAAAAAAAAAAAAGGAAAAACTCCACAGAACTATAAAAGCCCAACCTAGGGGCAGAGGTTTATAACAACAATAAAAAATGTAACTGAATATATATATACATACTCATAAGCAAAATCAAAATAATCCAACAAAAATAAGGTACAGTAGGTTCACCTGGCAAACAAAGGAAACCAAAAATTATATCTACCAGTTAAGAATAAAACTAACGGGTGGTCCTAAGATGGCTGAGGAATACGATGGGGAGACCACTTTTTCCCCTACAAATTCATCAAAAAATCATTTGAATGCTGAGCAACTTCCACAAAACAACTTCTGATTGCTGGCATAGGACACCAGGCACCCAGCAAGGCAGCCCATTCTCTTCAAAATGAGGTACGACAATATAAAAGACAAAAAGAGAGACAAGAATTAAGGATGGATACCTGTCCATGGGAGGGAGTCATGAAGGAGGAGAAGTTTCCAAACACTAGGAAACCCTCTCACTAGCGGGTATGTGGGGAGTTTTAGAATCTCAGAGGGCAACATAACCGGGAAGGGAAAAAAAAAACCCACAGAAGACATGCCTAATCACAACTCCCAGAGAAGTAGCCCAGACACTTGCATCCACCACCAGCAAGCGGGGGCCGGACAGGGAGGCATGGATTGCATGCTTAGGGTAAGGACTGGGCCTGAATCCCCTGAGGACAATCTGAGGGAGCTAACGTGGGATAGCAACCCAGACTGTGGGATAGCCAGAGAGAGGAACAAACAAACGAACAAACAGAACTTTCCCGCGAAAAGCTCTAAGGCCCAGCCTGGCCCACTCACAGAACAAAGGATTGAGTGAATACCAGAGGAGAGCTAGCCTGCTGAGGACAAGCCCCTCCCCCTGCCGGAGGCAGAGCCGGAAGGCAAGGGGTAATCTCAGCCCCAGAGATGGGCTTCCTCCACCCAACTGTGAACAGGCTCCCAGTTGCTAGCCAAGTCTTCCTGGGATCCTGGACTGTTGACATCTGCCAGGAGGGTCACAGCCAGAGATCTGCTCCCCAGAGGAGGACACGCATGGCATATCTGAGATGGCGCTCTTGCAGTCCCCCCCGGGAAACTGAGCGGCTGGGATCAGGGAGGTAATTAAGATGCACAGCCCACCTGGGACAGTGTGCTCGCCAAGCACCTGGCCGCCTGAGCTGCTCAGAACTGGGAAGGGCACAAAATGCATGCCCAACTGAGTCTGTGCCCTTGCAGAGTACCCAAGAACCTGAACCTGAGCATCTTAGACCTGGGAAGTGCACAAAACACAGGGCCCACTTTGGACAGTACCACTGTAGAGCAACCTAGAACCTGAGCAGTGTAGACCAGGAAAGCATACACCACTGTGAGCTAGGGCAAACCATGTGGTCCATATACTGTGAGGACTCCCCACACACGCCAGTGATATTTGTTTGCAGTGTTCCTCCCTCCCCACAACACAACTGAACAAGTTAGCCTAAATAAGTTACCACCTTTGCCCCCTTGTGTCAGGGCAGAAATTAGACACTGAAGAGACTAGCAAACAGGAAGCCAAAATAAACAAGGGGGAACTGCTCTGGAAGTGACAGGTGCAACAGATTAAAATCCTGTAGTTAGCATTGAGTAAGCATTGGAAGGGGCCTATAGACCTTGAGAAGAAGTATAAGCTGGAACAAGGAACTACCTGAAAGTGAACTGACCCCACATTGCCCTCAACAGCTCCAGAGAAATTACTAGATATACTTTTACTATTATCACTTTTTAATTTAAAATTTTTTTAAGTTCTTTATTACTCCTTTAACTTTCATTTTTATAACCTACTATTTACCTTGAAAAAAAAAAAGACCCTGTTTTTAAAGGAAATTTCATATATATATATATTTTTTATAGTTTTTGTTATTTATTTTGTTTTGTATTTTTAATATTGTATTTTTGAGAGTCTAACCTTTACTCTAGATTTTCAATCTTTGCTTTTTGGTATTTTCAATTTTGTACCTTTAAGAATCTAGTCTTCAGTTCCCATTTTTACTTAGGGGTGTGATGACTGGCTTGATTGCTCTCTCCCCTTTTGACTCTCCCTTTTCTCCCTCAGGTTACCTCTATCTCCTCCTTCCCCCTTCTCTGCTTAACTCTGTGAATCTCTGTGGGTGTTCTGGGCTGTGGAGGACACTTAGGGAGCTGATAACTGGCTAGATTGCTTTCTCCCCTTTTGACTCCCTCTCTTGTCCTCCTGGTCACCTCTATCTCCCTCTTCCCTCTTCTTTTCTCCATGTAACTCTGTGAACCTCTCTAGGTGTCTCTCACTGTGGAGAATCTTTTCACCATTGACCTAGATGTTTTATCATCTCTGCTGTATAGATGGAGACCTCTTGAGGCTACTGTAAGAATAAGACTGAAAGCCAGAGGCAGGAGGCTTAAATCCCAAACTTGAGAACACCAGAAAACTCCTGATACCAGGGAACATTAATCGACAAGAGCTCATTCAAAAGCCTCCATACCTACACTGAAACCAAGCTCCACCCAAGAGCCAATAAGTTCCACAGCAAGACACCATGCTAATTCTCCAGCAATGCAGGAACACAGCCCTGAGCATTAAAATACAGGTTTCCCAAAGCCATGCCAAACCCATAGACACCCCAAAACTCACTACTGGACACTTCATTGCACTGCAGAGAGAAGAGATCCAGCTCTACCCACCAGAACACAGACACAAGCTTCCCTAACCAGGAAACTTTGACAAGCTACTTGTCCAACCCCACCCAGAAGGAACAACCTCTACAATAAAGAGGAACCACAAATTTCCAGCCTACAGAAAGGTCACCCCCAAACACAGCAATCTAAACAAAATGAAAAGGCAGAGAAATATTCAGCAGGTAAAGGAACATGATAAATGCCCACCAAACCAAACAAGAGGAGGAGATAGGGAGTCTACCTGGAAAAGAATTGAGAATAATGATAGTAAGGATGACCCAAAATCTTGAAAACAAAATGGAGTTACAGATAAATAGACTAGAGACAAGGATTGAGAAGATGCAAGAAATGTTTAACAAGGACCTAGAAGAAATAAAAAAGAGTCAGTCAATAATGAATAATGCGATAACTGAGATCAAAAGCACTCTGAAGGGAACCAACAGAATAACTGAGGTAGAAGACAGGATAAGTGAGGTGGAAGATAGAACGCTGGAAAGAAATGAAGCAGAGAGGAAAAAAGAAAAAAAAATTAAATGAGGACAACCTCAGAGATCTCTGAGACAATGTTAAACACCTCAACATTTGAATCATAGGAGTCCCACAAGAAGAAGACAGAAAGGGCATGAGAAAATACTTGAGGGTATAACAGTTGAAAACTTCCCTAAAATGGGGAAGGAAATAGCCACCCAAGTCCAAGAAACCCAGAGAGTCCCAAACGGCATAAACCCAAGGTGAAACACCCCAAGACACCATTAATCAAATTAATGAAGGTCAAACAGAGCGAATATTAAAAGCAGCAAGGGAAAATGAACAAATAACACACAAGGGGATCCCCATAAGGATAACAGCTGATCTTTCAATAGAAACTCTTCAGGCCAGAAGGGAATGGCAGGAGGAAAGAAAAACCTACAACCCAGATTACTGTACGCAGCAAGGATCTCATTCAAATATGAAGGAGAAATCAAAAGCTTTACAGACAAAACCTGAGAGAATTCAGCACCACCAAACCAGCTCTTCAACAAATGCTAAAGGATCTTCTCTAGACAGGAAACGCATAAAAGGTTTATAAACTCGAGCTGAAAACAACAAAGTAAATGGCAATGGGATCATACTTATCAATAGTTACCTTAAATGTAAATGAGTTGAATGCCCCAACCAAAAGAAAAGACTGGCTGAGTGGATACAAAAACAAGAAAGACCCCTATTATACTGTCTAGAAGAGACCCCCCTCAAAACAAGGGACACATACAGACTGAAAGTGAAGGGCTGGAAAAGATATTTCATGCAAATGAAGACCAAAAGAAGTAGCAATACTCATATCAGATAAGGCAGACTTTGAAATAAAGACCGTGAAAAGAGACAAAGAAGGACACTACATAATGATCAAAGGATCAATCCAAGAAGAAGATATAGCAATTATAAATATATATGCACCCAACATAGCACCACAATACGTAAGGCAAATCCTAACAAGTATGAAAAGGGAAATTAACAGTAACACAGTAATACTGAGAGACTTTAATACTCCACTCACACCTATGGATAGATCGACTAAATGGAAAACTAGCAAGGAAATACAAACTTTAATTGATACAGTGGACAAGTTAGACCTAATTGATATCTATAGGAGATTTCACCCCAAAACAATGAATTTCACCATTTTCTCAAGTGTACACGGACATTCTCTAGGATAGATCCCATCCATGGCCATAAATCTAGCCTTGGTAAATTCAAAAAAATTGAAATCATTTTAAGCATCTTTTCTGATCAAAATCTGGTAAGACTAGATGCCAGCTACAGGAAGAAAAGTATTAAAAATACAAACATGTGGAGGCTAAACAGCACACTTCTGAATAACCAGCAAATCACAGAAGAAATTTAAAAAAATCAAAATATGCATAGAAACAATAAAAACACTACAACCCCAAACCTATGGGATTCAGTAAAAACCAGTGCTAGGGGGACGGTTCATAGCAATACAAGCTTACCTCAAGAAACAAGAGAAAAATCAAATAACCTCACTTTAAACCTAAAGTAACCAGAGAAAGAATAAATGAAGAACCTCAGGGTTAGTAGAAAGAAAGAAATCATAAAAATTAGGGCAGAAATAAAAACAAAGGAGACTATAGCAAAAATCAATAAAATTGACAAACCTTTAGCCAGACTCATCAAGAAAAAAAGGGAGAAGAATCAAGTCAATGAAATTAGAAATGAAAATGGAGAAATCACAATAGACAACACAGAAATACAAAGGATCATAAGAGACTATTAGCAGCAACTGTATGACAGTTAAATGGACATCTTGGAAGAAATGGACAAATTCTTAGAAAAGTATAACCTTCCAAAACTGAAGAAGAAATAGAAAATGTAAACAGACCCATCACAAGCACAGAAATAAAAACTGTTATCAAAAGTCTTCCAACAAACAAAAGCCCAGGACCAGATGGCTTCACAGGTGAATTCTACCAAAAATTTAGAGAAGAGCTAACACCTATCCTACTCAAACTCTTCCAGAAAATTGTAGAGGAAAGTAAACTGCCAAACTCATTCTATGAGGCCAACATCACCCTAATACCAGAACCAGACAAAGATGCCACAGAAAAAAACTATAGGCCAGTATCACTGATGAACATAGATGCAAAAATCCTCAACAAAATTCTAGCAAACAGAATCTAGCAACATATTAAGAAGATCATACATCATGACGAAGTGGGCTTTATCCCAGGGATGCAAGGATTCTTCAATATTTGCAAGTCAATCAATGTGTTCACCACATGAACAAATTGAAAGATAGAAACCATATGGTTATCTCAATAGATGCAGACAAAGCCTTTGATAAAATTCAACATCCATTTATGATAAAACCCCCCAGAAAGCAGGCATAGAAGGGATGTACCTCAACATAATAAAAGGCATATATGATAAACCCCCAGCAAACATTATCCTTAATGGTGAAAAATTGAAAACCTTTCCCCTTAAAATCAGGAAGAAGACAAGGGTGCCCACTCTCACCACTACTATTCAGCATAGTTTTGGAAGTTTTAGCCACAGCAATCAGAGAAGAAAAATAAAAGATATCCAGATTGAAAAGAAGTAAAACTCTCCCGTTTTGCAGATGACATGATCCTATACATAGAAAACCCTAAGACACCACCAGAAAATTACTACAGCTAATCAATGAATATAGTAAAGTTTCAGGATATAAAATTAACACACAGAAGTTCCTTGCATTCCTATACACTAACAATGAGAAAACAGAGAAATTAAGGAAACAATTCATTCACAATTGCAATGAAAAGAATAAAATACTTAGGAATAAATCTACCAAAGAAACAAAAGACCTATATATAGAAAAGTATAAAACACTGATGAAAGAAATCAAAGATGACACAAATAGATGGAGAAATATAGAATGTTCATGGAGCTGTAGAATCAATATAGTGAAAATGAGTATACTACCCAAAGCGATCTATAGATTCAATGCAATCCCTGTCAAGCTACCAACGTGATTTCTTCAGAGAACTAGAAGAAATAATTTCACAATTTGTATGGAAATACAAAAAACCTGGAATAGCCAAAGCAGTCTTGAGAAAGAATGGAACTGGAGGAATCAACCTGCCTGACTTCAGGCTATACTACAAAGCTACAGTCATCAAGACAGTATGGTACAGGCACAAAGACAGAAATACAGAACAATGGAACAAAATAGAAAGCCCAGAGGTAAATCTATGCACCTATGGACACCTTATCTTCGACAAAGGAGGTAAGAATATACAATGGAGAAAAAACGATCTCTTTAACAAATGGTGCTGGGAAAACTGGTCAGTTCAGTCACTCAGTTGTGTCCAACTCCTGGCGACCCCATGAATTGCAGCACACCAGGCCTCCCTGTCCATCACCATCTCCCGGAGTTCACTCAGACTCACATCCATCGAGTCCGTGATGCCATCCAGCCATCTCATCCTCACTCGTCCCCTTCTCCTCCTGCCCCCAATCCCTCCCAGCATCAGAGTCTTTTCCAATGAGTCAACTCTTCGCATGAGGTGTCCAAAGTACTGGAGTTTCAGCTTTAGCATCATTCCTTCCAAAGAAATCCCATTGTTGATCTCCCTGAGAATGGACTGGTTGGATCTCCTTGCAGTCCAAGGGACTCTCAAGAGTCTTCTCCAACACCACAGTTGAAAAGCATCAATTCTTCAGCTCTCAGCCTTCTTCACAGTCCAACTCTCACATCCATACATGACCACAGGAAAAACCATAGCCTTGACTAGACGGACCTTTGTTGGCAAAGTAATGTCTCTACTTTTGAATATGCTATCTAGGTTGGTCATAACTTTTCTTCCAATGAGTAAACGTCTTTTAATTTCATGGCTGCAATCACCATCTGCAGTGTTTTTGGAGCCCCCCAAAATAAAGTCTGACACTGTTTCCACTGTTTCCCCATCTATTTGCCATGAAGTGATGGGACCAGATGCCATGATCTTCGTTTTCTGAATGCTGAGCTTTAAGCCAACTTTTTCACTCTCCTCTTTCACTTTCATCAAGAGGTTTATTAGCTCCTCTTCACTTTCTGCCATAAGGGTGGTGTCATCTGCATATCTGAGGTTATTGATATTTCTCCTGGCAATCTTGATTCCAGCTTGTTTTTCTTCCAGTCCAGCGTTTCTCGTGATGTACTCTGCATATACGTTAAATAAGCAGGGTGACAATATACAGCCTTGACGTACTCCTTTTTCTATTTGGAACCAGTCTGTTGTTCCATGTCCAGTTCTAACTGTTGCTTCCTGACCTGCATACAGATTTCTCAAGAGGCAGGTTAGGTGGTCTGATATTCCAATCTCTTTCAGAATTTTCCACAGTTTCTTGTGATCCACATAGTCAAAGGCTTTGGCATAGTCAATAAAGCAGAAATAGATGTTTTTCTGGAACTCTCTTGCTTTTTCGATGATCCAGCGGATGTTGGCAATTTGATCTCTGGTTCCTCTGCCTTTTCTAAAACCAGCTTGAACATCAGGGAGTTCACGGTTCACGTATTGCTGAAGCATGGCTTTTAGAATTTTGAGCATTACTTTACTAGCATGTGAGATGAGTGCAATTGTGCGGTAGTTTGAGCATTCTTTGGCATTGCTTTTCTTTGGAATTAGAATGAAAACTGACCTTTTCCAGTCCTGTGGCCACTGCTGAGTTTTCCAAACTTGCTGGCGTATGGAGTGCAGTACTTTCACAGCATCATCTTTTAGGATTTGAAACAGCTCAACTGGAATTCCGTCACCTCCACTAGCTTTGTTCATAGTGATGCTTTCTAAGGCCCACTTGACTTCACATTCCAAGATGTCTGGCTCTAGATTAGTGATCACGTCATCAAGATCATCTGGGTCGTGAAGATCTTTTTTGTACAGTTCTTCCATGTATTCTTGCCACCTCTTCTTAATAGCTTCTGCTTCTGTTAGGTCCAGACCATTTCTGTCCTTTATCGAGCCCATCTTTGTATGAAATGTTCCCTTGGTATCTCTAATTTTCTTGAAGAGATCTCTAGCCTTTCCCATTCTGTTCTCTTCCTCGATTTCTTTGCATTGATTGCTGAAGAAGGCTTTCTTATCTCTTCTTGCTATTCTCTGGAACTCTGCATTCAGTTGCTTATATCTTTCCTTTTCTCCTTTGCTTTTTGCTTCTCTTTTCACAGCTATTTGTAAGGCCTCCCTAGACAGCCATTTTGCTTTTTTGCATTTCTTTTCCATGGAGATGGTCTTGATCCCTGTCTCCTGTAGAATGTCACGAACCTCAGTCCATAGTTCATCAGGCACTCTATCAGATCTAGGCCCTTAAATCTATTTCTCACATCCACTGTATGTGATAAGGGATTTGATTGAGGTCATACCTGAATGGTCTAGCAGTTTTCCCTACTTTCTTCAATTTGAGTCTGAATTTGGTAAAAGGAGTTCATGATCTGAGCTACAGTCAGCTCCCAGTCTTGTTTTTGTTGACTGTATAGAGCTTCTCCATCTTTGGCTGCAAAGAATATCATCAATCTGATTTCTGTGTTGACCTTCTGGTGATGTCCATGTGTAGAGTTTTCTCTTGTGTTGTTGGAAGAGGGTGTTTGCTATGACCAGTGCATTTTCTTGGCAAAACTCTATTAGTCTTTGCCCTGCTTCATTCCGCATTCCAAGGCCAAATTTGCCTGTTACTCCAGGAGTTTCTTGACTTCCTCCTTTTGCATTCCAGTCCCCTATAATGAAAAGGACATCTTTTTTGGGTGTTAGTTCTAAAAGGTCTTGTATGTCTTCATAAAACTGTTCAACTTCAGTTTCTTCAGTGTTACTGGTTGGAGCATAGACTTCGATAACTGTGATATTGAATGATTTGCCCTGGAGACGAACAGAGATCATTTTGTAGTTTTTGAGATTGCATCCAAGTACTGCATTTCAGACTTTTGTTGACCATGATGGCTACTCCATTTCTTCTGAGGGATTCCTGCCTGCAGTAGTAGATATAATGGTCATCTGGTCAACCACTTGTAAAAGAGTGAAACTAGAACACTTTCTAACCATACACAAAAATAAACTCAAAATGGGTTAAAAATCTAAACGTAAGACCAGAAACTAAAACTCCTAAAGGAGTTTTAGGAATTTTATAGTTTATAGGCAAAACACTCTCTGACATAAATCACAGGAGGATCCTCTTTGACCCACCTCCCAGAGTAATGGAAATAAAAGCAAAAATAAACAAATGGGACCTAATTATACTTAAAAGCTTCTGCACAACAAAGGAAACTAAAAGCAAGGTGAAAAGACAGCCTTCAGAATGGGAGTAAATAATAGCAAAAGAAGCAACTGACAAAGAATTGATCTCAGCTCACACAGCTCAGTGCCAGAAAAAGAAATGGCCCATTCAAAAAATGGGCCAAAGAACTAAACAGACATTTCTCCAAAGAAGACATACAGATAGCTAAGAAACACATGAAAAGATGCTCAACATCACTCATTATCCGAGAAATGCAAATCAGAACCACAATGAGGTACCATTTCACGCTGGTCAGAATGGCTGCTATCAAAAAGTCTATAAACAATACATGCTGGAGAAGGTGTGGAGAAAAGGGAACCCTCTTACACTGTTGATGGAAATGCAAACTAGTACAACCGCTATGGAGTACAGCATAGAGATTCCTTATAAAACTGGAGATAGAACTGCCGTGTGACCCAGCAATCCCACTGCTGGGCATACACACTGAGGAAACCAGAATTGAAAGAGACATGTACCCCAGTGTTCACTGTGGCACTGTTTACAATAGCTAGGACATGGAAGCAAACTAGATGTCCATCAGCAGACAAATGGATAACAAAGCTGTGATACATATACACAGTGGAATATTACTCAGCTATTAAAAAGAATGCATTTGTGTCAGTTCTAATGAAGTAGATGAAACTGGAGTCTATTAAATGAAGTGAGGTAAGTCAGAAAGAAAACCACCAATACAGTATATTAATGCATATATTTGGAATTTACAAAGATGGTAATGATGACCCTATATGCGAGACAGCAAAAGAGACACAGATATAAGGAACAGAATTTTGGACTCTGTGGGAGAAGGTGAGGGTGGGGTAATTTGAGAGAATAGCATTGAAACATGTATATTACCATATGTGAAATAGATCACCAGTCCAGGTTCGATGCATGAGACAGGGCACTCAGGATGGGGGCACATGTATACCCATGGCTGATTCATGTCAATGTATGGCAAAAACCACTGCTGCTGCTGCTGCTGCTAAGTCGCTTCAGTAGTGTCCGACTCTGTGCGACCCCAGAGACAGCAGCCCATCAGGCTCCCCCATCCCTGGGATTCTCCAGGCAAGAGTACTGGAGTGGGTTGCCATTTCCTTCTCCAGCAAAAACCACTATTGTAAAGTAATTAGCCTCCATTAAAATAAATAAATAAAAAGAACAAAAACTAAAACAAATTGGAAAACAAAACTAAAGCAAGGTGCTAATTGGAGAATAGAGCAATGAAAATAAAACTAACAAATACGTTGTGAGGAAAGGAAGGAAAGAAAGAATAGATATGCAGAATTAAATAGAGGTAGATAAAGAAGATTTATATACATTAAAGATTAACTGCAAGGGAAAAAGAACAGTAGGAAAAGGAAACAAAGGAATAAATGTAGAATAAATAGGTTTAAAAAATTAAAATTAAAAAACAGAGAAAAGAAAAAAAAAAACCACCTCTACAGAACTGCAAAAGCCCAACGTAGAGGAAGAGGTTTATTAGAACTATAAAAAGTGTGAGAGGAAAAAAAGACCAAAAGCTTAATTAGATTTCATAGTGCCAATAAAATCAACAGCTGCAACAGAGGGGAAAAAATAAAAGACAAAAATCCAGAAGAATCTATAGAACAAGTCAAAACATAAGAATAATAAATGTTTTTCTTGAGTCACTGCTGTCAGAGTCCTTTCCCTCGCTGGGAGTCACAGTCCACCTCACCCCCCTAGGATGCCCTCCAACACTATGCTATCTCTGGACCTGCTGTGGGGGCAGCTCAGATTCTAATCTGGTCCTATTCCTGTGTGTTCTTGCCTCCAGTGTCCACAGCTATCAGAACTAGTGCACTTTCTTTTGTGGGAGTTCTCAATGTCCTTTTATGTTTCATAGAGTCTGCCTAGTTGATCATGTGGATTTAATCTGCAGCTTATACAGCTGGTGGGAAGGTTTTGGGTCTTCTTCCTTAGACACACTGCCTCTGGGTTTCAATTGTGGTTTTATTTCCATCTCTGCATGTCGGTTGTCCACTGGGGTTTGCTCCTGAGGCTGCCCTGGAGGACTTGGGTTTGCTCCTTTGAGGGCCAGGTGTGGAGGTGATTCAGCTGCTTGGGTCACAGGGTTCCTGGCAGCAGCAGGTACTCAGGGGAGTTGTCGACTAGGGCAGCAGGAAATACAGTGGAAGGGTATGGCAACCAGTATTGGCCAATACACTCCAGTATTCTTGCCTGGAGAACCCCCCGACAGAGAAGCCTGGCAGGCCACAGTCGACAGGGTCGCAAAGTGTTGGACATGACCAAAGCGACCTTGTGCACCTAGATGCAAGACTTTTTTTTTGCCTGTGGCTGCTCTGTCCCAGTGAGAGTTGAGCGTGAAGGTGGCACAGCTGCTTGGCTTGTGGGGACCCTGGCTGCGCCAAGTGTGCAGGGACATGGACTGCATCCACCGCAGGAGTTATGGCCCTATCAGAGTCTTTTTTCAAGCCTTTAGTCGCTGGTGATCAGAAGGCCTGTTTGGCTAGTCTTTTCCCATTGCTGTACACATTCAGGCACTTAGAGGGCTCCCTTGCCTGGAGTCCTCTGTTGTTTGGTGTGTCAGGCACATGGAGGGACCCCCCTGGCTGAGGTCCTGCTTTGTAGAACGGCACGTCAGACACCCCTTTAAGGGGCACCCTAGGTGGGGTCCTACTCTGTAGTTCAGTGCCTCAGGTGTTTGATGGGCCAGCCTTTCTCTCCTTCAGCTGCCGACGCTGGCGTGTGGGGAGGGAGAGCCTTTGGTGATGGCTCCACCCCCTGCGTGTGACTCTGCAGTATCACCTTGCTTCCATGGCTTCCCGACTTTCCTCCACAGTCGTTTCCCACCACAGGCTCCTCCCTCACATCCCCTCTATCCGTCTCTGCACAGTCAGCAGCAGCCCTTGCCCTGGGATTGCTCCACCGTCTCTCAACTCCCGCTGCCAGCTGCTGCTCCTTCCAGGGGACCTGTGTCCCTGTCCGGGGTATGTATGTCTGTGGTAAGGACTGTCTGATTCTCATTCCATTTAGGCTGCCACAGATCAGCTGTTTCAGTCTCAGCCTTAAATGTTTCTCCTCTGACTCAGACAGTCGCCCCAATGTGGGACTGGACCCCTGCTTCAGTTCCCCCACCTGCCGAGGGCAGGTCCAGTCCTACTAACACTGCTGTTTTTCCCTCTGGTTCCTTTGTCCTACTGAGTTTTGTGTGGTTCTATATATTCTTTTCCACTGGTCAGGTACTCCTGTCCGTTCTCAGCTGGTGTTCTGCATGCACTTCTGTGTCTGAAGGTGTATTCCTGATGCATCCATGGAGAGAGATGTACTCCATGTCCACCTACTCCTCCTCCATCTTGTTTCTCTTAAAAATTTTTAAATGTGGGCTGGAATCCCATATTTTAGAGAGTTCCCTCTCTGCAGAAACCTCAGCTCTACTTTCCCCTGCTTTTCTGAGCCTCCTCCAGGAAACTTTTTCAAGCAGTGAGAACAGTGGGAATTCTTCTGTAGCTTGTATTGCTTTTGATATTTCCTCATTTGGATAATTAATGTTTGGATAAGGTTTATTTTTTAGCATCTTTTAAACTCTTTAACTGTCCTTCCCCATGAGATTATACCTTTTCTCCAACCATTCTGAAAACATACAGGGCACTTTTTACTACATTTTCCACCTTCAGTACCAGAGTTATTTTCCCAAAGACTCTGACTACTTACTTTATGGAAAGAATAAAAAATAACAAAACTGACAGGTTTGTTATTTTTCGTACTTCTTTAATGAAAGTGTTTTTAGTTTTAGGGTAGGTTTTCTTTTTTTTTTTTTTTTTTATGAAATACACTACCACTTTCTTTTGCCATACTGATAATGATTGGCTGCTTTCTACATGACTATATATATAATAGATGCCTTTACATTATCTAAAATTAGAATCAGTAATTTGCTTAGTTGTGTCTAACTCTTTGAGACCCCATGGACTATACAGTCCATGGAATTCTCCAGGTCAGAACACTAACTGTTCCCTTCTTCAGGGGATCTTCCCAACCCAGGGATTGAATCCCGGTCTCCCAGCATTGCAGGCAGATTCTTTACCAGATGAGCCACCTGGGAAGCACATATAAAAGATAACTTTATGTTATCTAAAATTAGAATCAAGTTTTTAGTATCTCTTTCTAAACTTTAACAAATTAAACAATTTAAACATACTAAAGCAGTGCTGCGGAAACAGCAGATTGTGAATAGATGATGAGTTTGAGCATAACCTTCCGTGGATAGGCAGCTTGTAAAACATTGAGATGTTACTAGCAGAGAATATTTGAGTGTGATGCCCTTTTAAATTAGTAAGTTCCAACAAAATTTGGGGGTGAACAGTTGCCTGATTTTAAGTATCAGTGCTTGGAAATACGCTATCTGTCTTCATTTTTAACCCTTTTGTATGTTTTCATAATTTCTTCCTAGATTTTGAGATCAAACTTTTTATTCAATAGACTTTTAGTTCAAGTCTGTTTAATCAAATGGTAGGAGAAATGATGAATCATATTTAAAAATATGTTCTTCCTACTTCCTTTAGATTCCTAGAGGAAAGATAGGCATCTCTTCCATTAGCCTGTTATTGTACTCCAGTGCAACCCCAAAATAACCACTACCTGATCCGTTGTAAAAGGCTGGCAGGAGGTCCTATTGTGCATTTTGTCCTGGATTGGTGATGTCTTCAGAGGCAATAATTTTGAATACTACCCTTTTCAGTATTCTCATATGTGCATTTTATTCTGTTAGACTCAGCATGTACTGAGTTTAGATCTAATACTTTATTTCTTTGTCCACCCTGTCCCTCACACTTGGAGTTCCTCCCCTGTCCATATCACTTGTTAGGTTTTAAGACCTACTTCATAATACATGTCTGTAAGTTCTCCTTGACTTTTCCCCATTGCCTTATATACTCCGAAATTCTGTTATATTTCATTTTGCACAATTTATCACTTTAAAGTGTGATATTTATATTTTAAGCATATACAAGCACCATGAAGGCAAAACTTGTGTCTTAAATCCTGCCACACACACACTACCTGTGGCATTTTGTAAAGCCTGCTTCTGTGGTCTTTACAGCTCATATGTGATAGATACTGAATGGATATTTATTGATTCTTGGAGTAATCTCTGGATTTTTGGTTCTATTATCTTTTAAATTTATTTTTAATTGGAGGATAATTGCTTTACAGTGTTGGTATTTGCTGCACAACAGGGTGAATCAACTGTAAGTATCTGTATATCCTTTCTTTCTTGAAGACTAGATTTGTGGTTCTTAAAAGTTAGGTTTCCAGGCTATTAGACAGTCACTTATCCAGAAGTTCAATGGATGGTTCAAGGGGTTTGGTAGAATACTAGACAGTTTTTCTGTACTAAATTGTTTGCATTTTATTTTTTTATGAAAATAATTGATTAATTTTGAATATCCTGGTTAACATGATGCAGTTAAACTTAATTCAGTAGTTTAAAACACTGCATGAAAGTTTGTTGGTTTTGCTAAGAGAAGGATTGAAAGCTTCTCTGAAAAGATTATTCGTACATATTAAAAGAACAATTTTGTTTCTTTTTCAGAAACATTTTGGCTTCCTGAAAAGGCTGAAGCTCACTAAAAATGTTAAAAGTTATCAAGCTGACTTTCTGCATTTAGAATATATTAAAAATGTGTTCTCTATAACTTAAAATTTTTTAAAACCAAAGTTATCTGTAGTCTAAGAAAAGAAGGAAATCCATGGAGGCACAGCACTGCTGTCCAATATATCATTGGCTTTGTTACTAATAAGATTCCAGCAGATTGATAATGCCAGAGGCCTTGGAGAGTTAAGATTCTAGAGGGAAGGCTGGTAAAATGTGTTGTTTTAAATGGCATAACCACTAAACATGAATAACTTAAAATTAGATGAGGAAAACTTATTAAAAGACAAAACAAAGTAAAATAGTTTAACCCTTCTAATAACCAACTCTGTTTGCTTGATAGGAATATTGGATTTCAATACTCTCATTTTCTTCTCTGATATATATATATATATACACACACACACAGGACTTTGTGACTGAAAAAAAAAAACCATATTTTAAACCTGATGTTTGCTTCCTAAATAAGAATTAACTTAAAAACCTTTTTTAGAAATTTTCAAGCATAAATAGAAAATAAAGTAGGAATTTTAACTTCCATATACTCAGCTGCATCTTCAGTAATTATCTGCAGTGTCTAATCCTTTTTCATCCATATTCTTACCTGCTTCCTACCTGCTATATTATTTTAAAGCAAATCCTGTATTTTTTCAGTTCATTTGTAAATATTTTAGCAACAGTGTATCTCTTAAAGATAAGAGCTCAGTTTTTAAACATAATCAGAATACCTTAAAAAGTAGCATTTCTTAAATATCAGATAATATTCAGAAAGTGTTCAAATTTAACCTAGTTGTTCATTGGTGGATATTGTGATATTAAGATTGACCTGTTGGGTCAGGTGTTATCAGCCTTGCATTAATGGTTTTGTGCTGTACTTACTCACTCAGTCGTGTCTGACTCTTTGCAACTCCGTGGACTGTAGCCCGCCAGGCTCCTCTGTCCATGGGGATTCTCCAGGCAAGAATACTGGAGTGAATTGTCATGCCCTCCTCCAGGGGTCTTCCCAACCCAGGAATTGAACCAAGGTCTCCTGCATTGCAGGCAGGTTCTTAACCAGCTGAGCTACGAGGAAAGCTCCATTAATGGTTTTAGTAGCTATTTAGTATTATCTTTTTCCATTATTTCATTAGGGGTTACAGAAAGTAATAATGTAATTTTAATCTTGAGATAGCCAATGTTCAAATTTCTCTAATTGTCTTATAGTATTTTTAATTTTGAATTTATTTTTTAATAATTTGAAGTTATCTTTATTTTATCCTTATTCTTTTTTAAATTCTCTAATTGTCTTATAGTATTTTTTAATTTTAAATTTATTTTTTAATAATTTGAAGTTGTCTTTATCCTTATTCTTTTTAAAATTTATTTTTTAATTGAAGGATAATTGCTTTACAGAATTTTGTTGGTTTCTGCCAAACATCAACATGAATCAGCCATAGGTACATAAACTATGTAAGAATCAGTATCCAAATAAGGTCTCTACATTGCAATTGGATAATATTCAGCCTCTTTTTAATCTGTATGCTCCCCCTTTTCTCCCTCTCTCTGCAGTTTATTTCTTGAAGAATCGGGATTGTTAGAGTTTCTCCATTTGAATTTGCTGATTGCATCTCAGTGTTTCTTTTAACATTGTTTTTCTGTAAATAGGTAATTAGAGACTTGAATCAGATTCATGTTCAGTTTTTTTAACAGCAATATTTAGAAGCAATGTTTTGTCCTTAAGGCACACAATATATAGTTCTTCCATTTTTTGTGAGCATATTGTAGCCTTGGGAATCTGTTGTCCACAATGGCTGTTAAGAATGTGCTTGATTTCTTGAACCTATCTTTTCTTGGAAATCTATTTCTTTCCTGCCTCTGGGAATTAAGATTTTTTTTTTAACCCTTGACTTCTGATATTTCACAGGATGTGTCTCAGGTGTTATGCTCCTGGGAGACCCTTTCAGTGTGAAAGCCTTTTTCATTTCATAGCAATTTTCTTCTTTTATTTCTTCATTTTCCTTCTTCATTCCCTCTCTTATTGCTTTCTGACTTGTTCTGTTGCTTTAAGTCTCTGCTCAGCTGTTACTGTACCAGGTCAAAGTACTGACTGTATGAAAGCATTCTGCTGCTGTCTTTATATTTTAGTTGGAGTATAATTGCTTTACAATGTTGTGTTAGTTTCTGCTGTACAATGAAATGAATCAGTTGTAAGTATACATATATCCCCTCCCTCCTGACCTGCCTTTCACTCCTGCTCCCACCCTTGTCCCACCCCTCTAGGTCAGCAGAGAGCACTGAACTGAGACCCCTGTGCTATACAGCAGGCTCTCACTAGGCACACGTGGTGTGTATGTATGTGAGTTCTGATCTCCTAATTTGCCTATCCTCCCCTTATCTGCTATGTGCACATGTCCATTCTCTATGCCTGCATCTCTGTTACTGCCCTGCAAGTAGATTCATCCGAACTGTTTTTCTAGATTCTACATATGTGTTAGTAACGATATTTACATTTCTCTTTACGCCTTAGTTCCCTTTGTATGACAGGCTCTAGGTCCATCCATATCCCTACAAATGACTCAGTTTCGTTCCTTTTTATGGCTGAGTAATATTCCATTGTATATATGTACCACGTCTTCTTTATCCAGACATCTGTCGATGGACATTTAGGTTGCTTCCATGTCCTAGCTGTTGTAGAGTGTGCTGCAATGAGTATTGGGGTGTGTGTCTTTTTGAATTATGGTTTTCTCAGGGTATATGCCCAATAATAAGATTGCTGGATTGTATGTAGTTCTATATTTAGTTTTAAAAGGAGCCACCATACTGTTCTTTATAGTGGCTGTTTTGATTTACATTTCTTTAATAATTAGTGATGTTGAGCATCTGTTCATGTGCCTCTTGGCCATCTTTGTCTTCTTTGGAGAAATGTCAGTTTAGCTCCTCTGCCTGTTTTCTGATTGAGTGTGTGTGTGTGTGATATCGAGCTGCATATGCTGCTTTATTCTTTTCATAGCACCTGATGTTGATTTATAATGTCTTTCCAATGACTTGATGGTAAGGCAGGGACTTTTTAAAATTCACTGCTGTTTTCTCAGTGTTTAAAACAATGTCTTATACATAGTAGGTGCTCCGTAGTTGTTGAAAACATTAGGTTGTTGGACTTGTGAGTCATCCCCATTTCTTGACTTCTATTGCATATTTTTAATGTATTTTTTATTTCTTTTCTACATCTTGAAAGGTTTTTTAAGTCTATATTGATTTTGTTCCAATGTTGTTTCTGTTTTATGTGTTTTTTTGCGGGGAAGGGGGCAGGAAGCATGTGGGATCTTAGCTCCCTGACCCAGGATTGAAGCCACACCCTCTGCGTTGGAAGGTGAAGTCCCAGTTACTGGACCACCAGGGAAGTCCCTGAAAGTTTTTTTTTTTTTTTTTTTTAAACATTATCTTCCAATAATCATTGAATGTTTGCTCTTGATGATTGTAACTTTAAATTTTAGTGTTTCTTTTCTCTGGTCCTTTTTCATTGCATCCTGTACTTGTTTTATAGTTGCATATCTGTGTCAGGCTCCATAAGGATACTAACTAGACTTCCCAACCCCTCATTCCCCTCCAGTAGAATATCTTCTGATCTCCACATTTTCTTTGTCTTCCTTTGTTCATCTTGGTCCTTCATTTATTTTAGTTTTTCTGGTAGCTGGGCTTCTTCAGTAACTGTTTAGTTATATTTCACTACCAGATCTCTCTAATGTAAGTGCATGGGGTAGGCCTCCCAATGTAGAGTGCTTGGGCCTGTGGCAAGGAAGGGGAGGATAAGAAAGAAAGGTTCATTTGGCTCAGCTATTCAGAGTGAGTTTAATTTTCTCACTCTTTGTTCCAAAGCCATCTCTTCCTTGCTTCCAAGACGCTAAGAAAGAATTACACCTCCCTGTATATCTTTGGCTGTGGTTTTGCTTTGCTTTTATTTTTGTGTCATTTTCATACCACTTCCTTACGTTTTATAAAAATCCAGCAAAATTTCTTTCTAGATGATACCCTTTCTTATTATCTAACATTTTAATTTCTTGGTTGAAGAAATACATCATGTTCATAGAGGGGAATTGGAAAACTGATTTTCTTCTCTTCCTCTTCTACTTGTATTCCCCTCTCTGGAAGGAAGCCATTATTAACAACTCTTTAAGTTACTTTTTTGACTTAACAGTATGTCTTGATCATTTTTGCACCTTGCCAATTTATTATTTTTTTCTGCAGATGGGTGAAATTCCTTTTTTAAAATCTAATGAATAAAAAGAAATATCTTAATGTTTTAATTTGTATTTCCCTGATTAGAAATTATATTGAGTATTTTTCATATATTTACTGTACTTTTGTATTTCATAGTGTGTGAAATGCTAGACCCGTTTCTATCCTTTACTTGTGTTTTAACTTGTTTCTAACAATACCCATACATTGTATATATTCTTACATTTGTTTTCTTAAAAAATGCATTTTGCTAATATTTTCTTATAAGTTTGCCCTGTCTTATAATTTTATCTGTAGTCTATATTTTCTTTCTCAGAGGTCTCACATTTTCTCACATTTTTTTCCCTTTGTGGAGTCTCTGTCTTGTGCTTTACTTAGGAAGGACTGATGTTTGTTACTTTCACCCTCAGTTAATTTACAATTTTTAGCTATTATTTTTAAATATCCTCTCTTCTGTCACTTCAGTGGATTCTTGATACGGAAGGGGATTAGAAATGTGTGCCCAATTTGCCATCTTTAGCAGAAATTCAGACAGATATTTAATTATTCCATGTACTAGGGTTTGTCTCTTGGCTTAATTTAATAACTCATTATCAAAAAGTTTCACAGGCATGTAGTCACTCTTAACATTAGATACAGTTTCATTTTATGCATTAAAAGTATTCTGGTAAGTTGAATTATTTGCACATGGAATATTACAGGCCCTATCAAGATGTAAAGCAAAGGAGAAAAGGAGAGATAAAAGCATCTGAATGCAGAGATGCAGAAAAGGAAAAGAAGAAATAGAAATAAGAAGAGATAAGAGATAAGAAAGCCTTCCTCAGTGACCAATGCAAAGAAATAGAGGAAAACAACAGAATGGGGAAGACTAGAGATCTCTTCAAGAAAATTAGACATACCAAGGGAACATTTCACACTAAGATGGGATTGATAAAGGACAGAAATGGTATGGACCTAACAGAAGCAGAAGCTATTAAGAAGAGGTGGCAAGAATACACAGAAGAATTGTACAAAAAAAGATCTTAAAGACCAAGATAATCACGATGGTGTGATCATTCACCTAGAGCCAGACATCCTAGAACGTGAAGTCAAGTGGGCCTTAGAAAGTATCACTATGAACAAAGCTAGTGGAGGTGATGGAATTCCAGTTGAGCTGTTTCAAATCCTACAAGATGATGCTGTGAAAGTGCTGCACTCAATATGCCAGCAAATTTAGAAAACTCAGCATTGGCCACAGGACTGGAAAAGGTCAGTTTTCATTCCAATCCCAAAGAAAGGCAATGCCAAAGAATGCTCAAACTACCACACAATTGCACTCATCTCACATGCTAGTAAAGTAATACTCAAAATTCTCCAAGCCAGGCTTCAGCAATATGTGAATCGTGAACTTCCAGATGTTCAAGCCGGTTTTGGAAAAGGCAGAGGAACCAGAGATCAAATTGCCAACATCCACTGGATCATCGAAAAAGCAAGAGAGATCCAGAAAAACATCTATTTCTGCTTTATTGACTATGCCAAAGCCTTTGACTGTGTGGATCACAATAAACTGTGGAAAATTCTTCAAGAGATGGGAATACCAGACCACCTAACCTGCCTCTTGAGAAACCTGAATACAGGTCAGGAAGCAACAGTTAGAACTAGACATGGAACAACAGACTGGTTCCAAATAGGAAAAAGAGTATGTCAAGGCTGTATATTGTCACCCTGCTTATTTAACGTACATGCAGAGTACATCATGAGAAAGGCAGGGCTGGAAGAAGCACAAGCTGGAATCAAGATTGCCGGGAGAAATATCAATAACCTCAGATATGCAGATGACACCACCCTTATGGCAGAAAGTGAAGAGGAACTAAAAGTCTCTTGATGAAAGTGGAGAGTGAAAAAGTTGGCTTAAAGCTCAACATTCAGAAAATGAAGATCATGGCATCTGGTCCCATCACTTCATGGGAAATAGATGGGGAAACAGTAGAAACAGTGTCAGACTTTATTTTGGGGGGCTCCAAAATCACTGTAGATGGTGACTGCACCCATGAAATTAAAAGATGCTTATTCCTTGGAAGGAAACTTATGACCAACCTAGATAGCATATTGAAAAGCAGAGACATTACTTTGCCAACAAAGGTCTGTCTAGTCAAGGCTATGGTTTTCCCAGTGGTCATGTATGGATTTGAGAGTTGGACTGTGAAGAAAGCTGAGTGCTGAAGAATTGATGGCTTTGAACTGTGGTGTTGGAGAAGACTCTTGAGAGTCCCTTGGACTGCAAGGAGATCCAACCAGTCCATTCTATAGGAGATCAGCCCTGGGATTTCTTTGATAGGAATGATGCTAAAGCTAAAACTCCAGTACTTTGGCCACCTCATGCAAAGAGTTGACTCATTGGAAAAGACTCTGATGCTGGGAGGGATTAGGGGCAGGAGGAGAAGGGGACGACAGAGGATGAGATGGCTGGATGGCATCACTGACTCGATGGACGAGAGTCTGAGTGAACTCAGAGTTGGTGATGGACAGGGAGGTCTGGTGTGCTGCAATTCATGGGGTCGCAAATAGTCAGACACAACTGAGCGACTGAACTGAACTGATCAAGGTGTAAACATGCTAGCATAACTTAACGGAGAAGGCAATGGCACCCCACTCCAGTACTCTTGCCTGGAAAATCCCATGGACGGAGGAGCCTGGTGGGCTGCAGTCCATGGGGTCGCTAAGAGTCTGACACGACTGAGTAACTTCACTTTCACTTTTCACTTTCATGCTTTGGAGAAGGAAATGGCAACCCACTCCAGTGTTCTTGCCAGGAGAATCCCAGGGATGGGGGAGTCTGGTGGGCTGCCGTCTGTGGGGTTGCACAGAGTCAGACATGACTGAAGTGACTTAGCAGCAGCATAACTTAAAATGTTTTTTAATTTTTATTACTCAAAATGTTTAAAAACTCTTCTATGTTTGTTTACTTTCATTGGCTAATTAAAACTTTTATTATAATAGAAAGCAAATCTAAAACAAAAAATATTTTCCTTTATCTAGCTTAGGGAATCTCTGTAGCTCTCAAGTATTGAGAATTGTTACAGATGATAATAAAAATACAAGTATTGTATATTAGCTTTTTTTATTATGTAGTATGTTTCCTTTTTAAAATACTGACATTTTAAATGGATGGGTCTTTCATAGTTGTAATTTTTCTCCTTGTCAGTAAAATATTTAGAGTGGTAGGTGTTTTATTTAGTTGCCAAATATTTTTCCCTTTATGGTTTTATCCCATATTTGTGGTGTTGTTGTTGTTCAATTGCAAAGTTCTGCCTGACTCTTTGTGACCCTATGGACTGCAGCACGCCAGGCTTCCCCGTCCTTCACCATCTCCCAGATTTTGCTTAAACTCATGTCCATTGAGGGCTTCCCTGATAGCTCAGTTAGTAAAGAATCCACCTGCACTGTGGGAGACCTGGGTGCAATCCCTGGGTTGGGAAGATCCCCTGGAGAAGGGAAAGGCTACCCACTCGTTTCCTGGCCTGGAGAATTCCATGGACTGTATAGTTCATGGGGTCAAAAAGAGTTGGTACAGAGTTTGACTAGAGTATGAATCAAGTTGGTAGCAAAGAAGATAGCAGGAAAACAAAAGAAAAGTTGAACATACACAGATCGGAAGAAAATGGAATAGAATTTATATTTGTGAGTAGTTGGCTAGGGAATTAACCATAAGAGATGAATGCTCAATAAGTCCTTGAACTCTTTATTGCTTTTTCCTTGAAAAATATCAATATTTTAACTCTTTGTCTTCCTATAACTTTTGCTTAGCCAAGTTCTTAAACTCTTTTGTCCTTTCCCTTGGATTATTTGGTTCATTTCTTCAATTATATTGCTTTTCTCTAAAATTCTCTAAATGGTATTTAGTATTTTAGGGGCCACCTATGTTACTAGATTATATAAAGAAGCAGAATTAATGTAGTTAATTCTGTAATGTCTCTTGTTTCTTTATATATATTATTTAAAGTTTTAATTTTTATATATTTAAAAGTATTTTTATTATATTATATATATATATTTTTTAAGTATTTTTATTTATTTGGCTGCACCAAGTCTTAGTGTTTATTTATTTGACCATGATGTGTCTAAGTTGCAGAATGCAGGATCTAGTTCCCTGAGCAGGGATCGAACCTAGTTCCCTGCATTGAGAATGAGGGGTTTTAGCCACTGGACCACCAGGGAAGTCCCTCTTTGTGTATATTTTAAAGTTACTTTGTTTTATTTAAAAAATTTTTAATTTTATTGGAATGTAGTGGATTTATAGTTGTTTTAGTTTCAGGTGTACAGCAAATGGACTCAGTTATGCATATATGTATTTACATATGTTCATTCCTTTTTAGATTCTTTTTCATTTAGGTTATCACAGAATGTTGAGTAGAGTTTCCTCTGCTATACAGTAGGTCCTTGTTGGTTATCTGTCTTATATATGGTAGTGTATGTATGTTCATTCCAAGCTCCTCATTTATCTCTCTCCTCCAAGTTTTCCCTTTAGTGACCATCTGCTTGTTTTGATGTATGTAAGTCTTTTTCTGTGTTGTAAGTCAGTTCATTTGTATCTTTTTTTAAGAATTAGAATCCACACATGAGTGATACTGTATGATATTTATCTTTCTTTCTCTGACTTACTTCACTTAGTATGATAATCTCTAGGTCCATCCAGTCAGTTCAGTTCATTGGTTCAGTTGTGTCTGACTCTGCAACCCCACGGACTACAGCACATCAGGCCTCCCTGTCTATCCCCAGCTCCTGGAGTTTACTCAGATTCATGTCCATTAGTCTGTGATGCCATCCCACCGTCTCATCCTCTTTCATCCCCTTCTCCTTCTGCCTTCAATCTTTCCCAGCATCAGGGTCTTTTCCAATGATTCAGTTCTTCACATCAGGTGGCCAAAGTATTGGAGCTTCAGCATCAGTGAATATTCAGGACTGATTTCCTTTAGGATGGACTGGTTGGATCTCCTTGCAGTCCAAGGGACTCTCAAGAGTCTTCTCCAGCACCACAGTTCAAAAGCATCAATTCTTTGGCATGCAGCTTTCTTTATAGTCCAGCTATAGTTCAACTTTCTTTATAGTCCATCCATATATGACTACTGGAAAACCATACTTTGACTAGATGGACCTTTGTTGACAAAGTAATGTCTCTGCTTTTTAATATGCTATCTAGGTTGGTCATAACTTTTCTTCCAAGGAGCATCTTTTAATTTCATGGCTGCAGTCACCATGTGCAATGATTTTGGAGCCCCCCAAAATAAAATCTGACAGTGTTTCCACTGTTTCCCCATCTATTTGCCATGAAGTGATGGGACCAGATGCCATAATCTTAGTTCTCTGAATGTTGAGTTTTAAGCCAACTTTTTAACTCTCTTCTTTCACTTTCATCAAGAGGCTCTTTAGTTCTTTCTCACTTTCTGCCATAAGGGTGGTGTCATCTGCATATCTGAGGTTATTGATATTTCTCCCGGCTATCTTGATTCCAGCTTGTGCTTCCTCCAGCCCAGCTTTTCTCATGATGTATTCTTCATATAAGTTAAATAAGCAGGGTGACAATATACAGCCTTGATGTACTCCTTTGTGATTTGGAACCAGTCTGTTGTTCCATGTCCAGTTCTAACTGTTGCTTCCTGACCGACATACAGATTCTCAAGAGGCAGGCCAGATGGTCTGGTATTCCCATCTCTTGAAGAATTTTCCACAGTTTGTTGTGGTTCACACAGTCAAAGGCTTTGGTGTAGTCAATAAAGCAGAAGTAGATGTTTTTCTGAAACTCTCTTGCTTTTTTGATGATCCAACAGATGCTTGCAATTTGATCTCTGGTTCCTCTGCCTTTTCTAAATCCAGCTTGAACATCTGGAAGTTCATGGTTCACGTACTGTTGAAACCTGGCTTGGAGAATTTTGAGCATTACTTTACTATCATGTGAGATGAGTGCAATTATGCGGTAGTTTGAGCATTCTTTGGCATTGCCTTTCTTTGGCATTGGGATGAAAACTGACCTTTTCCAGTCCTGTGGCCAATGCTGAGTTTTCCAAATTTGCTGGCATAATGAGTGCAGCACTTTCACAGCATCATCTTTCAGGACTTGAAATAGCTCCACTGGAATTCCGTCACCTCCACTAGCTTTGTTCATAGTGATGCTTTCTAAGGCCCACTTGACTTCACATTCCAGGATGTCTGGCTCGAGGTTGATGATCACACCTTCATGATTATCTAGGTTGTGAAATTCTTTTTTGTATAGTTCTTCTGTGTATTCTTGCCATCTCTTCTTAATATCTTCTGCTTCTGTTAGGTCCATACTATTTCTGTCCTTTATTGTGCCCATCTTTGTATGAAATGTTCCCTTGGTATCTTTAATTTTGTTGGAGAGATCTCTAGACTTTTCCATTCTGTTGTTTTCCTCTATTTCTTTGCACTGATCACTGAGGAAGGCTTTTTTTTCTCTCTCCTTGCTATTCTTTGGAACTCTGCATTCAGATGCTTATATCTTTTCTTTTCTCCTTTGCCTTTTGCTTCTGTTCTATTCACAGCTATTTGTAAGGCCTCCTCAGATAGCCATTTTGCCTTTTTGCATTTCTTTTCCTTGGGGATGGTTTTGATCCCTGCCTCCTGTACACTGTCATGAACCTTCGTCCATAGTTCTTCAGGCACTGTGTCTATCAGATATAATCCGTTGAATCTATTTGTCACTTGCACTGTATAATTGTAAGGAGTTTGATTTAGGTCATACCTGAATGGTCTAATGGTTTTCCCTACTTTCTTCAATTTAAGTCTGAATGTGGCAATAAGGAGTTCATGATCTGAGTCACAGTCAGCTCCTGGTCTTGTTTTTGCTGACTGTATAGAGCTTCTCCATCTTTGGCTGCAAAGAATATAATCAGTCTGATTTTGGTATTGACCATCTGGTGATGTCCATGTGTAGAGTCTTCTCTTGTGTTGTTGGAAGAGGGTGTTTGCTTTGACCAGTGCATTCTCTTGGCAAAACTCATATTAGCCTTTTCCCTTCTTCGTATTGTACTCCAAGGCCAGATTTGCTTGTTACTCCAGGTATTTCTTGAGTTCCTACTTTTGCATTCCAGCCCCCTGTAATGAAAATGACATCTTTTTTTGGTGTTATCCATGTTGCTGCAAATAATGTTGTTTCATTCTTTGTTACGGCTGAGCAGTATTATGTTGTATATATGGACCATGTTTAAGTTAGTTATTTTGCTGCTTTATGACTTCAGTAATTGGTCTAATTTTATGCTTGCTCTCTTCCCCCAGCCATTTTTTGTAGTAATGTTTTTAACAGTAATAGTGTGAATTCTTAATATTTTAAATTAGATTTGTATTATTTTACCTCAAACCCCTATGTCTTTTATTTTTCTTGGTGGATTTCAATGACCTTACTTTAGCATCATGAATACATTGAAACTATTTTTATTTCTCTTAGAGGAGTACAAATAATTTCCCTGAGATTGTTTAGTTACCCTCAGACTCCTAAGTGCATATAAAAGCTTGAAAATGCTCCTTTGTAGAATTCTCTTAAAATTTAAATGGGTACTCACTCCCCTGAACACACTTGTGCACAGATGTGCGTGTGTGTGCATGCACACTCACACACTTACTTTCACAGATGCAGAGTGGGGGTGCAGAAGGACAGAACCATAACTGCACTGATATTTTGAGGACTTAGAATAAGGCATATTAGGTTAAGGTTTGGAGAAGGAAATGGCAGCCCACTCCAGTGTTCTTGCCTGGAGAATCCCAGGGACGGGGGAGCTTGGTGGGCTGCTGTCTGTGGGGTTGCACAGAGTCGGACACGACAGAAGCGACTTAGCAGCAGTAGCAGCAGGTTAAGGTTACTGTTTTAGAAAGAGTGTACAAGTTTTCCCCTTCTGATTGGAGGATCATAATTGGTAACAAAAGACCCTACAGTTTTCTGATACTGAGGATGAGAGTAAATTATCTTTGAAAATGTATTCTTATGTTTGCAGACTGTATCTTAAAAATGAGCCAGTAGAATGAAGAAAATTAAGAACTAGTGAAACAACAGAAGTATGATCTTAGACCTTTAAATAGTTTGTCAGGTTACGTTGTACAAGTCACTTATCTTGTTGTCACATTTGTGAAGTGAGGTACTTTTGCTGAATTATTTCAAGTACAGATTCTACAAAGCTTTGGCCTCTACAGTGCAGGTGTAATGGGCAGATGGGACTTATGAATGCTTTTACCTATACTGTGCTACAGAGAACTCAGTCACTTGGATTTCGATAATTTTAAATGTAAACAGAGAACAGCAAATTCATAGAAGACTGTTTCTTCTTCAAGTACTATGTATACTACTGTTTCTGATTTTTAAAAAAAAGTAAAGCAAGCTCCACCTCTGCTCTCTAAAAACATTTGAAACAAACCCATAGAAAATATAAATGAGAAAAGTTTTTCATCAAGATTTTTCTCCTTTGAAACATTGGGAGTGTGTGTATAAACATTTTGATCCTGAATCTCTAGTGCTGATAACTTTATGAACTTGTTGTTTAGTCCATTAAGTCGTGTCTCTTTTGCGACCCCATGGACTCTAGCCCACTAAGGCTCCTCTGTCCATGGGATTTCCCAGGCGAGAAGACTGAGTGGGTTGCCATTTCCTCCTTTTGGGGATCTTAAGTTTATGGCAGAGGAGCTCTTTAGCTGTGGCTGCTTTTTGAGTAGCTTATATAAGTAGGCTTAAAGAGTGATCTGAATTAAGTGAGAGTATATAGCTCAGTAGATCTTAGCCATTTCCAAAGTGTTTGAAAGAGGGGGAAAAAAGGATGAACATAATAGACCTTCACTTAGAAATATTTTTACATACTCACATATATCTCTGTAGTCTCTTTTGAGAGCAAATACAGGCTGATGATTTGCCATGAAAACATCTACAGGACCTACTAAAATAGATTCTCCACTTTTTTAATGAAAATATCTAAGTTTCACTCATTCATTTATTTAGATTCAAAGCAAACTGATTTCATAAAAATGCAGCTGCTTCAACATTTGTGATTTAATGTATAAGAGATTCCATAGTTGTTGATTAATTATACATTGATCCCTAAGGTAATATGTGAACTTCAATTATAATGCCTGAACTTTGTAAATGTATTTCTTTTCACTAGAAAGCTGTTGGCAATAAAGAGTTTTTGGTCAAAATTTTTTAGTAGAGCAGGATTTACTGACTTGTTACTTATTTTTCATTGGCTACTTTCATTGGCTAGTAGGAAATTCTTTTGGATTATTATTCAGCTGATAAATATATTAAGTGAAATATAAGTGATACCTGAATCTTATGGGGAGCAAAAAGGAAAACAGTTTAAAATATTGCCATTTTCTATATTTTTGTATATGCAGCTTACTGTGTAAAATTAGGCTTTTGGGACATCCTAAGACAATCTACCTTAATTTTTACAGGAGAGAACCTCTGAGAAGGTAAGGGATTTTCCCCAGATTATATGATTAAAAGCAGAGTAAGGGTTAGAATTCAGGTATTCCAACTTTGAGACTCTCCCTTTCTCCCCAGTCATCCATTACATTCTGCTCTTCATTCATTATTAGGCAACAACTTTTAGCCTGAAAAAACAATCACATTTTTCTAAAAGCTTATATTTTAAAATCTTTTAGACAGGCTGCATATTTTCACTCAGAATCAGTGACTACAGATTTAGAATTCTAGAGTAAAGCCTGTTAGGCATGAAAATTAACTTTGAGACTATGAACAACTTAGCAGCACTTTTTTTTTCTTAAATTTGTTTTGTCTCACATTAGAATACTTAGATGTAAAGCATTATTTATTTATACAAAAGGCTATTTCATTTTTTTCTGTAGCTATTAATATTTTTTGCTCTGGAGAGATATATAAAATATTCTTTGGCATTAAATGATTAAAATTGGAACTTTTTGTTTACAAGTTCTGTTTGTGGACACATAATTTGTTAGCTCATTTTCTACTTTAATATTGGAATGGGAGTAGTTTTTGAATAATTAGGATGTAGGAGAATCAGTTAAGGTCAGTAAATAATTTACTTTAAAATCTGTGGAGTAGAATTTTTACACGTTATATTAGAATTTTCCATCTGTCAGTCTATGTTTTGTAAATGTTTTCCCTACCACAGGAAAATTAACAAAGCTAACAATTGGGGGATCATTATTTTCTTTTTAAAAGACATATCAGGAATTTAAAATATAAATAAATTGGAGGTATAGAGGAGCACTCAAAGTTGTAACTAACTTGTGGACTTTAGTAATGGTCCAGGACCATAGTGGTTGAGGGCTACAATCTGTGTTTATATGTATGTTCCTAGCCTCAGTTACAGAAGCCTTATAACAAATGCGTTTTTAAAAAATTATGGCTTACTAACTTCATTAATTAAAATCCTATTGATGAAAGTTATTTTATCTTAGAAAGTAGCCTTAGGCATTCTCCTTTAATTTATTGATTCAGAACAAAGTGTTTGAAAAAGCATATGAAAAGCTTTGGAATACCTGCAATGCACATGGTGTCCAGCTTACTGGTGATATTTTTCTGTTTTTACAGTTTATAAGGCAGAGTACTTTAAACTTCTTTTTGAGTGGAGTTTTGCTTCGGTAATAAGCAGTATTCTGTCCAAAGGGTGTCAGCATTTTGTAATGTCAAGGCTTCACTGTGGTCTAAAGTGGTACATTTTAATTTGGAAAGTTGGTCAGGGACATCCATATGATGGTATACATTTCCCAATGCTTCCATGTTCTACTAAATTGGGATGAAAAATACATTAAGATTTACATTAAATTAGATGTTTTCAAAGTTGATGGGGGAATTCCCTGGCAGTCCAGAGGTTAGGGCTCAGTGCTTTCACTGCCAGGGCCTGAATTTGATCCCTGGTCAGAAAATTAAGATTCTTCTGGTTAAAAAAAAAAAAAAGGTTGAGGAGTCAGGGGAAAAGGGTTTGGGATGAGGCTTATGAAATGTGGGAGGTGGGGGAGGTCAAAGCAGCCCTTACTTTATAAATAGAAGGGAAATTTTGATCAGAACCTTTAGGTCACATGATTCTTTCCCTTTTTGTGTGTGTGTTACAGGCAAAGGGGAAGATAGCGATGTACTCAGTATAAATGCAGACGCTTATGACAGCGACATAGAAGGCCCCTGTAATGAAGAAGCAGCTGCTCCTGAAGTCCCAGAAAATACAGTCCAGAGTGAAGCTGGTCAGATAGATGACCTGGAGAAAGACATTGAGAAAAGCGTGAATGAGATTCTGGGACTTGCAGAGTCCAGTCCAAAGGAGCCCAAAGCCGCCACCCTGACTGTTCCTCCGCCGGAAGATGTTCAGCCTTCCGCACAGCAGCTGGAGCTGCTCGAACTTGAAATGAGAGCCAGAGCTATTAAAGCCCTGATGAAAGCTGGTGATATAAAAAAGCCAGCCTAGTTTATTTAAGTTGTGTCTGAATATTGGATGTGTTTGAACAATGCCACACTATATAATTTTGTATCTAATGTTTATTTGGGGGTCTTACCTGATATTTCTCATATAACTCTTACTAGATAAACTCATCTTAGGTCTAAAATACATGTTATTGTTGTTGTTACTTTTGTATTATGTAGTTGTTTTTTGAATTCATGACACATATCATTGGGTACTTTAGATACTTTGTTAGATGAGTATTTAGTATTTCTGCAAATTAATGTCTGAAAACCCATTAGCTAAAAAGTCATGATATTTTTTCCTTTATTTTGAAATATTTTGGCATCAAACCAAAAAGTTTATGAAAGATTGACCAAGCATGTTGCCTTCAGGCTATCTATATTTTGCAATAGAATAAATTATTGCTCCTAGGTATATTAACAATTTAAGTTGAGTTATATTTATATGTACTTTTAAAATATGGACCATTTTGAAGATGACTTTTATGGGTATGGACTTAGTAAAAGCTGAACAACATTTTTGTTACAAGGCGGAGATTCAAAATGGCTGAGCAAAGCTTTTTTATAAAAAAGGAAAAAAAAGGACTTAGTTTAAAGCATTTTTTAACAATGTCGAATTAATTGTCCAACTTTAATTCCAGCAGACAAACCATTCTAACAGGTATTTGATACTGTCGAACCCTTAGTTCAGTTTTTTTCCTTCAATAAAAAGGGCACACATTTTCATTTACATTCCAGGCAGTTAGGAGAAGGAGACTATTTTATTGTACAGGCTTTCATCTGATGTTTTTGCTTGAACATCTTATGTGCTATAATTCCATGAATTAAAAATCATTAAGACTATCATTCTGGATCTGAGGACTTTTGATAGATTTCCAAAAATGAATTTAATTTCAGGAAGTTTTGATAAGTGGATGTAATAATTAATCTAATTTTGTATAGTTTTTGTAAATAGATTAACATGCTGCCACAATTATGAATGCTTTTTGTCCCATCACTAATTGTAGCTGTTTGATACCAAAATAAATTTAGGTAGAGACTCTTAACTTAAAATAAATTTTTTTTTTTTTTGTAAAATATAAATCTGAAACTGTTGTTTTTATATTTGCTAACAAATATATTTATAAGGCATGTTCTGTTAGTGTTGTGGGAGGATTTTCCTTATACACAGAAGAACTTAGAGGGATTGTGTCTTTTTAGCTGGCTTAATTATATATAAATTTTAGAGAATCTCTTATGGAAATAGTACGTGGGCTTCCCTGATAGCTCAGTTGGTAACCTGCCTACAATGCAGGAGACCCCAGTTCAATTCCTGGGTCGGGAAGATCCGCTGGAGAAGGGGTAGGCTACCCACTCCAGTATTCTTGGACTTCCGTTGTGATTCAGCTGCTAAAGAATCTGCCTGCAGTGTGAAAAACCTGGGTTCGATCCCTGGGTTGGGAAGATCCACTAGAGAAGGGAAAAGCTACCCATTCCAGTATTCTGGCCCAGAGGATTCCATGGATTGTATAGTCCATGGGGTCACAGTCAGACACGACTGAGTGACTTTCACTTTCTTTTTCACTTATGGAAATAATATATATGAAACACTGGAGTAGCAGTTACAAATTCATTTTTGTTGTTCCTGAACATGCCTTTAAATAATCCTGTCATTTCTTTTTTCTTGCTGAATTTTTGTAATGAAGTACAGAGGCCTGTATCATTTGAAATACTTCTCTTAGGCTGATAAACATGGGTATGATTTAAATAGTTCTTATAGTTACTGCTTCAAGATGAAAAAAATCAGTTTCTATTTCTACTTACACTAAAAGTTAAAATGATAACAAAGTAGTGCAGAATAAACTTTATTGCTACTTACTAATCATGAGATGCAGGAGATGACTTGTGTGTGATCGAACACAGAGGAGGAGAAAGAGGTCTGAGTGCCTTGTAGCTGATTCAAGTCACCACCTTCATGAAGCATTGTGTGCCTGCTGTATTCACTGTGCAGAATGCTTTAGAGTACATTTGACTAGAGTTGGGTGTATGTGAGGAAGAATGAGTTGAACACATTAGGCTACTTAGATTACTACCTTGGAAAATCAACTCTTTTTTTTGTAATGTTAAAAGACATGAGAGGTTTTTGCAAATGAGTGGCTTTAGAGAATAGGAATAAGGTTATTTTAGAAATGCCTAAGTAATGAGAAAATACCATATATTGATCTGATGCTGTCATTTAATCATCAGCTCACAGGTATTTATTGACTACGTCTAAGGTGTTTAGTCTTGTTCAGAATCTTAAACTGTTATGGTGTAGGAATATTATGGTATATATTTTAGCACGGAATAGACTGATTAACAAACATATGAGTGATGTTTCATTTTATGCCTAATCTTCCATTTTGCCAATGTAAAAAAAAAAATTTAGTTCATGTTTAATTAGTGACTAAGAGGAAAAAAAAAATGGCAGTCGAATTTTTCATCCAAAGTCAGGTAACACTGATATTTGACTAGGAACTTTACCTAAATCTTGAGTGATTGATGGTATCTGGTATAATGGGTCCTTTGCAGTAAGCTTTGGCCCACTTTTTGATGTTCCTACTAATCCTCATGCTCAAGATATATCCTGATAACCTATCATTGGATGACCAGTGTAATATACTAATTACGAAAAATCACCTAAGCCTCCCAAATCCTTTTGTTGAACACCATAAATTCCTTCAAACTATAAGGCAGTATATCTTCCTTATAAATTTTGTTGCCAAAACCTACTTTCAGCAAATCATTAGATCCTAGGGCATGATTAGCTCTCTGAATAAAAGAATCATTTGGACAGTAATACAAATTGCAATAAAACACATTTTTCAATGCCATTTCAAGATAGATAAAACAGGAGTTAACCCACAATTTAGGCAAAATATAGATGGCAGCTTGAAGGTTTTAAAAACTATCAGTTTTATGTCATAAAAAGTAGGAAAAGCCAGTTTCCTATGCAATATTGCTCTTTATAGCATTGGACCCTTAAAAAAAAAAAAAAGTAGGAAAAGAGTTTGGTTATAGATACTTTCCTTTTGTTGTATCTGTTTAATTGTTTAAAAGACCAACATGCTTTACCTTAAAACAATAGATATTTTTATATATTTTTATCTTCAAGTAGACTCCCTTGAAAAACAAATCCAAAAAGTGCTGAGAGACTCAGTTTCCTTGATATTTAATTATTTAAAATATTTATTATTTAGTCATTATTTTATCATTTATTTGTGATAAAATCAAAAGGGTATGAGAGTTAAAAACAGAGGGTTCTGAATCTGCCCCAACCACCTGTGTAACTTGGGATAAGTATCTATTAACAGGAGAGATGAATCCTTCACTGATATGTAAGATTCCTTTCTGCTCTAACTGGGCTTCCCAGGTGGCTCAGATGATGAAGTGTCTGCCTGCAATGTGGGAGACCCGGGTTTGATCCCTGGGTCGGGAAGATTCCCCTGGAGAAGGAAATGGCAACCCACTACAGTACCCTTGCCTGGAAAATCCCATGGATGGAGGAGCCTGGTTAGGCTGCAGTCTGTGGGGTCGCAAAGAGTCGGACATGACAGCAATTTCACTTTCCTTTCTGCTATAACATCCTGATTACAATAGAAAATGCCATAAAATTTGTAAAAGTTACCAAGTATTTTTGCTTTCCAGGTGGCTCTAGTGGTAAAGCGCTTGCCTGCCAAGGCAGGAGGCTTTGGAGACACGGGTTCAATCCCTGGGCCAGGAAGATCCCCTGGAGGAGGGCACGGCAACCCACTCCAGTGTTCTTGTCTGGAGAATTCTGTTGACAGAGAAGCCTGGCAGGCTATGGTCAATAGGGTCGCAAAGAGTTGGACACAACTGAAGTGACTTAGCACATCACAGCACCAAGTATTTTGAGTTCAAGTATTTCTTAGGGCTTCCCTTCCCCTTTTCTTTCCCCTTTTCAAAATGAAACAATCTAAACTGTCCCATACAGCTGCTAGATATGAACAATAATCAAGTTTTTTTTCCTTTTACCTAGGCTTTATTGTCAGGGTCACTTGGTAAGTATACTGTCTAGAATTTTTCACTTTGCCTTATAAACTTGGATTGCTGTCTTTAACTTACTGCTTTATTGTATTTCAAAATAATATATAGATAGTTTTAAATCAAAAAAAATTTTTCGCAAGGCTTTTAACAAAAAATAGTACTCCCCTATTTTTTTGTTCCAACTCTTGCTACTGAGAGGTAACCACTTTCAAATTTTTTAGCCTTCTTACAGATTATCTTTGTATTTCTAAGTAAAATAATTTTTTGCCATTCCTTAATGTTGCAGTCTTAGGTTTTATTTATTGATCTATTTTGCAATATGAAAATTAAGCTATATTCCTTCTCTCTCTTCCCTAAAAATGTAGCTTCCTCTCTCATCCTCATAATACAGTGCAATTATTGGGTTAGCCAAAAAGTTCTTTTGAGTTTTTTCTGTAACATGGAAAATCCCCAACGGACTTTTTGGCCAACCCAATACATGATGGTTTTGGTTAAATTAGCATTCAGTATTTATACTATTTAGACTCTGTAAATATTATTCACAGCTGGGTTGTGTGGTACCTGTCATTAGATTTCCTTTTTTGTTCCAATTTTTGTTTTTGGCTTTTTGGAATTCTTTTATAATGACCTTATTCTTTGGTTTGCTCAGTGTTCTCTATAGTAGCTTTTCAGTTATACCCTGACTACCCTCCAAGAGCTTAACTTTGTTGGTAGGTTCAAACATATCATATGATCTTTATTTTTTCCTTTAAAGACATACCTCCTGGGACTCCCTGTCCTACGCTACTCTGGATCAGTTGATCTTCACCTCTCTCATGCTAAGTATCCCATTTCCTGAATCATGTCTTTCTTCTTTAGTTTATTCTCCCATTTTGGTGATGTACCTCTTCCAACTGCTTCCTGTGAAAAACTGCTTAAATGACCAATTATTCTGATTCGTTGGTGTGACTCAGCATGTCTCAATTCTATCCATATCCTCAAATGAGACAGTGAGTGTTGGCATTAGGCTGGAAATCATTGTCCCTTTCAGTTTTACAGCATTGTGTGGTGCCTTTTAACTTCAACCCATGGACTGTAGCCTGGCAGGCTCCTCAGTTCACAGAATTTTCCAGGCGAAAATATTGGAGTGGGTTGTCATTTTCTTCAAGAGATCTTTCTGACCCAGGGATAGAACCCGCATCTCTTACATTGCAGGCAGATTCTTCACTGCTGAGCCATCAGAGAAGTCCTCTTTTAGCTTCCACTGAAACTATTGAGAAAGTGAAGTGTCAGTCATGTCCGACTGCAACCCCATGGACTGTAGCACACTCTATCCATGGGATTTCCCAGGCAAGAATACTGGAGTGGTTAGCCTTCTCCAGGGAATCTTCCCTACCCAGGAATTGAACCCAGGTCTCCTGCATCAGAGGCAGATTCTTTACCATCTGAGCTATTGAGAAGTCATTTGTAATTTTGATTCTTGATACTTAATGTGTGTCCTGCTTGATTTGAAAGCCCTTAGGGTCTTCTCTTTATTCCCAATATTCTGAAATTTCTTGATAATGTTTTATAGGATGGATCTTTTTTCATTCTCAAGTTGATCATTGATAGACTCTAGAGGGGAAGTTCATATCATTCAGTTCTGGGAAGATTTTTAATACTACTTGGAGAAGCACCTTCCCTCTAACTTTTTTAATCTCTATTTCTAGAACTCCTTTTATTAAGACGTGCCTATGTGCTCAGTCGTTTCAGTCACGTCCAGCTCTTTGTAACCCCGTGAGCCTTAGCTCGCCAGGCTCCTCTATCCATGGAATTTTCCCAGCAAGAACACTGGAGTGAGTTGCCATTCTCTCCTCCAGGGGACCTTCTTAGCCCAGGGATGGAACCCACGTCTCCTGCAAGTCTTCTGTATTGCTGGCAGATTCTTAACTGCTGAGCCCCTCAGGAAGCTCCCAAGAGGTGGCTATCTAGGCCTAATTTTTAAATTCTTATTTCTCACTGTCTCTTTTCCATCTTCCGCTTTCTCATATATTTTCTCAATATTCTCTTCCAGTTCTTCCATTGATTAATTTTTTTCTCCTATCATTTTTAACATCTGAAAGATTTTTTTGGGATTCTCGGAATATTCCTTTTTAAGAGTAGTGGTATGTTGTGCTGTGAAGCCGTGGTTCCACCCTGGTGTGCTGGTGCACTTGCCTGTACCCTGGTGGGCTGTGCAGTCAGAGCTTGAACCTCGTGGCCTAAGTCTTGGTGCAGTGGTGTGTGTGTGATCCTCCTGGAGTGTGGTCAGACCGTCTTGTGGGGAACCATCACAAGAACATTGCCTTATCTCCCTTGTCTTGAGGGAAGCCCTCTATTTTGTGGATGGATGTCTTAAGGCAGTTTCCCCATCTGCCTCCCTGGTTTCTTAGAGACCTGAGACCATCCTGCCCCACTTAGGGCACAGCTGTAGGCTACAAAATTGCGTAGGGACAGCCTGACGTTAGTGCCTCAGCTACAGAGTGTCCTGCCAGTTTTGCTTCTTTTACTCTGGTGTTAGCCTACCTGGAGAAGGGAGTGGCCACCCACTCCAGTATTCTTGCCTGGAGAATTCCATGGACAGAGGAGCCTGGTGGGGTACAGCCACGGGGTCACAGAGTCGGACACGACTAAGCGACTATCACTTTTAGCCTACCCAAGGGCCATGGCGGCTTGGCACCTTTGGCTACTGTTTTTCACTGTGTAAGTGATGAGCTGCCTGAGTCTAAAGAGACTTTACTGTTTTTCTTTAACGGCTAAATCTGTCTAGTCTTGCTTGGCCCATGTCTTGGCCTTGTGCTTGATGGCTTCATGGATGTAACATTTTATCTCTCTGTGGATGTTAATTTTAACTTGTTTTCAAGTTTTCTTCTGCTTTTTGCCTTCTAGTTCCTTCAGTTTAAACATTTTTCTTGTTTGTTTTGCTCTCTGATGTTTTTTCAAATTTTCTTAAACCTGTGCTGATGTTTAACTGCTTTCATAAGTTAGACACTAAAAAATTGATTGGAAGCCCTTTCTATGAAGGAGGCTCATTAATTGGTGGGATTCGGCTTTTCCATGAACCCTCCTGTTTCCGTAGGTTCAGCCTGCCCTTCGCTCTGCTTGGTATGCCTGAGTGTGGAGTCGCATGCTTGAGCTTTGCCAGTCCTCTGTGGCATTGGTGAGTGAATGGTTGCATATTTGTGAGACCAGCTCTCATGCTTTCCCCTCTGCACTGTATTAGGAGGAAACTGGGATCGTCATTACCAAGACTACTTGGGTTTCTGCTTAGAATCAAGTTGCTTCTTAGTTTTCTACAGGCCTTTAGGTTGCAACCTTCTTCATCCACAAAGCCAATTCCACTCACTTATTTGTGCTTCAGCTTTCAAAATTTCCTTGTCACTTCAGGGGACTTTCATGATAGAGCAATGGCAAATGTGGTGTTTAGTGTCCTTTTAAGCAGATATTACTTGGATTTTTAACTTGTCTTTGCTTTTTTTCAACTCAAGTTTTTGCTAAGTGCGAATTTAGGTTAATTGATTACAAGTGGAAAAGTGTGAAGGAAAGTAGACAAAGGTGAGGGCAGTTTTTAATCAGTGATACCTGCTGCTGCTGCTGCTGCTGCTAAGTTGCTTCAGTCGTGCCCGACTCTGTGCGACTCCATAGATAGCAGCCCACCAGGCTCCCCCGTCCCTGGGATTCTCCAGGTAAGAACACTGGAGTGGGTTGCCATTTCCTTCTCCAATGCATGAAAGTGAAAAGTGAAAGTGAAGTCGCTCAGTTGTGTCCGACTCTTCGCAACCCCATGGACTGCAGCCTACCAGGCTCCTCCGGCTGTGGGATTCTCCAGGCAAGATACTGGAGTGGGGTGCCATTGCCTTCTCCAAGGGATACCTGAGGCTGGCTTATATCAATCATCGTGTGTTTTTCTTCCTTTCACTCCAGTAATTTTTGGTAGAGTATGTGTTGGTGTTAGTTATTGTGCTGATAGTTTCAAATATGCTGTGTATTTTTTTTGTCATGTAATTTCATACTTTTTAATTTTACAAATATTTGCTTGAATTATTGTAGTATTTGTTCTCTTGCCCTTGCTTTTGGTTTTCTTCTGGATTTCCTGTTATTTGTCATGTGTCTTTATCTTCAATATATGTCACTTCCTAACTTTTTTAAAATCCTCATTTTGAATTAAATTTTCCCTTTTCACCTATTTCTCAGGCATTATCTGTTTATTCACGCCTATATTTATTCTATTTTCATTTTCATTTCTGGAGTGATATTTTTCCTTTTAATTCTTCCCTGAATTCTATCCCCTCATACCTAATTCTGACTCATATTTTCTTTTATGGCTTGTATTAATGTACTTTTCTTAATGACTATAATCTCATTTTACAATACAAGGTAATAGTTTTGATAAGTTCCGTGGGTCTTTCTGTTATACTTTTATTGTCTGGAGGGGTTATTCTGTTCCTTATTCTTTATCTCTCTGTTTTATTTATAACATTATAGCATAGATTTGACCTTGATATATTTGTCATAGTGAGACTTATTTTTCTGAACTTTCACAAGAAACCTAGTTCAGATTAGCTTTTCTATCTTCATATTCTGTAGTCTATTTTTTGTTATCTAATGATGTTCAAAATTATGGTGCCTTGCTTCCAGAGTGTTCCTGGATCTGTTCCCCTCTCTTACATATTTTCTTGAACTTCTCTTTCCATCTGTTGATTTTCTCTGTCCTGATCACTTTTGATTCTACAACCAAGTGATTCTTTTGAGTGGACCTCTCTCCTAGAAGGGGGGTTTCCCAGGTGGCTCAGTGGTTAAAAAAAAAAAAGAAAAAAAATCTGCCTGGCAGTGCACGAGACGCAGGAGACGCGGGTTTGATCCCTGGGTGGGAAGTATTCCCTGGAAGAGGAAATGGCAATCCACTCCAGTGTTTGTGCCTGGGAACCCCCATGGACAGAGGAGCCTGGTGGGCTACAGAATCTGCTACAAATAAGCGACTGAACACGCAGGTTCCTAGAAGGGAGCCCTGGCTGGCTCCTTTTTGGAGTGCTTAGGAACTGACTGCTTCTTTGAGACATTATTGTCCTTGAACTCACCTGCTGTTATTAGAGGCAAAACCCCTCCCACCTTCATTTGCTGTCTCAAGTTGTCTCACCTGACATCACCTTATTTTGGGCGTCTCCTGGCTTCCCTTTATTTTCTCCTTCTGAAGTGCTGATATTATGAAGGTCTTAAGACTTGTTAGTGGTTTGTTCTACTTGCTTATATTTTGAGGTTGTGTCATACCACTGCTTAGTCTTGTTTTAAATGTTGTCTGTGGGTTTTGGGTTTTTTCTTTTCATTGTTCTACCTGGTTTTATGTAGAGATGCAAAAACTTTTGCTTTTGTCACCATTATCTTCCCAGGATACTCCTGTGTTTTTGTTTTAAGATATGTAGGCAGTCTTCATTATATACAAATACAAATGACAAAGTACTGTATATCAAGGAGAGCTGATATATATGTAAAATATCTTACTGATTTATTTCAAAGTATTCTTAAAATTATCTTGTTAATTTTGACAAAGTTATTTTTTATTTTAAAACCACAGCTTGTGTATGTTTGGTAGAAGCAGTTGTTAGCTAGAATGTAAAACATATTTGCACTACCCCTTAATAGCAAGGGAATTAGCTTTACTAGGTATATTCTTATAGTAGTAATTGTCAGTTGAAAGATTTTTTACCCTCTTAAGATTGAAAATCATTTGTATAAAAATAAAGATGATATTATAGATTAAGAGAACCAATATTCTAATGTGAAATTTGGGGGGAAGAGAATTGAAGTCACTGTGTCGCTTCTAAAAGATAATTTTTTTCATTCTTTGAATAATTAATATTTATTCATTACTCTTCTGTATAGCATCTCTGCCTGGCACATATTTTCTCAGAGTCCAAGAGACCTACAAGTTTTAGCAACTGATTCTTTTCCCCCTCTAAATACATTTGGTATAGGTTTTTAAATAAGATTCTATTTTTAGTATGATATTTAAAATCACTATATTAATGGAAAATTGGTGATATTGTATATGTTTATCAACCAACCTATTATAACATCACAAAAACCAAAATAACTCTGCCTGAAAAGAGATTCAGAAAGTATCCATTACCATTACTATATAAAATTTTTCTCTTTTAGTTTAAAAGATAGCTTGATGTGGTTGATTGCTACAACACAACTGGTTTGGTATGAAATATCTGTGTAATAGCTTACTTCTGGAATTTTCCTATTAGTAAACATGGAGGAAGAGGCTATATCAAGAACACTTAAAATATCAAATTAAAATCTAATTGTCTTTGCTCATTCACAATTATATAACTCTTCAGATATATGCCTGCATCAAATATGCAATATATAAAAAGAGAAAAAATGTTTATTATGTTTGTCTTATTTACAAACAGATTTAAAGTTTAAAATACTGCATTTTTTATTGAGTTTCATGTTTTATAGTTCTTTTTTATTAACATTTAAGTGCATGAATGGAATTCTTATTCATTCTGAAGCCTGCAGAAGGATTTTTGCTGCACACTGGCTAATCAAACGGCTGCTATTGTTATATGAGAAAGAACCAAAGATGATAATTGTTAATGTCATACATTTATGAAACTGTGTAGGACAAATAGTATTCCTTTTTAAAAAAATTATGTTCATACAATTCACTATTCTCTTTTAAATATACCTTCACATATCTTTTTTTCTACCTAATCTTTAGACTCTTTTGTCAGAACTTGGTGTGAATTTTAACCTCTGATAAAAGTCAGTCTTATATAAATACTTGTTGTTTTCTGTGTTGAGTAAATAAAATCAGTCCCTCCCAGTATGGGACATGTTTATACCAACGTGACAACTGTAAGAACTTTGTTTTCATACTTCCACTTATATATTAAGTTAATTGATTTTTTTAAAACATAAAAAGCCTGCTAGTCTTTAGTTGAAAGATAAATAATTCACTGGTAGTTTTTTAATCTCCAAAATGAAATTATTAGATGCATTGATTTGGAATTCAGAAACTTTTAAATTGTACCTTTTCCTCAAAGTACATAAATATTATGAGTTATCGATCTTAAGCACATTTTATTGTGAATTACTTTGAAATTATTTGTCTTTATTTGCTATTACCAGGAAATAGTTTTGGTAAGAGAAGGAACTTTATATTTAGAATTTATGGATCTAAAAGATGGTTAGGAGACCATGGGCTACAGCTACCCACATTAGCTTGGTTTGTGGGTTTGTTTTCTACCAGCTCCTCCTGACCAACATTTTAGTATATCTTTCTGTCCTCTCTTCTTTTTCTTCCACCTTCCTATTAATATTAACTCTTTCCTTTGCTCTTTTGTCATTTTCCTGTTCCACATTTTCTTCCTTAACTGATGATCATTTCAGACAGTTTTTAAAATCCATTGTTGTATTCTCAACCTATATGTTAAAATTCATGTCAAAACTTTGTTTAGGGACTTCCCTGGCAGTCCAGCAGTTAAGACTCTGAGCTTCCATTGTAGCAGGGGTGGGTTTGATCACTAGTCAGGGAACAAAGATCCTATGTACCATATAAACAAAAATTTTAAAAAGAAAAGGAAAAAAACTGTTTAGAAACCTGATTTCCTTTAGGTAATTGAGAATTTTATAATCATAGAGAATCAGACTTGATGGGATATTGAAAATCTAATTCAAAATAGCAACAAATTCAATGTCTATTTTTTTATATGATTTTCAAAAAAATTACACTTTTGGATTAATGTTTTTCCATTATAAGAAAAGATTAAAGTATTTGAACCCATTCCCCACAATCATTTCAGTACGTATGTCACTTAAATATTAATGATCTTCCTCCTGTCCTTTCCCACGTTTTCAGTTTAAATGATCAAAAGTAAATGAACACTGGATGCTTTTAAGTTCAAAGGTTTATTTTTTTTTTAAGCTCTGTTTCCTAATTTTTCATTTGCAGCATCAGAACTGTACTGCAGATAAGTTGAACAAAAGAGAAAAGTACCGAGAGGAATCTCGCAGACTAGATGTAGTCTCCTGGATGTTTTGCCTTGTTCTCCAACATTCAAAATCATTGTTTGTTCATCAGATTAATAACACACACACAAGATACTCAGTATTGTCAAGAGTACAGAGGTCTGTGACTTACGATGAGGTTACATCCTAAGAAACCCATTATAATCTGAATATACTATAAGCTGAAAGTTCACTTATTAATAATATACCTAACCTACTGAACATCGGAGTTTAACCTCGCCTACTTAAACATGCTTGGAACAATTAGACTCACTTACAGTTGGGCAACATCAATTTCACACAAAGCCTATTTTACAACAAAGTGTTGAATATCTTATGGAATCCTGAATACTGTACTGAGGGTGGGAAACAGAATGGCTGGCTGGGTACAAAATGGTTGTAAAGGTATTGGTAGTTTACCCTTATGATCCTGTTACTGACTGGGAGCTGTCGCTCTCCACCGCTGCCCAGCATCATGCCAGAGTGTCATCCCACACACCGCTACCCTGGAAGATCAAAATTCAAAGTATAGTTACTACTAAATGCATAGATTACTTTTACATCATTATAAAAGTTGAAAAATCCAAAGTCAAACCGTCATAATTTGGGAACAATTTGCATCAGGAGTAAAAGGATAAAAGGCAAGCAGTCTGGAGGAAAAAGAGCATTTGTATAAATGGAAGCCACAGAGTTGATATCCTTAAGAAAGAGAACCTTCTTGTACTGTGGGTGGGAATGTAAATTGATACCAAGAACAGTAAGGAAGTTCCTTAAAAAAATAAATGACCTAGCAGTCCCTCTAAGGGGTATATAGCCTGAGAAAACCATAATTTGAGAAAACATGCACCTCAGTGTTCATTGCAGCACTATTTACAATAGCCAGGACTGGAAGCAAACTAAATGTCCATTAACAGAGGAATGGATAAAGAAGATGTGGTATCAATACGTATATTCAATGGAATATTACTCAGTCATGAAAAGGAACGAAATTGGGTCACTTGTAGAGATGTGGGCGGACCTATAGATTATCATACAAAATGAAGCCAGAGAAAAGCAAATATATATTAGAACATATATGTGGAATCTAGAAAAGTGAAACAGATGAACCTATTTGCAGAGCAGGAATAGAGACACAGATGTAGAGAACAGACCTATGGACATGTGTGGGGATGGGATAAATTGGGAGATAGGCATTGATGTATATACACTACCATGTGTAAAACAGCTAGTGGGAAGCTCCTGTATATCTTGGGGAGCTCAGCTTGGTGCTCTGTGATGACCTACAGGAGTGGGGTGGGGGGTGGGGTGAGAGGGAGGTCCAGGAGGGAGGGGATATATGTACATATAGAGCTGATTCACTTCGTTGTACAGCAGAAACTAGCACAACATTGTAAAGCAACTATACTTCAAGAAATAAATCAATATTCACTGGAAGGACTGATGTGGAAGCTGAAGCTCCAATATTTTGGCCACCTAGTACAAAGAGCTGACTCATCGGGAAAGACCCTGATGCTGAAGAAAGATTGAAAGCAAAAGGAGAAGTGGGCAGCAGAGGATGAGATGGTTAGATGGCATCACCGACTCAATGGACATGAATTTGCGCAAACTCCAGAAGATAGTGAAGGACAGGGGCGCCTGGCATGCTACAGCCCATGGGGTCAAAGAGTTGGACACAACTTAGCAACTGAAAAACAACAACAATACTTCAATAAAAAAGATGTAGTACATATAATTGAGAAATTATAAAGTGTCAGTATTGTAGAATTGTATGTAAAGCGTGGTTGCTGATTCCTAAAGCTCAGAGAATATTGGAGGGGAGGGAGGGAGCGCTGGGGAATGTACAGAGAAAGCACGTCCAGTAGGAGAAATGACAGCTCACAATGAAAGAATTGAAAGAGCTCTGGTTACGTGGTCCTTGGAGACCATTTAGTGCAGGGCAAATAGTCTCACTCAGGAGGTTTTGTTTGCCCTTAGTATCACACTATGGTGTGAAAACTGATGTTTCTAATGATGAATCTGAGTCTGTGAGAAGTGAAGTTCATGTGGTGGTGGTCGTAAATTTTTGTTGTAAAAATGTGTAAAAAGATGTTTGTGTGTAAAAAGAATATATGTTTATGTATTGGGCAGCTTCATATATATTGGGCAGCCAGGCTCCCCTGTCCTTCACTATCTTCTGGAGTTTGCTCAAATTATTGTCCATTGAATAGGTGATGCTATCTTTTCTTGATTTACTGGATAAATGAGGCATTGTCTTTAGGCAACTATTTGAAAACACCCTGTTGTCTCAGATCTGCTTTGAGCCCTAGTTTCTGTCAAACTCTCTAAATTTGTCAGAATATATATAATTTCTGTTCACTGAAACAACAGAATAAAGAAAATGGACTTGTGTATTCCTTGGTGGATGGTCCCATAATGTCGTTTGAAGCTTGAGACATGGTTTCACTGAAAACTGAAATTAGCCCCAGAACTATGGCCTGTGTTTTTTTCTTTAAAGGTATAAACTCAGTGAGGAACGTAATTAGGGATAATAGGCTTTTACGCTTGGCCGGGGTAGGCGGCGCATATATTTAATATACAGTGCTTGATATTACTCTTTTGACAGATTCTCTAAACATCATGCTTTTCCATGGCAATGTGTGCCCATGTGTCTGGTATTTGATATAAAAAAGATTTTTAAAAAGAGTTTGATTGTAGTTAAATGATGAGAACTCTGTGGTATGGTCAAAGTGAAATATCGTATACTTTGTATGTAACAAGTATGAATATTTTAATCTATCTGAAATATATCAAGTCAAGAAATCCAGCTTTTTAATAGCTGTGAGTTTGCTATGTCTAGCTTCCTGGCAATTCAGAGCATGTTGCAATGTACACTTTCTCTGAGAGCCTTGTTTTAAATTTTTGTTTTTGTATTATCCTCAAAGGAGAGCTTCCAAATTATGTTTCCATATCCAGACCCTGTAAACGTTTAAATTTAACTAGTCAAAGCAATGAATAAGTCTTTCCTTTGTTGCAGGATGTTTAATAAACAATGCTTGTGTAAAATAATAGAAACACAATACATTTAAAGTGTTCTTTTAATGTTTTAATTTTGTGTCTTTTTTTAAAAAGAGATGGGAATGGGGAAAAAAGAATTTAAGATTTTTGTATTTAATTGAACTAACAGCATGTGCTGACAAGTCATAAATAACAGCAGTCCAAAGTGACTAAATAAATTGGTTTGCACAAGCAATGATTTATCTTCTGTCTTTCATTGCCATCAGGCTAAGAGACAGCTTCTTTTTGTCAGCCTATAGGAAAAATACTTGCTAGTATAACAATCCTGTTTCTACACCTGTGATAGAAGCTCATTATCTTCTATAGAAGTTGCATGTTAAAATATTTAAATACAATAATTAAGTCTACATTTGGTTGTCCATTTACCTAAAACTGTAATGCTCTAATTGCTCAGTCTTTATGGAAATTTGTAATATTTTTTATAGGATCATTTCCTCTTATTTTTTTCTTTGACTCATGGATTACTAATTAATAGATATATGTTTCTTGCATGTGTGTGTGCTAAGTCGCTTCAGCCGTGTCTGACTCTGTGTGACCCCATGGACTGTAGCCCGCCAGGCTCCTCTGTCCAAGGGATTCTCCAGGCAAGAATACTGGAGTAGGTTGCCATGCCCTTCTCCAGGGGATCTTGCCTATTCAGAGACAGAACCCGAATCTCTGGCATCTCCTGCATAGCAGGTGGATTCTTTACCGCTGGGGCACCAGGGAAGCTCAAATGTTACTTAGGATCCTAATATTAGGAGATTTTTGAAATCTTTCTGTTACTGATTTTTAACTTAATTCTACTTGGTCATAGGACATATTTTGTATGACTTGTCTCCTTTTGAATTTATTGAGATTTGTAATATGGCCTAAAATAGGGTCTATGTTGGCAAGTATTCCTTGATCACTGGAAAAGAATGCAGACTTGCTGTTGTCTGGTGGGGTGTTATATAAGTGTCAACTAGATCAGGTTGGTTAATAACGTTGTTCAAATCTTCCATGTTCTTACTGGTTTTCTGTGTGTATTTTTTACTTATCAGGAGAGGACATATTAGTTTTACATTTCCACATAACAAATTACCACAAAGTGGGCTTAATGTTAATGTATAGTAATAAAGTGTCAAGAATACTGGAGTGGGTTTCCATTTCCCACTCCAGAGGTTTTTCCCAACCCAGGAATCCAACCCATGTCCCTTGTATCTCCTCATTGCAGGTGGATTCTCTACCAGCTGAGCTCCCAGGGAAGCCCATGGAGTATCTTATCCTACCTTTTAGTCTCCTTCTGTCTTTAAATTGTGCTTCTTGTAGGCTGCATATGGTTGGGTCTTAACTGTTTATCCAAAGTTGCAATCTCTGCCTTTTATTTATTTTTTGAAATTTATTCATAGTTTATTTTTTTATGAATAGTATTTGTACATAGCATACCATATGTAACCCTATCTCTTAGCTTTTATAGATCTTCTATAATATATTTCTATCATTTATTTTGATGGTTTTGTTGACATATAATTCACATACCATAAAGTTTACTGTTTTAAAATGTACAGTTTAGAGGTTTTTACAGAGCTACGCATTCATGTTGTTGTTTTAATTTAGTTGTTAAGCTGTGTTCAAATCTTTCGTAACCCCATGGACTGTAGCCCACCAGGCTCCTCTGTCCATGATATTTCCCAGGCAAGAATATTGGAGTGGGTTGTCATTTCCTTCTCCAGGGGATCCTTCCAACCCAGGATTGAACCCGTATCTCTTGTATTGGCAGGTGGATTCTTTACTGTTGAGCCCCCAAGGAAGCCCATTTATCAACACTATGTAATTCTAGAATATTTTCATCACCCCTTCTAAAGAACCTTTGTACCTATTAGCAGTCTCTCCATGCCCACCTTCTCCAAGCCCCTGGCAAACACTAATAAACTCTTCTGTGTAGAATTTGCCTATTCTGGACATTTCCTCTCAATAGAATCTTACAATAGGTGACTTTTTGTATCTGGCTTGTTTTCAAGATCCATTCATATTGTAGCAGATGCCATACTTGTTTGGTTTTTATGGCTAAATAGTTTCCCATTGTGTTAGTATATCACATTTTGTTTATTCGTTCATTAGCTGATTCATTATTGGGTTATTTCCAATTTTTTGGCTATTGTGAATAATGCTTCTATGAATATTCATGTACAAGTTTTTGTGTGGACAAATGTTATCATTTCATTTTTCTTGGCTATATACCTAAGAGTAGAATTACTATATCATATAGTAACTCTATGTTTAACTTTTCAGGGAATTCACAAACTTTTTTCCAAATAGCTAGACCATTTGACTTTCCTACCAGCAATATATCAGGGTTCCAGTTTCCTTCAATACCTGTTATTGTCTGTCTTTTTAAGTATTTGAAAGATGTTGCTTCATTGTGGTCTCATTTGCTTGTTTCCAGTGAGATATCTCTGTCCTTATTATCCCTCTGTATAACATGTCTTTTTCTGAGTGCCTTTTACTGTTTTCTTTATTACTTATTTTGAGAAATTTGATTACAATGTGGTTTTGTGTAGTTTTCTTCATGTTTCTTGTGCTTAGAGTCATTATCGTTCTTGGATTTGTGAGTTTTATTATTTTATTTTCATCACATCTGGAAAAGTTTCAACCATTATTACTTCAAACAATTATTATTTATTTTTCAAAATAATAATTATTATTACCATTATTACATCAAATAATTTTTTTATTTCCCTCTTTTTCTTTTGGGGGCTTCCTTTACACATATGTAGTATACTTTAAATTTTTTATCATAGCTCACTGCTGCTCCATTCATTTTTTAAAATTCTCTTTTCTGTCTTTCAAATTCACCAATCTTTTTTCTGTAGTTTCTAACCTGCTGTTAATCCCATCTAACATAGTTCTCATATTTTACATTGTAATTTTAAATTTAATCAGTTTAATTTCCATCTTTTAAATATTTTTCATATCTTTGCTTATTATTTTGAACATACAGAAAATAGTCACAATGACTTTTTAAAAGCACTTGTCTCCTTTTTCTGTGTCAGTTCTTGGTTAGTTTCAATTGATAAAATTTTCTCCTAATGATGGGTCACATTTTCTAGTTTCTGTACAGGCTTGACAATTTTTTCATTGAATACCAGACAATATGACTCTTACTTTGTTGGGCGCTGGTCATGTAAAATGGTCTTGAGCCTTTTTCCTGGGACATAGTTAAGTTATTGTAAACAGTTTGATCCTTTCCATTCTTGCTTTTAAGATTTGTTAAGCCCAACTGAAACATGCTTATTGTAGGTGTAATTAGTCCCCCTTGCTGAAGAAAAGCCCTCTCTGTACTTAGTCAAGTGCCCTGTGGGTCATGAGGTTTTCCAGTCTGGCTTTTGTGCACAAGCACTGCTCTTAGCTTCATGTCAATGCTGAGCACCATTACCTCATGTGCTGATGGTGGTTTTTCTCTTGGCCTGGGCAGTTTCCTTACCTGCATTCCCTATTCAGTCTCAGCAGAGTGATTGGGGAGGCCTTGAGACTTCCCTGGTGGCTCAGACGATAAAGCGTCTGTCTACAATGAGGGAGATCTGGGTTCGATCCCTGGGTCGGGAAGATTCCCTGGAGAAGGAAATGGCAACCCACTCTAGTACTCTTGCCTGAAAAATCCCATGGACGGAGGAGCTTGGTGCAGGCTACTGTCCATGGGATCACAAAGAGTCAGGCACGACTGAGCGACTTCACTTTTGAGCTTCTACAGAGCTTCTGTGTTGCTTTCTTGCCTCTCGTTCAGAGTTTGCCTTCAGTGTAGAGTTGTCTTTGGCTAGTTTATTGCACTCATCTCACACGCTAGTAAAGTAATGCTCAAAATTCTCCAAGCCAGGCTTCAGCAATACATGAACCGTGAACTCCCTGATGTTCACGCTGGTTTTAGAAAAGGCAGAGGAACCAGAGATCAAATTTGCCAACATCCACTGGATCATGGAAAAAGCAAGAGAGTTCCAGAAACACATCTATTTCTGCTTTATTGACTATGCCAAAGCCTTTGACTGTGTGGATCACAAGAAACTGTGGAAAATTCTGAAAGAGATGGGAATACCAGCCCACCTGACCTGCCCCTTGAGAAATCTGTATGCAGGTCAGGAAGCAACAGTTAGAACTGGACATGGAACAACAGACTGGTTCCAGATAGGAAAAGGAGTACGTCAAGGCTGTATATTGTCACCCTGCTTATTTAACTTCTATGCAGAGTACATCATGAGAAATGCTGGACTGGAAGAAACACAAGCTGGAATCAAGATTGCCGGGAGAAATATCAATAACCTCAGATATGCAGATGACACCACCCTTATGGCAGAAAGTGAAGAAGAGCTAAAAAGCCTCTTGATGCAAGTGAAAGAGGAGAGCAAAAAAGTTGGCTTAAAGCTCAGCATTCAGAAAACGAAGATCATGGCATCTGGTCCCATCACTTCATGGGAAATAGATGGGGAAACAGTGGAAACAGTGTTAGACTTTATTTTTCTGGGCTCCAAAATCACTGCAGATGGTGATTGCAGCCATGAAATTAAAAGACGCTTACTCCTTGGAAGAAAAGTTATGACCAACCTAGATAGTATATTCAAAAGCAGAGACATTACTTTGGTGACTAAGGTCCGTCTAGTCAAGGCTATGGTTTTTCCTGTGGTCATGTATGGATGTGAGAGTTGGACTGTGAAGAAGGCTGAGCACTGAAGAATTGATGCTTTTGAACTGTGGTATTGGAGAAGACTCTTGAGAGTCCCTTGGACTGCAAGGAGATTCCACCAGTCCATGCTGAAGGAGATCAACCCTGGGATTTCTTTGGAAGGAATGATGCTAAAGCTGAAGCTCCAGTACTTTGGCCACCTCATGTGAAGAGCTGACTCATTGGAAAAGACTCTGATGCTGGGAGGGATTGGGGGCAGGAGGTGAAGGGGACGACAGAGGATGATATGGCTGGATGGCATCACGGACTCGATGGATGTGAGTTTGAGTGAACTCCGGGAGATGGTGATGAACAGGGAGGCCTGGCATGCTGCGATTCATGGGGTCGCAAAGAGTCGGACACAACTGAGTGACTGAACTGAACTGAACTGAGTTTATTCTGACTTCTGTTCCTTAGGGTGTTTCCTCTTTTTGTTAAAAAAGTGATATTTAAATAAATATATATACATATATATATATAAATAGTTTTTTTTTTTGGATGTTCTGGGTCTTAGCTGAAGCACATGGGTTCTTTTTTTTTTAAGTTGTGGCACATGGTATCTTTTAGTTGTGGCAAGTGGGATATAGTTCCCTGGCCAAGTTTTGACAGCATGTAGTCTTAGCCACTGGACCACCAGGGAAGTCACAGAGTGTTTCTGTAATCTTAATAAATCTGGATTTATTATATTCCCTTCAGGAGATCTTAAGCCTTATCTCTCGACCTCTGTTTACCCCTATTTTCCTCTATTTCCTTGCCTTATATAGCAAAGAACTGTTTTTTTTTAAACATCCGGAATAAATTTTAATAAAACTATTAAAATGATTATTAATGCTATTTCAGTACATGCCACATGGATCACAAAGATATTAATAGCTTTTCTGTAATAGTTTGCTATACGGCAGCCATAACAAAATATCACAGATTGGGTAGCTTAAACAACAGAAATGTATTTTCTCAGAATTCTGAAACTAAAAGTCTGAGATCAAAGAATTGTCTTTCCATATGACATATTGTCTGATCCTGCAGGTGTACTCATTTCTGTGTTTCGTAGAAGCAGAGAAGTAAAATGTTAATTTGTTTGGCCATATTTTGTTAGTGTGCAGTAGGATACTTGCCTGTGTAAGACTGCTAGTGCAACTGTCAGCTGGACACCCTCGTTTCCTTTAACAGTGTGAGTTATAATTTAGATTGTCATTTCCCCCTCTTAACTGTTTTCTCAAGAGGAGATAATTGATACTGCTAGTGGGTTTTTTTTTTTTTTTGTGTGTGTGTGTGTGTGTGTGCTGTACAACTTATGGGGTCTTAGTTCCCTGACCAAGGATTGAACCTGGGACCTTGGTAGTAAAAGCACAGAGTCCTAATCACTGGACTGCCAAGGAATTCCCTGTACTGCTAATAAATTTTTCAAAACAATTTCTTTTAAGCCTTCTTTATTTGCAATGAAATAATTGAATTGTCATCTGTTTTTCTTAGTATTATATGTAATGATTTTTAAAAAGAGTTGACTTGATGGTAACTTTAAGCCCTTATTAAAGTGGCAAAGAAGAATTATTGGGGAATAAATGTACAATTCTATGAATAACTGTTTTCTGGTTGTAAAAAAAGGTTTACTTGTATAATGTTTAAATAATGCAAAGGCAGATGGTTAATAACTCCTATCTGCAGCCATAAAAATAAAATAAGTTTGGTTAAAAAATTTTTTTATCAAATGGACATGTGGGCAATTAATCTGTTGCTATCTTTCCATTGAACAAATTTAAAATGGTATAAACTATTCAAAAACAATTTCTCAGTCATGGAACATACTTTGTTTTACTAGTCTTTAATACTTCTCTGTTCTTGTTGGAAACGCTGAAGTTTTGAAATACTTCAGTAAAAAATGGTGGGGGGAGGAACCTCCCTTTTATCCAGGAATATGTTGTGTGGCAGATCATTGAGTCAGCAGTTATTTTGACTTTCCCTGAAAGAGATAAAGTTGCCAAGAATTCATTATATATGTGTTTTGCCACTGAGTGAGCAAGAAAAATACATACCCATCAGTGCTGACTGGTTGGTAATTCCTGAAACATGATGCCACGTTCCTCATAAATAACAGAGTAACAGAATCAAGGAGAATTTGGCAGAGATCAATCTCTAGATGGATGAGTTAGGCTGTAAGCAAATAGCTACTCAACTTCTCTTGACTTTTAAGAATGCTCTATGGGTTTTCTAATTCAGACCCTTGGATTTCAGTGAGGCCCAGAGATTTTTACAGACTAACAAAGACTAACAGGTTGGCAATTGAGCATTGGTGTGTGGAGGTATTTTGTAATTTCAGTGGGAGACACCCTGTGCTGCTTCTAGAAACTCTACTTGTTAACTTGCTATCATGGAAATTTGCCATGATTGTTGAATTTGTCTCTGGTGTCTTGAGCTGAGAAAGTATAGATGTCATCAGTGAAAACCTCATCAGAGCTGTGAAAACCTGCTAATAAAATATTTGTGTGGCCTAGTGGTTTTATTTTTGGTGTATTTTATGAGGCTGGGTTATGCAGGCTCTTTGAGATTATCTATTTGTCTATATGTCAATTACCTTGTATAAAAGTATAACCTTGATAGCTAAAGACATTTCCCACCCTTGCTGTGTTTCTCTAGTAACTATGCTACGGGGACTATAAAGTTGTAGTTGTTTGATGGGTATGTTGCCTAATAGCCCCTGTTTCCCTGTTTGGAACCTGGAAACATTCCCTGGCTCTATAAATGAACAAAGGGATGATCTAAAAGCAAGTGAATATGATTTGAACTTTCAAGTCAGATGTGGGCCCATGTAATCCTTTATACATCTCTGTAAATGAGGAACGAGAAGGCAGGAGAGGCCTGGAAGTGGTCCCTAAGGTGCCATCAGCTATTATCTCAGGCTTTTGGCAGGTATCAGCAGGCAGGGTGGTTAGAAGTTTGAAACAGAGTGTAAAAAATTATGTCACATTTTAAATAACCTTCATATACAGCGTTTGCCTCATTGCATTGCTTCTTACTGCCTTTTTACATTTGGACAGACTTTTTTTTTTTTTTTTAAGATTTTTGTTTCAATATGGCACTTGGCAAGGACAAAATTGCTGTATGGGGAATGTTAACTCTTTGGGATGGATGGCCTTAGACACAGCTGTGAAACAGGCCAGGTGCCTTTCTGCCAACCCACTCCCTCTTTTGAAGTGTCCTTCCTGCTGAAGGGATTCATGCCATCATTGCTGCCTGGGCCCCAAAGAGGAAAGAAATCCCATCAAACCAAGACAGTGTTGACTTCAAATGTCAATGCTGTGAGTGTGGGTAATATATGAAGAGAGAACCCAGGGAAATGGCAATTCTAGCAATAAATGTAATGGTGATAATATGAGTTACCTGTGTGTCAGGCACTGTGCAAAGTACTTTATATACATTGCCTTCCATCATGAAAACAGTGGGGAGTGATAGTTCTCCCCACTTCTTAGATACCATGCCCACAACAACCCAGGAAAATAGAGCCAAGTTTCGTTTTTCTGATGCCAAAGCCAGACTCTTTTCTTTGTCCTATGGTTTTCCACTGTGAATGGGTGATAACTGGACTTTTGCACGTCCCAGTGGGACATCATTTTAGGATAGGGATCTTAACTACCTCCAGTTATGGAGAGACAAAGTTAATTCCGGAACCAGAGACTCTTTCACACACCATACAAGTGTTTTTGTGGCTCCAAGGATCTGAATAGATTAAAACGTATGAGGGAGCTAGGAGCCAAGAAAATAAATAAAGTGCCTTGATGGTGACAGGAGGTTTTGTCTGATTATCGGATACCATCCTGGGAAATTGCAGCACCCACAAACCATCAACTACTTTGCCCCTGTTTGTTCCTAAATGCCGTTGGTGCCCTTCTGTGAATGTCAGGCGAAGCAGCATCTCCTCACTTGAGTAGTTGCACGCAATGGGTAAGAGCATCATTAATCATTGATAGAGGCATTTTACATTTTCAAGCTATGTTCCAACAGCATAGAAGTGACTGATCATAGATGGTGCATGAAGAGAGTGCTAAATGGGCATTTTCATTTAATGGGAAAAGTAAGGGCAGACAATTGGTAGCTGTAGATACATCTCTATTTTTAGTCAGTGGCCTAGTTTATGTGGGACTTCCCAGCTGGCTTAGGGGTAAAGAATCCTCCTGTCAATGCAGGAGACCTGGGCTCGATCCCTGGGTTGGGAAGATCCCCTGGAGGAGAAAATGGCAACCCACTGCAGTATTCTTCCCTGGGAAATCCCATGGACAGAGGAGCCTGGTGAGGTGCAGTCCATGGGGTCACAAAGTGCGGGATATGACTGAGCAACTGAACATGCACGCACAATTATTTTATGTTTGAGGGGTAGTATGTTTCTCACATATCAACTCCAAATGACAGTAAGGTCTGCTCTGAGCTCTACAGTACAAAGGATTCTGAGAACCCACCTGGAGGCCACCATCTACCAATGAAGTCTGTCAAAGACTCAGGAATGGGTAGTGAGTCATGAGTTTACCACCTCTTCTTAGAGCAATAAAATATATTCCAAAAAAGACCCTCAAGTATTGGGTAGTTTTCTCAGAATAACACTAAACATTCTGCTCTGGTGTCAGCCTTCTTGGTTCTAATCCTGGTTGTGGCACCTCTGGCCTCAAATTTCTCTGGGCTTCAGTTGTCCCCATCTATAAGATGGGGGCAAAATAATAGTATTAACCTCAAAGAACTGTTAGTTTAAATTTGTTAATATATATAAATTTTTTTAGAACCTAGAAACAGCATCAGAGAGAACTAAAGCCCAAACCGTCACTTCAACAACCCAAGAGGGAGGTATTAATAGCAATTTACTTTAGACCTTGGCCAAGAATTTCTTATTCTAGCAGTAAGGTAAATGAGAGTTTGCCTAGGATATGTTCAAATGGTGAAGAGCTAAAGACTATTGTTTTTGTGCATGAGACAGAGGAAAAAGCAGTGTTTAATTTGGGACATTACTTGGAGAACTCAGGATCTGAAGTGGAGCAATCTAGGTTTAGAAAGAAGTGAAGAATACATACCTAGAACTCACTCTCACTCCCTCCAAAGATCTTCTGGAAGCTGTATATAAAGGATCACATCGGCTGCTCTTTTCCATTGATACTGAAATGAGACAGAGGCCAAGATTATACCAATGGGCATTTAAGTAATAAATTAAGAATTTGCTGCACAGCATCGCAGTTACTAATGCCAGATGAGAAACTTTAACTTTTACCCTTATCTTTTATGAAAAACTTGCTCTAGTGTGACAGCTTTGTAGACACATCTGGCTTCAAATCCTGTGTCCTCTATAGTTTGTTGTTGATTAGTCACTAAGTTGTGTCTGACTCTTTTACAACTCCATGGACTCTAGCCCACCAGGCTCCTCTGTCCCTGGGATTTTCCAGGAGTGGGTTGTCATTTCCTTTTCCAGGAGATCTTCCTGACCCAGGGATCAAATGTTGTTTCCTGCATTGGTGGAAGATTGTTTACTGCTGAGCCACCAAGGAGGTCTCCTCTATGGTTAGCTATAATGAACTAAGACAAAGTTACTTAACATTGTTGTTATTGTTTTTCAGTTGCTAAGTCATGTCTGACTCTTTGCAACCCCAAGGGGTTCAGCATGCCAGGCTTCCCTGTCCTTTACAATCTCCTGCACTTTGCTCAGATTCATGTCCATTAAGTTGGTGATGCCACCCAACCATCTCATCCTCTGCCACCCTTTTCTCCTTTTGCCATCAATCTTTCCCAGCATCAGCATCTTTTCCAATGACCCTGAGATGGATCTTTGCCTAGTCTCAATTTTCCAAACTGTAAAGTGGAGTTAATAATACTCACCAGGAGGGTTTGCTATGTGATCAAAATGAGATAACAGAACACAGTGACTAGTATGTAAGAAAATGAAAGTGAAAATCATTCAGTTGTGTCCAACTCTTTGTGCCCGCATGGACTATGCAGTCCATGGAATTCTCCAGGCCAGAATACTGCAGTGGGTAGCCGTTCCCTTCTGCAGGGGATCTTTCCAACCCAGAAATCAAACCAGGGTCTCCTGTGTTGAAAGCAGATTCTTTACTAGCTGATGTGGAAGCAGCCAAATAAAAGTTACTTCTCTTGCCATCATTTTGGAAGATATATTTGAAGTAGTTGAAATGAACAAGATAATTGATTGGCAAGTCTACATATGCTCTAAAATTACATGAGGACTTTAAAAAACTACTTAACATTGAATCTGAATCTCCAAATTGTAGCCTCAATTCAGTTCAGTTCAGTTGCTCAGTCGTGTCTGACTCTTTGTGACCCCATGAATCGCAGCACACCAGGCCTCCCTGTCCATCACCAACTCCTGGAGTTCACTCATACTCGCGTCCATCGAGTCAGTGATGCCATCCAGCCATCTCATCCTCTGTCGTCCCCTTCCCCTCCTGCCTTCAATCTTGCCCAGCTTCAGGGTCTTTTCCAGTGAGTCAGTTCTTTGCATGAGGTGGCCAAAGTACTGGAGCTTCAGCTTTAGCATCATTCCCTCCAAAGAAATCCCAGGGCTGATCTCCTTCAAAATGGACTGGTTGGATCTCCTTGCAGTCCAAGGGACTCTCAAGAGTCTTCTCCAACACCACAGTTTAAAAGCATCGATTCTTCAGCGCTCAGCCTTCTTCACAGTCCAACTCTCACATCCATACATGACCAGAGGAAAAACCATAGCCTTGACTAGACAGACCTTAGTCACCAAAGTAATGTCTCTGCTTTTGAATATACTATCTAGGTTGGTCATAACTTTTCTTCCAAGGAGTAAGCATCTTTTAATTTCATGGCTGCAGTCACCATCTGCAGTGATTTTGGAGCCCCAAAACATAAAGTCTAACACTGTTTCCACTGTTTCCCCATCTATTTCCCATGAAGTGATGGGACCGGATGCCATGATCTTCATTTTCTGAATGTAGCCTAGAAAACTATAATTTTTCTAAAACTCTCAGATAATTCTGATGCCAAATTCAGCTTTAGATCTATGAACTACATGAACTCTTGAAAATCTTTGTATTTTATTCCCTCCCATCATCATTTAAAAATCAGTCTAGTTAGGCAACTAATATTAACCAGTGTTAGAACCGTCTAAACTGAGTTTAGGAATACTTCTGATCATGGGCTGCATTTTAGAAGACACTTGAATTGCTTTGATCACATTTCACTTTCTAAGAGTGAAATAGTCTGGTTAAGAATTATATGTGAGGGACTTCTCTGGTGGTCCAGTAGCTAAGACTCCATGCTCCCAATGCATGGGGGCCCAGATTCGATCCCTAGTCAGGGAACTAGATCCCACATGCTGCAGCCAAGATCGAAGAATCACATGCCATAACTAAGAACCAGTTCAGCCAAATAAGTAATTTTTTTAAAAAAAGAATTATATGTGAAAAAGCCCATCCACAAATATTTGTTTAGCACCTGCTATATGTTAGACTGAGGACTTCCCTGGTGGCTCTGATGGTAAAGAATCCGCCTGCAATATAGGAGACCAGGGTTTGATCACTGGGTTGGCAAGATCACCTGGAAAGGAAATGGATCCCCGCTCCAGTATTCTTGCCTGGAGAATCTGATGGACAGAGGAGCCTGGTGGGCTACAGTCCATGGGGTTGCAAAGAGTTGGACACAACTAAGCCACTAACTCTTTCTTTTATATGCCAGCCAGACTAGGTACTTCTAATCATTTAAACAGGCAAAGTGCTCTGCTTTGTGGAGCTTAATAAAGTTAAGCTTGTTTGTGTGTGTCTTTAATTCAGTTCAGTTGCTCAGTCGTGTCCTACTCTTTGCGACCCATGGACTGCAGGAAGCCAGGCTTCCCTGCCCATCACCAACTCCCAGAGTTTGCTCAGACTCATGTCCATTGAATCAGTAATGCCATCCAACCATCTCATCCTCTATTGTCCCCTTCTTCTCCCGCCTTCAATCTTTCCCAGCGTCAGGGTCTTTTCCAAGGAGTCAGTTCTTTGCATCAGGTGGCCAAAGTATTGAAGCTTCAGCGTCAGTCCTTCCAACGAATATTCAGGACTGATTTCCTTTTGGATTGACTGACTGGATCTCCATGCACTTCAAGAGACTCTCAAGAATCTTCTCCAACACCACAGTTCAAAGGCATCAATTCTTTGATGCTCAGCTTTCTTTATAGTCCAGCTCTCACGTCTACACATGACTACTGGAAAAATCATAACTTCGACTAGATGAAACTTGTAGGCAAAGTAATGTCTCTGCTTCTTCATATGCTGTCTAGATTGGTCATAACTTTTCTTCCAAGGAGCAAGCATCCTTTAATTTCATGGCTACAGTCACCATCTGCAGTGATTTTGGAGCCCAAGAAAATGAAATCTCTCACAGTTTCCATTGTTCGCCATCAATTTGCCATGAAATGATGGGACCAGATGCCATGATCTTAGTTTTCTGAATGTTGAGTTTTAAGCAACTTTTTCACTCTCCTCTTTCATTTTCATGAAGAGACTCTTTAGTTCTTCTTCACTTTCTGCCATAAGGGTGGTGTCATCTGCATATCTGAGGTTATTGATATTTTCCCGGCAATCTTGATTCCAGCTTGTGCTTCACCCATCCTGGCATTTCGCATGATGTACTCTACATATAAGTTAAATAAGCAGGGTGACAATATACAGCTTTGATGTACTCCTTTCCCGATTTGGAACCAGTCTGTTGTTCCATGTCCAGTTCTAAATGTTGCTTCTTGACCTGAATATAGATTTCTCAGGAGACAGGTCAGGTGGTCTGGTATTTCCATCTCTTGAAGAATTTTTCATAGTTTGTTGTGATTCACACAGTCAAAAGCTTTGGTGTAGTCAATAAAACAGAAGTAGATGTTTTTCTGAAACTTTCTTGCTTTTTCAATGATCCAATAGATGTTGGTAATTTGATCTCTGGTTCCTCTGCCTTTTCTAAATCCACCTTGAACATCTGGAAGTTCATGGTTCACGTACTGTAGAAGCCTTACTTGTAGAATTTTGAGCATTACTTTGCCAGCATGTGTCTTTAAGACCTGAACAAATAAGCCTTTTTCTATAATTATAATTTGAAACATAATAAATGGCCAAATAAGTGACTGTTGTGTGTATTGTAGTTCATATTTATTTTTTCATGTTTTCTAGCATTTTGATGTGAAAATTTTCAAGCAAGTAGCAACATTGTAAGAATTTTGCTGTGGGACAGCCACATACCCAGCTCCTCGGTTCTACTATTAGCATTACTGGACTTGCTTTATTACATAGTTATCAAGGCATTAACCCATCTTATTATTTGTGATTACTTCAAAGTAAATCAAAGACATCAGTATACTTCCCCTAAATACTTTAGAGACATATTATTAATATTAGCATTTAAAATCTACAAGGAAATGTACCATCTTAAGAGTATGTTCATTGCATTTTGACAAACATATATACACATATAAGCTATCAAGATACAAAACACAGAAAGTTCTCTCACTCCTATTCTTAGTGAATCTCTCCTCCAAGGCCCAGCGGTAACCCCTGTTCTGAATTTTTTCCACTGTAGATTAGTTTTGTATATTATGGCATCATGTCAAGGAGATCATATGATGTACACTCTTTGGTGTATAAGACGTCTTTCACTGTGCACAGTATTTGTGAGTTATCCATATTCTTTCATGTATCAGTCATTTGTTCTTTTGTGTTGCTAATGTCATTGCTTACCACCATGTAAGCATCTGTTTTTCTGTTGATGGGCACTGTGAACCTTTCTAGTTAATGGCTATATGAGTAAAGTCACTGTAAACTTCACAAGTATTTTTTGTGAACGTGTCAATATTTTCATTTATATTGGATAAATACCTCAGTGGAAGTGCTGGTCATAGGATGCACATATGCTTCGTTTTAGAAGAAACTGCCTGACTGGTTCCCAGCGCAGTTGCTTCAGTTACCCTTCCATGGACAGCGCTGCTTCAGGTACCCCATTCCCACTTCCACTGATGGCTGGGGTCGGTTTCTTCGACTATAGCCACTCCGGTGGGTGTGTAGTCTTGTGTCCTTGTGGTTTTAATTTGCATTTTTGGATAACAAGTGATGTGGAGCATTTCTTTCATTGTGCTTATTGGCCATTCAGGCATATATACTTTTGATTCTTCAAATCTTTTGCCCATTTTTAATTGGTTGTCTTCTACTGTTGAAGTGCCATAGTTCTTTGCATACCCTGGATAATACCTTGTCAGATATACGTTTTGCCAGTGTTTCCTCCAAGTCTATGGACTGCCTGTTCATTTTCTTAATGGTGTCTTTTGATGAGCAAAAGTTTTTAATTTTGATGAAGTCTGTTTTTGTCTTCTTTTACAGTTATTGCTTTGTATGAGCTAAGAAATCTTGACTCATGAGTTAGGAACATATTCTCCAATACTCTCTTGTAAAAGCTTTATAATTTTAGCTCTTATGTTTTAGGGTATTTATTTCACCTTTTCACTAGTTTTCACAATTTTTAAGAATGGACCTCCTAAACTGTCTAAAATAATACCCGGTTAAACTTTCTTTTATATATAAACAAATAAATGAAATTTATTCAATGTCAAGGAAAGAGAAATTTGCTTTTCTGCCCCTTGAGTTCTTCTGGCTGGACTAATAATAAAATTGACACAAGACAAATTTGTAGGAGGAATAAATTTTAACTCATGCCCACAGAGATCTTATAGAAATGGACCTAAGAAGTGACAACAAAGAAAAAATATATATATATATATTTAATTGACATATAGTTGATTTATAATGTTGTGTTAGTTTCAGGCACACAGCAAAGTGATTTAGTTACATATATTTTGTCAGATTAGTTTCTATCATAGGTTATTACAAGATATTGCATATACTTCCCTGTGCTACATGGTAAATCTTTGTTGCGTATCTATTTTATGTATAATAGTGTGTATCTTTTAATCCACACTTCTCATTTATCCTTCCCCACTCCCTTTCCCTTTTGGTAACTTTAAGTTTGTTTTCTATGTCTGTGAGTCTATTCTGTTTTATAAATAAATTCATTTGTAGCATCTTTTTATATTCCATATGTAAGTGATGCTGTATAATAGCTGTCTTTTTCTGTCTGATTTACTTCACTTGGTATGATATTCTCCAGGTCCATCCATGTTGCTGCCAGTGACAATATTTCATTCTTTTGTATGGCTGAGTAATATCACATTTTATAAATATGCCTCATCTTCTTTATCCATTCATTGATCGATGGACACTTAGGCTGCTTCCATGTCTTGGTTACTGTATGTAGTGCTGCTGTGAGCCTTGAGGTGCATGGATCTTTCTGAATTAGGGCCCAGGAGTGGGATCACTGGATTGTATGACAAGTCTATTTTCAATTTTTTAAGGAACCTCTGTACCCTTTTCCATAGGAGCAGCTCCAATTTACATTCCCTTCATCATAACAGGAGGGTTCCCTTTTCTTCACACCCTCTCTAGCATTTATTACTTGTAGATTTTTGATGATGGCCATTCTGACCTGTGTGAGGTGTTCATTATTGGTTTGATTTGCATTTCTCTAATAATTCCTGATGTGGAGCACCTTGCAGGTGTCTGTTGGCCATCTGTATGTCTTCTTTGTAGAAATGTCTATTTAGTTCTTCTGCCCATTTTTTGATTTTTTTTTTTTTGACATTGAGTTGTATGAACTGTCAAAGAAACAATGAGGAATTGACAGGATAAAGAAAATTAGATTTGGTATGTGTAATTTGTAAAGAATCTAAACGGAGTTTGGGTTTGGGGTAGTAAACAAAAAAAGTAACAGGAGACTTCCCGGCTGTATTCTCTGTCTCCACTGTAAGGCCGTCTTACTTTTGGATGCAGGAAATGCACTTTTTGGGGGCTGTGCTGGATTTTCATTGCAGCATGCAAGCTCCCTAGTTGTAGCATGCAGGCTTAGTTGCCATGTGGCACATGGGATCTTAGTTCCCCGAGCAGGGATTGAACCCACGTCCCCTGCATCAAAAGGTGGATTCTTAACCACCAGGCCACCAGGGAAGTCCCTGGGAGTGCACTTTTCACATGAGAGATTTATTTCCTTCTTTTCAGGGAGACAGAAGAGGGTCAGAATTTTCTTCTTGGGTTCACTGCTTCTCAAGCAGCTTCAATTCAAAATAATCAATATGCCATTGTAGCATATTTTGGGGTGGTCCACCCTCAGCCCCAACATCATGTTCCAAGAAACCTATTACAATGTCTTTCTAGAGAAAACGTGTAAATATGGGATCATTGAAAAGGTCAGACTATCCTCCAAATATGTGCTTTGCTTTCAAGCATTATCATTCAAGAAGAATAGAGGGTTCTCTAAGTAAAGAGGAACCTAGACCTAAAGAGGTATTTTACAATGTTATGTTAGTTTCTAAAGCAATTATATTCCAATAAAAAATAATAATCAAAAAAATGATGGCTGAGGTAGGTGGTCCATTAGGGAGGGGCTTGAAAAAGTTTGTTTATTTATAAAGATTATTATAACGATTTGGTTATTGTTTCATTTTTTAAATAATGAAATCAGGTATGAAAGTAAAAAACAATAGAGGTGTTTTAACCATATGATTGTTCAGTTAAGAGAAAACAGACTGTTCTCTGCATTTATAAGGGCTTTCTCAGCAGTAATTTGCCCACAATACAAGAGCTGCAGGAACTCAGTGACATTCTCCAGATCCAGGGTTTGATCCGTGGGTGGAGAAGGTTCCCTAGAGGAGGCCATGACAACCCATTCCAGTACTCTTGCCTGGAAAATCCCATGGAAAGAGGAACCTGGTGGGTTACAGTCCATAGGGTCGCACTGAGTCAGACACGACTCAAGTGACTTAGCCTGCGTGCAGGCATGCGTTTATAAGTAACAGCTGGGGAGGTGTGGGGGAAGGTTGAGGGTTGGGGGGAGACAGAAATAGCACTCACACTCTAGGCTTTGTTGGCTCACACAGAATTTGGGAGGAAAGTGGGAGCAGAGAGGAGCTTACTCCTCCTGTTCCCAGCTGTCCTCACGACAGGCTCTTTTCTGTCTCACACACTCAGCCCTGAGAGTCAGGTGATGACTCCGGCCACCCTGCTTCAGGCAGTGTGTCACCCGTGTTCCTTTACAAGGCCTGGCTCCCAGCTGTTACATGGTGGAGGAATCTGACACTCTGATAAATGAACAGGCCATCGGATATTCTATCCAACAGAGGGAAGTGGCTCACTGAAACTCTCACATAATGTTTGCTCTGAAAATAGATTTTTCTTAAATAGCTGTGGATTAACTTTCAGTGAGGCCAACCTAGTGGGAACTAAGCAGAGCATGTAACCCCAGATGGTTGGGCAGCCACATGTGGTCACAGTTCTGCCTTAATTCGCTGCTGATTACTTCCTTTGAAATTTGCAACCAGATTCTAAACTATTCACCTTTCAACATCTGGAAATGCTGAGCGCATTTGGTCATTTGTTCATCTTGTTTAAGCTGTACACTCGGGTTGGGTAAGACTGTATTTGCCAAAGCAGAATAGACATTGCTGAAAGATTAGCCCTTCTGAAACGCTCTTCTAACCTAGACAAGCCATAGAAGGTTAGAGATTGTGTTTCTGTGTAATCCTATTAGTGATAGCATTCCATTTGATGCTGCCTCCCCCAAAGCTTTTTTTATGAAGTTAAAAAAGTTTCTAATGTAAAGGTTGTATTATCAACAAATGCTAGTTTGAAAGAATCAAATAGGATTTCGAAGATTACCCTTCTTTAACAATGCCTTAAATTTTTATCTCCTTATCCATTCCGTTGCTTTCTTTCTCAAGACATTATGGTTTATTGTGTCTCCACTAGGTGCCTGGCATGTGATTTACACAGTGAATGGCCCTGCTTTTGGAGCAAGTTAATGATATAATATCCCCATTTATATTCAGAGCAGTCAACACTTTCTAGCTCTCAGAATAATAAAAGCACCTGCATTTAATATACATGGAAGAATGGGAAGGCAAATAGCAGATAAGGCACAATCAGGTAAGTGTAATCAGATAAAATATCACAATATTATAGTAGATCAGCATCTGGTAATGACTTGAATTTTGAAAGACTGACAGACAGCATGGCCTAAAGCAGCCAGGCATACCTCATTCAGAGCACCTCTTCCCAGGGCTGATTGCTCCTCTCCTGTGTTTTCTGGCAGATTAAGCAGGTAGGGTTTCTTATTTTAACTCTTCTAGAACTGTATTGTGCTACTGGAAAAACACTGGCAGCGTTCCTCTCAGAACCCAGATCAGAAACAAAAACAAATGATGTAGCTAAAATAAAACCTGGCATCTCCCAGCAGTTATCTCAAATTGATCCAAATCGGTTTTATTAAAAAAAATAAAGCTTGCAGTGATAGGCAAAGCTTTCATTTCCATCTCTGTACTTGCCTACACGGTGTTGACATTTTATTTGTTTTTTTTTATTTTTTATTTTTTTTTAAGCAAGTGAAAACTTAGTTTATTAGAAACTTACTTGTCTCTGAGAACTTCTGCAGTTTTGATCCTTGGCAGCTAGTAAACCTAGCCCTAGACCTAGTAAACCAAGGTCTCTTTTGACCTTGCAGGAGTCTTAACGTGACAGAACCATAAGGAGTCAAATAGAAAGGTTTAGATTTGTAGAAGTCAGAAAACTGAACAAACCTGGTTGGTATAGGAGAATTTAGCAGTTTACTTCTCCTTTAAAAAAAATTTTTTTTTAAATGAAGTATAGGGAGATAGTGAAGGACAGGGGATCCTGGAATGCTACAGTTCATAGGGTTGCAAAGAGTCAGACATAGCTTAGCTGACTTGCAATGTGTGTTAGTTACTGCTGTAAAGAGAGGGCTGTTTAGCCTACAGTTAGCCTGAGGGGTAGCTTTCTAGTGGGAGGATCAGGAAGCGCCTTTGGTCATGTGTGCATGCTAAGTCGCTTCAGTCGTGTCTGACTGTTTGGCAACCCCGTGCACTGTAGACTGCCAGGCTCCTCTGTCCATGGGATTCTCCAGGCAAATATACTGAACGGTTGACACACCTTCCTCCAGGGAATCTTCCCCAAGAATTGAACCCGTATCTCTTAGGTCTCCTGCATTGACAGGTGGGTTCTTTACCACTAGCGCTACCTGGGGAGGCTGTGTTTGGTCATGCCTGCTGCAATTTGACTAGATGTTGAATGTAGGAAATGGCATCAACTGCCCCATCATTTGAGAAGGGCTGAATTCAGCCTCTTGTTCCTCAGTTCTTATACTTTTGATTGTTGTTCTCAGAGTGAGAGCCCTGGGCACTGGCCAAGAGATGTCTGTTGCAATGAAATTTCATAAAATATGAGTAAAAGGAGATGAAATCATTGTCGCATTTAGAACAACCACTTTTTAATGGAAATCACTCTTTCCAAAATGTCTCTGTCTCTTTACCTGGTTTAGTCAGCTTGGGCTGTGATAACATGGGCACAGAAATGGATTCTTGTACAGCTCCAGAGGCTGTGAGTCTGATAAGGCTGTTGGCACGGTTGGCTTCTGGGGAGGGCTCCTTTCTTGGCTTGCACACCGTGGCAATCTTCACGTGTGCTCACTCGACCTCTTCTCTAAACACCCACAGGGAGAGAAAGAGTGGGCTCTCCAGTGTCTCTTTTTATAATGACACTAATCCCGTCCTGAGGACCCTACCCTCATGACTTCATCTAAACCTGTTTCCTTCTCAAAGGCCCCATCTTTAGGGGTTAGGGCATCCGCACATGAACCTGGTGTACCCCAGATCGTAGCACCATCCAACTGTATTGCTGTGGCAAAGTCACTAAGGCTGAGACAAGAGGGCCATTGGGTGGCCAACAAGGCTGGCATGAAGGGTGTGAGCAGTTCAGTCCTCGATGGAGCAAATGTCAATGAAGTGGGGCCCTTGATGAGTGTTCTTTATCCCTTCTTTCACATGCACCCATACCCACACTCACTCATTCCTGCCACACCCACTTTTGACTCTGGTGAAAGAGAAAGTGCACGTGTCAGGAATGAAATGGGAAAGCCAGAGCTTCAGGATATTTATGGTGCCAACATTCTCTTGCCTTGTCCATCACACTTTTTACCCTTGCAGTAATATGGATCTGATCACTGATTTCAGAATGATAAATGAACCCATTCAGGAGCCTCACTCACCCAAGAGTTTTCGGTTATATTCTGCATGTGGAGGACGGAGCAAGAACAAATTTTTCAGATGTCTAATGACAGGAGTAGAAAGTAAAAAGGAGTTTGTGGAGAATCATGGGTTGATTTTAACACCCTATTTTCAGAACATCCAAGTCTATAGTTTTCTTTCTCATAATTCATTATTCAGTGCTTTGAGGAGGTGGGCTGAGATTTACATTTTATGATTGAAACACTGTGAGCTTCTTCAGGGTCATGAGAAGAGACCTGGGTTGTCAATTTAAACATGAACTGTACAGTACTGAAGATGGAAAACACCTCCCTCAACAGTTGGTTGGTTGTTTTGCATTTTAGTTGTGGCTCGAGCGGACAAGCAAAACATTCTGTTGTTCTTTTAACTTATCATTTAATGAGTCTGGACCATGAAGAGCCACGGCCATGTTAAAAAAGACATACCACTACCTGATTTGTGATAGAGACAACCTTAGACAAAGCCCAACTTAGGCTATTTCATCCTCTGAATCGAAAACCTTTCTGTTTCTGCTTGCAGCCACATTAAGGGGTATTTTGTAAATAGTGATGGTGATATTGCAACCAGGCAAATTCTTCTCTGGTTCCACCTGTGTTCCTCACCCTTTCATCAGAGCCATGGTCCTGGAGAGCCAGGTTACTGCAGTAAGTAACATAGTTGTCTGAAGTATGGTATGAGCTTGGATCCATCTGGGTGTTTTGCTGTTGTTGTGCTATATGTAATTGAGAATAAAGCATGAGTCTTTCTGACTAAGACTGTGGCTTATACGTTTTGCTACCACCATCACTTTTGGAGGCAGATAAAGTACTAATCTTTTAGAAGTGATGGTGGAAATAGGTTGAGGAGAATAAAAAGACTGGAGAGACATATGGTTATGGTGGCATTCACCCACAAAAAAAGGAGAAGAATCATTACTTGCAGAGATAATTTGTACTGTAGGTAACAAAAAATGACTTCTTATTTAGGTTTTCAATTATATTTGAGTTGTCTACTCTGACTAGGAAGACACTTGAGTTTCTCTTTTTTAAGTGCACATCCCAAATCTAAGCTTGGTACATTTCAACAGTTATTGAATAGAAAAGATTAGATCTTCATGCTTGTTAATTCTTAGGAACTCATTTAGCTTTATGCTTCAGCTTTCTCATTTCAAGAGCAGAAACATATTATTTTTATGCCACATTTCATAATCGACTCATTTCTTAGCTAAATTCTCCAGGTATTTTTCAGAAGACTTTCTTTCCTTCTATGATGGGGGCACAACAATTGTTTAATAAATTGTTTCTATCAAGACATTACAAAACACGTATATAAATAGATTTCTAAGGAACAAGTGTGGATAGTTGGATAGGACAAATTATTAAATATTGAAAATGACTAGTGGAGAAAAAGCATCTGAAAAAATGATAACAGCTGAGTAATGAGTGTCCTGATTAACATATTCTACAAATCTATCAATACTATGGCTCAGCATGTCCTTGTTATTCTCTAAAATTAATAATGACAGATACCAAGACCCTATTAATATTTTAATAGTCTAATAGATCCAGACGAGCATGCAGCAGAGAAGAATGCAAATCTGTGGTCAGGGTTGCTGGGCAATCTCGAGAGTCTGCCAGGTAGGAGAGCTAAGTCCTCGTAAAGCTTTCCTGACTTCTCTCTAGGTTCATTCTTAACTCAGGACCTGGTTTCAGAAAACGTACTCATTTTGAACAGAAGGATGTGTTAGTATAAAGCAAAACTGGCAGAATATTTAGCAATCCTTTTGCCCACAATGTATTTTAAGAAATACTGACGTTCATGTCAGTACGTATCTTTAAATGCTCTGTCATCTGAAAACTGGGGGAACTCTTACAAAGAATATACATACATAGGTTTGAAGAAATAGGTTTTCTCTGATTCTAGCACTAGGAATCTCCTTGTTCTCATCATCTCCAAATTCATCTTTAGTAGAAATGATAAAATGTGATAAACTATTGAGAGATACTTGAAAGAATAAAATTGAATGAAACAAGAAGTGTCTTTTCTTTCCTTCCTCCTATAATAAGTGTATTTTAAAATAAGTTATTAAATAATAAGTGTAAAGTACCCCTGGTGGTGCCCAGCGCAAAGGAAGTACACATTTGGCAGTGTTGGTTTTCTGCTCTTTTTTGCTTCTAAGTGGTCCATTTCCCCAGGAACTTTTGCTTCACCTTCCTGTGTGGCCTGCATTGTATTTTGCAACTCTCATAAAATTTTCCTTGGAGTAGACTTTAGATTATAGGCTATATTGAAAGTTCCCTCTTGTAATCATATGTCTGTATAATTTGATGCCCATTGATGTCGTTCTTTAGAGAAGGAGGGTCTGCCTATTGAGGGTTGTCAACACTGGATGGTTTTGAAGCATCATTTGTTGAAAGCCGTTCAGGTCCACAGAGGAGAGAGCAAATATTTCTCAGTTGGAATTTCTATTCTAAATACCACAATGAATCTCAAGGGGGAGAGTAAAGGTGAGGGTGGAGGGAAGCCAGAAGAAAAGGGGCCAGATTCCAGAAAAAAAAAGAGAATGAAGTTTTTGCCAGGAAGCCAAAATCTGTCTGCGCACCCAAGGACTCACACCCCGAGATATAGGTTTGATGGCAGCTGCTGAAATCTGTCCAAGACCAGAATTAAATCTGTTTTTGGAGTCTTCTTATACTTCAGCTGGCCATGACTCACTTTGAATCACCTGATTATTCTTAGGGCTCAGAGACAAGAAAAAAAATGCGTTTTTCTCTCTCCCTTTCTTTTACATTTCCTTACAACTTAAAAAGAGGTTGGCTTTTACTTTGTTCCTGACTCTGCTGCCAGTTTGCCTGAATGATTTTTCTCACTACCCAACTCTGACTCCTATATATGCTTACTGTATTTTCTGGTCATTTTCACAGTTTCGGTCCTTATCTCCTTTCACTAAGCTACTGTGCCAGGCCACCTTCTTTGTCCTTGCCTTTTTTTAAAAAAAAATATTAATTTGGCAGCTCTGGGTCTTAGCTGTAGCATGTATGAGGCATGTGGAATCTAGTTCTCCGACCAGGGATCGAACCCAAGCCCCCGGCACTTGGAATTCAGAGTCTTAGCTACTAGACCACCAGGGAAGCCCCTTGTCCCTGCTTTTGACTTCATTCATTCATGCTCAGGGCCTCCTCCAGCAACACCTGCAATGAAGTTTTCTCTTCCTTCTCTCCCTCCTCGGGTCTAATGACCTCTTGCCTTGTTTCCACAGCACACTGAGCATTACAGTCTGTCTCTGCAGGATTATGCTTCTATGCATCCATGCTCGCCTTCTTCACTGGACTGTCAGCTCCTTGGCGACAAGGTCTGTGCCATTCATTCTTATATGCCTGCTACCTAGTAGGTGCTGATGCAAATTTTGCTGAACAAACATTCAATACAGTCTCTTTGGTTTCATGCAACAAAATAATCTCAAGTTAGTAGGAAGTTTTTGACATGTAGGATATTAATGAAGAGAATAAGTGCTTGTATTTTATTGTTTGTTGAAGACATGGAAAGCTATGTATGTTTAATAAATATGGGAAAAAAGATTGACTTGGTGAGGTTATGGTACAAACCATCCTGGAGACTGGCAGGATGAGGTACAAGAAGTGCACTGGTCTCGGGTTCATAAGCCAGCATCTTAGCCATAGCTTTGCCAGAAAATCTTGCCATTGTCTCCCGAGGCTTCCCTTTCCTGGACGTGATTTTCTCATCTTGTATAGTGGAGAGATAGGATGAGGCAATTTTCTAAGAATTCCAGGTCATTTCAGCTCTGAAACTCTGTAATCTATCATCATAATCACAGTTAGGAATTGCTTGTTAGTGCCAAGAAGTCCCATCTCTCTAGCCCCATATAGAAGCAGTTCAACATTTCTTGCACCTTTTCGGACCTGGGGTCCTCTAGGTACTTTTTCTTTACTCCCTCGTTTCCTTCTCCTTCCTCTAGAACTACAGTTTTGCCTGGAAGCTGCAGGGTGGTTTGAAAGTGGTGTTACATGGTTCTGCTGTTGTTCCTGTAGGGTAGACTTTTTTACCTCTCATGGCCTCCTTTGCCTCATTATACTAGCCCCTCGGACAAGCTTTGGCCCCTCGCCAGCTCACCCTTACCTCCAACTGGTCCAGATAAAATTTTAAAACCTCCTTGAATTTTGCCCTACCTTCATTAAAAAAAAATTTTTTTAATGATTTTTTTTTAGTCGTACCTCATGTAATGCAGGTTCTTGGTTCTCCAACAAGGGATTGAAGCCACACCCCTGGCGGTGGAAGTGCAGAGTGTTAATCACTGTACTTCCAGGCAAGTCCCTGTCTTCATTTTTTTGTGTAAAAGCCACACCACCATGAAAATCTGTGGCCATGCATCCTCAGCCCCCTTCCCTTTCTCCTGTTTGTTTACAGACCTCTCCCCCAAATGTCAAAAACTCTGGCATATTTTTATTATGACAGTAGTAGTAAGCATTATTTACAGAACGTTTACTAAACAATAGGACTGAATACTGTTTATAGCATGTTTACTATACGCCAGGTATTATGGTAGATACTTGCTTTCATCTCTAATCCTTGTAGCATCCCTAAAGGAAAGGTGTGTGTGTGCGTGTGTGTGTGTGTGTGTGTGTGTGTGTGTGCGCGCGTGCTCAGTCTTGTCCACCTCTTTGCAACCTCCTGGGCTATAACCCCTGCCAGGCTCCTCTGTCCACGGGATTCTCCAGGCAAGAATACTGGAGTGGGTTGTGACGCCCTTCTCCAGGGGATCTTCCTGACACAGGGATTGAACCCATAACTGTTTCTCCTGCGTTGGCAGGTGGATTCATTATCACTGGCGCCACCTGGGATTTAGTAAAGGGCAGTTATTTCATATCAATTTTAGAGATGAGAAAACTGATTCTCAGATCCTTTGAATTGTCTGTATCGTCTGACTCCAAAGCCAGGGCTGTGTCCACTGCAGCAGGTTCCATTTCAGCACATGCAGCTCCATGTCAGTTTTTTTGTTCTTTTGTTCGTGTCAGTTTTTTGTTTCAGAAACAATATTATATCACTGAAAAGAAAACCATTTCATCACTTTATGACATATCAACTTGACATTTTGTTTTTCTTTTACACTTGTCTCTTCTTTGTTTATATTCACACATATTTGAAAGAGTTGTGATTGTAATGTGGGTGTAGTCCTTATTCTAAAAATAATAATTCCATAACCATTTTCTTTGTTGCTCACTTCTGTATTGTCATCCTAATGGCTGCCTAATTTTCATCAGATTGGTTGATCATAGATTAAACTTTTTTTTCTCCTATAGAACATTTAGATTATTTCCATTTTGTACTGCACTAAACTATGTTGTAATGATACTCAAGTACTTTTTTGATCAGTGATAATGCATTGGCTTTTAAAACCTTTTTTTGTCATGAAAAACTGTGAAATATTCATAAGAGACCAGAAGGGACCTGCATCTACCAGCCCCACTAGCTTCAACAGTAATCAACATTTTGCCCATCTTGTTTAATCTACTCCCCAACTTTTTTCTTGAGAACATTAAAGAAAATTTCATGTGTAAGCTTACCATTTCACTTGTAAATACTTCAGGATAGATTTATAACCGATAAAGACTTTTCCCTAATGTCATCTAACACTCAGTCTAGTTTAAACTTCCCTGGTTATCACAAGTGACTTTTAATATTTGGTTTGTGTAAATTAGGAGCCAAATATAGTCTACAAGTTGCAACTGGTTATTGCATCTTTAAAGTTTTTATTCATTCTAAATAGTATACACATATTTTTTAATGGTATCAATTTAATGGAGAAACCATGTGAGAAGTCCTATAGAGTGTCCCACATTCTGAGGTTGAGATGTTCTTATGGTTTGTTTAATTTGTTTCTCTATCTACTACCGAAGTCTCTTGGTATCCAAAAGTTATTGGTTCCAGCCCTCCCCACAGATATCAGCACCCATGAATGTTCTAGTCCCTTATATAAAAAGGCATAGTATTTGCATATAACCTATGGATACCCTCTCATACACTTTAAGTTTTCTCTATATTACTTGTCATACCTAATGCAATGTCAATGCTATATAAATAGTTTCCAGCCATGGAAAATTTAAGTTTTATTTCTTGGAATTATCTGAAAAAAATGTTTTTCCATCAGCAGTTGCTAAAATCCACAGATGGGGAGCCTGCAGATTTGGAGGGCCAACAGTATACTGTTTTGAACTGGTATTTAGATGTTGAGAGCCTAATAAGACTGACTCAATCTTTAAGAAAGACTACTTTGCAAATAAGGTCCTTTTCAATTTGAGGTCAAACTTAGCATACTTCTCAGAACATTTTATTGGATCATAAGCTTCTTTTCTATCTTGTTCTGTTAGAAAACCTCTTGTACAGGCAGTTTGTTGAAGTGAAATGCACCTTTTATATCACCTGCAGGGAACTAGAGCCCTGCTAATCTTAGCTTATTCTGCCTTGGGTATTGGATTCAGTGTTAACATTAACCAATTTCATTTTAGCCCCTTCAACCTTGGTAGAAAACTAGGAGTTACCTGAAATAGTATTGAAAGTTGTTAGAAGCCGAAGAAAAACCTGGATTTGAAAGAGGAATAATTGAGCGATGGCTCAGTGGTGAAGAATCTGCCTGCAGTGCAAGAAACACAGGTTTGATCCCTGGGTTGTGAAGATTCCCTGGAGAAGGTAATGGCCACCTGTTCCAGCCTTCTGGCCTGGGAAATCCCATGGACAGACGAGCCTGGTGGGCTACAGTCCATGGGGTCACAAAGAGTCAGACACGACTGAGCACACACCTATCCAATTAAGAAATGACGAAGGATGGTTCAGTGTTTGACAATGAATGTTCCGTTCACAGGTTAAGTTCAAGGAGATTGGGCAAGGCCATCGTAATGATGCCTTTGCAGGTTAGACAAGGCCTTAGACACACACCTGTTTTTCTGCTTCTATACTCTGAGCTTAGGTGGTTTAAACGAATTTTCTTTCCTTTAGAGTGTGACTGTTGAATGTCATCATAAAATAAGAAGTTCTTATGAGTCTAGTTCCAGTATCCTGAATCCCTGGGTGCAATGAGGAAGCCATGGCTTAGAGGAGGGGAGTGTGGCCCGCCCCTGTCTCGCAATAGTAGTTTAGATGTGGGCTTTGAGGCAGCTCTTCAGGGCCACGTGATACCTACTGTCCCACCAAACAGAGCAAAGGGATGTCCAGGAATTGGGAGAAGAAAAGCAATTCTCCTTCCTCTCTGGTCCCAGCAACCTGCAGCACGTCTGGGGCTTTCCCTTCGGGTCACGAGGCAAAGTCAGATCTTCCACATCCTGGTTTGCCTGACTGTTGCGACCCACTTCATCTTCACACTCCACACACTCATACTCCGTAGGTGAGACCCAGCATTCCTGGGCAAGAAGACACACGTTCCCACTGCAGCCTTCTCTGCTGGATTACCCACAACTGAGAAGGCGAGGTTCAGGTGCTATTCCATTTTTCACACGTGTGTCAGAGGCACTTATGCTCTTGTGTTAATGGGAGCAGGGGTGGACAAGCTCATGGCAATAGCTTCAGCGAGAGGAGGACTGTGAAGCATTTTATTTAACAGGGTGACTTTTCTTTGGGGACTAAATTCAAGTATCTGAATTTTTTTAATCTTATAGGACAGGTTACGGAATGGTGACTTTGTATTTTAACTTTGAACTATAACTTTCCTCATTCTTTCAGCTTCTAGGTGCTCATTTGTTTTCTTTATTACCATTGGGTGGTATTGGCAACCTCACTGGAAGGAGTCAGAAATTACAACTCTGAAAATGGAAAAGAAAATAAAAAGACTCAACATTAGATTGTCTCATCCTATATATCTCTGTTTAAAATTATATTCAGCAACTTGGTCTTTTCCCAGTTTAAACTTAAAGTGTTAAACATTTTTCCTCTTTATATATCTTAAGAAATGGTTTTGGTGTGTATTATGTATTACTGAGAATCCTTGTTACTCTTCTGCTTTTTTTTTTCATAATTGTCCCCAGGTATGCGTCCATCTAGTCAAGGCTATGGTTTTTCCAGTGGTCATGTATGGATGTGAGAGTTGGACTGTGAAGAAGGCTGAGCGCCGAAGAACTGATGCTTTTCAACTGTGGTGTTGGAGAAGACTCTTGAGAGTCCCTTGGACTGCAAGGAGATCCAACCAGTCCATTCTGAAGGAGATCAACCCTGGGATTTCTTTGGAAGGAATGATGCTAAAGCTGAAACTCCCGTACTTTGGCCACCTCATGTGAAGAGTTGACTCATTGGAAAAGACTCTGATGCTGGGAGGGACTGGGGGCAGGAGGAGAAGGGGACGACAGAGGATGAGATGGCTGGGTGGCATCACTGACTTGATGGACGTGAGTCTGAGTGAACTCCGGGAGTTGGTGATGGACAGGGAGGCCTGGTGTGCTGCAATTCATGGGGTCGCAAAGAGTCGGACACGACTGAGCGACTGAACTGAACTGAACTAAAGCATCTTTGGCCACAGTAAGCAGTTTTTTCTTTTTCTTATTTAAACCTTCTGATATTTAGAGGTTTTTAAATTGCCACTGGGGCAAACTGAAATATTTGCCTCATTTGTTCTTTGATCATATGACTCTTATTACTCTTTTGCTAATCCTATAATGTGTGTGCAGCAAGTATACAGGTAACATACGTGCAGGACGTTGTGTGACTATGAGTAATGTGTATGCAATTGAATATTGAACTCTCATAAATGAGATGAAAGATCGGTGTCTGACTTCTTTTGGTTTTAAATAAGTCATGTAAGAAATAGAAATAAAATTGAAAGGAGGATGTTGCTTCAGGTTGTCATTTATACAAATAACTAATTTAAAAGATCTCTTTCAGGGACTTCCCTGGCGGTCCAGTGGTTAAGACTTCGCCTTCTAATGCAGGAGAGCTAAGATCCCACAGGCCTCATGACCAAAAAACCGAAACATAAAACAGAAACAATATTGTAACAAATTCAATAAAGACTTTAAAAGTGGTCCACATTAAAAAAAATCTTTAAAAAAGATTTCTTTCAATATTATGACCTAGTATTTCTAAGAGTAGCAAGACCTAAACTAGTAGGTGTTGTATTTTATAAGGCTAGCCAGTAACTGGGCTTCCCTGGTGGCTCAGCTGATAAAAAATCTGCCTGCAATGCGGGAGACCCAGGTTTGATCCCTGCATCAGGAAGATTCTCTGGAGAAGGGAATGCAACCTACTCCAGTATTCTTGCCTGGATAATCCCATAGACAGAGGAGCCTAGTGTGCTGCAGTCCATGGGGTCGCAAAGAGTCGGATATGACTGTGCGATTGAACAACAGCAGCCAGTAATTAGTTCAGCATACTCAAAAGTCAGGAACTAATGTATGAGATTCTGTACTCAGTGGAAGGCAACAGTATCATGGCTAAAGATCTAACTTAGAACTTTATAGCTAAAGGAGAACCCAAGAAATCCTACTGTTTCATTCTCTTCCCTTGTAACTAAAGCTCTTGAGTTTTTCTTAGATCACCTGGCTACTTAGTTGTGAACCTGGTTAAGTTTTTCCCACAATCATGATGCTTTGTTTAGTCAACACTGGAGTAGGAATGACCTTAAGAACTATTACCTTTCTTTTGCATTTTTTAAGCCTTTCTATTATGAATTATTTCTCATTTTTACACTAAATGTTACTTTGATGTTCAACGTTGTAACTTATTATTCTTTGGGAAATACTAGACAAATTACTGTTAAGTTCTTCCAGTACGATGCCAACTACGAGTCCTTTTGTGACCACTCTAAAACTGTAAAATCAGTGACTAACTCCATCATGCTGTTTTCCCTGAGTGTTCATAAGCATCTAAAATATATATGTTCACCAATGTAGGGAGGACAAAAATGAGTCAAGTAGCAAATTAAGAATGTTGTTAATCATTTCCAAAGTCAATGACCAATCTTTCACCCCTGAAGCTCCCAGAGGGAAAATATAAATAAGACCACACCTAAAATGGAGAATCAGTTTCTGACTTGAGACCTGGTGTGAATTTAATTCTTTGCTAGAAAAGGAAAGTATTCCTTCCATTCCTCCTCTCTGCAGTTATCTGAATTTTGTCTTTTCCTTTAAGTGTCTTCCATTTATTTAATTATTTTGTTTGTTTTTCAAACCACTATTGAGGTATTGACATACAAGAAGCTACACACATTTAATGTATATAACTTGATGAGTCTGGAAATGAGTATATACTTGTGAAACCATCACTATGATCTGTGCCTTAAACCTACCATCACCTCCAAAAATTTTCTGCTGCTCTCTTTACTTTTTTAAAGATATATTTAATTCTTATCTCCTGACACTCTACATTTGAAAAGGATCTTTCTGCAATCCACGGACACCATTTGCTTTCTGTTTTATAGTGTTAATTTACCGTATCCTAGGCATTCTGTATGTGTTACCTAGAAATGATTGGTCTACATTCATTTCCTTCTATTGCATAAGTAGTTCTGACTTTTAAGCAAATTAAGGAGTAAATGTCTGTATATATGGATGAAGCTAAAATGAAAAGAATCTTAACTATCAGACATGAATCAAATATGCTATACAGACTAATCCATTATTTGAGTATATCTGAGACAGCATGAATTAATCTTAATCGTGTTTATTCTTTAAAAAATATCAACAGTTAAAAATTGCATATCTTATTATTAAAAATGGTTTTGGAGCTGAGATGTAATCTCCTAAATGAAGGAATAAAAATAAGAGCAGGATGATCCAGCTAACCATTTTTCTTCCTAAAACTTGAAATAAATGGAGATCAAGAAATGTTAGACATCTTTAAATAAATCAGAGGTCTTATGACATTTCTAATATTTTATTAACAAAATTTTGATTTGATTTATCTATTTGAAATAACTAGCAAGGTATTCTCTAAGTGCTGAAACATAAATTACAAACACGAAACCTTGATTTATGTAAATGGTGGATCATGTGCGAGACATGCCAAGTTATCACAGACTTTGCAATATGCCTTTAGTCGGGGGATGGAATCACAGAAAAGTCGTGAAGAATGTGCTGCCTTAGACTCTGTTTGTTGATATATAGAAGATGGCTGTCTGCTAAGAAATGATATAAACTTGACGACGTGAACTTTCACTTTTATTCCAGACACCTCCAGGTTTTAGTGAAATCTGCTCGACAGTTCTGAGAGCCTCTGTGTCTCTATGATGAATCAGAAACATTCAGATCTCTGAGAAGGATGGCACAGAAGCATTAAAAAAGATTCTGCATAGGTAAATATTGAATCTGTCTGATTGCTTACAGAATGTTAAGATTTGCATATTTCTCCTCCGTTTCTGTCACCTTTTAGACCTTTTATGACACTCACTGGCAATTCCCAATTCTGTGACAATTCAAAAGATGTCTTCTGTATCCTATATCTGGGCTGTTAAGCATCGCTAGAGAGAAATCACATGGGCTGGCAAATCAAGTACACATTTTTATTTCCCACCGTTTGTTTTTCTCATGCACCATCTCTTTGTTTGGACTTCCCTGTTGGCTTAGTGGTAAAGAATCTGCCTGCCGATGCAGGAGAAATGGGTTTGATCCCTGGGTTGGGAAGATTCCCTGGGAAAGAAAATGGCAACCTACTCCAGTATTCTTGTCTGTGAAATCCCAATAATAGAGGAGCTTGGCGGGCTTGGCTACCATGGAGTTGCTACGAGTTGAATATGATTTAGTGACTATGTTCTTTGTATGGCTGTCTGCTTCCAATTCTTAAGGTCTCACCTTCAATGTAACTGCCTCAGAGAATCTTTCCTGATCTTTCTACCAAAGTGAGTTCCCACTCATCTTGAGCCGGTTCATTTATTTCATGATACTTTGTACCCTTTATAATTCTTTATTTAGTGTTTGCCTGACTTTTTGTTTGTCTCCACAGTTAATTTCTTGTGTGTAGGGACCTCATCTATTTTATTAATTACAGTGGTACAGTGCTTCCTGGCACACAGTAGGCACTCAGGAATAATTTTTGTACAAATAAAATATAAGGTTGCTTTTAAAAAAGCATTTCATAATTTTAAAAAGATAGTTTGAAAAGCATTGTTTTAAATGATTGTGACCGTAAGTCCAAGAGATAGCTTTACAGATGTCAAGTTGCATATACCTTTCAAGTCAACATCTTCAGTTCAGTTCAGTCGCTCAGTCACGTCTGACTCTTTGTGACCCGATGAATTGCAGCACACCAGGCCTCCCTCAGTTCAGTTCAGTTCAGTTCAGTTGCTCAGTCATGTCCGACTCTTCGCGACCCCATGAATCGCAGCACTCCAGGCCTCCCCGTCCATCACCAACTGGCTAAATATTTAAACAGATTCTTGGGCTCTGAACTCAGAACACAGAAGCTCTTGCTGGGGCTTCCTGGGTGCCTCAGTGGTAAAGAACCCACCTGACAACGTAGGAGACTCGAGAGACTCTGGTTCTATCCCTGGGTGGGGCAGATTCCCCTGGAGAAGGGACTTGCAACCGACTCCAGTATTCTTGCCGGAATAATCCTATGGACAGAGGATCCTGGTGGGCTACAGTCCGCGCAGGCACGATTGAGCACAGCACAGCACAGCACACAGCAGTTGCTGAGTCTTTCTGTCAGTGGTTGTCACCTTCCCTCTGTGTGCAGATGTGCACAGGCTGTTGCTGTTGACACATGTGATGTGGACACACCCAGCTGTGTGCAGTTTCCAGAGCCCCACCTGTTCATGCACATCTTTCTTCTCCACTTGAGAAACCACATTGGGAGTGACTGAGTGTGAATATAAGGCTATTAGAAGGATTATCTTGAATCTGCTCTAAAGTTGTTAAGGAGCAAAAGATAAATCAGTGATAATTTTGGAGTTTAAAAAAAAATAATGATGAATGACTTGCTACACCTCTCACAAGTAATCCAGATACAACAATGTGATTTTTTAATTGGGACCACTTTTGATATCTTACTATTTATGAAGTAAACAAAGGACTTTATTCAGATTTCATGTTTTTTCCATTTGTATCCCTTTTATGTTCCAGGATCCAATCTGCTGAGATACCATATTTCATTTAGCATAATGTATTTTAATAATGGGTAAGATATAAAAGTAAGAGGGACAGTATTTTACCCATATTCAGATATCACTGCTGTTCATATTTTGATATCTCCTTTTCCTGAGACACATGCATAAACATACCACACACATTTTAAGATCAGATTGCATACCTATTTTTGTACCCTATTTTTACCATTTAACAAATCATAAAGATTAGTCTATTTGATTAAATTAGTATTTGAAATATGTTTGATGTGTACATAGTTTTTATCACATGAATGTGTGCACAATTGCTTAGTTGTGTCCCACTCTTTGAGGCCCCATGGACAGTGCCCACCAGGCTCCTCTGTCCATGGGATTCTGCAGGAAAAAATAGTAGAGTGGGTTGGCACTTCCTACTCCAGGGGATATTTCTGACCCAGGGATCAAACCTGCGTCTCCCGTGTCCTGCATTGGCATGCGGATTCTTTACCACTAGTACCACCTAAGAAACCCATTATATGGGTATAGTTTGTTAACATTACCAAATTATTTAAATATTTTTTTAAATAGAAGAAAGTTGGGATGTAACATTATATCATTACCAGATGATCAAATGCTTGCTTCCACTTTTCCTCTTACAAATGACACTGTGATGATTTCCAGTGCACTTGAGTTCTAGGCAGTTTTCGTATTTCTGCAGGCTGATTATGAGGAAGAATATATAAAGTGAAAATCTGTGGAATTTCCCCTTTTATTATATTTTTAAATTCAAGAACTGAGATCTCTAAGTTGAAGATGAAATCTCCCTCTGCTCTAGTAGACTTACTTCCCTGAGGAAAAGAAAGTATCATGAGGTCTCTGGCTTTAACCCAAGCCTGTGTCACTGAAATTATTAGCGGTATTTCCAGAAACCATGTAAAAATGCAGCTTCAATCCTCAGCTTTTCATAAGTGGTCAGAGTTCCAGTGAGTTCACAGGAAGACTATTACAGCCCCATTATCTTTGATTTGTGGCCAAGAGTGGCATTGGTTGGGCATTTCCTGTTCTTATGGTTAACTGTTTTTAATTTTAGGATTTTGCTACTATTTGTCACTGAGGAGTCAGATTCATTACAAAGCAACAGACATCAACATTGGGAAAAACGATCCTTTGGTTGTCCTTGCCCTCAAGAACAAATAATTTATCTCTTCCCAGGACACTAAGTCTTGTAGGGACAAACTCCTGAGATGGCTGTTGTTGGCCTTGAGAGCATCCAGGAAACATTTTGGGACCCCCGGCTCCTGAAGCTGCCAGCTACAGTGGCTTGGCTAGTCACTTGGAGCTCAGTTCATGTTGGGTCTTACTACTGCCCGGGAACAGAGCATGGATAATGGAAAAAGTGTGGTGCTGAAGCTAGTCAGGACTGGGCTCAAATCCTAGTAGGTAGGACTCAATCCCTATTAGGGACTCCTACTTTAAGCAAGTAAGTGAACCACTCTGAACCTGAGCTTTCTCAATTGCAAGCATCAGATGGCTGCACAGGCAGTTGTAGGATTTGATTCAGATGTGAAAATGTCTGGCACAGTGCCCGGCCTACAGCATGCCATCACTTGTGCCAAAGTGTGTTAAATGAAGGGATGGATGAAGCACTCACAGAGCCAGCTGAATGCCCTGTTTTTAAAATAGGGATGTGGCCATTTGTGATAGAAAGCATAAGAAATATTAGTGGAAGTGTTAGTTACTCAGTCATGTCCGACTCTTTGTGATCCCAAGGACTTTAAGCCTGCTAGGCTCCTCTGTCCATGGAAGTCTCCAGGCAAGAATTCTGGAGTCGGTAGCCATTCCCTTCTCCAGGGGATCTCTGTGGCCAGAATTGAACCTGGGTCTCCTGCATTGCAGGCAGATTCTTTACCATCTGAGCTGCCAGGGAAGTCCAAGAAATATCAGTGCAATGAGTTAAATGTCAAATTCATTTCTTTCTGAGGGTGGAAGATAACATATACCTGTTACCATAGAAGGAATTTATTGACAGGACACTCAGGTTCTGAAATCTGAAGTTAAGACAAGCTATCTTGGGATGGGTTGGAGCCAAGCAATGTCAGCGGCCTAAGAAGCAGGAAATTATGGATCTTTTTTCTAGCATACTGATGTCTGTAATTCTTGTCTTTAGTGACCTGCCATCGGATGGACCAACTCTGGCCAGGAAGGCAGAGTCACGTGGTCCAGGCATGACTACAGGGGGCTCCTCCTCTGTATCAGGGGCTATTCCCAGGATAACGGACTAGTAAACTACACATATTTAGAGTGCACAAACTGATACATTTTCTCTATCAAGGAAACGATCACCATGAGGAAAATAATGAATATATCCATCATCCTTGAACATTTCCTTTTCCCTTTGTGTTTCTCCCCTCCAATCTCCCCGCATGGCTTTCTACCTGGCCCAAGGCAATCACTGGTTTGCCTCTGTCACTATAGATTAATTTGCACTATGTAGAATTGCAATATGTAGATCCTGTATGTGGGATCATACAGGGCTTCCCAGGCGGTGCTAGTGGTCGAGAACATGCCTGCTAATACAGGATACATAAGAAGCACAGGTGGGGAAGATCCCCTGGAGAAGGAAATGGCAACACACTCCAGTATTCTTGCCTGGAGAATCACATGGACAGAAGAGCCTGGCGGGCTATGGTCCTTAGGGTTGCAGAGTTGGACACGACTGAAGTGACTTAGCATGCACAGGATCATACAACACGTATTCTTTCTTGTCTGATTTCTTTCACTCAGCATAATTATTTTGAGCTTTGGCATATTGTAAGCAGGTATCAGTACTTCTTTCCTTTTTGACAATGTTCCATCGTATGGCTATGCCACAGTTTGTTTATCCATTTACTTGCTTATGGACATTTGGGTTGTTTTTAGTTTTGGCCTGTTACCAATAAGGGTGCTATGAAAATTCACACAGAAATCATTAGACACATGTTTTCATTTCTCTTGGGTAAAACCCTCTTTGTGGAAAGGCTGGGTCATATTGTAGGTGCATATTTAACTTTTCTAGAAATTGCCCAGCAATTTTCCAAAGTGGTTCTACCATTTTGCATTCTTACCAGCAATGCATGAGAGTTCCAGATGCTCCGTGTTCTCACGTACTCTTGGTATGTATCCGGAATTTATTTTAAAGAAAAGTCTCAAGAATTAATGCTAAGACGACCAACAACCCATTTAAAAAAAATGTGTAAAATTTTTTGACAGACGATTTGCCAAAGAAGATATAGTTCTTAGAGAAATAAAAACTGAAACCATACAGACATGCTTATTTAAGTGGCAAATGTTAGAAAGGAGCTTAACTTTTACATCAGTGTGATATCCATTTTGTAGATAAGCAAACCGAGACTCAGGGAATTATGCAACTTGACCAAGTTAACCAGTGGTGGAATTTGAATTTGAACCCAGATATGCTAATCCCTGCTTAAAGCTGATGCAATTCAAACAATAGTCCTTTGAAGAAGACTTCAAAAGTCAAGGTTGGAAACAGGGGAACTCACTTCTTACCAAGTTTCCATTTTTTCTCCTGATGAGACAGCCTGTTGTGGTCAGCGGATGTTATGGAATTTCAAGTTTGGGCATCTGTTCTGCCTGAAGAATAAAACTTACACATTCCCAACATCCGGCTTTGTCTACAGGCCTCTTGAGAGAAGCAGTCAAAGAATGGCATGCCCATCAAAACTTCATCAATCCAACAAAGATATAGGCTTGCTGAACCATGATGATTAACACTGAGTTTTCTGGGTCAGAGAAATGTGAGTTTGAGTCACAGATCTGGTATTTCTTAACAATGTGATCCTGGACAATTTATTAAACATGTTGAGTTTGATTTCTTCATTTATGAACTAGGAATTATACTGACCTGATGATGTTTTAAGGATTAGAGGAGCTGGTATACATAGGTTCCCACGATATCCTGCAATTAATAATTCTCAAAACACTGTTACCATATCACAATAATAACACACAAGCACACTAAAAACAGGTGTGTTAAGCTTCTCACTCACTGCAAAGCCTAAATGAAACACTAATTCAGCACTACCTCACGTCTTGCATCCCTGCAGGGACTTGCTCCTTTATTTAGAAAATGCTAATCCACCACCAGATGATTACATTAATTCTATAAGGAGCCTTAATTCTATGAGGATTCTTAAGAAGTCAGTGAAATACTTTTCTCTTAGTCATCAATGTTAGACAGAGTTTTTGGAGGGCTTATCTATGGCTGCTCTTGGATACTAGGCAGAGTGTCTGCTTGGAGTTTTTAGAGTTCAATTATAAGATATACAGGGATCACATGGCATAAAGAAATCAAAGAAAATGTAATCAAGAGCTGTATGCCACTCTGTTACCCATGCTAAGATAACCAAAGCCCAGCTTCAGTTCTGTGTGGCTTAAAAACTTTATCAGGCATGCACACTCCTTCCTTCATCCTTTACTAGCCTTAACTCCACCAGTGCTTTTTCCAGCCCCTGGACATGCTACTTTAGCTACCAATGAAATGCTTTCCTCTGTCCTACTGATTTTTTTTTTTAAATACAATCGATGTTTTCAGTTAGTACTTGGGGACTACAGTGAAGCTTCCTCTAAGCACTTGGATGTAAGATGATGAGGAGAGACAAGCCAGTTTCTCTCTGGATGCCTCCAGCAACTTTCTCTCAGGTTGTCCAGTAATGAGCTGGCCTGGCAGAGAGAGTCAGAAGTTGTACTGGTTAGCGCCAATGCTGAATTGCAAACTTCCCAGAGGATGGACATAGAGAAAAGAATGTTTTCTCACACTGGCAAGGCTGTGCCTTGTGTTCAGAGCAACAAGGCTGGGTGATCTCGGTCACCTCCCAGCTGTAAATGTATGAGGGCTGGGTACCAGGGGTTTTCTGTCTCTCCGGGAGTACAGTTTAAATCGTCTCCAGTTGTGTCCACTTACACAGGAGAGACAGCTTAAGCCATGTGATGGTGGGACACTAGCTTCTTGAACCCAAATGCTGACAGTTTCTTCTGTATGTCACTGTGGTGTTTGGCCCTAGATCTTTTGCAAGAGAATAATAATACTTTTTTTTTCATAAGTTGATTTAAACACAAGCATGTAACACTCAAAAGAGAAGATACTGAAATTCAACTCCAAGGCCTGTAAGATATGACCATAACTCACCTATTTAATCATTTTATTCCCTTTTAAAAATTATGGTAAAATACACATAACATAAAACTTTTTATTTTTACTATTTTTGAGTGTGCAGTTCTAGGGTATTAAGTATATTCATACTGTACAACCATTACCATCATCCATCTCCAGAATTCTCTTCATGCAAAACTGAAATTCTTTACCCATTAAATAGTAATTCCACATGACCCCCACCACACTTGCAGCCCCTGATTCTACTTTGTGTATCTTTGAATTTGACTAACTCTAATGGCACCCCACTCCAGTCCTCTTGCCTGTAAAATCCCATGGATGGAGGAGCCTGGTAGGCTGCAGTCCATGGGGTCGCTAAGAGTCGGACACGACTGAGCGACTTCCCTTTCACTTTTCACTTTCATCCATTGGGGAAGGAAATGGCAACCCACTCCAGTGTTCTTACCTGGAGAATCCCAGGGACAGAGGAGCCTGGTAGGAGGCTGACTCTGGGGCCGCACAGAGTCGGACACGACTGAAGCGACTCAGCAGCAGCAGGCACCTCACACAAGTGAAATCACATGGTATTTGCCCTTTCCCCTTGTTCATTCTTAAGGTGCTTTCATAGAGGTTACCCAGTCACTGTCTAGAACCTTTGGCAAGGAAATTCCTGGGACTGGGTAAATCCCACTGTATATCTTAATGATATTAAGTAATCCCAAAGAAAGGCAATGCCAAAAAATGTTAAAACTACCACACAATTACACTCATCTCACACGCTAGCTAAGTAATGCTCAAAATTCTCCAAGCCAGGCTTCAACAGTACATGAATCCTGAACTTCTGGATGTTCAAGCTGGGTTTAGAAAAGGCAGAGGAACTAGAGATCAAATTACCTACATCTACTGGATCATCGAAAAGCAAGGGAGTTCCAGAAAAACATCTACTTCTGCTTTATTGACTACACCAAAGCTTTTGACTGTGTGGATCACAACAGACTGTGGAAAATTCTTCGAGATGGGACTACCAGACCACCTTACCTGCCTCCTGAGAAATCTGTATGCAGATCAAGAAGCAATAGTTGGAACTGGACATGGAACAACAAACTGGTTCCAAATAGGAAAAGGAGTACGTCAAGGTTGTATATTGTCACCCTGCTTATGTAACTTATATGGAGAGTACATCATGCGAAATGCTGGGCTGGATGAAGCACAAGCTGGATTAAGATTGCCACGAGAAATATCAATAACCTCAGATATACAGATGACACCACCCTTATGGCAGAAAGCAAAGAAAAACTAAAGAGCCTCTTGATAAAAGTAAAAGAGGAGAGTGAAAAAGTTGGATTAAAACTCAACATTCAGAAAACGAAGATCATGGCATCTGGTCCCATCACTTCATGGCAAATAGATGGAGAACCAATGGAAAGAGTGAGAGACTTTATTTTGGGGGTCTCCAAAATCACTGCAGATGGCGACTGCAGCCATGAAACTAAAAGATACTTGCTCCTTGGATGGAGAGTTGTGATCAACCTAGACAGCATATTAAAAAGCAGAGACATTACTTTGCCAACAAAGGTCCATCTAGTCAAAGCTGTTGTTTTTCCAGTAGTTATGTATGGATGTGAGAGTTGGATTATAAAGAAAGCTGAGCGCCAAAGAATTGATGCTTCTGAACTGTGGTGTTGGGGAAGATTCTTGAGAGTCCCTTGGACTGCAAGAAGATCCAATCAGTCTATCCAAAGGAAATCAGTTCTGAATATTCATTGGAAGGACTGATGCTGAAGCTGAAACTCCAATACTTTGGCCATCTGATACAAAGGACTGACTCCTTGAAGAAGAACAGAGGATGAGATGGTTGGATGGCATCACCAACTCAATGGACATGAGTTTGAGCAACCCCCAGGAGTTGGTGATGGACAGGGAAGCCTGGCATGCTGCAGTCCATGTGGTCACAAAGAGTCAGACACAACTGAGTGGCTGAACTGAACTGATTAAGCATGTGTATTTCTGAATTTCTTCTGATCCCAGGTTTACAAAGCAACCATCTGATCACAATGTATCTTTCTACAGTAGTATCATGAAGCTGTCTCCCAAACATTTAGCCCACCCTGTTAACACTGTGTAGATTGAACTGTAGATTAGCCATTTCTTAGCTCTAGAGATTGACTGTAAACCTATTTTCATAAAGCCACATTCTTTGCCATAGCAATTGATTTGGGGACAAAAACTGATCTAGGCCTAAACCAATGCTCTACCTATAGTGACTAGTTCATGGACAGGTACTTGTCCAATTTATTCAAATCAACATAAAGTTTAGGACCTTTATCTGATGGTTGGGCAAAAAGACACCATCATTCTTTTACTGAAGTTGAATAGAAAAATGTATATCATCTTAATGCTGCTGAGAGCCATGGGAAGGAGATGTCCTAGGAAGGTGCCAATATGATCGAAAATAGAGCCTATATATTGAAAAAAGTTTAATTCTTGGTGATAACCTTGTTGGATCAAGCCTTACCTGAAATACTTCCAACCTCAGATGTTTTGGTTTATATGAGTGAATAAATTCTCTTCATTGTTTAACCCAATTTGAGATGGATTTCTATTGCTTGTTTTTAAGTATATTCTAATGGCTTCTCATAGAGATCTGTGAACAGAATCAGACAACAGTTAAATAGACTCTGTGTATTCCCTTTGATACTAATTTCTCTTTATGAAAAAATACACTTGTATTCTGGTCTTACACAGTAGTTTCTTAAGCTTGTTTAATATAATATGGATTCATTCTCAGGATCCTGACAAAATTTAGTTTTTGTCACTATCTTACTAGGAGCCATGGTCCACTTTCAAGATAGTGAATATCATTCTGTGGAGGCATCTTGGAAAAAGATCTTAGTGACCATGCCTGGTCTGCCTTGAAAGCACTCCTTGACCTTGAGTTTCTGTTTCATTCCTTTAAATTTCTGTTAGTTCAGATCAGTTCAGCCACTCAGTCACGTCCGACTCTTTGTAACACCATGGACTGCAGCACGCCAGGCTTCCCTGTCCATCACCAACTCCTGAAGCTTACTCAAACTCATGTCCATTGAGTCAGTGATGCCGTCCAACCATCTCATCCTCTGTCATCCCCTTCTCCTCCTGCTTTCAGACCAGCATCAGGGGCTTTTCTAGTGAGTCAGTTCTTCCCATCAGGTGGCCAAAGTATTGGAGTTTCAGCTTCAGCATCAGTCCTTCCAATGAATATTCAGAACTGATTTCCTTTGGATAGACTGATTGGATCTTCTTGCAGTCCAAGAGTCTCACGAGTCTTCTCCAACACCACAGTTCAAAAGCATCAATTATTTGGCGCTCAGCTTTCTTTATAATCCAACTCTCACATCCATACATGACTACTGGAAAAACAACAGCTTTGACTAGACAGACCTTTGTTGGCAAAGTAGTGTCTTTGCTTTTTAATATGCTGTCTAGGTTGATCACAGCTTTCCATCCAAGGAGCAAGCATCTTTTAGTTTCATGGCTGCAGTCACCATCTGCAGTGATTTTGGAGCCCCCAAAATAAAGTCTCTCACTCTTTCCATTGGTTCTCCATCTATTTGCCATGAAGTGATGGGACCAGATGCCATGATCTTCGTTTTCTGAATGTTGAGCTTTAAGCCAACTTTTTCACTCTCCTCTTCTACTTTCATCAAGAGGCTCTTTAGTTTTTCTTTGCTTTCTGCCATAAGGGTGGTGTCATCTGTATATCTGAGGTTATTGATATTTCTCCTGGCAATCTTGATTCCAGATTGTGCTTCATCTGGCCTGGCATTTCACATGATGTACTCGCATATAAGTTAAATAAGCAGGATGACAACATACAGGTTTTAAATAAGGAAGTAGAGAAAAATGTTAAGATGAGCAGGAGTTAGGATCTAAGCCAAACAGGAGTGTTTCCTTAAACTGGGGCCAAAGTGTTAGCAGAAGCAGTGGTGTTTGGAAATTATTGCTGAAATAACTGGGATTCTTGAGAGAAAGTTCAGAAACCTTGAAGGTTATCTAATATTGAATACATGTATTGAAATTTCCACATCCCGCCAAAAGCAGTGACATAGGCCTAGTTTCTAACTGCGTGATGGTGACATGCACTGTGCCTGTTTTTCCCTGACGTGGTATTTTTTTTTCAGCTCTCTCTTTGGTGTGGTTGATAACTAACATGGATATTTGCTACCTGTCTACATTAAATTTATGTGTTCAGTTTATGCTGCTCAAGCCAGCAATGTACTCAGTCACACCACACAACTAGTGACTAATCTTTGTAAAGCAAAACAAGGACAATTTTACCTAAAAGAAAAATTGCTCCCCTTTTTTGTCCTGTTCCAGAAGATCGATGAGATGGCTACAAGTTATGTGTTGTTTGTGCACTTGCAGAGCTCCTCGTAGATAGTGCAAAGGACAGGAAAAGAGTTAAAGAAGAAAAGATAGTGAGAAAACTCCTCCTTGTTGGCAAAATTGACATTACGGTTTTGCTGCCTCCAAAGGTTTGTGTGATGGTTCCATTTACCTAGTAGCTTGTGGGCTTCCTGGTGAGCTTCTATCAAGGTTCTGCTCTGTGTAGAAAGGCTGATAAAAAGGCAAGTTCCAATGCATGGGATGAAGTTGTCTCTCTTTCTTATAGAATTGAGTGGTAAAAGGAATCTTGAGATTTATCAGGGGTGTCATAACACTGGTGGCAGTCTCATGCAAGCATACGAGACTTCTTTTAAGGGACTCCTGTGAATATATCACACAGGGAACTGTTTTCTTACAGAAGTGCTAGAAAAGTCATCTTCAAAGAGATGAGGATATACACTGGCCTCTCTGCCTAGAATGACCCTTCCCTTGCTTGACCACCTGCAAAATCCTGATCATTGTCAAGCAAAGCACAAGCATCTTTGACCTTTCTTTCCTCTGTCGAATTGTGCTCCTAGTATATTATTAGCTCTTAGTTTATTTGGTTCTTGCCTCTGTCATAATACCTTTTAGAGGAGAACAAACATCTGTTGACTTACTTTATGTCAGGAATTGGGTATGTGCTTTAATGGTGACTCTTCATAACCACCTGAGTATTATCTCCATGTTACAGATGGAGAAATGAGGTAATGTATGAAAAGTGGTTCATATCCACATAAGAAAACATGCAAAATAAATTATTAGAATTAATCAATATTACGTGTTTGCATATTGACCTAATGTTCCTTTGAGATAAGGGTAGAGTGTACTTGTTTGTAGTCTGGGCACATAACAGACTACTTGGGGCGTGTGTGTGTGCTCACTCACCCAGGCGTGTCCAGCTTTTTGTGACCCCATGACTGTAGCCCACCAGGCTCCTCTGTCCAGGGGATTCTCCAGGCAAGAATACTGGAGTGGGTGCCATTCCCTCCTCCAGGTCCTCTTCCTGACCCAGGGATTGAACCTGTGTCTCTTGCATCTTCTGCACTGGCAGACGGGTTCTTCACCACTGAGCTACCTGGGAAGGTGCTTCATAAATCTTGGTGAAAGGTATAATTGACCAGTTGATTTGACTCTTTCTAAGAGTTTAGAGTAGAGCAAAAGTGATTCAGATTAGATAGAAAAGAGGTCTTTATATCTCTTATAAGGTATTTGTGTAATTATAAAAATAATAGAAGTATGTCGAAGAAAATTAGGATAACACAAAAGAATATATACTTTTTACAGTCATATATCACTTGGAGACAATAATTTTCCTTCTTGTCTCTTTGTACATTGTTCTCTGATATCATAATATATATACAATTTTGTATGTTGCTTTTATACTATTCCAGTGTCATATTATTAATAATAATTATAATTATCAGTAATTATAATTAATAATTATAATAGATAATTATTATTAGCATATTATATTATTCCAATAATTATTATTAGCATATTATACTATTCCAGTATCATCAAAAACATAAATTTTGTTTTAATAGGTGTATAGATAAATATGTTTGGTATATAAATTTACTTACACATTCCCTTCATATTGAAAATTTAGGATGTTTATAATTTTTTTTATCATAGTAAAAAACACTGTAACGAACATCTTTGGGCATATATAAGTTTCTGGGCACATCTTTGACAAAAACTTTGGTATAGGCATTGGTATAAATTGAATTATTGGTCAAAGTGTATTAATATTTTTAGACTCTTAGTACATATTGCTAGCTTGTCCCTGAGAAAGGTAATAGCAGTTAATTCACATACTAGCTATGTTGGAGCATACTCACAAACATTAATATTACCTGTTACATCTTTACGGATTTGATAGACTAAAAAAGACATTAAACCAGGCTCTAAAGGCTACTTAACTTCATTATTCTATTTATATGATGTAAATTAAATGAAAACAGAACTATAGGGAAAAATTAGATCAGTGTCTGAAGATAAGGGAAGGGATTGATGGGAAAGGGGTCCAAGGGAACTTTTTAGGGATGATGGAAATGTTCTATCATTTGATTTTGATCATGGTTTCATGACTGTGTATATTTGTCAAAACTCACTGAACTATGATCTTGAAAAGGATGAATTTTACTATATGTAAATTATACTTCAGTAAATCTAACTTTTAAAAGTTGGCATTGCAAGTCACAATTCTTTTACTTTCCAGTGAAATTAAACATCTTTATATTTATTAGTCATTTAACGGGGAATTAGTTTCACGGGAATTCTCTAGAGAACTGTGTTTAATCCCATTGCAGAATTGTCTACTGAGAGTCTTTCCTGTTAATTTGGGCGACCTTTTGATAGTGTTTGTCCTACTTGCTAAAAATAGGACTTTTATAAAGTCCTTTTAACTTTATTTATGACTACTTTATGTATTTACTTGATCCAGCCAAATTTACTGACATTGCTTTCATGATTTCTTTAATTTTTTTTAGCAGACCTTCCTGATAGAAACCTTGGAAACATCGACATGTTTCAGTACATTCTACTTCAGTCTCTCTTGGGACTTTACCAGTATGCTCTGGAACACTTTTCAGAATTAAAGAAGATAGCCTCTCTGTGCATGAGTGTGGTTGCTCATCTTCCAAGATGCTTGTTGGGTTCATCCTCTCCTCCTTTCTCCTGCACCATTGCACTGAGTGACTGGAGCCCATGTCTATGGCCTGAGTCACCATTCTTTCCCCACAGTGGCAGCACGCATGCATGCGTGCTCAATCGTGTCCGAATTTTTGCAACCCCATAGACTGCAGCCCACCAGGCTTCTCTGTCCATGGAATTCTCCAGGCAAGAATACTGGAGTGGGAGGCCATTGACTTCTCCAGGGGAATCTTCCTGACTCAGTGATCGAACCTGTATCTCCTGCATTGGATTCTTTACCTTTACCATCTGAGCCACCCAGGAAGCTCTCAGCGGCAATCACGCCCTGAAAAGTGATTTATAGCTATAGAAGTGAACTAAAATCTCAATCAATTGAGAACCTCATTTAACATTTCCCTCCACTCTCTAGTTTTTGAAAGTTCTGTTTTATCTTGTTTTGCTACATAATGGGATTGAGGGAAAAGTATTCATAACTTGCACATTTCAACAAATAGCTGCTGATAGCTTACTTTATGACTGGAGAATTGCTAGGTGCTAGACATACAAACGGAGAAGGTGACGGCACCCCACTCCAGTACTCTTGCCTGGAAAATCCCATGGATGGAGGAGCCTGGAAGGCTGCAGTCCATGGGGTCGTGAAGAGTTGGACACGACTGAGCGACTTCACTTTCGCTCTTGACTTTCATGCATTGGAGAAGGAAATGGCAACCCACTCCAGTGTTCTTGCCTGGAGAATCCCAGGGACGAGGGAGCCTGGTGGGCTGCCGTCTATGGGGTCGCACAGAGTCGGACATGACTGAAGTGACTTAGCAGCAGCAGCAGCAGACACACAAAGGTGAGTAAGCTAGACTGAGTTCCTGACCTCAAAGAACTTACAGACTAGTTATGTGGATAGACAATGAATAAGTATCAGACAATGACATCAGATGATTGGGAATTATGATAAGTAATATGTAAGACTAAGATGATTTTGTTCCCCTGCTGCAAGTGGGAATGTGAAGAGTGACTGCTCACTCCAAACTGAAAAATTTTGTTTGGCTTTGAGCCTCCCATACATTTTCCCTTCTTGGAAGACTTCAGCAGAAGAAAAATGTTTGCAAACCAGTGCCCTATGGAATAATAAATAAGTGTGAGAAGCTGAGTGAGTTGGGCGGAGCCAAGTCTCCTCATCTATAAACCACAGATAATGTTATGTGTCCTAGGGGTTGCTGTGAGGGTTAACAACTGAAAATGTAAAAGAGGCAGAAGAGTTAGTGGCTGAAGGCTCTGGAGACAGTCAGCTAGGCTTCCAGTTCCTCCGCTGACCAGCTGCGGCTGCGTCAGGTAAGCTCTTTAGCCTCTCTGTCTCAGCTTCTTCATATAGAGGGTGGCGATTGGCGATAGTGCCTGCCTCCTAGGATTGATTGGAGTATTAAATAAGAATATATATGTATGTGGCTTTTAAAATGGGGCATGGTAAGTGATAAACCAAGTCTAGCTTCTATCCTTGTCATCATGCCATCATCACCACCATCGTCATCTTCTTGGGTCCTAATATGAGCAACAGTGAATCCTCATGCATACTAACCAGGTAGTCAGATGACCTGGAGCAATCAGGCCCTGGGTCTGGGAAGAACAGGGACATGCATAGAGAGAGAAATGTGAGCAGCACCGTGGCTGCAGACTTTCTGTGTAAAGGGGGTCGGAGATCTCATCTCAGTTCCAACCCCATTTCCCTTTCCCTTTTATGATGGGCACTGACCTTGAAGGAGGGGGAATTGTACTCTGAGTAGATAGAAAAGCCTGGGCTACAGCCCAGCTCCACCGCCCAGGCGCAGAGGACAGCCCTCTGATGTCTCTGGAATGATTTAGCTTTATTGCCTATTGTCTCTTTCTTCAAATTGCCTTCAGGATGAATGTCCCAGCCAGAACCCATATAGAGGACAGCAGCTTCCCCAGTACTTCCTGAGGTGCGGACACTCTCCCCAGATGAAACATCTTTCAAACTGACCATTAGTGGAGGATGTATTTTGCACCTTTTGAATGAGGAAATTACACTGCTTTAGAGGTTCTGCACTCTGGCTCAGGCAGTGAATTAGATGAGGGATACAGGCTGGGGTGCTTTCCTACTGGGCATAATACCCAATTTATTTTCATTTACATTAATTTCTCTACATCACTAACTGCATGAGACATTAAACTGTTCAATGCAAGCAATTCCCAATTGTTTGACACAAACATAAATGTTTAGTGAATAATAATTTTTAAAAATGAGCCTATGGATGCAACCAAAATGAAAAATTGTGAGAACATGTTAATCAGCATTTCACGTTGCAAAGAGCTTGACTTTCTTTGTCTCCCTTTCCTCCCTCTCTCCCTTCCTTCCTCTGCTTCCCTCCCTTTCTTCATTTTCTTTCTCTTTTTCTAAGTTTTCTTTGAAAAGACAAAGCAAATACACATAAGTGGAAGAAAATAGAGTCGTGTAGTTATTGATAGCACAATGAACAGAATCCATGGTTTGAAAACCTTTTTTTTCTGGAGGATTCCAAGATGCAAAAAATTTTTTAAAAATCTCCCTTCAGCTCTATGGATAGAGCAGTTTAGATGCTGGTTTGAAAGGGGATTTTAATTTATGCATCTCATTCTCAATATCAATTACATTTGCCTAATGTCTTCCTGGTCTCATTAGCCTGTTAGGAGAGTCAGTTTAGAATAAAGGGAGATGGTGCTACTGGAGAATCACATCAGTACTCATTCTCAAACTTTCAGGAAACTTGGGACTTCCTTGAGTAAGAGTGGAACTTAGCCTCTGTCAAAATGGATGGACCTTACCCTCCATAGTTTTATCTCCATCTCCAAACTTTGTTTGCTCTTAAGAGAGGTCTGGGTTGGAATCCAGGCTCTGTCCTTTATGAGTAGAATGACTGGGCAAAATGACTTTCATGTCCCTGGTCCTCAGTTTCCTTATCTGCAAAAACGGGCAACAAAGACCTGTTTTCCATGGTTATTTCCAATACTCTGATAGTACAAGCTCAAGTATATAAAAATAAATGTACAAAAGAGACAAGGAGGAAAAAGTAGAATGTTCAAAATGGCTGTTTATTTTTCTTTCTTTGTCCTGAACCTTTCAACTTTCTATACAGGCAAACATTTTATCTTTTTAAAATGTATTTTATTCAAGTTTATTTGATTTACAATGTGTTATTTTCTTCTGTATAAACAATGATTCATATGTGTGTGTATACTTTTTCATTATGACTTATCACAGAATATTGAACACAGTTCCCTGTGTCAGGAATCAGTATTCTTTTTTTTAAACTTTTTATTTTGTATCGGAGTAGTGCTGATTAACAAGTAATGTTGTGATAGTTTCAGGTGAACAGCTGAAGGGACTTATCCCTACATATACATGTATCCAGTCTCTCTCAAACTCCCCTCCCAACCCATTATATTTCAATAGGAAAATTATGATTTACAAAAGCATATCTTCTTTTGTTCAAGATCACAGGGATTATAATAATATCTATTGAATCCCTATTTCCTTTTCCTCTGCTCCCTAAAATCTACCCTCTCTTGTTCTTTTGAAAGGAGAGCAGATGTAGTATGTACTGGTTTCCAATTGCTACTGTAACAAATTACTGCATACTTAGTGGCTTAAACAACACAAATTTATTCTCTTGCAGCTTTGGAGGTCAGGAATCTGCAGTGAATCTTACAGGTCTGAAATTAGGATGTGGGCAAGGCTGGCTGTTTTAGGGCTGTGAAGGTAGAATTTGTTTCTTTGCCTTTCTCAGCTTCTGGTGCTGCCCAAATTCCTTGCTTTGTGGCTCCTCCTTTCACTTATTTTAAAAGTAATAAAGTATTTTTATTTTTTACTTATTCTATCTTTTAATTTAATTTTTAATTTATATTATAGTTGATTTACAGTATTGTGTTAATTTCAGGTATACAGCAAAGTGATTCAGTTATACATATACATATATCCATTCTTTTTCAGATTCTTTTCCCATATAGGTTATTAGAGAATATTGAGTAGAGTTCCCTGTGCTATACAGTAGGTCCTTGTTGATTATCTATTTTATATATGCATGCATACTCAGTTGCTCAGTTGTGTCTGACTCTCTGTGACCCTACGGACTGTAGCTTGCCAGGCTCCTCCATCCATGGGATTTTCCAGGTAAGAATACTGAAGTGGGTTGCCATTTCTTTGTCTCCAGGGATCTTCCTGAACCAGTAATTGAACTTGTGTCTCCTATTTCTCCTGCATTACAGGCAGATTCTTTACTTCTTGAGCCATTGAGAAATGTATATGTTAATTCCAGACTCCTAATTTATCCTTTCCCTCACCTTTTCCTTTGGTAATCATGTTTGTTTTCGACCTCTGTGACTACTGCATTTGTATCTTTTTTTTTAGATTCCACATATAAGTGACATGATATTTGTCTTTGTCTGCTATATACATAATGAAATATTGCACGTATGTGTGCTAAGTTGCTTTGGTCGTGTCCAACTCTTTATGATCCTATAGACTGTAGCCTGCCAGGCTCCTCTGTCCCTGGGATTCTCCAGGCAAGAATACTGGAGTAGGTGGCTTGCCCCCCTCCAGGGGATCTTCCTGACCCAGATATCAAATCCGCATCTCTTATGTCTCCTGCACTGGCAGGTGGGTTCTTTACTCCTTCATAAAAAAGAATGAAGCAGTGCCATTTGCAGCAACTTGAATGGACCTAGAGATTATCACACTAAGTGAAGCAAATCCTTCCTTCATTTTCAAAGCACATCACACCAGTCTCTTCCTTTGTTGTTCCGTAAGGGCCCTTGTAATTACAGATGTAACTGAATAATCCAGCACAATCTCCCATCTCAAGATTCTTAATCATCTCTGCAAAGTTCTTTTTGCTGTATATGGAGATCTTTTCATGAAGGGCCAGTATTAAGCCCAACACATTGGGGCTTTTATATGTAAGAGGTGATGAACTGAACAAAAACTGGGAAAAACAACAATAAAGTTTCTGATAATGTAAAATAACAAGCTAGGTACTTTATACAGAATATCTCTTCAAGCCTTCCAGATCATAGCTGTACTGGATCAAATGTATTGGTAGGAAATACAAGGCATTTGAGTCTGGTGTAAATGCAGAAGCTGATGTGTTCTATTAAAAAACTTAAATCATGACAAACAACAATGAAAAATGATCAAGTCCTTTCTCCCTACATCTCTAAAAGGCCAGAAATCCAGTCTATTATTCTTACTATTCTTTGAAATGTCAATTCTTACTAGTAAAAGGCACTAGAAAGACTCCTATCAGGGACTATTCCTTGATTCAAAAGCAGCCTGTTTTCTATAGCTTGGCCAAGAGATGGCAAGGATAACTTTTTTAAAAAAAGCAAAAAAGGTTCAAATGATTATTTTTTGTTGCAAAAATGCCACAGGTTATTAAACCAACATCAGGAGTGGATATAATCAGAGCTCATCTATTATTAATGAGGTTCTGCCTTAATGTGATCATTGTAGAAGTATGCCTTATACCTAGAAGCTATCATCTAACATAATAACAACCTGAAATAATGAGTTGCCAGCATGATATTTTTCTTCCGTGAAGGGTTATACCTATAGGGTTACTTTTTCCTTTCCTTATAACAACAACAATAATAATAAACTGCAGCAGGTTAGACAGAGACAGGTGTTAAGTTTTATTTGTAATATAGCAGTAACTGCTTATCATCTTTACAGTTAAGATTGGCTACAGAGCCAACACAAAAATGTTTTGAAAACCGTATTATTAAGACTTATAATGATGATCCCAGAGCCAGAACAACTCATGTAACTTTCTTTTATGTCTACTGTGTGTGTGTGAGAGAAAGAGAAATCCAAGATATGATTATACTTACAGGTTAATTTACCAGGAAATTAAAAACTATTTTTGTTTGTACACAAGTGTTTTAACTGAAATCCCTTTCCTTCTCTAGGGCATGAGGCGCAGAAAAGACATAAATTAAGCCTCTATGAACAGAAGCTGAGGCAGACTGCATCCTGAATAGTTGAGCTTCCTTTATAGTGGTTATTACAAATAGTTGTGCTGAGGCCTGCTCACAAAAATCCTATTTAATCCTTAATGCAGTGGAATTCTATGGGGTGCAGTTACCTGGAGACCAGATTAGGCAAACTCAAGTGTCAGGAAGGAGAGTGAATGCAGAAATAAGACGATAAGACCCAAGTACTCAAACACATCAAAATCAAAACCAGCAAAATCAGTGGAGGAAAAAGCTCGGAGTTGTCCAATTAAGAGCTTCATGTCTCCAATGGCTATTCCATGAATCCCCTGCTTCCTCTCTTCCAGGCTGGACTCCACTTCTTCAGTCTGCTGGCTTCCAGCTCTGCAGTATGGCTTTTGCTCTCGTGGCCTGGTTTCAGGGCGGGGTGTCTCAGAAGTATTGGTCAGACTTGACCCTCCCCTCCTCTTCCTTCCTTGGCACCAGGCTTTTCCAGTTCTTTTCTTGCCTTTTCCCCCACTGTGCTCAGTTGGTTCCTGTGCCTCCCTTGACTCCTGAAACAAGGTCATCCTCCATGTTCTTTCCCCGTCTATACTGATGACTCCTGAGTCTGCCTCACTAGCTCTGTCCCTGCTAATGAGATTTTCATCCCCCTCGCCTCCTGAGTCCACATGAAGGTTCTGGCAGCTTCTCAAACTGTACAAGTCTGGGTTTTCTCAGTAGTGTCTGTTCTCTCTCCATCTTCTGCCCTCACCTCCTCTGTCCTCACTGACTCTTGGATAAAAAGCCTCATCTTCTCTGACTCCTTTAGTCTGGAAGCATCTTTGTCTTTTTTTCTTTTTTTTTTTTTTTGCCAGTTTCTCTTATTCCCAGCTTTTGCATTTTCTTGTTTGACCAGAGGACTGTGTCTCCCCTCCTTTCTTGTCCTGCTACCATTGCCCTGATGATTATATTAATAGTAACCTCTTGGCTGATCTGTCTGCCTCCAAACTAGCCTTTGTTGTGCTGCTGGAACTAACTTCTCAAAATGCTTGTAATATTGCTTGTCATACTACTTCATATAATAGTTGCTCAATAAATGCTACCTTATAACTTCCTCAGCTTCAATGACTTTATCTATTAGTAGAGTTGACTCATTGGAAAAGACTCTGATGCCGGGAGGGATTGGGGGCAGGAGGAGAAGGGGATGACAGAGGTTGAGATGGCTGGATGGCATCACCGACTTGATGGACACGAGTTTGAGTAAACTCCGGGAGTTGGTGATGGACAGGGGGGTCTGGCGTGCTGCGATTCATGGGGTCACAAAGAGTCAGACATGACTGAGCGACTGAACTGAACTGAACTGAATTGAAGAAATAAAGGATGGGCTTTCCATTTTATTTTTGCCTGTTACCTTTATTTTAAAATTTCTGATTTATTTTAGAAAAGAAAAAGTAACCCCAGAGATTGTGTATTAGAATGTAGCTATATAGGTTGACATATATATAGTGCCATGTGTAGAATAGATAGCTAGTGGCAAGCTGCCCTGAAGTGCAGGAAGCTCAGCTCGGTGCTCTGGGATAACCTAGAAGGCTGGGCTGGGGGTTGGGGTGAGAGGCAGGTCCAGCCATATCCCCTCCCTATGGCTGGTTCATTTTGTTGTACAGCAGAAACTAACAATATCGTAAAGCAATTATAGTCCAGTAAAAAGATAAGAGGAAAAAACAGATAGCCTGGATTTGACCTGGGGGCCATAATTTGCTGACCCAGGATTTAGTAAAGGAAAAGGTTTTATTGAAAGTCCTAATCTGTGGCTGAACGAGAATTTTCAGACCCTGTTTAAAATGATCCCATGGAGCCTGTAGAAAGCAGCTTGAGACTTTTGCAAAGTGGGCACAAGAGCAGAGGCCCCAGCAACATCCTGTAAGAGGGCATTGCTATAGACAGGGCTGGCTTACCTCTGTGAAGTGGGGAGTGGTCCTGGGCCATTGGGGGTGGACCTAGCATGTGTGAGAGGCTTCTGTTTGCTTGGAACTTCCCAGAAGATCTAGCCATGATTTAAATTGGGAAGGAGAACTGCTAAGCTGACAGCTACGCTGTGCTCTTTTGCTGTTGTCAAGCATGAGTTAAGTAGGTTTCAAACCCTTCCTAATGTGCTTTTCTCATTTAATTTTGTGACTGCATAAACTTTCATAGCAAATAATGAGTTAAGGCTGCAGCCCAAATGTTATGGACTCTATGTATCTGGAGAGCCTGCGAGTGCAGCTCTGCATTCTAATGGCTGCTTAACCAGACGCCGCCTGGGCCGGGCAAGCTTGCTTTGGCTTGAAGATGGATTCTGCAGAATGCAAGGGGAACCCACCAGAGAGCCCCTTGGCCTCACTGCTGGCCTCTCCTCTCAACAGAAGTGTCTTTTTTTCCCCAAGACTTGACAGCTATTCCTCTTGGGTCAGAATGAATTTGTCTCTCAGCTAGAATTCTGACTGTGTCTGTCTTGATTTGAGCATTGAAGGATAAATTCTCACCTAGGAATCCTGTTTTCAGCATCCACACTTGATGCTCCTATTTGTCCCAGGAAATCAACATCGACTACCTATTCTCCAGCCCGTCTGCTGGGATGGCACGGTGCCCGATTCCTGGCAGGGTGGGTGTAGTCCAAAGGGCTGGGATTTCAGAGCATTGTGTTTGGAGGGATGGACATGAGAGGTGGGGAGGGCAGTGGGCTTTGAAGCAAAGGGGCTGCAGGAAATGGCTTTTTTTCTTGCCTTGTCCTCAATTTCAGGCTCCTGGCCCCTCATAGCAGTTGACTCTGCTCTTTGCCCCTCTAGGGATCTTGCCTTTCAGAAAACCTGAGGCTGAGGACTGCACATGTGTATGGGGGATGGTGAATGTTGGAATCTCATTTCACAAACATGTAGAGGCGTCATCACCCAAGATAAAACACAGTGAAGCTGGCAACGCAGACTAAGTTAGTATTTCTGGAGGTAGATGATGCGATTATTGTTGTTGTTCAGTTGCTAAGTCATGTCCAATTCTCTGCAACCCCACGGACTGCAGCCTGCCAGGCTTCCCTGTCCTTCACTATCTCTTGGAGTTTGCTCCAACTCAAGTCCATTGAGTCAGTGATGCCATCCAACCTTCTGTAGGTGATTTTTATTTTTCATGTTTTTTAATTGTATGATCACATTTATTTGTGAAATCCAAAAACAGAGTAAACTCAGCAAACAAAAATCATGTATCATGCTTGTGGTTACCAGAGGCAGAGAATTGGTGGGAGGAAATACAGGAGGGAGGTGATCGAAAAATATAAACACCCAGCTATAAGATAAATACAAAACCTGTAATGCTCAACAAAAATATACCACAACAGCAAATAATCAGGCTATTGTATGAAATAAGAAACTGAATAGACATTTATCGAAAGAAGATATACAAATGAGCGATAGGCACATGACAAGTTACTCAGTGTTAAAAAGATGTAATGCACAGGATGACCAAAATTAGTACAGCTGGAGATATATTTCTTTTTTATTATCTGCTTTTATATATTTCTACAATAGATTAAGTTGATGATATTAAAAAAGCAAAGCAAGACAAAAAAGAGCCACAGAATATAGGTATAAGCGAAGACTTTCCTAAAAGACCTAACCTCCGACTGACGAAGAATTTATCAGCCCTCTGTAAAGTGTCAGTCAACTGGTGCTCATGAAGATCAAGCTAGGATGTCAGGATAGGAGATGAAGCACCTGGAAGCAGAGAAGATGGGGTAGCGGCTGGAGCAGGGGAGGACGCACTGTTGGTTCTGAAAGCACTGGGCAGGAGGCGCCTAAGAGCAGAGTCAGACCTTCAGAAGAGAATCAGCATCTGTGCTATATTCCTGAGATGACTTCAGCTTCCCTCACTGCGTTGCAAAGAGTTGGAGACAACTGAGTATGCACACACCCACTTGCCACAACTAGAGAAGAAATCCATGCTGCAGCGAAGACCCAACAAAGCCCCAAATCAACAGGTAAATAAACTGTGTCTAGCCTTCCCTGGAGGAGTTGATGGCTCCCTTTTCTGACTCCACAGGCTGCTATGGAGGAGGAGTTTTTTCCACTCTAGGTCTGATTCATTCAAATAGTCCGGTTTCTCTCTCTCTAGAAGGTACATGTGTTCTTTGAGCAAAGTAACAATCTCCCCAGTGCTTAGAAGGCAACCTAGTTAATGGGATCCTCAGAATAAGTCTTTCCCTTCCCCTAGCCAGAAACCCTTTCCCCCCCATCACTCTAGTTTATTTATTTATTTATTTTGTAATAAAATAGATAGAATGGTTGTGAGAGTTGAGCCATAAAGAAAGCTGAATGATGAAGAATTGATGCTTTTGAACTGTGGTGTTGGAAAAGACTCTTGAGAGTCACTTGGACTGCAAGGAGATTAAACCAGTCAATCCTAAAGGAAATTAGTCCTGAATATTCACTGGAAGGACTGATGCTGAAGCTGAAATTCCAATACTTTGGCCACCTGATGCGAAGAGAACTGAGTCACTGGAAAAGACCCGGATGCTGGGAAAGATTGAAGCCAGGAGAAGAAGGGGACAACAGAGGACGAGATGGTTTGATGGCATCACTGACTCGGTGGACATGAGTTTGAGCAAGCTCTGGAGATGGTGAAAGACAGGGACGCCTGGCATGCTGCAGTCCACGGAACTGAAAAGATTCGGACACAACTGAATGACTGAACTGAAATGAGATAGAACATAAAATTTACCATCTTGGGACTTCACTGGCAGTCCAGTGGTTAAGACTGTGCCTTCCAATGCAGGGGATGTGGGTTCGATCCCACTGGGGAGCTAAGATTCCACATGCCTCACAGCGAAGAAAAACACCAATACAGTATACTAACACATATATATGGAATTTAGAAAGATGGCAATGATGACCCTGTATGCAGGACAGCAAAAAAGACACAGATGTGTATAGCGGACTTTTGAACTCAGAGGGAGAGGGAGAGGGTGAGATGATTTGGGAGAATGGCATTGAAACATGTATAATATCATGTAAGAATTGAATCGCCAGTCTATGTCCGATGCAGGATATGGCACGCTTGGGGCTGGTACACGGGGATGACCCAGAGAGATGTTGCGGGGAGGGGGGTGGGAGGGGGGTTCATGTTTGGGAACGCATGTACACCCATGGTGGATTCATGTCAATGTATGGCAAAACCAATACAGAATTGTAAAGTAAAATAAAAATAAATAAATAAAATAAACCACACACACAAAAAGAAAAAACCCATAAAACGGAAGCAACATTGTAACAAATTCAATAAAGATTTTTAAATGATCTACATTAAAAAAGAAAAATTAAAAAATGAATAAAATGTATCATCTTAACCATTTTTCAGGTGTACAGTTTGTGGCATTAAGTGCATTCGCACTGGTGTACAGCCGTCACTGCCATTCAACTCCAGAATGTTTTCCTCTTCCCCACCTGAAACTCCATACCTGTTCAACGGTAACTCTTCAGCGTTCCTCCTCCCAGCCCCAGGCGTCTACCATCACCCTTATACCTTCTGTTCCTTCCTGTGAGTTTGACTAGTCTAGATACCTTGTCTGAGTGTAACTGTGCAATATTTGTCCTTCTGGGACTGGCTTATTTCACTTTGCATAGTGTCCTCAGGTTTCATCCACATTACAATGCATATCACAATGCCCTTTCTTTCTTTCTTAAAGCTTATCTGTTTACTTTATTTTGGCTGTGGTGGGTCTTTGTTGCTGTGTGTGGGCTTCTCCTTGCAGTGGCTTCTCTTGTTGAGGAGCAAAGACTCTAGGCGTGAGGGCTTCCATAGTTGCGGTGTAGGAGCTTGGTTGGTCCTCGACATGTGGGATCTTCCCAGACCAGGGATCAAACCCGTGTTCCCTGCACAGACAGGCAGTTTCTTTCTTTTAAAATTTTATATTTATTTTTTAATCAAAGGATAATTGTTTTATAGAATTGTGTTGGTTTCTGTCAAGCATCACCATGAATCAGCCATAGGTATGCATATGTCCCCTCCCTCTTGAACCTGCCTCCCACCTCCCATCCTATCCCACCCCTGTAGATTGTTACAGAGACCCAATTTGAGTTCCCTGAGTCATACAGAAAGTTCCCATTGGCTATCTATTTTGCATATGGTAATGTAAGTTTCCATGTTACTCCCTGGACAGGCAGATTCTTAACTCCTGGACCACCAGAGAGGCCCTGTCCTTCCTTTATTAAGGCTGAATTGTACTCTATTGTATGCACTGACCACAGTTCATTCATTCCTCTGTTGAGAGACTCTTGATTTGCTTCCCCCTTTTGGCTATTGTGAATAAACCTGCTGTGAACATGGATGTTCACCTGTTTGAGGGACTGACATCATTTCTTTTGGGATATATACCCAGAAGTGGAATTACTCAGAAAACTACCCTTGAAAGTATGGCTGGACCCTGGCATGCGGTGGAAGCCAGATGTAAAAGGGGTTGAAGGCCCAAGTGTGCTTGGAAGGCTACCTACTACAGATTCACCTACTGAATCAGAGTCCTTCTGAGAGCTGGGCTAGGAATCTCTATTTTTAATAAGTACTCTACGTGATCTGATGACCAACTGGGTTTGAAGAATCACAGAACTCATACTATGTCACCCCTCCTACCCATGGGGATTCTCTGAAATCTTTGGATGCTTTCCTTGCAGATGGAACATAGCATTTGAAGAGGGATCATTAATTCCTACAAAAGGAAAAAGAACGGTGAACCAAATTATATTTAATTTTGTTTCCAAGGGAAACAAAATTTCCCAAACCTCACCTGAAACACATTGTTAGATCACTACCTTTACCCTGCAAAGTTGTTGATTTGATAAATCTACCTGCAGATCTATTGTGATTCTAGCTACCATTTATTGTACCAAAGAGTATATTCCTGACTGTATTTTGGAAGTACTGCTTTTAATCTCCTCCAGATCTTGCAAGACACGTATTCAACCTTCCATTTTACAAATGAGGACACAAAGACATTGAGGGCTTAAGAAAGTTGCTTTCAGCCACATGTAATATACACCTGTTTGTATGTCTGCAATGACATAGCAGAAATTTAGGGTCTAAAGGCATTTCAATCCAGATTCATTTAGAGACTGAGAGGCGAAGTGCCCAGCAGAGGATACGTACACTGGGTCAGGATTCAGGTCCCCTAACTGAGGCTCTCATGTGTCTATGGTGACGCACTTCGTTGGGATTCTTTCATCCTTCCTCCCAGCTAGGCTGTGAGCGTCTTGTAGGTATTAACCTTATCTTATCTGCTGGTATCTAGTATGAGGCTAGACCCATAGCAGCAGGTGGCTGAGTGGATGGGAATGGCAGAGCAGATAAAATGAAGAAATCTCTGACAGCAAGATTGACCCCCTCAAATCGTATACTTTGTTTCTATGACTGCGAATGGGAAGAGTTGTTCCTATTAATTAATCTGTGTGGTGGGGAAAGTACACAGGATATAGAGCCCCAAAGACTTGGGTTTTAACATAATTTCATTGTTTACTACTGAAGGGGATCAGAGTTGCCACCCCTAAACATACCACTTTGGCATTTATTTTGAGGGTTGAGTTGAAAGCAATTGTGAGAATCAACAGATGCAGGAAGAGTTCTCTTAATTGGTTAAAAGCCAATTAATGTCTCTGTGAAAGTTTTGTGAATGTCCCTTTGTGAAAGTTCTCCCTTCTTATTATTACCAGGAAGAGAAGGGCTCTCTTATTATTAGAGATGGAAAGTTGACACTGAGATAGGTGTGCGTAAACAGATTATATGAAAATAACCCTTATTTTTCAATAGTTCCCTCATATATTTCCTAGTAACTTCCCCAACATTAATATCCCTTGAAGCCTAAACTGCCTTTCTTTTGTTAAAATGTTATTCAAGCCCCACAGACTAACCTCTTCTTTGAGTTTCACTTCTTTTCTGGGAACCTCTGTACATATAAGTATTAATAAAACTCATGTCTTTTCTTCTGTTAATCAAGCTTTTGTTAGTTTTATTTGCAGGCCCCAATACAATCACATAGGAGGACAGAGGAAAAAATTGTTTTTCCTGTCACTGCTTTGAAATCGGGGCAATTTGCTAAACTCTTAACCTCAGGGTCCTCATGTGCAAAATGGAGAAATTAATATCTACTTCAAAGGTTTATTAGGAATAGAAAGTAAAAGCACCTTTCATAGAGACGAACACATACTGGCACAATAAATATTAGAATTTTTTCCGACTTTCCTCCTAAGAGGAAGTACACCAATCTCAAAAGGTTGGTTCACCAGTCACAGGGGGATGCATCGCCAGTGCAACTGGGGCAACTGGAGGATGAAGTTAGGGTCAGATTTTTGGACCAGAAAATGTGTCTCTTTATATCAACTCAAGAGTCCAGTTGTACACCCATATTCACTGCAACATTATTCATAGTTGCCAAAGGTGGAACCAACTCAGTGTCTATCCACAGAAGCATGAGTAAACCAGATGTGGTATACACATATGATAGAGTATTATTCAACCTTGAAAAGGGAGAAAATTCTGAAACGTAACATGGATGAAACTTGAGGACATTATGCTAAGTGAAATAAATTAGTCACAAAAGACAAATACTGTATGATCTCGCTTAAATGAGGGGTCTATAGACTACCTAGAGTAGTCAAACTCATAGTAAAACAGTTGGCCAGAGGTTGAGGGTGGGCAAGAATGCAGAATTGTTTAATGAGTCTAGTTTCAGTTTTGCAAGGTGAAAGAATTCTGGAGATTGGTTGCACAACAATGTGAATAAGCTCAACACTACTGAATTGTACATTTAAAAATAAAGATGGTAAATTTTCTATGATTTTACCACAATTAAAATTTAGAAATTAGAAAAAGAATCCAGGAGCAATGAATGATATTTTATTCCAGCAACATATAAAGTCACATTTTTTTCTTTCTGAATCCAACCTGAGAACCTGAGGCCATTTCTTTGCAGGCAGAACTCCATCCATGCTGCAACAGGTGAGGAATAGCGTCATAATTTTCAGACTAGCAGACTTTCTCTGCTAATGTCTCACTAATTATCATGGAGACTTAGCATTGAACCATAATTATTATCAGTTAATTAGACCTTAAAATGTATTTTTGATAACACCTCTGGCATTTAATTATGTAACTGGTAACTTATGAATGTTATTAAGGGGATATACGACTATAGTAAAATATAATTAGATCTCATTTTTGTTTCTTGATATTGTATTGATTGTGATAACAGTTTTGTAGTTTTTACAGCTTATATGGAAATGGTCACATTAAATTGATAGTCTATAAAAAATGCACATTTTAACACATATTTCAAAAGCTTATTAAAAAGATAGAGGCTTTGGGAAAAGGAAAAGTGGATATCATTCTCGATACTATTTAACAAAAGTTTACAATAAATGACTTGTCTGCTTTCAAGGCCACTTTTTTGCCTAAAAACAAATAACATTCAAGAATTTATGTCATAATGTCAACTCTCATTGTTGGAAAACAAAAACACTACTCAACTTTTTCCAATGTTGTGAAAGTAACAAGTATGTTCTCCCAAAAGCTGTGTGCACATCTGCTCATATTGTACATGAGGAAATGTTCAGTGAATCTTTTTGTAAAAGGAAGACTTCCTTCTTAGCATATGTGCTTAATTTTCTCTCTGTAGGAAAACTCTATGTCAGTTAGAAACCAGTTTGTTTAGTTGGATCGACTGGTAGATTCTAAGCTCCTTGAGTGCAACATTTTATCTTGTATAAATCTTAACATCATTTGTAACTATTAATGTGGTGGTTCACGTATAGCAGGTATTCATTCAGCTTTCTTGAGGTATAATCAACTAATAAAATCGTAAGATATTTAAGTTATATATCATGTGATGTGATATACATTGTGAAAGATTTCTTCCCATCGAGCTAGTTAACACATTCATCTTCTCATGTACATTTAAGTCTTACTTTCAACAAATTTCAATGATACAATAGTGTTATTAACTATAATCACCATGTAATCCATTAGTTTCTCAAATCTTATTCCTCTTATAGCTGAAAATTTGTACAGTTTTACCAACCTCTCCTGATTTTCCCCACTCCCCAGCCCCTGGCGACCACTTTTCTACTTTGCTTCCTATGAGTTTGACTATTTAGCTTCCTCATATACGTGATACCGTGTAGTATTCATCTTTCTCTGGCTGGCTTATTTCATGCATAAAGCCCTCAAGTTCCATCCATGTCATCTCCAACAGCAGGATTTCCTTCTTTCTCATGGCTGTATCATGACTGCTCACAGACTCCACATCGTTTTTATTGTTTCATCCATTGGTGGCCACTCAGGTTGTTTCCATATCTTGGCTGTTGTGAGTAATACTGCCGTGAATGTGGGGATGCAGATAGTCTCTTCCAGATTCTGTCTTCATTTCCCTTCATTTCCTAACCAGCAGTAGGATTGCTGAATCATATGGCTTGTGAATATTCATTGCCTGTTGAGTGGGAGAGCTTGGAGAAAATTAAAGAAACTCTGCTTTTTGTGCTTTTTTTCCAGAATGGGGACAATAAAATATGCCTTAGGAAAACAAGTAAAGATTCTGATGTGGAAAGGATACTCAGAGCCTGAAGAATTGGTGGCTAGTCAGTCACAGAGGAGACTGAGGGATATAAAAGGAATAAGGACACATAATAGATAAGGAAGCTCTGGTAGTAGGGTCTGGTGTAGGTGGGAAATCTAAGCTATATGAAACATATTCAGATTTGAATTTATACAACTAATCTTAGACAAATAGATGAACTGCTTAATAAAGTTTTCGCTCCATGTCCTGATTTGTAATAAAAATGTAATAAATTAGCTGGAATTTTGGGTACTATTTGAAGAGTAACATAGATGAAGAAGCTCTTTGCTCAGAGCCACAAAGAATAAAATAAATCATTGTTTAAAATCACGTATCTGCAAGTTTTTGTAGACACAGTTCTCATTTTTCAATCCAGATTAAATGAGAAGATTTTAAAAACATATTTTGATAACTTAGTTTTGCTGCTCACAGGATAGCAGCTGCCTTGGTGTCTTCCTTTCTGCCAAATAGCAGGTCATTGGTCATAAACAATCTAAGGAACAGAGAAAACACTAGCTGTCTTTCCTTTCTAAATATGAACTTTCTTATCAGTTCCGAACAGCTTTGTGTAAACTAATTTCTGGTTTCTGTTCTTGAAACGAGTGATCCTTGCATAGAAAGAAAGGATGCAGACGTCAGCTTGTTTTCTCAAAGGCTGTGTTGTAAGATGTGGGGCTTAGTGGGAAAGAAAGGGAAACCAGTCCAGAGAGAGAGAGAGCGCCTACAGACAGAGGAAACAGTTATGGTTACCAAAGGGGACGAGGGGCTTCCCAGGTGGCCATGGTGGCAAAGGACCTGCCTGCCGGGGCAGGAGATGTAGGAGGCTTGGGTCTGATCCCTGGGCTGGGAAGACCCCCTGGAGGAGGAAAAATGAAAACCCACTCCAGTATTTTTGTCTGAAAAATTCTATGGACAAAAGGAGCCTAGTGGGTTACAGTCCATGGGGTCGCAGAGTCAGACGTGACTGAGCGAGTGCACGCACGCATGCGCACACACACACACACACACACACACACACACACACACACACACAGGGGACAGAAGAGGGGAAGAGTAAATAGGGAATTTGGGATTAACAGATACACACTACCATGTATAAAGTAGATAAACAACAAGGACCTACTATATAGCACAGGGAACTCTATTCAATATCTTGTGAAAACCTATAATAAAAAAGAATCTGAAAAAACATATGTAACTGAATCACTTTGCTGTATACTTGAATCATTATAAGTCAGCTATACTTATGAGGGTGGGGGGTGGGGAGAGACTTGCTATGTGGTCTTGGGCAGTCTATTTAGCATCTCAGACTATCCTTATTTGTAAAATTGGGCAATGGGTTGTTGTTAGGATAAGAGCAAATATTTAGAAAGCATGTGCCATTTGATTGGTGCTTAATAAGTGCTAGCTAATTTTCCTCTTATAATTGTAAGGAGCTGAGATGCAAATTGCAATGCCACTGAAAGGTAAACCAATCAATTAACCAAAGAGGAACACAAAAATAGAAGTAAAACCAGTGAACCAAAACTGTTTAACACATAGAATCAGTAGATGAGCTTTGGGGAAAGAGCAGTTGTATTTACCTGAAGCAGCTTCAATCTATTTTGTTTGGGGAAGAATGGAGTGAGATCATGTAAAGGACTTGGAAAAGAATGAGGGGTAATAACAGTACTCAACTCATAGAGTTAATGTAAGGATTAAATGAGATGATATTTGTGATATACCTTGCATGGTACTTGGCATAAAATAATTGCTTGATGATCAGATATAAAAGTGTCTATTCAGGCCAAACATATATTTTATAGATGAAAAGTCAGCCTCAGGAGAATTAGGTAACTCTAAGTTTGCATCAAAAATCACTATAATATACTCCATAATTAACTTATTATATTTATTCAGTAAATAAATCATGTTTCTGAGAAACTATTCATAATGCTTAGCGTCTGGGAGTGCTCAGATGCTCAGTTGTGTCTGACTGTTTGCAATCCCATGGATTGTAGCCCACCAGGCTTCTTTGTCTATGGAATTCTCCAGGTAAGAATACTGGAGTGGGTTGCCACCCCCTTTTTCCAGGGGATCTTCCTGACCCAGCAATTTACCCCACATCTCTTACAGTCCATCTCTTGGCAAGTAGATTCTATACCACTAGGGCCGCCTGGGAAAGCCAATGTATGGGAACCCTGAATAATAATGGAATGATACTGCTTTAGATAGTATTTACGAGTTTATCAAGGCAGGAGTAATGGAATTAGTACTTATTAGTAATTATTACTATCATTATCCTCTTATGAAACCTGGCTGCTGCCACCTGATTCTGGTGGTTTGGAAGTCTTGAACTTCATGGAAGTTCTACCCATTGTCTAGATTTAAGTCAAGTGTGGATAAGAAATTAAACAAGAACCCTTCAAACCAAACATCCATGCTCATGATCTGGATGTGAAGTTACTATAATACAAGCCAGAGACCATCTAAGCATACCAATGGTAGCAGAATGACTTTACCTTTTAATAGAATGTAATCCGTTTCTGGGAGAAGGCAATGGCACCCCACTCCAGTACTCTTGCCTGGAAAATCCCATGGGCTGAGGAGCCTGGTAGGCTGCAGTCTATGGGGTCGTGAAGAGTCAGACACGATTGAGTGACTTCCCTTTCACTTTTCACTTTCATGCACTGGAGAAGGAAATGGCAACCCACTCCAGTGTTCTTGCCTGAAGAATCCCAGGGATGGGGGAGCCTGGTGGGCTGCCGTCTATGGGGTCACACAGAGTCGGACATGACTCAAGTGACTTAGCAGCAATCCATTTCTGAGAAACCATTGCAGGCAATTTGGCACAATTGAACTTTGTCTTTAACCTTTTACTGTGATTTATGTGATTAGGCTACTGGAGGAAGTGGTTTTCAACAGCATGATTAAAGCACTTTGAGGAAACAATTTCTGTCTCAAGAACCTTGCATACATTTTTGTTTTCAAGAGTTTATCCTTTCTCATTAAAAGGAGAGACAGGAAATGGAGAAATATTGACTTTTAAACATCGTGTTCTGCAGAAAAGAAAGATCACAAAACAACAGAGTCAGGGCCAGGGCATTGGTCTTTTGCAGACCTGTATGGCATGGTTTCCTGCCTCAGCTTTCCCCAGATTTGAGAATTTCATCCATCTACCTGGGAGTTGTGTTTTTCCTAAATTTAGGAGACTCACCAACTTTTATATGTTACCAAGCAAGGGCTTGTTTAAAAACAAACGAACAACACACGATTAGCTAAGAAGTTATTTTATAAAATAAAGGACATTTAATACCAGAAAAATAAGATGAACATAACTGTGTAACAACAGGCAATTTTATCCATTTTGTGGCATCTGTCTTTGGTTTTCTCATTTTCTCCGGAAGTGAAATTGGGTCATGGATCAGATTTAGAGTTCCCTATTCAGAGGAACTGCTCAGATCCAATTCAGACTAATTTTAGGTCAGGAATTTTCAACTCTCCTTCTGCATTTGCCTCTGTGCCTCACGTTAGGTTCAGAGCTTCCCAAAGAGTCTTAAAAATCAATGGATTTTATAGACAATATGTGTTGTTCCACATTTTGGGGGGTAGGGTGGAGTGTTATAAGAATTCAGCTAAGAGCAGTGAGATTATCAGGTCCCAGGATTCTGAGTCATCATTCTGAACTCTGCTTGTCCTTTGCCATTTTCCTTTGAGAAATAGGATTTTGTGCCCTGCCCCATGGTACTTTACATCTCCACAAAAAAGGAAAAGAAGATGTATTCTTTCAGGAGAGAATAGGTTGTGGGTGACCTATCTCATTTCACTGGCTTGCTGAACAGTGATTAACATTTAAAATGTATGCAAACTCGACTCCTAATTAAAGTCCACTAATGTAAGACTTTGAACCTGCTCACTGACTCTGGAAATAATCACAAATGCTGGCTGCTTATCATGAAAAAGTCATTATGGTAAATGACCAACTCCCCCTCCTTCTCTCTTCCATCAGTTGCGAAAGTGATTCTCCATTGAAGGAATCTGCAAATGATGCACATTGTAGAATTGAACGCCACCTCAGTTCAGTTCAGTTCATTTCAGTCGCTGAGTCGCATCTGACTCTCTGCGACCCCATGAATTGCAGCACGCCAGGCCTCCCTGTCCATCACCAGCTCCCCGAGTTCACTCAGACTTACGTCCATCGAGTCGGTGATGCCATCCAGCCATTTCATCCTCTGTCGTCCCCTTCTCCTCCTGCCCTCAATCCCTCCCAACATCAGGGTCTTTTCCAATGAGTCAACTCTTCGCATGAGGTGGCCAAAGTATTGGAGTTTCAGCTTCAGCATCAGTCCTTCCAATGAACACCCAGGACTGATCTCCTTTAGGATGGACTGGCTGGATCTCCTTGCAGTCCAAGGGACTCTCAAGAGTCTTTTCCAACACCACAATTCAAGAGCATCAATTCTTTGGCGCTCAGCTTTCTTCACAGTCCAACTCTCACATCCATACATGACCACTGGAAAAACCATAGCCTTGACTAGACAGACCTTTGATGGCAAAGTAATGTCTCTGCTTTTGAATATGCTATCTAGGTTGGTCGTAACTTTCCTTCCAAGGAGTAAGTGTCTTTCAATTTCATGGCTGCAATCACCATCTGCTGTGATTTTGGAGCCCCCCCCAAAAAAAGTCTGACACTGTTTCCACTCTTTCTCCATCTATTTCCCATGAAGTGATGGGACCAGATGCCATGATCTTAGTTGTAGTTGTTAATGCAAGTTATCTTGGTTATTGGAAGAATTAAATTTGTAGAGTTCTTGTCATGTGTGAATTTGCAAACATGTATACCAGATTTGTATACATGACAGGGAGGCCTGGCGTGCTGCGATTCATGGGGTCGCAAAGAGTTGGACACGACTGAGCGACTGAACTGAACTGATACCAGATTTGTAGACAGAGAGCTTTTAGACAGTGCTGATCTAAACAATCATCAAGCACTCTTGGCAGCATGTATGGCTGAGTCCCTTCATGGTTCACCTGAAACTCTACAACATTGTTAATCGGCTATACCCCAATACAAAATGGTTTTGGTCTAAACAAATACAATTAAAAGTAAAAGAACTCTTGATGGCAATTAGAAGCGGTGATGAAGGATGTGTGACTGTCTTCCCATTCTTTATTCTCATACCCTTGCTTTGGTCATTCTCTTTGGGAGGGTGGATATGAAACACATTGAGGGAATCAGGAAAAAGTGATGAAATTCAAACCAGAAATATTCAAGCACCAGGTATTAGTTGCAGGTTGAAGAATTAAAGTCAATTTATTGGCCAAAGATAGGGAGAGAATCCAAGTAAAATCAGACTCAGCCTCCAAAAAGAAAAAATCAAAGCCAACATTAGTTGTCCATTTTCTATCTGCCAGAGATTCCAGGAGGCAAATTACCCATTTTCTTACTTGACCTGTATGTTTGCTTGATGCACCAGGTTGTACTGAATATTATTTTATGGCTGAAGAAACTGAGGTTCTGAAAGGTTGTTGTACATGAGTACGTTTCTAATGACTCAAAGCCTAGCTTCAATTGAAAATTCATGGACTTTGCCACCTTCAAGTTGCCTCTTAAAATTACTCAAAAACGCACCCTTGAAAATAAACCTTGGAAACATGATTTCAGAGCTGTAGTTTCACTTCCATGTTCACCTGGACTTCAGGGACACAAAGGCAGTGTGGCTACTATAGCTGTTTTGCTCAGAATCTATTTCTGGCAGGACCAGTGCTCTACGGTCCTAGTATGGAACACGCTAGAGCCGGTGGCTACACGAGAAGCTTTGGGGAGCTCTTCCGTGTGCTTCATCAAGCCCTCTCCCCACACCCCATGGTAGATGTGGGGTGTGTAAGTTACCATTTACTTGCTCTAAGCAAATACTGAAGGGTAGTCAGCAAAGGAAAGCATCTTCACCTTTTGGAAATGATTCATTTTATAGAGACACTGAAGGAATGGAAGTTATTTCTTTGAAGATTTATGTACCGGAAAAGCGATGATGAGCTATGAAGGAATACATTTTCCCCCTCTATTTTTATCCCTCTCTCTTGCCTGGCATGCTAAAGTCATTTCAGTCGTGTTTAGCTCTTTGTGACTCCATGGACTGTAGCCCAGCAGGCTCCTCTGTCCACGGGATTCTCCAGGCAAGAATCCTGGAGCGGGTTGCCATTTCCTCCTCTAGGAGATCTTTCCGACCCAGGGATCAAACCCACATCTCTTATGTCTCCTGCATCAGCATGCTGGTTCTTTACCTACTAAAGCCGCCAGGGAAGCCCTTCTGGGTCTGGCAGGATTTCCCAAATATTTGTGAGGCTCAGAACACGGGTACAAATTGAAGCCTAGATATCACATGTCTAAATATTTTAAATTTTAAATCAAACCAAGAAACTATCAAATATGTTCTATAATCCAACTTTATAAATATGCCTTTTTTATTATGACATGGAAGACCAGGTTCATGTCTAGACTTCTTGGATTCCACCCTGGTGTGTGAGCACAGGAAGAGTAGTCCTAGTTCCTAAACTGAAGTCCACCCATTTGTCTTCCCCATCTCACATCTCCCTGCATCGTGAGAGGCCCCAGGAGCACTCCTGGTACTCCCAGGCTAAATGTCCAAGCACCAGCCACAGGCTACACAAACCGTTACCCTGTCTCTATTCACCCCTCAGTGCTAGCACTGTATATCCTGGGACTGCAGGGAGGGCACTCCCTGGGAGTCCAGTCTATGCTTTGGAGAACAGATCTGGGGAGGAAATTGTACTGGTCCCAGTAACAGTTTGGTGGAAATTTGGGCAGAGGATTTAGGGTCTCTGGAACCCAGAGGTAATCTAGAAGAAGGAGGTATGGGTTTTGAGTGGGTGTATTTTCTTGGCCATCACCTGCCTGCCAGTGCAGGAGATGTGAGAGACACGGGTTCGATCCCTGGGTCGGAAGATCCCCTGGAGAAGGGCATGGTAACCCACTCCAGTACTCTTGCCTGGAGAATCCCACGGAGCGAGGAGTGAAGAATAAGGAGCAAGGCTATAGTCCCTAAAGTCGCAAAGACTCGGACACGACTGAAGTGACTTAGCATGAACACATCTTCCTCACCTCATGGAAAGGGTTATAACTGGAGAAGATTCTGGAGTGGGGCTTTTGACCTGGGACCCAGGTTTGAGTGGCTGGTTTGGGTGCCACTACTGTGTCTATTGTCCACGGTGATGTGGGAGAGAAGGGCAGCCTGTGAGTGGGAGACAAGAATGCAATTTGTTACAGGGCAAAAATTCTTCAATATTAAAACACATTTAAATTCATTTTTAATGGACGAATTCTTCAGTATTAAAACCATTTCGGTTTACCGGTTTCTTAGAAAATAAAACTGGCGAGTATTCCTCTAACTAATACAACGGCAGAGGTTCTTTGCACTTGGCATGAAGTGGAAAGGTCACCAACTAGCTTTTTCAGACCTTATATCTTGTTTGCAGAAGACTCTGTCAGGGAAAAAAATTGTTGATGCGTGTATCCAACAACTTTAATCTTGAGGTTATTGGAAGAAAATGAGCACAGAATTCATAAAGGCCATTTTCAGAGTTACTTTTCTGATTCCAGTTGCATTCTAATTAATATCATGGAGTGTTAGCACACTAAGTAAGGAGCAATTATTAGCTATCAGATTCTGGGTTTGGGAGAGAAATGATGGTATATTGTGCATAATTTTTGCATCATTAAAAATTAAATCCCATAAGCATAATGACTCAAACATCAGGCCCTGACAGTATCTGCAGATGATAAACTATGGTATGTAAAAAAACAATTTACTAGGTAATGGTGCAATATTTTCTGTATTTAGACAGCATTTCCCCCCAAAGGCAAAATGATACTTTATATCAAATTATTTCTAGGCAGAAGATAGCAAAAGAATAAGGATATATAAGATAGGCTATTGTATAGAAAACTTTCACCGTTTTCCTATTTTACAGAAGGTGATTTAGCAAAAAGAACTTGGATTTTGTTGTCAAATCGATCCAGGTTTGAATCTTCGGTTCACAACGTTACTAACCTTGTGAACCTGAGCCTGTTTCTTCATCTCTGAGTGAAGCTTCAGTTGCACCAACTGTCAAAACAGACACTTACCTTACCTTATAGAGTTTTTGTGCAATTAAATGGGATAACGTAGTTAAAAAGTAGTTCACACTGGGTCCAAGGCATAAGTAGACACTAAGTAAACATTAATTCACTTCCTCCTATTTTCTGTGTTGTTGAGCTCTTTCTCTGAGGAGAGCCCCTTCATATAAGAATCTGTTGCTACTGTAGAAACTCAAGCTCATGGGATGAATCACAACAGAGAGCGAAAATTGATGACGCATCATTTCTTTTATATCTGGTACTTTGTACTTCTTAATCCTCGTCTCCCATTTTGTCTTTCCCTCTACCCCTTTCCCCGCTGGTCACCACTAGTTGTTCTTTGTATCTGTGAACACAGCACTGGGAACAGAGCCAATGTTTTATAGTAACTTTATTTTTTTAATTTATTTTTGGCTGCGCTGGGTCTTCATTGCTGCATGTGGGCTTTCTCTAGTTGCAGCAAGTGGGGGCTCCTCTCCAGCTGTGCTGTGCTGACTTCTCACTGCAGTGGCTTCTGTGGTTGCAGAGCATGGGCTGTAGCGTATGAGGCTAAGTAGTTGTGGCGCATGGGTTTAATTGACCCGTGGCATGTGGGATCTTCTCAGACCAGGGATCAAACTCATGTCCCATGTGTTGGCAGGCAGATTCTTAAACATTGGATTACCAGAGAAGTGCTTATAATAACTTTAAATGGAATATAATCTATAAAAATATCAATTCACTATGTTATGTGCCTGAAATTAATAGAAAATTGTCAATCAACTACCAGTCAGTTCAGTTCAGTTGCTCAGTCATCTTCAACTCTTGGCAACCCCATGAATCACAGCACACCAGGCCTCCCTGTCCATCACCAACTCCCCGAGTTTACCCAAACTCATGTCCATCGAGTTGGTGATGTCATCTAGCCATCTCATCCTCTGTTGTCCCCTTCTCCTCCTGCCCCCAATCCCTCCCAGCATCAGGGTCTTTTCCAATGAGTCAACTCTTCGCATGAGGTGGCCAAAGTATTGGAGTTTCAGCTTCAGCATCAGTCCTTCCAATGAACACCCAGGACTGATCTCCTTTAGGATGGACTAGTTGGATCTCCTTGCAGTCCAAGGGACTCTCAAGAGTCTTCTCCAACACCACAGTTCAAAAGCATCAGTTCTTCAGTGCTCAGCTTTCTTCACAGTCCAACTCTCACATGCATACATGACCACTGGAAAAACCATAGCCTTGACTAAATGGACCTTTGTGGGCAAAGTAATGTCTCTGCTTTTGAATATGCTATCTAGGTTGGTCGTAACTTTCCTTCCAAGGAGTAAGCGTCTTTTAATTTCATGGCTGCAATCATCATCTGTGGTGATTTTGGAGCCCCCCAAAATAAAGTCTGACACTGTTTCTACTGTTTCCCCATCTATTTCCCATGAAGTGATCAGACCAGATACCATGATCTTAGTTTTCTGAAAGTTGAGCTTTAAACCAACTTTTTCATTCTCCACTTTCACTTTCATCAAGAGGCTTTTTAGTTCCTCTTCACTTTCTGCCATAAGGGTGGTGTCATCTGCATATCTGAGGTTATTGATATTTCTCCCGGCAATCTTGATTCCAGCCTGTGCTTCTTCCAGCCCCGCATTTCTCATGATGTACTCTGCATATAAGTTAAATAAGCAGGGTGACAATATAAAGCCTTGGGATACTCCTTTTCCTATTTGGAACCAGTCTGTTGTTCCATGTCCAGTTCTAACTGTTGCTTCCTGACCTGCATATAGGTTTCTTAAGAGACAGGTCAGATGGTCTGGTATTCCCATCTCGTGAAGAATTTTCCACAGTTTATTGTGATCCCCACAGTCAAAGGCTTTGGCATAGTCAATAAAGCAAAAATAGATGTTTTTCTGGAACTCTCTTGCTTTTTTGATGATCCAGTGGATGTTGGCAATTTGATCTCTGGTTCCTCTGCCTTTTCCAAAACCAGCTTGAACATCTGGAATTTCACGGTTCACATGTTGCTGAAGCCTGGCTTGGAGAATTTTGAGCATTACTTTACTAGCGTGTGAGATGAGTGCAATTGTGCGGTAGTTTGAGCATTCTTTGTCATTGCCTTTCTTTGGGATTGGAATGAAAACTGACCTTTTCCCATCCTGTGGCCACTGCTGAGTTTTCCAAATTTGCTAGCCTATTGAATGCAGCACTTTCACAGCATCTTTCAGGATATGAAATAGCTCAACTGGACTTCCGTTGCCTCCACAAGCTTTGTTCGTAGTGATGCTTTCTAAGGCCCACTTGACTTCACATTCCAGGATGTCTGGCTCTAGGTGAGTGATCACACCATCATGATAATCTGGGTCATGAAGATCTTTTTTGTACAGTTCTTCTGTGTATTCTTGCCACCTCTTCTTAATATCTTCTGCTTCTGTTAGGTCCATACCATTTCTGTCCTTTATTGAGCCCATCTGTGCATGAAACATTCCCTTGGTATCTCTAATTTTCTTGAAGAGATCTCTAGTCTTTCCCATTCCGTTGTTTTCCTCTATTTCTTTGCTTTGATCACTGAGGAAGGCTTTTTTATCTCTCCTTGCTATTCTTTGGAACTCTGCATTCAGATGCTTATATCTCTCCTTTTCCCCTTTGCTTTTTGCTTCTCTTCTTTTCACAGCTATTTGTAAGGCCTCTCCAGACAGCCATTTTGCTTTTTTGCATTTCTTTTCCATGGAGATGGTCTTGATCCCTGTCTCCTGTACAATGTCATGAACCTCATTCCATAGTTCATCAGGCACTCTGTCTATCAGATCTAGTCCCTTAAATCTATTTCTCACTTCCACTGTATAATCATGAGGGATTTGATTTAGGTCATACCTGAATGGTCTAGTGGTTTTCCCTACTTTCTTCAATTTAAGTCTGAATTTGGCAATAAGGAGTGATCTGAGCCACAGGCAGCTCCCGGTCTTGTTTTTATGCAAGTCAAGAAGCAACAGTTAGAACTGGACATGGAACAATAGACTGGTTCCAAATTGGGAAAGGTATATGTCAAGGCTGTATATTGTCACCCTGCTTATTTAACTTATATGCAGAGTACATCATGTGAAATGCCAGGCTGGATGAAGCACAAGCTGGAATCAAGATTGTGGGGAGAAATATCAATAGCCTCACATATGCAGATGACACCACCCTCATGGCAGAAAGTGAAGAACTAAAGAGCCTCTTGATGAAAGAGGATAGTGAAAAATCTGCCTTAAAACTTAACATTCAAAAAGCTAAGATCAGGGCACCTGGTCCCATCACTTCATGGCCAATAGATGGGGAAACAATGGAAACAGTGAGAGACCATATTTTTTTGGGCTCCAAAATCACTGCAGATGGTGACCGCAGCCATGAAATTAAAAGATGCTTGCTTCTTGGAAGAAAAACTATGACCAACCTAGACAACATATTAAAAGACAGAGGTATTGTTGCCGACAAAGGTCCATCTATTCATAGCTATGGTTTTCCAGTAGGCATGTATGGATGTGACAGTTGCACTCTAAAGAAAGCTGGGTGCCAAAGAATTGATGCTTTTGAACTGTGGTGTTGGAGAAGACTCTTGAGAGTCCCTTGGACTGCAAGATCAAACCAGTCAATCCTAAAGGAAATTAGTTCTGAATATTCATTGGAAGGACTGATGCTGAAGCTGAAACTCCAATACTTTGGCCACCTGATGGGAAGAACTGACTTGGTAGAAAAGACTCTGATTCTGGGAAAGATTGAGGGTGGGAGGAGAAGGGGATGACAGAGGATGAGATGGTTGGATGGCATCACTGACTCGATGGACATGAGTCTGAGCAAGCTCCGGCAGTTGGTTATGGACAGTGAAGCCTGGTGTGCTGCAGTCCATGGGTTTGCAAAGAGTTGGACATGACTGAGTACTGAACTGTACTGAACTGAACTGAATTCTTCTTTTCCTTTGGGCTGCCTGTCAGTTAAGAACTGAGAGTAAGTAGTGGTAGGGCAGTGAGTGCTGAAAAAGAATCATGGGCACATTCAAACTTTTATGTATATATCACGATATAGAAAGAAAAATAGAAAAATTAGACATCAAAATGGAATGAACAGAGATTAAAAATAATGAAATTGTTCCCTTTAAATAGTCAAGATTTGAAAGAAGTTTAGGGGTTTCCAAAGAAGTAACAAGATAAAAATTAAGAGAAAGAATACTGGTTTTAAGATTCAGAGGCTCTAACTTCTTCCTGGTTCTACTATCTCTGCTTTGGAATCTGGCCAGTTTGCAACTGCTCTCTCGGCCTTGGTTCAGCCTCCTGTAAAATAGTGCTGAAGGAGGGGCATCACACAGATGGTTTCTGCTGTCTCATTCGAGTCTTGAAACAATGAAGGTCAACACCTAATTCATCAGGTGCCTCAGGAATTCCTCACTGGAGGTTAAAAACAGAGTTCTGTTGAAAAAAAACAAACAATATGAGGATTCTATTTTAAGAAGTGAAACTGTGAGTAAAACTCTAGGAGCCAAAGATGCGGTAACATTTTAGTAGCAATATTGAAGTATAAATATTAAACTGTGAAACAGTTTACAGTATGAGCTAAGCAAACAGAAATATATGAGTCACACTGATCAATTTTTTAAAAAATTCATATGAAAAGAAGGTCCATTTGTAAAAGTGCTTGCCCGTCTTACAACCTTGCTGATAATAAAGTAGATATAAGCAAATAATAAGTAAGGTTTTTAGAAAATGAGTGCAACTTACAGAATGTTTTTTTCCATTGGAGGATAATTGCTTTACTATGCTGTGTTGGTTTCTGCCATACAGCAACATGAATCAGCCGTAAGTATACATATGCCCCCTCCCTCTTGAATCTCCTTCCCACCCTCTTAACCCATCGCACCCATCTAGGTTGTAAATATTTTATATATATACTCCCATGCACTCAGCTACAGAAGCTATCATCGGATACCAATAACCAGTTTGGGTTGTCCATGTAGAGACTATGCCTAAGTGCCTTATTTAAACATTAGATCATACAAAAAAATTGAAGGTAGAGTGTTTTTTAAGCAAATGTAGATTATACAAAACAACACTGCTTTAGATCTTTCAATACCTTACATCTCTTTGTGTCTTGGAAATTTTGTTTTTGTGTTATAATGTTAATGGAGACAGTAAGAAAGATCCAAGTTTAGTCTTCTCTGCTCAGAGTGAGGAAATAGCTGCTTTCAGGTAAAAGCCAAGGCATTTGGAAAGGGTGGAACATAAAAGACTGATGATTGGGAGAAGTGGAGATTACATTAACTTTTTTTCACTCAGTGGATATTTATCACGGGCCCATGATGAGCCATATTCTAAAATCTTCACAAAGGAAAAGTGAATGGACAGAGAGGAATTTCATGTTTATAAAAGACACGTGTGGCCTAATGTGGAAATATTTTACCAATATATTAAATTTCCAGGAAGCAAGGGAAGGGATGTGGGGAGTCAGTTGTGAAGGCAAGGCTGAGTGGGAGGGGGAGGAGGGGAGAGGGAAGACCTCTCCAGAAACCGCACAGAGAGACAGTAAGAGATGTGGGAATGTCTTAAAAAGAAATGTCATGAACATCAGCAAAATAACTCAAAAGAGTACGGTTAACATAAAAAGATATTGACAGGATCAACAGAATTATTGTGATTACTGCACCTGGAATTAAGACGTCATGAGAAAGGTAACAAGTGGTGATTTTAGACCTACAATTGGCACAATATAAGTTGTCAGGTAGGATAAAGAATGAATTTACTTTCTGTAGGGAAAGAGCAGAACTCCTATCTGTTGTAAATGGGAGAATTTGAACCTATAGAAGGTGAAGGGTAAAGGAATCAACTTTTTAAAGTATTATTTTATATCACTTGATATGGATTATCTCATTAATACTGACAACTCTAGGATAGTATACCCTTTTTGTATAAAGGCAAAAGGAAATCAGACATCTTGAGCAATTTGCTAAGGGCACACAACTAGTAAGTGGTAGAAGGCTGGGATTTCAACCTGGGTCTATCTGATTTAAAAATAAACAAGTTGTATTAGTCAGAGTATGGCTTCCCTGATGGTTCAGTATTAAAGAATCCGCCTGCCAGTGCAGGAGACGCAGGTTTGATCCCTAGGTTGGGCAGATCTCCCGGAGAAGGACAAGGCAACCCACTCCAGTGTTCTTGCTTGGAAAACCCATGGACAGAGGTGCCTGGCAAGCTACAGCTCAAGGGGTCGCAAAAGAGTCGGAGGTGACTTAGTGACTAAACAACAACCGTCAGGATCCCTCAGGAGGCTGAAAGTACCCCCAACTAATCTGCAGAATTCATTACTAACAATTGTATGAAGGAGATGCAAAAAGTGAATATTAAGATATCACAAAGGTAGCAACTGAGGAAGCAGTGACCAGTCACCGGCGGAACCAAGGAATGAGAGTGACATGATCAAGCGGAGAGGATTGGAGGACGGACCCCTGGGGCTGGAACGGCGCCACACCCCCACACTTTGGAGGAGTGCACCATCTGCCCGTGCTGGTGTCTCAGACTGTGAGATGAGGCTGCTTCTGCCAGGGCTGTATTAATAAAAACGGCAAGCTGCAGTCACCTGCTGGTGCTGGTGAAGAAGCGTTGCTGGGAAGATACTCAGAGGGACTGGAAGCTGAGAGGGTGAGCAAGGCCCTTCTTCCTTCTCCAGACCGCCAGTCTCCGTAGCGCCCCCTGGTGGCGGAGTCTAACATCTGGAAAAGGACAGAAAGGCGGTTCAGGGTAGCCTCAGGATCGCAAAGCCCAGCGTAAAAAGGTGAGTCTGAAGCAGGGTACCTGCATAGCTTGATGATCGGGGGAAAAAGAAGAGAAACTCAGGAATGCAGTTGCAATATTTCACCCGGTAACAGTTCTGAAGAATTTTATGGCCGATTGTCGTATTAGTTTTGTTGAAAGGGGCGTGAGCAGCCACATTCCACTAATTTCTATAAATTAATGTAAAAATCTAAACTACAGAATACGTTTGGAAGACATATAGCTTTAAAACTTTCCAAGTATACACAGAACTGCTTTAATTAGACTTTAAATAAATAAAAACGCATATGAATTGCCCTTTGTGGTGAGGTAGGAAAAGACAAGTAATTGTTTAGCTACTGATGAGCCTCCGTTATTAGGACAGAAGGACAGTTAGCTTTAAAAGCATTGCTTAGAACATTATGTATTTTCTTTTTCCTCAACGTTTCTCTTTTCCAAAAGAGAACAAACGAAACCCTTTCTACAAGAACTACACTTGTGAAAAAGCTAATGCTAAACAGGAATTAGGAAAGAGAAAACATTCCCCAAAGCCCATGGGGATGACAATTCCTGGTTAACTGTAAAAAATGGAGAACATAATTGAGACAGATGACCAGATTTAGGAAAAATAAACCTCACCATTAAAATCTAATTAAATATTTGCATTTCAGCATTAAGTTTCTTCTCAAAAGTTTTGTGAGCAGCAGGGTGACAGTGAAGATTATTGACTATAATTTGCCGAAGTTTTTTAAACTAAATTAGTTTTGTGCAATGTATGGAAGGTTTTACTCAGCTGCGCTTATCCAGTGGTTGCTTTATTATTCTTTTAAAGTGAATCATTTATAACTGTTCTCAGAGATCTTTTATCAGCCACTTATCTCCTTCAACTGGACTTGTGACGCCAAGGGATAAAATGAATTGCTGGCTAATATTGTGAGAATTAATCAGACCACAACAGCGGGAGAGTAATGACTTACTTACACTTGGATGTTTGCATTTGGCAGTAAAATCACAACAAAAATATAAGGACGTTTAATCTTTGGCTTTGACTTGAACGCTGGAACATGTTGGCAATATGAGAAAAAACAACCAAAATACAAGAACTGTGTGCTTTAATTTTTGGTGATTAATCTGAGGCATTTGTTATGTGAAGAAAGTTCTTATTTGATGCAAAGATTTTAATTAAAAAAAATCATTTTGCAATACCTTTAAATCAAATTGGTTTAGTTTCCTTAGACTTTTTCTTTTTTTTTCTGTTGAAGACTTCTAGACTGATAAAGAGAGACTTTGCCCCTCAACTCACCATCCTCCAGAGTCTGCCAGGTCTGTTTCGTTTCCTTTGTTTCCTTTCTGTCATTCCAGCTTTGATTTCCAGTCCTTCTGCCCCGCAGTAGGTTTGAAGAAAGCAGAGGCAAAACCAATACCAAGGGAGTGGAAATATTCCTGCTGCTGTTCTGCTGATGTGATTCCACACACTGCCGGCTTGCTTTCCATAGCAGTAGTGAAAGTAGTGAAGTCGCTCAGTCGTGTCCGACTCTTTGAGACCCCATGGACTGTAGCCTACCAGGCTCCTCAGTCCATGGAATTTTCCAGGCAAGAGTACTGGAGTGAGTTGCCGTTTCCTTCTCCAGGGGATCTTCCCAACCCAGGGATTGAACCCAGGTCTCCCGCACTGCAGGCAGACGCTTTACTGTCTGAGCCACCAGGGAAGGCTTCAAATAATACAGTTAGGTTCTTGGTAGCTATATAAGTGCCGGAGAAGGTGTATAATGGGAAGTTTCCTGATTTGAGTCCATTGACTCCAATGCTTTAGAGAGCATTTCCTATGATCAGAAGCTATTTTTCCCCCCCAGCTTATACATCTGCAGTGTTAATGGCATCCTGGTAATTTGTAGAAATGCAGCTGTTCTCCTCAGTAGCTGTGTGGGTGTTGGTGTTTGCTTGGTACATGACCATGTATATACCAGATTAGATAGGTAGATAGATAGATAGATGTGAGTGTACCTGTTCTTACAAGCTCATATATGTTTTTACCCTCATCAGAGGTTAAGACCTGAGTTGAAATCTCATTTCCACTCCTTAAAGGCTATTTCCTGGTCATGTTACTTCACCTGTCAGAACTTTATTTTCCTCATGAGTAAAATGAAAATAGTAATATCTGCCTTGCCAAGTTGTTGTGAGGAGTGGAGATGGTGTATAAAAAGTGGTTGACACTTTGTCAACAAATGATAGCACTGAGTATTTCTATAATCAGTAGAGAGTTAGCACTTTTGGATTCCCTGCATTTCTTTTAAATTTTCAAGTATATTTTTACATAGATATAATTTGTATATAACATTATATTAGTTTTAGGTATATAACATAATGATTTCATATTTGTTTATGTTGCAAAATGATCACACAATAAGCCTAGTTAACATCCATTACCATGTATACTTATCATGTTTTCTTGTGATGAAGGATTCCCTAAATTTCTTGTGTTTTCTGGTTTCAGCAAAGAATAAAGCCTGTATGTTGACTGGAGCAGCCTCTGGGTTGTAGCTCTGGGAAGTCTAAACTCTGAGTGAACCTTTGGATGATGTCTTTCTAGCCAAGGAGAAGGAGCCCTTAGCAGAATCTTGTGTATCTTGTATTTTGGTCTTTCTAACATCTACCATCATAATCTCTGTTTCTTCCTGTAAACTCCTCAAGGACAGAGAATGTTTTAGCACCCTTTATAGCACCAGAGCTGGCATGTAGTAGGTACTTCAGTTCAGTCGCTCAGTCGTGTCCAACTCTTTGCTACCCCATGAATCACAGCACGCCAGGCCTCCCTGTCCATCACCAACTCCCAGAGTTCACTCAAACTCATGTCCATTGGTCAGTGATGCCATCCGGCCATCTCATCCTCTGTAGTCCCCTTCTCCTCCTGCCCCCAATCCTTCCCAGCATCAGAGTCTTTTCCAGTGAGTCAGCTCTTCGCATGAGGTGGCCAAAGTACTGGAGTTTCAGCTTCAGCATCAGTCCTTCCAAAGAACACCCAGGACTGATCTCCTTTAGGATGGACTGGTTGGATTTCCTTGCAGTCCAAGGGACTCTCAAGAGTCTTCTCCAACACCACAGTTCAAAAGCATCAATTCTTCAGTGCTCAGCTTTCTTCACAGTCCAACTCTCACATCCATGCATGACCACTGGAAAAACCATAGCCTTGACTAGACGGACCTTAGTCGGCAAAGTAATGTCTCTGCTTTTGAATATGCTATCTAGTAGATGCTAAATTAAATGTAAATTATTATCATTCTTTTTCCAAGATTTTGCTCACTTTTACTTTGCTGCTTTGCCAACAAACTCTTCCTTTGGTCTTTGATCAGAATTTGTTTCAGAGTAGGATCTAGCATGGTGAATAGATTTCAGCTGGTGAGTCAACCGTGTAGGGATTGTCATCCGGTCTCCATTCTCAGGCTGCTCTTGTGGCTCAGTTGGTAAAGAATCTTCCTGTACTGAGGGAGACCTGGGCTTGATCAGATCCCTGGGTTGGGAAGATCCCCTGGAGAAGGGACTGGCAACCCCCTCCAGTACCCTTGCCTGAAGAATCCCCATGGACAGAGGAGCCTGGTGGGCTACAGTCCATAGGGTCACAAACAATCAGATGCGACTGAGAGAGCACAGTCTGAAATAATGCCTTTGACTAGTGATGACTGTCATAGATCTGGGAGTGGGAGCAAGTGTGTCATGCATTTGCTCCCTACGTTAGAGTTATTTCTTTCACCCATTGGATTTTAAACCCTCTTTGGATTTTAAACCTTCTTTGGATGTTTTCCTTGCCTTCCAAAGGTGTGACAGACTGGAGGAAGGGGAGGTTAGAAGGATGAGAATCTCCTCTTGAATCTCATTCCTTCCTGTAGCACAACTTCAGTGTCACTGTACTAAAGCATGACCCTCTTGATATACGAGGAGAAAACTCTGGTCTTGAGGTGTTCCTCTCCTACTCCTCAAGGTCAGTCTCTCGGTGATCTATGAGTGGGGATCAAACCTCTTAAAGTGAGAGAGAAATGTCTAAGGTAACAGCTGACAGTGACACCTTCAGTTTTGGTAAATCCTGGGCTTAATTTTAAAATTCTGCTCTAAATCCTTAGTGATGTTGGTTTATCTCCCTGACCCTCCATATTCTTTAAAATGGGAATGGAAGTGTCAAGACTTATCATAGGCATATTGAGGGTAAAGAAGGAAATTTTGCTATGGTGTAATTTGAGGGGGATATGTGTTATTATTATTATTACTGTTGTTGAAAATAGCTAAATTTAAAAAAATCACACTTATTATAAAAAATTCCAAATACAAAAAACATCAAGAAGAAATCAACTCAAATCATGCTATCTAGAAATAACTAGGCATAACATTTTGGTAAACATCCTTGCAAGGATCTGTCTTTGGGATACATTATAAGATACCAATAAGCTTGAAGACCTATTTTATTGTGTCCAACAACGTGTTCACAGATATCTTTCCATGTCAATACACTGAAATCTACATAGTATTTCTTTAAGCTAAGCTCTCATGCTATCGCACTTCTCCTTTTTCCATAAGGACGTCAGTCCTTAGATTTACGGCTCACTCTAAACCCAGGATGACTCCTCCTGAGCCTTTTAATTACATCTGTAAATGCTCTGTCTCCAAATGAGGTTAGGTTCTGGGGTTTCTGGTATTCATGATTTTTTTTTGGAGGGGTCACTGTTTCATCTACTGCGTGTGCTCAGTTGCTCAGTCATGTCTGACTCTCTGTAGTCCCGTGAGCTGTAGCCCACCAGGCTGCTCTGTCCATGGAATTTTCCAGGCTAGAATAGTGGAGTGGTTGCTACTTCCTATTCCAGGGGATCTTCTCAACCCAGGGATCAAACCTGTGTCTCTTGTATCTCCTGCACTGGCAAGTGGATTTACTATAATGTAATTTAACTTTTTAATTGGTTTTGTTGTGTGGGATCTCTTAGTTGCAGCATGCGGGATCTTTTGTTGTGACATGCTGGCTTGCCCTGTGTCATGCGGGATCTCCCCAACCAGGAATCAAACCCATGTCCCTGCATTGGGAGGTAGATTCGTGACCACTGGACCGTGAAGGAAGTCCGTACTATGGTATAGTTTAATCTGTTAAATATCTCAGAACCAATGTCCTGTTGTCTAAATATTCTGTTTTTTAAACCTGTTCTTTGCTAATGAGAGAAGAGGTTATATCTCATTTTTCACTAAGTATACATCTTTTCACTTCTTTGTGAGTTATCTAGGTCAGAGGGGTTCACATTTCCCATTTTGATACACATGGCCAAACTAACACCTGGAAAAAATGTACTAATTTACACCCCCACAACAGTGTCTGACTGTGTGCTCACCAACCCTGAATTTTGTTCATTTACTCAATCTTTACCAAATTGTAAGTAGTAAAAATTTTTTATCTGTATTTTTTTAGTTTAAGCGAGTACAGATGATTTTTTTTTTTTTAAAGGAAGAATGTGTAACAGTGAAGGTAGTGAGAAGAAAGAACAGCTAGGAGTGCTTGAGTGCCGGTGCTCAAAAGTGATTCCGATTAAATCATTTCCACTTATATTGAGAAGTTCAGGGGGAAAGCACTAGAGAAATGCTATTAATCTTCTATATGTAGGGTATATGCATTACACTGTGTGATGCTTAGAGTAGAAAATGAATGCCTGGCAGATCAAGGAAATAACCTCTTTAAGTTTCTGTGGACAATTGTAACAAAATGGTCAATCTAGAGGAATTATCGCCCATTGGAGGTCACTTCTTTAACCAAGGGGCAATACTTTTTCTAATTACATATTTCACAGCCAGGTTGTATATTAGGCTTCTGTTCATTTTGGAAAAAGAGGAAAAAACCGTTCTAGATATTCTCTGTCCCACTCACCATCAGTCAGGCCTGTCAGGTTAGCTAATAGAGTTACAGGGGACAGTGATTTCTCTGGCTAATGGGCAAAGTGCGTTGTGTATTGCATGCATGCTTAGTCGCTCAGTCGTGTCTGACCTTTTGTGACCCCAGGTAGCCCTGCAGGCTCCTCTGTCCATGGGATTGCACAGGCAAGAGTACTGGAGTGGGTTGCCATTTCCTCCTCCAGGGGATCTTCCTGGCCCAGGGATGGAACCCACATCTGCTTTGGCAGGCAGATCCTTGACCAGTAAGCCACCTGGCAAGCCTGAATTGAGGACTAAATCATCAAACAGGATAGAGTAAGGCTGTAACAAAGTGAAATTTTGTCCTATATTTTACCTTCCTTCACATTAGTAACTTGGATTTTAAAATATAACACTTTTTGTGCTTTAATTATCACAATAATGCATGCTCATTTATAAGTGATTATAAATGATAAGGTATTTCATATAGGTAGAAAGTGAACATTTGATCGTATTACCCTGACAGAGAAATTCTGAATACATTTTCCTAGGTATATAAAAATTACTATTACTCTTTTTAACAGAATTTGGCTTATATTGTCCTGTAATTTGCTTTTTTTTCACTTATACATCTGGCAGATTTTTTATCATGGATGTATGCATAGATCAGTTTCATTCTAATAGATGGAATATACACCACTGGAGGAATATATCATAATTTATTTAGCCATTTTCCTATGGATTTGAGTCATTGCTGATTTTTCATGCTTGCAAAGTGTTCCACATTGTAGAATTGCACATTTTTGCAGGTGATTTTATAGAATAAACTCAGATGAACAGTTGTTGAATAAATACATATTCAATACATTGATACATATTATCAATTTCCTTCCCCTCCCACCTCAAGAAACATTATTCAAGGTTCCATACTCACTAACAATATAACCAAGTCTTTAATAGCTTCTTTTTTTTTTTGGTAAATCAGAGAATGTCTTTGATTACATGAAACCAAGAGATCACCAAAGACTTCAACTTCCTTGACCAAGATTCCAAGTGGTCTAGTGGATATCCCAAAACAGATTACCTAGGAGATCCATCTGACCAGCTGGACGGTTTGAGGGTATCTCTGTCCCAGAAACTGATCAGTCTTGAATCCAAAGTGAGTATCGGCAGCTTAAAAACAATTCTTAATTGTAAACTCTTGTGCTCTAATGAGCCACACTTAGCACAAATACCTTTCACTTAGGCTTTGTAATAATGAGGATAGCAAATATTCTTTGACTGTCTACTGTATTGGCCTTGTGCATATTTTACCTAATTTTGTCCTCACAGCAAACAGGAAGTCAGATTATTGCACCTGTTTTACAGGTGGTGAATCTAAACCTCAGTGATAAGACTTTCTCGCAAAATTTCTAACTAGAAAATGCAGGATTTACATTTGTGGTCCAACCCCAAAGTGCATGTTCTTTTCACGATCCAGGGCTTTCTCTCTACAGCAGCACCTTCAGCCAAGGCTTTGAGGAATTAATTTGTGATGGGCTACTATGGTTTAGTGGTGTGGGCTTTGAAGGCACCATTAGACTTTTGAAGTTAAACATCCTTCCTTTTTCCTTCCCTCACTCATCCCCTTCCTCTATTACTTATTCATTCATCAAACATGTTAAATAGATATGTCATATGCCAGATAAAAGAAATGTAGCTTCTATTTTTGAGGGTCTCAGAGTCAACTGAGGGTGACAGATGTAGGTGTTACAACCCAACTGTTTACAGCAGTGAGATAACTAACTGGTATAATAAAGAACGTATTCAGGATGTCCTAGGAGCCCAGAGAGGGAGCATGTTTCTGCCTCTAGTGGTCAGTGAAGGCTTGGCAAATTAGACAACATTTGAATAAAAACAACCCTTTCCTTCCTCACAAAATATTCCTGTTGATACTGTCAAAATCTTGACAGGATCACACCAGGAGTTTGACTTTTGAGAGGAAAAAAGTAGGGACTTAGTGTTTCAAATGGAAACATTTTATCCTTATCTGATAGTATAGTTCAAAATTTTAAGTAATTCAGAGATGCTGAAACCACTGAGAAGTTTGTTGTGTTTCTTTCTAATACCTACACACTCACACACACATACATCTTCCATGGTTTGTTTTTCCACCTCAAAGTAAAGAGAGGTTATATATCAATTTTGAATCTTTGAAACAGGCATATTTACCATTACAGTATATGGATTTATCAAAATTAATTTTTTCAGTCTCAGTGGACACTAGTGATGCCAATTTTTTATATTGTAAACAATACTACAGTAAATCTCTGTATATACTGCTTTGGGAACTTATCAGTTATTCCCTCAGGATAAATTTCTAGAAAAGCAATTGCTTCAGCAAGGAGATACATACTGCTAGATTGTCCTGAAAAGGATTATATCAAGGTCACTGACACCTGTTGTTTATGAGAGCAAACAACTTTGGAAATCAGAGAGACCCAAGCACAGATCCTGAATCAGCCGCTTTGTATCTCAAGGTCCTGGTACCCAAATCTCAGCTTCCTCTTCCCTGAAATCCATTAGCAATACTGACTGCAAAAGGTTATGTAAATTAAGTGAGATTATCTTCATATTATATATGGATCTAATAGAGTGCCTGACACAAAACCGGAAGTTAATATGCAATAGTTAGCAGACCTATTTGGAGAAGGAAATGGCAACCCACTCCCATGTTCTTGCCTGGAGAATCCCAGGGACGGGGGAGCCTGGTGGGCTGCTGTCTATGGGGTCGCACAGAATGGGATACGGCTGAAGCGACTTAGCAGCAGCAGCAGCAGCAGCAGCGGACCTATTGAAAACTGCATCTTTAGGAAAGCAAGAAGAATACTTCATCCTCCTGATGATGACACTGTTTCAGGCTTCTGATGTGATTAGCTATTTAATGCTCTTTCCCACAGGGAGCTCTTAGGAATTGCCTTCCCATAAGGGGCCTGAGGCCTGTCCACATGTGCCTCTTTGTATTATATCGCCTTGCTTGGAAGTCCCCCAAGCATTCCCCTCCTTCCATCTTGTTTATCAGATTTAATGTGTCCAGGACACTACCCTCTGTGCCTTAATGGCCAGGTTTAAGAATGCTTTTTATTTTTGTAATGTAAGACCTTTAAAGGGTGTTGGTGATCTATAATTTGAAACTGTTTCATGAAGTCCTAGATCACTTGCAGTGAGATAAATTGGACCCCGCACAGTAATGCATTAAAAACAGGGACATCTGCACAGCTTCCCCCTAGTGCTTTATAACTGGTCTCTTCCTTTTAAATTCACATCTGTTATATAGCTCCCAAGTAAATGGCACACATTTTGCTTAAAGACAGGACAGACTGTAAGGACCAAATTTTATTTTTCCTGACCATTAGTGCCTGCCATCAAACAGATTGTGAAAACATACACATTTTTGAGCTGTGAGCAGGCCTTTTGTATGCATCCCCATGAGGAAAACAATTTATTCCCCTTAAAATTGTGTATATATGTGTGTATGTAAATTTATTTGGTAATATACATATTCACTTCTTTATTTAGGAAATATTTTGAGATTTGCAGTGGGGAATTCTGAGTTTATACATTGTGGTATGATTTAAAAGGTTTTTTTAGGCTATATTTTTCCCTAAGAATGGTGGAATCTTGATAATTGATGAAGCTGGGAGATGGATGCATGTGGGATCATTATACTATTCCCTCGGCCTGTGCAGACTTAGAGTTTTGCTTAATAAAAATTAGATTAAAAAGATTATATTTTTCTAAGCCAAAATAGAGCCTGTGTTACTGTGCTTTGTCCACAGCAGAACATATAAAATTCTGCATTAGGCTGAGAAAAGATCCTTAGAGCTTAGCGTAAAATCAAATGGCTGAGAACAACCAGTGTTCTGTTGGCCTTTGATTAGAGTCAAGTGTTTTTGTGGTATTACAATCCGACTGTGCTATGAAGAGTCAGGGCAATTTACTTTGAATTGTAAATGTCCAACATAAGAATTTTTTAATCCCGTTTTGTGCTCTCATCTTTTGATTATTTGGATTTCACTCTAAGTCCCATTTACCCTCTTTTTCTTTTTTCCCCTTTTAAGGGCTATTAAACTTTTCAAGTGATACAAGCCAGACTCAGAACATGAGAATTAGCATCAAAAGATACAGTTTGAATCTCAGTTCTATGTAACCTTGAGAAGGATACTTAATTTCTCTGAAAATCTGTTTTTTTTTAAACATAGAAAATTGGTATAAAAATAATGCTTACAGGACTGCTGTGAAGGTTTAAAAAGAAAGTGAATAAAAACATGCTTTCTGAACTGTAAAGCCCCCCTACAGCTGGAGGATATTTGATTGCACCCTTGTAGGGCTCTGTCATGGACTTTGGTGGTTCAGCAGTAAAGAATCTGCCTGCCAGTACAGGAGACCCAGGAGACAGGGGTTTGATCCCTGGGTCGGGAAGATATCCTGGAGAAGGGAAATGGTACCCACTCCAGTATTCTTGCCTCGGGGATCCCATGGACAGAGGAGCCTGGTGGGCTACAGTCCATAGGGTCGTAAAGAGTCAGACATGACTGAAGAGACTTTGCATGCAGGGGTCTATCATGGCAAAAAATAAAGAACTCTGGCGCACTCAGGGCACAAAATATACACAGAATAGGGTAGTGAGGCTAGGCTAGTGCCCTTCCCCTTTCTCGGCTGAGGCAAAGGGTTTGATACCCTTATTCACAGCAAGTAGTGGTTTTCAGGTCTTCTCTGGTAGCTCAGCTGGTAAAGAGTCCACCTGCAATGCAGGAGACCTGAGTTCCGATCCCTGTGTTGGGAAGATCCCTTGGAGAAGGGTGTGGCATCCCACTCCAGTGTTCTTGTCTGGAGAACCCCATGGACAAAAGAGCCTGGTGGGCTAGTGTCCATGAGGTCACAAAGAGCTGGACATGACCGCACGACTAAGCACAGTGGTTTTCTAGTGTTCACGTGACCCTGGGAGCTTGTTTGGTTTCAGATTTCCAGAACAATTTCTAGGATACGGGTTCAGAAGGTCTAGGGTGGGGATAAGTATGTACATTTTAAAATAAGCATCTTTGGTAATTCTGATATAGATGGTCTAAAGATTACACGGCTTCTAAGGTATAACAAATTAACCTTTTAAAGCCTATTTCCTGTTCAGAAGAAAGTTCTGATCTGCCTATGGCCACTTGAGATGACATTTAGAGATGTCAGTATATTTGTATAATTGAATTCATCTGGGTGCTTGTTAATTGAATTGACGCTCCATGTCTATTCCAGGTGCTTCAGGGTAGGACCATCACCAACTCTCCCTCCACCACCCCTCCAAAAAAAGGAAGAAGATAACGACTCTGGGGGAAAGAAGTGTTATTTACCTTAAAGGAATGTAACCAGGAATGAAGTGCCAGACATCAAGTGTTGGAAAGTTTTGAGTGTAACCTCCCCAGGGTCCTTCAAGCTGTGTCCCACATACAGGTGAGGGGTAAGGGGAGCTCGGTGCGGGGGGTGGAACTGAAAGTTCCAACCCCCTATTCACCCCTCCGCCCACTCACCTGATTGCTTCTCTTGAAATTGTGCTTTCTGAAAGTCACTTTTTTTTTTTTTTTCCTTTAAAAACTAGTAAACTCAGTTGTGGGTTGAAAGGGACTTGTGAAAGATGAAAAGGATTTTCTTTTTCGCCTCTAATGCTCTTATCACTTAGGACACTGTTAGTACATAAGGAAAGAACTGGCCAGACTGGTAGGTGGAGACTGGAATAAGCAAGGGAATTTACAAACGAGGCTTATCTTCCACTGTTGCAAGAGGGTTAGATCTCTGCACCAGCTGTCCAGAATCTTAAAAGTTTATGTAGAAGACTTAACTGTTCATTCATATATGCTGGGCCAACGATCTCAACAACACGGGGCTCTCTCAAAGGCTGCATGCTTGAAAACAGTTCCAACCGCGGGAATGGTGTGCAGTATGTACATGGCATGGACAGGGGATAGAGTGAGGGGGCTGATGAGCCTCCAGTTGCCCTGGGCCAATTTAGAGGTCAAGGAGAGGTCATGTCCTCTCAATGACCTCCAACAGAAATTCCGAGGTTTTTAAGAACTCTTCCTCCCAGGACTGGGAGAAAGAACGAGTGTATATATTTCTTACTATAAATCATGACATCACAGGCTGCCTCACATGGAAGCCTCTGTTAGTGACTTTGCCTCTAAGTGGGTCTATCCTTAAGGTAATGTTCTGCAGACTATTTGCTTTTTCTGTATTACTTTGAGTGTGATTATTGTTTGGTCAGAAAACTATAGCTTTTACTTTAGATAATTGACTTAAGAGGGGTTTGTTGCATTGTTAAATGTTATTTTTATTTAGACTTAGGGTTAAAATATTGCCTATGGGGAATGTATCTTTGGCTTGGTAATGAAAGTTAATGAAAAAATACATTTTGATTAAAAGAAAATTGCTTTATAGTCAGTTTTTAAACAAGAATTGGAACAATTGCATTAGATGAGATAGCCCAGTATACCTACTCTCCAAATGTTATTTACTTTTTATAATACAGCTATTTTCAGTGTTCTCTTTATCTTCTTAGGTTTGCATTCTCCGATCAGATTGTTAGGGTCTGATTTCCTAATTAGGCAATATCTAAGTCAGATAACATGAAGGATACAAAACTCCAATATTTTGACCACCTGATAGGAAAAGTTGACTCATTAGAAAAGACCCTGATGCTGGGAAAAGTAGAGGGCAGGAGGAGAAGGGGGTGGCAGAGGATGAGTTGGCTGGATGGCATCACCGACTCAATGGATGTGAGCCTGAGCAAACTCTGGGAGATGGGAAGGACAGGGAAGCCTGGTGGTGTGCTGCCATCCATGGGGTTGCAAAGAGTTGGACATGACTGAGTGACTGAACAATAGAATGAGGATATAAAACATTTTGGAAACAGTAGTACTATAAAATGTAACATACTGTTAAATATTATGGAGTCTTCTTCCTCTTTTGTGCTATGCCTAGAGTCTTGAGAGAACTGGTCTGAAAGACAGTCTAATTATATACTATTCTGTGCACTCGCAGAACCCCACCCAGAATCTCTGCCTTCTACCCCATAGCTTGAAGTAAACAAACTAGAATGTATTGTTAAGTTTCCCTTTATCTGTCTTCTATAAATTCAAGATCAGGTGGTGGAGTTGGAAGTGGAGAGAGAGATTTGTAGTTGTTCAGTTGCTCAGTCATGTCCGACTCTCTTGCGACTCCTTGGACTATACCCCACCAGGCTCCACTGTCTGTGGAATTTTCCAGGCAAGAATACTGGGGTGGATTGCCATTTCCTCCTCCATGACCCAGGGATCTTCATGACCCATAGATCTAATCTGCATCTCCTGCCTTGCAAGTGGATCCTTTACCACTGAGCCGCCAGGGAAGCCTGGAAGATAGACGCATCTGGGAAAAAATATCTTGTCTGACTCTCCCTAAAGGCTAGTTTCAAGCAGCCCGCTGAGCTGTTTTGTCCGTCTGCCAGTTTTGGATGATGACCTCTTTTCAAGGTATTTACAAGAGCAGCACAAGTGTCACATCTCCCTTTCACTGCTCTTTCAATCAGGGTGCTATCAGGAGTTAGATTTCATCCCAGATGGCTGGGATTCAGGAACCCTAGCAGAGTGGTTACTTTCAGATGAATGGGCCGGTTTAGAAGAATCGAGGCAGGCAGATGCTAGCAACCTTGGGAAATAGTTGCTGCTCAGCTTCCCTAGTGGCTCAGCAGTGAAGAATCCGCCTGCCAATGCAAGAGACTTAGGAGATATGGGTTCGATCCCTGGGTTGGGGAAGAGCCCCTGGAGAAAGTGAAAAGAACGTGTGAAGGTGTTAGTCGCTCAGTTGTGTCTGACTCTTTGCAACCCCATGGACTGTAGCCCACCAGACTCCCCTGTCCATAAGATTTCCCATGCAAGAATACTGGAGTGAGTTGCCGTTCCCTTCTCCAGGAGATCTTCCTGATCCAGGGGTGGAACCTGGATATCCTGCATTGCAAGTGGATTCTTTACCATCTGAGCCACCAGGGAAGCCCTTCTCTGGAGAAGGAAATGGAATCCACTCCAGTATTCTTGCCTGGACAATCCCACGGACAGAGGAGCCTGGCAGGCTACAGTCCACGGGGTTGCAAAGAGTTGGATGCTTCTGAGCATGCATAGAAAGCCGAAAGATATCCAGTATAATTGTTCTTTAGCATCAACCAAAAATTTTTCCCCATTTTCTTAAGTCTTCCATTTGCTTTCTATCAGATACTTTTTTTTTTTTTAACAATGCAACATCTTGACTTCTCGTTAATTCATTAAGTGAAAGTATTTTTGGCTGTAATGTATGAGTATGGGGATTCACCTGAGGAATAGGTAATCAAATTTTTTCACATGAACAAATTGGACTTGGGGAATTTCTAAATGACATGGAAAATTTTTATACATGAGTTTGTGTTCTTTGTCATCAGAAAATATAATTCTTGCAAAATACATTATTGGTACCATAATATTTAGCACATGATATTGTCAACTGTATAGATGTAATTGAAGGTTTTTCAAAGTGGGCATTTTAATATAATATCTGATCCTAGATATTTCTTGACACTGTAACTTTGATGTGGCTCCTTTGATTGAAGTATGCTTTTATCAGTAAGCTTACTGCTTTTTAAAAATTATTGTTGTGGTTCATGTCCAACTCTTTGCAACCCCATGGACAGCAGCATGCCAGGCTTCCCTGTCTTTCATCATTTCCCAGTTTGCTGAAACTCATGTCCATAGAGTTGGTAATGCCATCCAGCCATCTCATCCTCTGTTATCCCCTTTTCCTCCTGCCTTCAGTCTTTCCCAGCATCAGGGTCTTTTCCAGTGAGTCAGTTCTTTGCATCAGGTGGCCAAAGTATTGGAGCTTCAGCCTCAACATCAGTACTTCCAGTGAGTATTCATGGTTGATTTCCTTTAAGATTGAATGTATAAACTATTTTGTTTTATCCTACACCCAGGTAACATACTCTTGCTGAATTCCACTGTCAGGAATGTGCTGTAAAGTGAGGGTGTGGGATCGGATGAGGAATGGGTGAGTTTATGCGGTGGCCATGTTAGAATAATCCATGCCGTTGAAATGTTAGTGGTAGAGTGGCTAGATAAAAAATAAAAACAGAAATGGCCTGCTTGTTTGCACATCTGTTCTCTACCCTAAATTGTGAGCAGTTCAGCAGAAACCTAGTTTGGGCTCATCATATACATACAAATGGATTGACTGCTATATGATTAATTTGCTATATTGGCACGCAGTTTGGCAGTTTGGATTGGGGAAAGGGAAACCACGTGGGTCTGTCGCGTTTGATAAACTGGAGGTCCATGGAGAACTATGGTGATGACTATGAGTGCTGTGTGTGATGACAAGTGTGCTACAGCCAGTAACAATGAGGGGATGGCGGGGATGGTTGGTGGCTAGTGTTGGTAAAGGAATTGTGGAGATAGATATGGGGATGATGATGGTGGTGGCAGAGCCGGCAACACTGGTGGTAGACCTGAAGATGCTTGTGGTGGGAGAAGATGCAGTGAAAGCTGAAGAGGTGAAGGGAGTGAGTTGGCCTCACTTCTCATAGAGCTGCTCTTAGAAGTGAGGACGTTGATGAGGAATGGGGAAAGTGTTAGTAATGATACTGGTAATTTCATGAATGGTGGTAGGGCTTAGAAGTCTTGAAGCTTTATGAAGTGATGTGATATCACATGACATTTAAATTGTTTTATGTGTCTTTGGTTGGATACAAATAATGAAGCCTGGTAAATTTACTCGCAGAGAGATTTGCCAGACTAAGCATTCTCATTGCAGATGCTCTTTAAGTTTTTCCTTAATTACTGATATTTGTACCATGCTGTGCCAAAAAGCAACACTCTTGTCAGTTTCAACACTGTGCAGAAGTTCTTCTAATAGATATTATTCAGCCCCAATTATTGGATATTTTTAGAGTAAACCTGGCTTCCCCTATTCAGTGCAGTGCTCTGAAGAGTTGATTTTTATCTGGAAAGTGATGCTGTTTAGCTAGGGATTATCTTTTATCTCTGTTTGCAAAACAGTTGGAAGTGTAGCTGCTGAGATTTGATATTTGTCTTCCTGCACTTCACTGCCAAGCAAAATCATTTCATTTTAATCGACAGAATTTACCTTCGTAAACTTTCATGCGCATATACCATTGAAAGATTGAAACTACAAGCTTGACTTTATAGTAGGTATAATAGATGATCTTTGTTTTTGGATAAATAGAATGTTCTTTGCCTCTCTGATAGTATGTTTGAAATTAAACAAAAATGTGCAAAGTAAATTTTCCATTTTCATTGTTTAAAGTAAACCTCCTTCCCTCTGCCTGGCGACAGGTGACTTAGTCTTCCAACTGGGAGACCATGTTTGATTCTAGAGACCAGCATGAACTTGCTCAACAAATTTTCAGCTTAAACAACTGAAATTTTTTCTTTTTTGATGTATTTAAACGTATCCATGGTTTATGGTTACTGAATATTTGCTATGCAGCTGGCACTTTTCATGGCTATCTCATGATATGTTCTAATACATTCACATTTTATGGATAAGAAAAGTGGGGCTTTGGGAGCCACACTGATATGTGGCAGAGCCAGGATTTGGACCCAGCTGCTTACTGGTACCCACGCTCTTAACCATTATGATATGCTTCCTGTAGATTTCCACCAATGTAGAATTTATTTCAACTTTGCTTTTCTACTTGAAAAACCAAGTAGATTTATTTTTTAAAAAACTTCTGGGTTTTTTGGAGAAGAATAAAGATTGCCCTCCAGGAGGAAGGAAACCATATGGAAATTATCCATTTTATTCTTGACTTAGAAAATGTTTGTTTAAATAATGAGATCTGACTTGGAGTTAGAAATCTGGAAGGTTAGTTACTTACTCTGCCATTTACCAGCCCCGAGATCATGATTTAGTCTCAATCCGCAGAGACTTGGGACATTAGAGGCTCCTTTCCCTCATTTGCCAAAGAGAGAAAGAATCTGCCCTATTCATCTTAGATAGTAACAACTTTGTAAAGATTGAACTCAGTAACTTTACTGGACCCCTGCAGTGATGTCTTAATCAATTTCCCTTCCTCTGATCACTACCTTACAAAGTCATTCTCCATGATACTTTCCTAAAGTGTAGCATTAACCACGGAGAGGGAAATGGCAACCCACTCCAGTACTCTTGCCTGGAGAATCCCAGGAATGAGGGAGCCTGGTGGGCTGCCATCTATGGGGTCGCACAGAGTCAGACATGACTGATGAGACTTAGCAGCAGCAGCAGCAGCAGCATTAACCATGGTTCTTGTCTGATTAAAAACCTTCTTTATGTAACCATAACCTATAGGATAAAATTAAAGTCCTTAACCTGATACTCAAGTTCTTTTCCATCTAGTCCCAGCTTAGCCTTCCAGTCATACTTTTCACATTCCCCTTTAAAGAATCTATATGCCACTTTAACAGAATTATTTGTTTGTTTTTCTGTTATCCTTCATGCCTTTGCTCATGCCTTGAATTACTTGTCCATTCAGTTCAGTTCAGTTCAACTCAGTCGCTCAGTTGTGTCCGACTCTTTGCAACCCAATGAATTGCAGCACGCCAGGCCTCCCTGTTCATCACCATCTCCCGGAGTTCACTCAGACTCACGTCCATCGAGTCCGTGATGCCATCCAGCCATCTCATCCTGGGTTGTCCCCTTCTCCTCCTGCCCCCAATCCCTCCCAGCATCAGAGTCTTTTCCAGTGAGTCAACTCTTCTCATGAGGTGGCCACAGTACTAGAGTTTCAGCTTTAGCATCATTCCTTCCAAAGAAATCCCAGGGTTGATCTCCTTCAGAATGGACTGGTTGGATCTCCTTGCAGTCCAAGGGACTCTCAAGAGTCTTCTCCAACACCACAGTTCAAAAGCATCAATTCTTCAGCGCTCAGCCTTCTTCACAGTCCAACTCTCACATCCATACATGACCACAGGAAAAACCATAGCCTTGACTAGACAGACCTTAGTCGGCAAAGTAATGTCTCTGCTTTTGAATATGCTATCTAGGTTGGTCATAACTTTTCTTCCAAGGAGTAAGCGTCTTTTAATTTCATGGCTGCAACTTGTCCATTACTTACTTAAATACTTTTCACAGCATGAAGTGAGGACACAGCAAGAAGATGATTGTCTACCCACCAGCAAGGGAGCTCTCACCAGAACCAGACACTTGTGGTATCCTGATCTTGGACTTCCAGCTTCCAGAAAGGTGAGGAAATATAGTTTGAGTCATATAATTGAGTCACCTAATCTGTAGTATTTTGTCCTGGCAGCCTGAGCAAACTAAGTAGTGCAGTGGACCCTTGAATAAGTACAGAGTAAGTAAGACAAGTACTTGTAAATAGACAAGTTCAGTGGACCCTTGAACCGCATGGGCTTGAACTGCATGGATCTACTTGTATGTAGATTTTTTCCTACAGTGAATACTGCATTACTGGACCACGTGAGATTGGATGGATCTGTGCTGCAGATCCATAGATAGAGAGGAAACTCAGTTATGGAGGGCCAGGCTATAAATTATATATGGACTTTCAATAGTACTAAACAATCTGAAGTTTGTTGGTTGAATACAGAAATGCAGAGGTGTTCCAGATATGGAGGGTAGACTATAAATTATAGGCAGATTTTTGATTGTGGAGGGTTGGTGCCCCTAACCCTCATTTGTTCAGGGATCAACTGTATCTACTATTAGGAATGTTGAAGAGTGAAAATTCCTTCATTTTTGATTCTGTGGTCTGGATTGCTAGCTGTTGAGTTTCACCTGAATCTTGGGTTACCTGATTTTGGCTAATCTCCTTTGCCCAGGGAAATTTCCTAGTCCCTAGTATGTCTCAGACTAGGGCTCATTTTTGATCAATGTTTTGAGTATTATGGAAGTTTTCCTGAAAGTGAGATGTGGAAATATGGATGCCTTCTCCCTGTTGAAGGTGTCTTATTTGAGTGGATGAATCTAAACTGAAAAGACTGATTATTTCTGCTCACTAGTGGGAAGAATAACAGCCAAAGTGATCATCAAAATGATTGGCGTGGTCTGCTATTTCAGCAAGATCATGAGTGAGAGGTGCTGTTGAAAGAGAATAAAAGAAGGAATAATATATTAATTATTTTGGGAAAGAAGGGGAAAAATTAAGGAACTATGGTTGAAATATTATTTTTCTATTTTTAAGAAAATTATGCATTTTCCCACCTCGCTCTAGCTTTATACTGTCATTTTATTCAACACAGCATCGATTCTCCTTGGGAATCATGGTGGGAAATTAATCTCAACATTAATTGCAATGTGTTAGTGTTAAGATGTAGTTACATGCCGTATGAAGGTAGTCAGGAGACAGATCTGTGGGTTTGCTTCTCCACATTCTGATACCATGAGCTAATGGGAACAAGGTTTAGGGGGTCTTAGTGTGCTAATGGGCTTCCTAGGTGGCTCAGTGGGTAAAGAGACTGCCTGCAATGCAGGAGATGCTGGAGATATGAGTTCAATTCCTGGATCAGGAAGATCCCTGGAGGAGGGCATGGCAACCCACTCCAGGATTCTCGCCTGGAGAATCCCATGGACAGAGGAGCCTGGCGGGCTACAGTCCATAGGTCGCAAAGAGTTGGACAGGACTAAAGCGACTGAGCACAGCGCAGTGTTAAGATGGGCAAAATACCTCCACTGTGGTTATTATTGAGACTGTCATTGTTTTTATACAATAAAGCCTCATTAGTGACATCTTGATCTTGGGAGATGAGCTGAACTGTTTCTCACACCTTGGTGAGTACATTCTGTCCAGGTCATGGGACATCATAAGATTTTTACTTCTAGTGCATTTATCCCTCTGCTTCCAAGCCCTTTACAAACAAATATATAGTGATATGAGGATGGAAACATAGGAGATGTTCGGGAATGTTTGACAGGAGGTGGCACTCGTGCAATGCTCTGAATATCGGCCTGTATTTCACTACATGTGCTAACCGTATCTTATGAGTCCAAGGGACAGGGTGTGTTCAGTGTCTGACCCAGCACTTAGATCTTGGTGTCATCTGAAGTGAAGTATGTATTTAACGATGTCTCACAACAGCGTTCAGCACTTCATAGTTATTTTTAATAATTAATGTTTATTGTACACTACTATGTTTTCTAATTCTTACAGCAACTTTGCCAGGTAAGCATAATTATGTTCATGTTACAGATGAACAAACTGAGAGTAACTGGGAGAGTAACACTTCTGAAAAGAGGGAGGTCCCAGAACTGCTAGTTGGCAAGGGTACTTTGAACCCAGCCCGTCATTTTTTCGTTCTGACACGTCTCCCTGACAAGGATCCTATTCTTGCTAAGTTATTTTTCTGAATCCACGTTGGATCTTTGTGTTGCTTTACAGTAGGAACTCAAGCAACCGAACTCTCTAATAGTCTCTATCTTTGCAAATTAGGGCAATCTTCCTCGCACTAGAGCTATTCCTTTGATTAGCATGGTCTGATTTGCCTGGGTTTGATTAGCATGGTCTGATTTGCCTGGGTTTGATTAGCATGGTCCAGACTCCAGGATACTAATCAAGTCTTGGCATATTGACAGTTGAGTTTGAGGGTGTAAAAAAGCAGATGACCAGACACAGGAACTCAGCCTTTACTTACTGCCAGCATGGTGGAGCTCTCTGTATAACCATCTTCCTGCCTTTCCGTCAGGAGTGGTATGTCATGTGGTTTTGTCCTTTTAAAGCACCCTAGAACATGCTCAGTGATGGCAAGGCAGCTTTGTAATGATCTGCTTGCTTCTTGATATCCACATCTACATTGGACCCTGGATTCCATCCTGTCTCTAGGTGGAAGCATTCTAAGGAGGCTTTGTCCAGGATGCCATGGATTCTGTATCAGTGCAATCTGATAGCTGCTGTCTCTCTTGTGTGAAGGATTTTTTAATGGCCATAATTCCCCCCATCCTGGTATACATTCCACTTTGATATATGGCTTTACTGACCCACTCATCTCGAAGTCTATTTCTCTGTACCTTGAAACTGGGTTGGCATTGCTTATTTGCTTTAACTAGAAGAGTACAGTGGGAGTAAAAACATGTGACTTCCAGAGTCTAGGCCATAAGAGGCCTGCTAGCTTCTGCTTTTCATTGTCATGGGTCACATTCCTGAGACCACCATATAAGGAAGCCTGCTGGAGGGTGGGCCACTGGAGCCCAAGACCCCCCTGCCCACAGTAGTACCAACTTCCATATGTGGGTGAGGTTCTCTTAGACCTCCTAGTTCAGTGGACAGGCAGCTGAATGAGGGACCGAGAAAAATCAGCAGTAATATGCTAGGCATTACAAAGACTATGGTGAGAAAAAAAAACAAAAACAAAACTAAAGCAGAGTCTTCAGGAATATGATCTAACTCTACAAAGGTAAGTTAGAAAAAGACTGAGGAAAAACTTACATGCCAAAGTGGGGACTGTTCATCATAGTCGTTCCCCTATAGAAAGACGGTCATGAAAAGAAAAGTAGAAATGGAAAATCAGTTTTCACAGGTGTTGGTGAAAGCACCAGACATGGCTGATGAGACCTGAGGGAGGAGCCTGGTTATCTATTGTAGCATAAAGTCTTCTTGGCCTCTTTAGTGGTTTATGATAGAGCTCACAGTGCACACTGGTGAACTCTGAGACCCCAGAATTTGTGGAGGACAAAAAATTCTCACCAAATTTCCCAAAGTGAAGTTTTCCAAAAAAAATCAGTAAGATCTGTTGTTTCTTCCCATGAGTGTGGTAACCACCACAAAGATACCATCTGTATATAATGAGGTAGTGCTCTAGTAAGGCTTTTAAACTGCATTATTATTTTGCATGCTGTCTGGACTTGATTGTGATTATGATTTTTCACTTTTTAGCAGAGCCATGGGAAGTAAATTCTTATAAATATAATAGTTCATAAGAGAAGGCCCAAGTAACAAGGTGAAGTGAAAATCAGTTATAAAGGAAGCTTGTATTAAGTCTTAAGAGTAGTATAATATTGAGCTGGTTTAAAACTCAACAGTCAAAAAATGAAGACCATGGCATCCAGTCCCATCACTTCATGAAAAATATGTGGGGAAACAATGGAAACAGTGACTATTTTTTCCTGGGCTCCAAAATCACTGCAGATGGTGACTGCAGCCATGAAATTAAAAGACACTTTCTCCTTGGAAGAAAAGCTATGACAAACCTAGACAGCGCATTGAAAAGCAGAGACTTTACTTGGCCAACAAAGGTCTGTATAGTCAAAGCTATGATTTTTTCAGTAGTCATGTATGGATGTAAGAGTTGGACCATAAAGAAGACTGAGCACCGGGAAACTGATGCTTTTGAACTGTGGTGCTGGAGAAGACTTCCTGGTGGCTCAGAGGTTAAAGCGTCTGCCTGAGTCTGCCCACAATGCGGGAAACCTGGGTTCAGTTCCTGGTTCAGGAAGATCCCCTGGAGAAGGAAATGGCAACCCACTCCAGTATTCTTGCCTGGAGAATCCTATGGACAGAGGAGCCTGGTGGGCTGCAGTCCATGGGGTCGCAAAGAGTTGAACATGACTGAGCAACTTCACTTTCACTTTCCTGAGAGTCCTTGGACAGTAAGGAGATCAAGCCAGTCCATCCTAAAGGAAATCAACCCTGAATATTCACTGGAGGGACTGAACCTGAGGCTGACGCTCCAATACATTGGCCACCTGATGCGAAGAGCTGACTGATCGGAAAAGACCCTGATGCTGGGAAAGATTGAAGGGAGGAGAAGGGGATGACAGGATGAGATGGTTGGGTGGCATCACCGACTCAATGGACATGAGCCTGAGCAAACTCTGGGAGATTGTGAAGGACAGGGAAGCCTGGCATGCTGACGTCCATGGGGTCACAAAGAGTTGGACACAACTGAGCAACAAAACAACAGTGCTGAGCACCTTATCATACAAAAGCCTTAGATGATCAAAAACTAGATACTGAGGCCTTCTGATGAGGAACTTTTTAATTCTCTTCTCTCTGCTCTCTGCATTGCTTGTCCCTTCCTTTGGAAGAGGACTCACTACCCTTATTGTTCAGGCTTCATAACACTGATTAGGCCTGTGGGTCATTCTACATTAAAATAATATCCCCATGGATGTGACTCTCTCCTGTTCTCATCTCCTATGTGGCAAGATGGCAAGGCTGCCTCTTGCTGGCAGAAGGCCAGGCTACCCAGTATTCACCTCTTTTCTCCTCCTTGTTGTACCTGGGAACACTGAACTCTTTTTTTTTTTTTTCACCAAGTGGGAAGGTTGGAAGTGGGGTTCAACTTTTGAAATTCCTTTTCTGCCCCTGTGCCCAAGCCAAAGGACTCCTGTGGAATTTTATCAGGGGATTTCATATTGGAGGTTAGTGCCCAAGACCAATGGATGAAGAGATATGACTGTGTTTCATTGCCATTAATGCTTGAGCACATGTAACCTCAGCACCAAGTAGAAAGGTGGGTGAGAGTTGACTGTTCTTGGTGCCTTGGCTGTCTTACCTTTAATAGATATCATCTACAATGCAGTTTTACTTCCACAATTACTAAATGAATCCACATCCTCCAGGGTGTGAAATCTTAGAGAAGAAGCTTTAACCCAAGAGTTAAATAGTCCTAACATCATCAAAAGTTGCACCATCTTTTGAGGAGATCAGCTGTAATGCTCCTGTCCACTGGGACTAGCTTGGCGTCACAGTTAGCCAGGACAGGGAAGGAGACCAAGCCACACACCATAACAGTTACACCAAGACTGATGACTAACATACTTCCCATTGTGCCTTTTGTTATGTTTCTTTTTGTAAGTAATAGCGAATTCCAACTCAACTGACTTAAATAATAAACCATTTATTATCTCACAAAAAGAGTTTAGAATTAGGCAAACTCCAGGGTTAGCTAATGCACTGACTCAAAGATATAATAAAAGATCAGATTCTTTCCATTTTTCTACTCTTCCACTCACAATATGTTGACTTCCATTTTCAACCTTTTCTGCTAATTTGTGCCAGCTTTCTACAGCAGCTTCAAGCACAGAACAGTATCCAAAGGCCAGAAAGAGAAAGGAATGTTTTCTCATGGACATTTTGAATAATAGGAAAACTTTCTCAAAAGTTCCTCTTCAGACCTCCTTCCTCAGGTCCAGGATTATATTATAGTTCTTCTAAACCACTTACTCTAAGAGGATTAGAACTAACACAATTGACTAAAATTAATCAAGGCATCTGAATGTTGAGCTTTAAGAACTTTTTCACTCTCCTCTTTCACTTTCATCAAGAGGCTTTTTAGTTCCTCTTCACTTTCTGTCATAAGGGTGGTGTCATCTGCATATCTGAGGTTATTGATATTTCTCCCAGCAATCTTGATTCTAGCCTGTGTTTCTTCCAGTCCAGCATTTCTCATGATGTACTCTGCATAGAAGTTAAATAAGCAGGGTGACAAAATACAGCCTTGACAGACTCCTTTTCCTATTTGGAACCAGTCTGTTGTTCCATGTCCAGTTCTAACTGTTGCTTCCTGACCTGCATACAGATTTCTCAAGAGGCAGGTCAGATGGGCTGGTATTCCCATCTCTTTCAGAATTTTCCACAGTTTCTTGTGATCCACACAGTCAAAGGCTTTGGCATAGTCAATAAAGCAGAAATAGATGTTTTTCTGGAACTCTCTTGCTTTTTCGATGATCCAGCGGATGTTGGCAATTTGATCTCTGGATCCTCTGCCTTTTCTAAAACCAGCTTGAGCATCAGGGAGTTGACGGTTCACGTATTGCTGAAGCCTGGCTTGGAGAATTTTGAGCATTACTTTACTAGCGTGTGAGATGAGTGCAATTGTGCAGTAGTTTGAGCATTCTTTTGCATTGCTTTTCTTTGGGATTGGGATGAAAACTGCCCTTTTCCAGTCCTGTGGCCACTGCTGAGTTTTCCAAATTTGCTAGCCTATTGAATGCAGCACTTTCACAGCATCATCTTTCAGGATTTGAAACAGCTCAACTGGAATTCCATCACCTCCACTAGCTTTGTTCGTAGTGATGCTTTCTAAGGCCCACTTGACTTCACATTCCAGGATGTCTGGCTCTAGGTGAGTGATTACACCATCGTGATAATCTGGGTCGTGAAGATGTTTTTTGTACAGTTTTTCTGTGTATTCTTGCCATCTCTTCTTAATATCTTCTGCTTCTGTTAGGTCCATACCATTTCTGTCCTTTATCGAGCCCATCTTTTCATGAAATGTTCCCTTGGTATCTCTAATTTTCTTGAAGAGATCTCTAGTCTTTCCCATTCTGTTCTCTTCCTCTATTTCTTTGCATTGATCGCTGAAGAAGGCTTTCTTATCTCTTCTTGCTATTCTCTGGAACTCTGCATTCAGTTGCTTATATCTTTCCTTTTGTCCTTTGCTTTTCGCTTCTCTTCTTTGCGCTATTTGTAAGGCCTCCCTAGACAGCCATTTTGCTTTTTTGCATTTCTTTTCCATGGAGATGGTCTTGATCCCTGTCTCCTGTAGAATGTCACGAACCTCATTCCATGGTTCATCAGGCACTCTATCTATCAGATCTAGGCTCTTAAATCTATTTCTCACTTCCACTGTATAATCATAAGGGATTTGATTGAGGTCATACCTGAATGGTCCAGCAGTTTTCCCTACTTTCTTCAATTTGAGTCTGAATTTGGTAACAAGGAGTTCATGATCTGAGCCACAGTCAGCTCCCGGTCTTGTTTTTGTTGATTGTATAGAGCTTCTCCATCTTTGGCTGCAAAGAATATCATCAGTCTGATTTCGGTGTTGACCATCTGGTGATGTCCATGTGTAGAGTCTTCTCTTGTGTTGTTGGAAGAGGGTGTTTGCTATGACCAGTGCATTTTCTTGGCAAAACTCTATTAGTCTTTGCCCTGCTTCATTCCGCATTCCAAGGCCAAATTTGCCTGTTACTCCAGGTGTTTCTTGACTTCCTCCTTTTGCATTCCAGTCCCCTATAATGAAAAGGACATCTTTTTTGGGTGTTAGTTCTAAAAGGTCTTGTAGGTCTTCATAAAACCATTCAACTTCAGCTTCTTCAGTGTTACTGGTTGGGACATAGACTTGGATAACTGTGATACTGAATGGGTTTGCCTTGGCGATGAACAGAGATCATTCTGACATTTTTGAGATTGCATCCAAGTACTGCGTTGGCTTAAAGCTCAATATTCAGAAAACGAAGATCATGGCATCCGGTCCCATCACTTCATGGGAAATAGATGGGGAAACAGTGGAAACAGTGTCAGACTTTATTTTTTTGGGCTCCAAAATCACTGCAGATGGTGACTGTAGCCATGAAATTAAAAGACGCTTACTCCTTGGAAGAAAAATTATGACCAACCTAGATAGTATATTCAAAAGCAGAGACAATACTTTGGTGACTAAGGTCCATCTAGTCAAGGCTATGGTTTTTCCAGTGGTCATATATGGATGTGAGAGTTGGACTGTGAAGAAAGCTGAGCACTGAATAATTGATGCTTTTGAACTGTGGTGTTGGAGAAGACTCTTGAGAGTCCCTTGGACTGCAAGGAGATCCAACCAGTCCATTCTGAAGGAGATCAACTCTGAGATTTCTTTGGAAGGAATGATGCTAAAGCTGAAGCTCCAGTACTTTGGCCACGTCATGCGAAGAGTTGACTCATTGGAAAAGACTCTGCTACTGGGAGGGATTGGACGCAGGAGGAAAAGGGGACGACCAAGGATGAGATGGCTGGATGGCATCATGGACTCAATGGACATGAGTCTGAGTGAACTCCGAGAGATGGTGATGGACAGGGAGGCCTGGCGTGCTGCGATTCATGGTGTCGCAGAGTCAGACATGACTGAGCGACTGAACTGAACTGAATCAAGGCATCTACTGAGCCTTAGGAGTGGCCATCTCTCCTGAAGCACCTGAGATCCAACCTGAACTGAGGTTCTGTAAAGCAAGCAGGAAAGGAATGGCTATTCGGTGGGTAACTGAGGGTGTCTGCAACAAATCATGGTCAACCATGATATGTGCATCATTCCCTCAATTAAATTTGGCAGGGCAAACTCTTTATCACACTTGTGGAGCAAGCCTCCATTCTCTTTCTAACTAGTAGATATTCTGTATTAGTTTTCTATTGCTAACATGATAAATTATCACAAACTTCATGGCTTAAAATGTCACAAATGTATTATCTTATAGTTCTGCAAGTCAGAAATCTGAAATGAGTCTCACCAGACTAAAATCAAGGTTTGGGCAGGGCTGCATTCCTTCTGAAGGCCCTGGAGGAGAGTGGATTTCCTTGTCTTTTCCTGCTTCTGTAGACTGTAATGCTTGGCTCCAGGCCATCTTCAAAGCCAACCTAATCAGGCAGAGTTCTTCTCACACTGCGGTCATCTCTCTGGTTTTCTCTCTTCTGCTTCCCTTTCCTATTAAAGAGCTTTGTGATGTATTGGGCCCACACAGATGATCCAGGATAATCTTCTGTCTCAAAGTCAGTTGATTAGCCACCTTAATTCCACCTGCAATCTTTAAAAAAGATTTTTTTTTTAAATTTTGTATTGGATTATAGCCAATTAACAATGATGTGATAGTTTCAGGTGGACATCAAAGGGACTCAGCCATTCATAAGCATGTATTCATTCTCCCCCAAACTCCCCTCCCATTCAGGCTGCCACATAACATTAAGCAGAGTTCCCTGTCCTATACAAAAGGTCCTTGTTAGTTATCCATTTAAATATAGCAGTGTGTACCTGTCCATCCCCAATTCCCTAACTATCCCTCCCCCCCATTCTTCTCCCTGACAACCATAAGTTCATTCTCTGTTTCTGTTTTATAAATAAGTTCATTTGTATCATATCTTTCTAGATTCCACATATAACGGATGTCATATGATGTCTCTACTTCTCTGATTTACTTCAGTCAGTTTGACAATCTCTAGGTCCATCCACGTTGCTGCACATGGCATGGTTTCATTCTTTTTGATGGCTGAGTAATATTCCATCGTACAGATGGACCGCATCTTCTTTATCCACTCCTCTGTTGATGGAAACTTAAGTTGCTTCCTTGTCTTTGCTATTGTAAATAGTGCTGCACTGAACATTAGGGTGCATGTATCCTTTCAGACCATGTTTTTCTCTAGATAAATATGCCCAGGAGTAGGACTGCAGGGTCATATTTCACCTGCAACCCCAATTTTCCTTTGCCATGAAATCTAACATATTCACAGGTTCTAAAGATGAGGTACATAGACATCTTTGAAGGGAAATTATTCTGCCTACCACAAATACCATTTTCACCCCTCAGTTACTAAGGACTCTCACAGTGGTGTCTGTGGGAATGAGTATGGAATCTGGATTTGAAGCTTAGCTTCTCTACTTACACAGTACAAGTTTGTATAATTGGATGAGTTATATTACCTCTGTAAGATTTAGTCTCTTCATATAAAATATTAAATTAATATTGATTATCTCAAAGTATAGTTGCAAGAATTTAGTAAGGCCATATATGGAAAATGCCTAATAAACTGCCAGACTCAGAGTATATGTTCTGCAAGATGGCATCATCATCATTTCTTTCATCTCTGAAAGGCTATGAATATTATATTACCATTGCTCCTATTATTAGATGTATGGATTCTAATGCTACTCTTCTTAGCCATGTAATCATTGGCTGATTATTAAATTTTTCTGAGCTTGTTTTCTCACTCATAAAATGGTATTAATAAAAGTCTTTTCATAGAGGAGGTACAAATGAAATGAAATAGCATGTATTTATTACCTGGCATGATTCCTGATGTTTAACAAGTCATCAGTTAAATTCCATTCACTTTCTTTCCTCAATGCCTGTTCTCACAAGAGCTTTATAACTCATTCACACCAAGGCAGTGCTTCTCAACCTTTATTGTACATCAGACTCATCTAGAAAGTTCATGTGAAATATAACTTCTTTGGTCCTACTCTAAGCCTACTGAGTCAGGATCTTGGGATAGGAAGTATCCTGGGTAGTCTGCACAAAGACATAAATAACTGATCAAATTTTAACAAATTTCAGAGAAATACTTCAGTTGAACAAAGCATGATATTAAAGGTTTAATGAGGAAATTTCAGGCATCAGCCTGCAGATAGAGGAGATGTTTTTGAGGGGATACTAGACTTTGCCCGTGATTCTGAATTAGAACCTATATCAGGCCAAAAAGAGTTCAGATAAGGAAGGGGGAAAGAAAGCCAACGATCACTTAGATTTCCTGAATAGTGGTCCATGTTACCTTTGTCTTCATTAAAGTGGAAAGTGGGGAGTTGATGGTAAAATATCCAGCATGGAACTGTAGGGACCTCACAAAGATGGCTTCTGCTGTTGCTCCTTTTTATGTGACTGATAGAAGTACCTCAGTATTGTCTTATCATATTCTTCTCTCCGACCAAGTTACTAATACTTGATGGGGCTTTATGTGCCTTTCATTTGCGATGTTCTTACAGAAAGGAAGAGAATGAAAGAAGGTAGAAAGATACTTGATGTTGTCATCCATTCTGCCCTGTTCATCTTTGCTGGTAGGGAGAAATATCAATAACCTCAGGTATGCAGATGACACCACCCTTATGGCAGAAAGTGAAGAGGAACTAAAAAGCCTCTTGATGAAAGTGAAAGTGGAGAGTGAAAAAGTTGGCTTAAAGCTCAACGTTCAGAAAACGAAGATCATGACATCTGGTCCCATCACTTCATGGGAAATAGATGGGGAAACAGTGGAAACAGTGTCAGACTTTATTTTGGGGGGCTCCAAAATCACTGTAGATGGTGACTGCAGCGATGAAATTAAAAGACGCCTACTCCTTGGAAGAAAAGTTGTGACCAGCCTAGATAGCTTATTCAAAAGCAGAGACAATACTTTGCCGACTAAGGTCCATCTAGTCAAGGCTATGGTTTTTCCTGTGGTCATGTATGGATGTGAGAGTTGGACTGTGAAGAAGGCAGAGCGCCGAAGAACTGATGCTTTTGAACTATGGTGTTGGAGAAGACTCTTGAGAGTCCCTTGGACTGCAAGGAGATCCAACCAGTCCATTCTGAAGATCAACCCTGGGATTTCTTTGGAAGGAATGATGCTAAAGCTGAAACTCCAGTACTTTGGCCACCTCATGTGAAGAGTTGACTCATTGGAAGAGACTCTGATGCTGGGAGGGATTGGGGGCAGGAGGAGAAGGGGATGACCGAGGATGAGATGGCTGGATGGCATCACGGACTCGATGGACGTGAGTCTGAGTGAACTCGGGGAGTTGGTGATGGACCGGGAGGCCTGGCGTGCTGCGATTCATGGGGTCGCAAAGAGTCAGACACGACTGAGCGACTGAACTGAACTGAACTGATGCCCCATTTTCATCTACAGTGAGCTTCACCCAAATGATAACTCCACCCTCATATTTACTGCATATGTAAATATACAGCAGTAAGACTTCAGTAAATTCTTTTTTTGTTGTTAACGGGAGTATTAAATGCAAAAGAACAAATTGCAATGCATTAGATAATATCCAATAGACGTCTTCTCAGGGAAGATTGTTTTTTTAAACTACAGTTCTTGCTAAAGGGAGAGATTTAATTTTCACATGCTACTGGTTATGATTTTTCTCCCCCCTAGATGGAATGAGAGGCACAGGTATAATCAAGGAAGGGGACAGCGAAGCTGTACTGACTAAATTCCCAAGTTTGTGGAATCAGAAGGGATTCTTGCTATTCAGTTATGCCTGGCTGAAGACGGTGCATTTTCTTCTATGATGTATATGTCACTTTTCATTAATTCTGAGAGGCCTGTTCCTTTAGACACCAGGGTAAACAGAGTAGTGTATTGGATTAGATCTCTACCGTGAATAAATTTATTTTCTAGCAAGTGTAAAAAACGAGGAAGGCCCAAACCCCCCAGAGCAGAAAATGTCACAGTGATTGCTAATACATTACTGTGCAGAGAAAGGCCTAATAAAACCCCTATTAGGATGTCATACCTGCTTACGACTGAATTCTCCAGAAAGTTTATTTGATATGTCTAAGCCAATTATCAAAGTCTTAGTGATAAGAAGCAGCTCGCTGGGCCTGAATGTGTCAGAATAGAATGACTAAATTGTGGGAATTCATGGGCCTCTGCTTTGAATAATTAACTTGGCTCTTTGTAGAATGCATACACTTTGGAAACTAATTTTCTCTTTGCACAAAGCATTTTGCCCTTGTCCTGCCTTTGAAAAGTAAACTATTTAGCTGTAAGGTTATTCCCTTTTTCATTATATCTGCTTTGAGCTTCCTTCCCTGTCTTTTTTGGCCCACCCTTCTGTGTGCTCTTTCTTTTAGTGGCATCATTCTGACGACACTGATGTAGCCTTCAACAGGAAACGTGATAGGCAGTGATGACATTTCCTTTAAATGGAATTTAAGCACTTGCTCCTCAATGATATTATAATGATTTATCTGTCTTTGCATTTTGCTCTGACTAAAATGCAAAGTTTATTTTTAAGGAATTTCAAGATTTTTTTTTTTCCTGAAGGGAGGAGCAGAAGTGTTGGTTGCGTATTATCGCTTTGCAGTTAAAAAGTAAAACTAATCTTTGTCTCTCTGGAATTACAAAGCCAACAACCTGACCTGGTTGTGCACGTGAAGAAAAGTGAAAGTGTTAGTCTCTCAGCTGTGTCCAACTCTTTGTGACCCCATGTCCTGTAGCCCGCCAGGCTCCCCTGCCCTTGAAATTCTCTAGGCAAGAATACTGCAGTGTGTGGTCATTTCCTACTTCAGGGGATGTTCCCTATCCAGGGATCAAAGCCAGGTCTCCTGAATTGTGGGCAGATTTTTTACTGTCTGAGCCACCAGAGGCACCCTTGGTTGTGCAAACAACTAGGCGATTCAAAAGGCCTTTTCTCACCCTAAATGGGTCTAACAGATCCTTTGTTTTGGTAACACACAAGGCAAGTGTTTTTCAGTCTTTGAGTTATGATATTGACAACCATCCTGTGTCCCTGCTTTCACTCTAAGGTAGATCTTACAGTCGGCTTTCATCACTGTTGTGTGCTGACACCATCCCCCAGGGACTTTATTCCCTGATAAAGTTTTGCCAGGCTCGTTTGGAGACCCATCAGCCTACTACTGAGAGAAAGAATCACTGTTGAGAGCAGATAGAAACCTTCAGGCTACAAGTATTTTGGCTTGTTTTAGAATCTAGGACTCAACATTTCTTCTCTCAGCACTTGTGTTTGGTAAGTGCAATTAACATCTGGTAGCCGCACACCTGGCAAAAGGGTCATGAAGATTAATGAGCATTTGAAAGTCATTAGAAAGAACAGGGTATAGTATGTAGTCTCACATTATAGTTCTGGACGCAACAGTAAAGGGCTCTTCCAACTCAGATTCTAAGGAACATGTTTAGGATGACCTGCCGTGCCCAAAACAGGTGAACTAGTCAGCATCAGTCCTACATTTCAGCCCATACAGAGAGCTTCTAATAAAATCTTACAGGAAAAATTAAACCAACTTTAAGTAACTTGCAAAACCAAAAGTTCTGTATTGGGCCACATTCTCTCAAATAATCAATTAGTTAATTCAGTCTCTCAGTCGTGTCCAATTCTTTTTGACCACATGGACTGCAGCACGCCAGGCTTCCCTGTCCATCACCAACTCCGGAGCTTGCTCAAACTCATGTCCATCGAGTTGGTGATGCCGTCCAACCATCTTATCCTCTGTTGTCCCAAATAATCATTAAAGTCCATGAAAACAGTTTAGCATGATTGAGTCGGCAATGAAGTGAATCACTGAAGTAACCTCCATGGAGACTGATTTTCAGGATTCACAACATTTGCCTAAATAGAATGCTATAGAAGTGTCTGTGGAGAAGGCATGTCAGTGTTCATCCTCTCCTCTTTTGGGTCCATTTCAAAATGTCCCATCCAGATTTTGATCCTTTCTGGACTTTGAAGATTTCTTGTAGAAATAGCTCGCATTTCAGCTTTCTTCCTTCTGTTCACACTCATTGCTGTGGCAGTGGCTATTTTACAGTACCCGCAATAAAAAAAGGAAAAAGGCAAAGGGCAGAACCCACTAAATTCTTACCCCCTGCTAACTGTATGGGCCAGCATGAGCCTCTAGGGTGATTCTCAAGGAGAGTAAAAATAAAAGCAAATGCTTGAGAATAAAAATTATTCACTCTCATTTAAAAATATACTTTGGGAGGAGGTTAGTGATGATCATAAAAGGCAAATAAATGATGATAAGATGTCACAACTCCAAAATTGATTAAGAATCACAGCTCTGAGAACTTACATTCTAAAGAAAGCATCTTACATCTGTACAAGTGTCTCTTATACATATGCTAATCAGTTCCACTGATAATTTTAGCTTTGGGTTTGTTTTCTTCCTCTTCTTCCTGTTATTTTATGTTCTTCTTTGCTAGGCTTCATATGCACATCCGGGGGAACACAATTGCTTATCATTCAAGTTTGGGGGAGTATGTTGGGAATATGTAATAGACTTTGGCACTAGATGGTTTCCTTCATGAAGTAGGATTTGGTGAGTGCTTTTGAATAATGAGAATGGTTTGGGGTGGTTGGAAGAAATCAGGGAGTACAGTGCAGATTTATATTTCCAGGCATATTAAAACATTTATATATTTCTGGACATAATTACCTGCTGACTCCATCTCTTCTCTAAACAGATTGAATTGAAATGAAATACTTGAAGTGTGGCATTGCAGTGGACTCATGAACCATTTATTCTGGCTCTCTCTTTGTACCTGAAAATAGGGAATGAGAAATACTTCAACTATGGCCTGTAACAAGGCTTGTTGGGCTGTATCTCAGGCAGCGCTCTGAGGCTGATAAATGCTTCGTTTGAAAATGAAGACACTCAATGTATGGCAAAACCAATACAGAATTGTAAAGTAAAATAAAAAATAAATTTAAAGAAAAAAAAAAAAAAAAATTAAAAAAAAAAAAAAAAAAAAGAAAATGAAGACAACTCAACCAGCTCCTTTTGAGAGTCTCATTATCAGTTAGCATTCAGGCCTGCAAATCCCCATGCACAGCCCCACCCATGGTGCAACACAGGCTAAGCAGTTCTTCTGTTTGCTGAGGAAGCTACGCCCACCTCCTGGGTTTCTCATCCTTTATTGCTTCCTTTAGGCTCTCTGCGTCGTATTTAATTCCTCCTGATTTGATGTTTCCATCTTTCTCAGCTCATTCCACCTTTTAAATTTGGTCCCTATTTATGTTAGTATTGGTATTTCATGTCCTTCCCTGCTAGCTTGCAGCCTCCACTCTCCTTCTGCCCCTGATCACCTGACCTTAACTTCCATTGACCTCCTTCAGCTGGAAACCAGAGATGAAGGGAGCTTACTGATGCAGTCTATATGGATTAGCCTCCCAGGTCACTAAGCAGGTTGAAAAAGGGTGAATGATAACCTGGGGAGGCAAGCAGAAGATACCTAGCATTCAGGACAAAATGCATAACATGCAGAAATTATTATTATTTTTGGCTTTTTCTCACTCTAAATTTCTTGTGCAAAATTCTAAGCACATTTATTTTCCCTTTAAAAAATTATTTCACAAAGCAACGGGATGCTCAGGTATGTAACATATGTTGATTATTGTAAGTTATTCAGATATGTTGACCTTGACTCTAAGAAGGGAAATTTTATGCTTCCTCATCTATACTTAACTATTTCCCTTTCTGACCATCCGTGTTATAGCATCTTTCTAAAGTAGCTGTCTCAGGGGAAAAAAAATCACTTTAGGACAGTTTGCTGTTGTTGTATAAGACCCTCCTAGGGTTTGGTAAAGTGGAATTTACTTGGAAGAAGAGAGCATTCTCAGTGATCCCGAGATGAGGGTTATCACTTCTGTGATGTGTACCATTTTTTCCTGAGAAATGCTGACTGAATTTATTTTGATTCTTTTAGTTTCAATACTTTTCAATACTATATCTTTAGATAAATAGACTTGGCATGTTTGTCTCTGAACTTCCATGAAAGTCCAACTCGGTCTTTATTTTTAAATTTAATTAAAACTGTCTGAATGCACACTATTTTGTCTGAATTTTAGTCTGAATTTACAAAAGTATCATTGAGTCAGAATTTGTCATGTAGTGGTTTGCTTATGTAAGCCCACTAAAAGTTTTTGGTTTGTTTTAGTTTGTTCTCTTGCAAGCAAATTATTAAGACAGTGGGGAACAGGAGATGGCACGTTTGTTTTTGCAGGCAGCATTTCCTAAACTAACCCAACCTCAGTTCATTTACTTGTTTTTTCAAGGGTGGTGGGCACTTGGGCTGAGTAGTGGGCTCTTGGTCCTTTGAAAAACATTGATCTTAGAAAGTCTGATCTTGTATTTTGAATGTAGTTGTGTTACCTACAAAGGAAGGAAAACTTCAGATTTAAGTTTAGGTGAAATGGTCACACATGACTAAGTTATAAAAAGCATGTCCTCAGGGAAAAAAATAAAAGAAAGGGAGAATTGAGAAAATTTTTATAATACATATACTATTTTGCAGTTTGACTTTTGTGTATTTAGTTTAATAGCTCTCTAGTTTGTCCTATTAAAATGATTTTCTTTATTGTCATTTATTACTACTTTGGAGATACAGTCCTTTTTGAAATCCTAACCTTGTGTTTAAAAAAAATTCCATGTATGTTGGTCAGATATTGCTTTACAGAAGATGGCCTGAGGAACAAATACTTTTTGTGACAACCTTAAAATCATCAGGTAGAGCCATATTATAGCAGAAGAATTGGGAAATTGGCTTGTTATTTGTGGTGAATGTTAACTACACCACATGAAATGTATATAATCTTAATTTGGTTCAGGGTCTTGTGGAATACAGGTTATAAAGGATAGCATTGGACTGGATGGTTTCAAGATGACAAGACTGAGCTTTGAGTTTGTGATGGTGGAGACATTTTAAGTGACGTGGCAGGAGAATTCTTCAAGCTCTTCAGTAGAGCAGATCGGGCTTCAACAGCCTGAGGAAACAGCCAAGCATCATCTTATGCCCTTGGCTAATTCCTAGGAAGCTCTGTGTCAGAGGTTCTACCTTTAGTATAGAATGTGATGGCATGAGCTCTGGGTAAACCTTGCAAATTCATCTTATTTTCTCCCCCCCCCCCCCGCCATTTCCACATTTATTTATTATGTCTTATAATAAGAGAGGATTTGTGTGAATGGAGGGTCTTTCCCAACACTATGTTCCTGCAGAGCTTCTGGTTTCCATTTTTGTTCCATTCCTCAGAAAATTAGACTTAAAGGCTAATCCTTCATGGGACAGACTAAGGATGTGGCATCAGAACAAAGCTGGTGAGTTCACAGTGTGGATTTTGTGTGCTGTTTACATTATATCCAAATCTTCTGTACTTATTAAAAATGAAGCTCTCTTCCCCTTTGGAATCACATATAGTCTTAGCAATTCTCTCCTTGGGATCATAGGAAACATGGAGAATTCTCAACCCATTTGCTTCCTACAGTGTTTGTGAGTACATGTTTTAAAAAAACAAATATGCTATCATCATATTAGAATTAAAAATGGATGGCAAAGGATTTTAAAAAATCATTTCTCATTGAAGATATGTATATATCTGTGTATCCTTGATCCTTGGTATCGAACGTTATCAGCTTTGTGACAGTTTGATGGTTGCTGTAGTGACTTGTGTGAAGTCGGGTTTACAATGTAAAGATGTTAAAGATTAAAAAAAAGAAGAATATAACAAACAAATAAGTGCTTTTTAAGGTGTAGTTCTATCTGATACAATGAAAAACACCACAAACTGAAACAAGAAAAAAAACCTGCATTCTATTGAAGGACCATCTTTCAAGTAAGTAGGAGCAAGAAGGCATTCAAATATGGGAGGGGTGTCTGGGCGGCAATGGTGGGGCTAAATCACCACCTCTCTTATTTTAATAACCTCTCCAGTATCCAGAAGCTTTTGTAAAGCCAGAATGCTGTTTGTTTATTTAAAGCAGCTCATTATATAAGGATTCTACACATATCCGTTAGCAAATCCAAGACAATCTTGCTTAGAGCCTTACCGAATTTATTTTCCTTTTTAAATCAGCTAACAGACCTAATAGATCAGGTTTCCAGTTTCCTCCTCCTGGACATCCCTTGTCAGTCCAGATTATCGAGCCACTTCCCTCTACTCCAGTCAGTCCCCTAAGCACTGGATTTCATCACGTGGCCTTGCTCAGATCTCCTGCCAGCATTTAGGAGGGACAGGCTTTCAGCTTTACTTGCTCCCCGAGGTCAGCGTTCCTGCCTGGTGTGAATCACACTGGGTTCACTTGCTGGAGCAGGTGGGGATGACGAGAACTCTCCTCGTGCTTAGTATTCTCTTCTGACTCATTATCGCTAAGGATGGCTGGGTGACCAGTGTCTTCCGGTGTCTTCAGGTTAAGGCCCATAGTTTTATCACATCTGTAGTTTCTGGCAAGCAGCAGGGGCTCAGCAAATCTTGGCTGCATGTATAAATGAGTGGCATGAAAGCCTTCTGAAAGTGTGACTAATTCTTTATGGCCTTTATTAACATTACAATTTTACATCTATTTGTATGATTCAGTTCAGTCGCTCAGTCGTGTCTGACTCTTTGGGACCCCATGGACTGCAGCACGCTATAATTTGTATGATTTGTATGATACAAATCATGATTTGTATGATTATTTGACGGATATGTCTAGTTCTCAACCTTGGTTACACTCTGAGTCACTTGGGGACCTTTAAAAACTATTCCTCGCCTCAGGAGGTTTTGATTTTATTCGTCTGGGGTTGGCTGGGCACTGGTAATTGTCAGAACTCCCTGGATGATTTCAATATGCAACCAAGCTTAGGAGCTGCTGTTACAGACAGTAAACTCACTGAGGTAAAGGACTACATCTTCTGTTCACCATGATATTCTCGCACCTAGTTCAGTGTCTAGCATCTTGTAGGTGCTCAACAAATGATTGTCGGTGAGTTAATAAAAGTTTGAAAGCATGGCTTTTGAAAAACTCTTGAGGATAGCACAATTAAAAAGAGATTAGTTGAATAGGCTTTTTCTGAATGGTTCTGGTGTGTTACCTGTGGTCAAGCTTGTCTGGCCACAGTGTGGCCTCAGAGGAGCCGACTCCCTAAACATCCAGTGATCATCGTAGGGAGCAGAGGTCTCCCAGTCTCTGGGGATTTTAGAGGCGGCTGTTTGCACTGTCCTTGTTCAGAACGGATGGTGTGATGTTTGAGCAGATAAAATTCTTGGAAGAAAAAAATTTTTTGAACCTCAATAGCTTGCTCTTTAAACTTCTAATCAGAAGGAAAATGTTAAAGCATGGAGATTTTGTATGCAGAGCTGCTTGACTGTTAATTAGGTGAGCATTAAGAGAAAAAAAAAAGAAGAAGAAAAGGAAGTGGTAGCTTCAGTAAATGAGGAGGAAAATGCTTGCACAGTAGTAGATCAGCAGGTAATTTAAAGATGAGAAAAATAAGCAGGGGAAAATTCAGGGCTAGGGTTACATGATTGACCAAGGAATACAATTTTTTCTTTTTCCAAAGAAAAAGCTGAGTTTTAACATTTTTTTTACAGTATCATTTGGAAATGATTGGATTTAGGTGAACGACTGAGTGACTAACAGTACATTTGGAAAGAGCTTAAGTGGTGAGATTCAAAGCTGAAGTGTGCATTCTGATCCTCCTCAGTTACCTGGTTTGCTGCATGACCTTGGAGTTCTCTCTTCCTCCTTGGCAGCTCCTGCCTGCTTGCCCTCATGACTCCTGAAATGTTAAGTTGGTCCCATGCTTCAGCCTGCCTGCTGTCTCTGAGGAGAGGGCAAGGTGTGGAGCACCGTGGGAGGAGAGGCCCCAGCCTGGGATTACTTGCTGTCAGGGGTTACCTGCCACAGCAGCGTGAAAAGAATTTCAACATAAAGCTATGCTTATGCCTTCAGCTTATTGACTATGCTAAAGCCTTTGACTGTGTGTATCATAACAAACTATGGAAAATTCTTAAAGTGATAGGAATATCAGACCACTTACTTGTCTCCTGAGAAATCTGTATGCAGGTCAGAAGCAAAGAGGTGGACATGGAATAACAGACTGGTTCCAAATTGGGAAAGGAGCATATCAAGGCTGTATATTATTACCCTCCTTATTTAACTTCTATGCAGAGTACATCATGTGAAAATCAGGCTGGAAGAATCACCAGCTGGAATCAAGATTGCTGGGAGAAATGTCAACAAAATCAGATATACACATGATACCACTCTAATGGCAGAAAGTGAAGAGAAACTAAAGAACCTCTTGAGGAGAGTGAAAGAGGAGAGTGAAAAAGCTGGCTTAAAACTCAACATTAAAAAAAAAACAACTAAAATCATGCTTCCATTACTTTATGGCAAATAGAAGGAGAAAAAGTGGAAGCAGTGACAGGTTTTCTTTTCTTGGGCTCCAAAGTCATTGTGGATGGTGACTGCAGCCATGAAATTAAAAGAAGAAAAGCTTGGAAGAAAAGCTATGACAAACCTAGACAGCATATTAAAAAGCAGAGACATTGCTTTGCCAACAAAGGTCCATCTAGTCAAAGCTATGGTTTTTCCAGTAGTCATGTATGGATGTGAAAGTTGGACCATAAAGAAGGCTGAGCACTAAAGAATTGATGCTTTTGAACTGTGGTTTTGGAGACGACTCTTGAGAGTCCCTTGGACTGCAAGAAGATCAAACCAGTCAATCCTAAAGGAAATCAGTCCTGAATATTCATTGGAAGGACTGAAACTGAAGCTCCAGTACTTTGGCTACCTGATGCAAAGAGCCGACTCATTGGAAAAGACCCTAATGCTAGGAAAGATTGAAGGCAGGAGGAGAAGGGGATGACTGACAGAAGATGGGATGGTTGGATGGCATCATTGACTCAATGGACATGAGTTTGAGCAAACTGCAGGAGATAGTGAAGAACAGGGAAGCCTGGCATGCTGCAGTCCATGAGGTCTCAGAGAGTCAGACACAGCTTAGCAGCTGAACAATAACAACAAAGTTATGAGATAGAGGTGGTCACTCAAAGAGCCCAGTCCCCAGCCATCTCTCTACACTTCTCATCTCCTTTAAACAGGTGAGAGGAAAAACCATAGAGCATTTTCATGGTGTTTGCCAATGGAATGGTCTCACAAATGAAGTGCAAACTCTTCATTCATCTCCTCCAAGTCGTCCATACGCAGGATGACCAGCATTGAAATATTTTATCCTTCCAAACAAGAAACTGTGTGTCTTCTTAGATCTCTCCATGGAGAGAAGCTTCACTCTTTTCTTGTTACTTTGCAATCAAGGATCCTTCAAAAAATTTTTATATCGTTCTGATCATGTGACATCTTTGTTTGAAACTTTTCAGCAGTTCCCTTTCACCTAAGGAGAAACTCCCAAAATGTTAGCAAGGATGATATTGAACACTGTAAACAACCATGATGGCATCAAAATGGACACTGGTGTAAGAACTGGAAAGGAGAGGTCTCAGTTCCAGTCACTACCTGCTGTGGCCAGTGCAGCAGGTAAGGATTGAAAGTGGTCGATGCAGTTTGGAAAAAAGGAACTAGAGACAGAATTAAAGTTTTTAAAGATGGGACCGGGGGACTCAAGACTTCTAGGGAGGGTCAAGAGCCCCACTGACCAATTCCACATTGCTTTTATTGAGCTATTGGTATGCAGAAAGTGTCTGGTTTTTTAGATAACATAAGTTTCCCATGTTCCTAGTAACATCCCCAGTTAATGTTTTTCTTTGAACATCTATGTTATTTTCTGTACCAAGGGTTCCAGATGACTGGGAGCAAAGATCCCCGCAGGAACATCAGAGAAACAGTCAGTGCATGCACAAGAAGTGGTCTAATTTGTGCTGACTTGGCGTTCCTAAGTCCACACCTCTCGGTTTCCCATTGATCATGCAGGACTCACTGACCTCAGCTCATCAGTCCACATACTCTGCTTATTTTTAAGTATACTTCTTGTTGTATTCTCAAGGCTTCAAAAAGATACATGAATGCTTTCCCACAACTACCAAGTCATGAAATTAAAAGACACTTAGTCCTTGGAAGAAAAGTTATGACCAACCTAGATAGTATATTCAAAAGCAGAGACATTACTTTGCCGACTAAGGTCCGTCTAGTCAAGGCTATGGTTTTTCCTGTGGTCATGTATGGATGTGAGAGTTGGACTGTGAAGAAGGCTGAGCGCCGAAGAATTGATGCTTTTGAACTGTGGTGTTGGAGAAGACTCTTGAGAGTCCCTTGGACTGCAAGGAGATCCAACCAGTCCATTCTGAAGGAGATCAGCCCTGGGATTTCTTTGGAAGGAATGATGCTAAAGCTGAAGCTCCAGTACTTTGGCCACCTCATGAGAAGAGTTGACTCACTGGAAAAGACTCTGATGCTGGGAGGGACTGGGGGCAGGAGGAGAAGGGGACAACAGAGGATGAGATGGCTGGATGGCATCACAGACTCGATGGACGTGAGTCTGAGTGAACTCCAGGAGATGGTGATGGACAGGGAGGCCTGACGTGCTGCGATTCATGGGGTCGTGAAGAGTCGGACACAACTGAGTGGCTGAACTGGCTGAACTGAACTGACCCTTGAGTTGTGAGGCTCTGAAAGTCCTAGTGCAGGGAAGTTCCATCTGGAGTGGAGGATGGCAACCAGCGAGCCTGTGCTGATTGCTACTACGAAGTATTTGGTTTTGTAGCAGGATGTTGTAACTAGCTAGATGTAAACCCAGCTTACTAGCTGGCATAAATTCATCTCCATTATCATGCCCCAGTTGGTGTCTTTGGCTTATTTTCTGGTCTTCTTCTCTTATATACCAATCTCCAGCTTTGGTGCACTAGTTGAAATTCCATAAATGTTCTCCACGAGTTCCCATTTTTGTACCTTTGCACATACTCTTCCCTGTGCCTGGAGTGTTCTTCCCTTCCTTGAATTCTGAAAAATCTCCTCCTCTTTCTTCAAGACTCTGCTCAATGCCACCCCTGGCCCCAGCCTCACAGCACCAGCATTTTTACCACTCCCACCGTTGTGCCCCTGTGGTCTGCATATGCCTCTATGATCATCTGTCCCACTGAAATGATAATTATTTGTTTACATCTCTAGCTCTCCACTGGATTGTGAATTCCTTTCATGGCACAAATTAGACACATTTTCCATGTTTGCGTCCCTAGAACACAGTAGGTGTTCTTGGTAAATGCTTGTTCAGTGAACCAATGAGTGATTTCTTTAATGTAAACAGAGAGCAGGGGGTCAGCATTCTTATGTAGGGATGTTTTATACATTTGGGAACTCCCCATACCCCTTTTTATGGTACTCTTAATACCATCTCATGTAGGTTAAATAATTCAACATCTTTTAATCTTCCTCCAAAACACCTTTTTTCTTCTTTCTAGTCAATTCTGCCTTTTTTGGCCTTTATCCTTTTCTCTCCATTATTTAAAAAGTATCATGACCACTACTAGACACAGGATGGATTAAGGTGTGAGTTGATGAATGGGACATTGGAAGGTTTATTTTGGAGTCCTTGGGGATCACACTCCTTTCAGGGCATTCTGTGATCATTTTCCTCACATTCCTGATGACAGTACTTCATTGCTGACTCACATGCAATTTGTCTACTCTGATTCCTGCCAGAATTACTTGTGACTTGGTCCTTGGCTCTCTCTTTCCATCTTGTATTTATTCAGATCTGGTTTTGTCCCAAATGCTCCAGCTTTTTTTTTTCTTTCTTTGCCTCTTAGGAGCTGTGTATTCTGGTTTTCAAGCCCACTTTGACTTTTATCTTATCTTTCAGAATATGTGCTATTCTGTCTCATTTGGCCATTTCTTTGGATTTGAGGATCTTACTCTTAATAGAAGTAGTCTTTGTTGACTGGATTGATTAAAATAGGGACTGTAGCCTTGGCAGTCTTTACAGACGTATTGAGTAGGATATTAGTTCCAATAGTAGATGTACATAGCTATGTGTGTAGTGTGCGGTGAAACCAGTAAAGGGGTAAAGTAATGGCACACACACAAAAAAGAGTGGTGATGGAGAGGGAGGTGGACAGCAGTTAAAGAAACACAGTGGTAGACACAATGCCATGTAACATGGGTTGCACGGGTTTGAATTAGCTCTGCCATTTCTGAGTTGTGTGAGCCTAACCTCTGGTCATTTAAGAGCCTAAATATGTTCATTTGTTTAGTGGTCATGATAATAATATCTGCCTCACGGGGAGCTGATAAAAATCAGTTGTGTGAATGCTTGCTGGTGGAGAACTTAGCGCCATTTTTGGCATGTAACAAATGGTCAAAGTTAACAAGTATCACTTAATCCGCTTACAGGATGCATCTACTATTGATCTCCAAATAGGCATCTTTGTCTGAATGTGGTTTCTCTTTCCTCCCCTTTCCCTAAGTTTATCTTTAGCTAGAAATCTTAAGAGTTAACATTTGCATGTTTTAAATGAAGGTGATGGCCTGGATTGGTCATTTTCCAAATGGTGCTCTGTAGTAGACCTGGAAATTCTCCAAAGGCTCTTGCAGAAGGTCTGGAAAGTGGGAAAAGTGGGCACAATTTTACAACCCTTGCTCTCCCATGGGAGAGAGCAAGCTTCCCTTTCTTGTTTTACACATTGGACTTTGGCCCTACTGTTTGCTTTAAGAAAGAGTTCTTGAAGCTAAAAGAAGTTAGAAAATTCTCTTTCAGCTTGAAAATCAGTGATTTTGAATGTAGAATATAAAATTTGATTTCTACCATTATTTTGTAAATGCTGAATTAACAATTTGGGGAAATTGCATTACATCTTGCCTCATCCAGTGATGTAATAATCAAATAAAATAGATTCTAATCCTATTTAGTCAGCTTCCTTCTGTTGTTCTCAGCCTGCTTTGAGAGAACGGTCAAATTGAATCTGTTGTCCTTTGAGTTTGCCAAAGTTTATTATTTCAATTTACAGCAGCAGAGATGTTATACTATGGTCTTTTATGTACTCTGTTGTGTTAGCTCCGATATTGTGCCAATCTGTGCAAGAGAGTAATTATGGAATGATGGGCCTTCCTCTTCTTTCAGAAAAGCAACGGGCAGGTCTTTCTGATATCTAGAGGGGTTGTGTGTTGGAAGAAGAATTGGAACTAGGGAATTTAACCTGCTTTTCCTATATACCTTAAAAAATCTCAACAAAATACTATTTAAATATTTTTTACACAAAGCCGTAAAGAGGCTAATACTATGTAAAGCATGGATGTGTTTGAGAAAACATGCTTTGAAAAAGAGGGATAAGATCAAGCTCTAAATGCCTTTAATTCCTTAGCCATAAAGCATGCAGAGCTTGGTCTGTAATGATATCAGAACATTCATGAAAAGATTCAGAATGAGATCTCAAAAATCCCACATGGCGGCTCCTGGGAAGGTCTACAATCTGTTCTGTAACTACTCTGGTCAGAGTAACTGTTGGCTGTAAGCCGAGAAGGAGATTAGGTTCTGCCTTTCCCATCTGCAGTTTAGCATTGAGCCCTAATGCTTAAATTGGCCAGTGTGATAATCTATTAAGTAAACAGGGGCAAATTATTTCTTTATTTACACTCAAAAATGATGATGGCCATTATGCTTGCTGTAAAAATTCTAATGGTGCAAAAATTCATAGCCAATTCCTGGTTTTCTCTTTATTTTCTGAATCCTATGCCTCAAGGTAACCACTGATAATAGTTGAAACCAGATCCACTTGGAGTTTTTCTTTGTATAGATAGACAGACAGACAGACAGACAGACACATAGACACACAGACACACACACACAGACACACACACACACACTCACTCACTCACTCACTCACTCACTCTTGTGCTTAGTTGCTCAGCCATGTCTGACTCTTTGCGACCCCATGGCCTGTAGCCTGCCAGGCTCCTCTGTCCAAGGGGATTCTCTAGTCAAGAATACTAGTGTGTAGCCATGCCCTCCTCCAAGGGATCTTCCCAACCCAGGGATCGAACCCAGGTCTCCTGCATTGCAGGTGGATTCTTTACAGAGTGAGTCACCAGGGAAGCTGTACATATAAATATATAAAAAATGCACACACATAATTACGTCTACACATACTACACAGATTAAAAATGGGATTTTCTTTTTCTTTAGTTTTATATTCTTGATACCTTTTCATGTTAGTGTGTATGGATTTATCTCACTTTGTAAGAATGGGAATCACATTTCTCGGGGACTTTAAATTCCCTCTGACTTTCAATAAAAGCCCGGCAAGGGAGAAGGCTTCCACCACCACCTGCAGTCAGAGGCCTCTGCCTCTGATTCACCTGACCTGGGAAATGGTTCCGTTTTTAAAGGCAGCCTCAGGCATGGTTAAGAAGCATGTCTCCTGTTCACAGAGGCTGAGACCCCTGTTGTGAAAGAAAATGACACCTTAATCAAGTTGGTTTTCTGTCCAGCAAATTGCACCAACTTCCTTTTGGGAAATGAGGGGACGCTGCCTGACTGGGACTCACATTCCTCAGGGCCTGGTGAGGGGGAGGGGACCCCAGTTCCACAGAGGCAGCCTCCTGTGCTTTCTCTCCCATTAGCTAACAGAGCCGGGTTAAGTGGGCCGTCAGTTCATCAGGCCTGACTGATTTGCTGATACAGTGGACGAGCGGGGAAAGTTCTTAAACTAATTCACTGAAGATAAGGGGATGGCTTCTCCTCAAAGGTAAAGCAAGGAAAGATCCTCCACTTCTCAGTAAGCCTGCCCAAATTGTCTGCCAGCCACTCGAGGATGAAATTGCGTCTAACACTACAGCATGTATTACTAAGAGTAGACTTCGCCAGTAAATATTTAAAGGGTTTAAACTCAGCTTCTCCATCATTTACTTGCGTTTTGTTTGAATGACAAAAAGTGGCAGAGTGCACTGCAGGGTGAGATTAGGTGCTTGAAATGTGGCTGCAGAGATTCAATGAGTATTTTTTGAGGCGCCCTTCATTATGGGGAAATGGTAGAGGACAGATTTTCTGAAGGGTTTTCCACTTGGCTGCATGATTAAGTGTTCAGGGAACTATATAATTGGTAATATGCTTTTTTTTTATATTCCTGTGTAAATAATTTCTTATTTAAATTTCATAATGTATAATATTTAAACACTTGTCAAGCAATAACTCACTGGTGGCAGAAAATTCTTAAAGTCTAACAGCGGGATTAAGGGGTGATGGCTGTAGCTGATTGATCTCTATAGTTTTCTTGAAGAGGAATCTTACCACAGGGGTATAATTTGGGAAATAGAACCACACAGTGTCGGTAATTTGAGCAGTTATGTGGGAAACTCGGAATTTGTCTCAAATTGATCTGCTTTTATTTTTTTAAACAGGGTAGAAAGTATGTTTTTAATTCTCTGTGCCTGCATGCATATATGTATTATAGTCAGGTTTTGTTGTGCTTTTGTCCTTTTGATTTTAGTAGAAGTCAAATAAAGGAAATATATGGCTCTATCTTCATCTGTGAGATCTGTCATGGGTTTAAGTATATTGCCCATGTATCGAGACAGTGTCAAAGTCATTTGTGTAAATAATAACAGAAAGGAACACTATCAATTCATCATGCATGGGGATATAGTGTGTTGAAGGAATTTACTAGGAAATCAGTATTTGTCATCACGTTTGTCATGGTTTATAAATCCCAGCCTAATTTACAAGGGTTTAAGGCCTTTCACCCAAATATAAAAAGTGACCCATTAAAGTTAATGAGCCTTCTTTATCTGGACTCATCTTTTAAATTTACCATGTGATTAAATGTAATAAAAGGGAGATGAGGGGGCATTTAAAGTGCGGCAAAGAGTGCTGTGGTGAGAGACAGGACTCAAGTAATTCTGAGACCTGGACGAACTGGATTTGCAAGTGACAGAAATAAAAACACCAAAGAAAGCTGACACTTGAAACAGTAGGCTACTCATAAATTTGATGGAATATTGGTGGGCAAACATTTCAAAAGGGTGAAGATTAATAATAGGGGCAGAGGGGTTTGGGTAGGATGGAAAAGACCCTGCAGTAATGCTATATCACTGCCAAACAGATACATGGCTTATAATTGTGTTTGGGGAAGAAAAGAAAATGTCATTATCTTTAGAATGTCTTTCTTAAGGAACTGGGAACCATCCCTTTGAAGTGTAATCATCGAGAAAGTTAGAGCCCTTATCTCCCAGCGTCTGAGTGGTGTGGTGGGGGTAGGAATCTAACACTTCTGAGGACAATTAAGCACAAATGGCCTGTCCCATTGACCACTCTTCCAAGCTTAAGTTCTCCAGCGTCCTTCCATTAACTCAGCCCAGCTTTAAAAATCCCTCCCGCCTTGTTTTTAAAGGAGTTGAATTTAATGTCTTTCTCCTATTGTAACAGTTTTGAATAAAGTCTTTACTTACCTGTTTAACTGATACAGTGCCATTTTTGTTTTATAGCAGTCAACAGTTGTTGAATTGAACTTGAAGAGCTTCAAGTTTTTAATTTTCATATACAGCATCAGTTTAGGGAAAAATAAGTCTTTATGAAGAATACCAATGCTGGGAGGAATGTTATCAAACAAGGAGAAATGATTTGATTAGAAGGATCAAGATATCTACACCAGAAAGACAATCTAGTGTAGATTGAAGAATGGGATGATATTCTCTTTTAATGAAAGTTTATATGACACAGGGAGCCTGTGTACCAGTACCACTGGCTGTGGTACCAGTACCCAGCCTGGTGCTCTGTGATGACCTAGAGGGGTGGGATGGAGGAAGAGGAGAGAGGCGCAAGAGGGAGATGATATATGTATAATTATGACTGTTTTGTGCTGTTGTATGACAGAAACCAACACAACACTGTAAGGCAATTTCCCCCAGTTAAAAAGGTATATAGCTGAGTTATCTTCTTTGGAATAATTTAAGGTGAGTGATATTGTGTAAAAGTGCCTGTGTGCTCAGTTGTTTCAGTCGTGTCTGACTCTTTGCACCCCCATGGACTGTAGCCCATCAGGTTCCTCTGTCCTTGGGGTTCTCCAGGCAAGAATGCTGGAGTGGGTTGCCATGCCTTCCTCCAGGGGATCTTCCCAACCCAGGGATCGAACCTGCGTCTCCTGAGTCTCCTGCACTAGAGGCGAATTCTTTACTGCTGAGCCATCAAGGAAGCCCCATAAAAGTGCTTAGCAAATTGCAAATGCTCAGGAATGTTCATTAAGTGGCAAGGAGTAAAGTCTTTGCTGAGTGGAGCTTATTTCATGTATAATCATCCTGATGAAATCATTCCTGTGGACTAGAGTTTGGGGCTGACGTGACTTATGTGAACGGCAATTAACAGATTTGTTTAGGTGGAGAAATATAATTTGAAGAAAGAGAAGACTTTTGTTCATCCCTTGTTCTTTTTGGTAAATGGCAGCTACACAGAATTTTATAGCTGACATAGCTCTTTAACGTGTCATCTGATTTGATCCCCAAAACCACCTTGAGGAGGAAAAAACAACTCAATTAAATTATTTACCAAAGATCACCTGACTGTAAATGGTGGAGTAGAAGCTAGTATGAGATTTTTGTCTTACCTAGTTTTTAAAAAAAATCTACAATTGCATATTATAGGTAAGAAAAGTAGGCCCTGGGGGCAGAGTATGGACCGACAAAGAGGGAATAAACAGCAAATAAAAATATGTTTATGGCAATTTTTAAAGGTGCAAATGCAAGAAAAGTATATTACAGTGAAAATTTACAAGGATCGTAACCCCAGGCATGGAGATGGGGTTTGGATCAGGAAAGGCTGGCCCAGAGAAGTGATATTTACATTCCCAGACTTGTAATCCTGGCTCATAGTTTAATGAGAGCTCAACACCAGTAGACTAGCCTCTGGTCAGAAAGCTTATCCTTGTTGGAGAAATGAGAAGTATCATGAGATGGTAGTATAGTTTTCATCAAACTAAATGCATTTAAAATAAAAGTCTTTCTCATTTTCTGAGATTGTCTTTTCTTATTTAGTTTTAAAACACCTTTACTTTTATATAATAGGTATTATGGTTAATGAAAATTGTTTTCAGTGGATGACTTGGGGTTATAGAAAATCTCAAATCCTACAGCATCTCCCCACTTTTATTTAAAATATTTCTAGTTAATGAAATCCCAAAGTCTGGGAACCAGTGATCTCTATCCTGCCATCTATCCCCAGCTTCACACTGTCTTTTTACTTTATGACTGAAGTAAAGACCTCTGCTTTGACTAACCTAATATGTCTAGAAATAAAATAGTACCTTTGCACTTACATGGGAGATAGGATTAAAATTAATGGGACAAACTCAGAAACATAATGCTATTTCAGGAAATGGGAATAAACAGAATTTAAACGTTATTTTTTAATACTTGCTAGGAAGTTTCCTCGCAAGCTATCAAGTCAACCTTTATATAGATGAGGGTGAGAGACAGGGCAGGAGAGCAAGTTGAAAGTGAAAGCTGCTCTGACAAAGAGACGGCAAAGGCTGGCTGGGGTGAGAGGAGGGAGAGGTTCCTTGATCCCCATTGCTCTTTCTGAAGAGAATTCTTTTCTCTGCCTCCCCTCATGGCTTTCCTTGTACCCATCAACTGATGCCTTTCATGTCTTGACTTTGCGGAAACCTCTTAGGCTGGTGGAATACCCGCCCTCATTGGAATGTGTCCACAGTGCAGAGGCCAGAAGCAATCGATGGCCCTTCCTGGCCCCTACCCCCTCCTTCTGCCCTTATAAATACTTTTATTTGCCTTCTGTCACTGTGGCTGTGGCTTATCCTTTTGCATTCACCCTTTCTAGTTGAAAGTCATTAATCTGCAAATGCGACTAATTAGTCCTTTACTGTTCCAGGAGCAGAAAACACTGCTTACTCACTGTCCTTATTTACTGGATGCTGGAAAATGTACACTTAAGGATCAATGGATCTTGCCAATAGAAAGAGTGCTCTGTGTAATTACACAACTGGCCTGGGTAAGCTGTAAAATGAGAATTGTGCAGAGGGCCTAGAACCTGCCCCAGAATGGTACAGTTTCTTAACCCTCAGGCCTGCAGTTTTTATTTTCTCAAGTAAGTTGTGCCCATTCTGTGTGGTGAGCCATCTCAGTCCATCTTCTTGAAGACAGAGGCACAGAAAATTAGGTGAAATTGGATGCATTTCAGCCCTGACATTTTTCTTTTTGGAGAGAGGTCGAACTCAGGACCTCAAGGTTGGTATAAGATTGGAAAGGCCAAATCACTTGATCTTATTTTTTCAATGGGGAAGAAAACCCAACAACTCTTGATCCCAAATAAAATAATAACTAAAATGCTTATGCCTAGCCTTTTTTTTTTTTTCTTAAAGAAAAAAAAAAAAAAAAAAGACAGTTGACTACATGCCTCTGGAGAAAACTCTTGATTTCCTTAAAGGAAAATAATTTTTCTGCAGAGGCAAATGTGTTAAAGCAAGTGAGAGACAGGGTACCATTGAGAAGCTGAATTAGACAAGCAGCTTAAGCCACAGAACTTATTCCCTAGTCACTAACATGGTATACAGGCTGTGCTGTGGTACACATGTGTTTGGGTCTGTGTCTATATTTGTGTGATTGCTACTTGTGTGTGTGTGTGTGTGTGTGTGCAGAAATGCTTTCATCAAAGGAAAATTGAAAGTTGAAAAGCACCAGCAAAGAAGTATCAGTGAAAAATATTACATCTACATGACAAAAAGTCCAGGAAGAAAAAAAATGTCTCCAGTGACCTATACCTGGTAACTTTTGGAGAGAGAGAGATGGGCAGTTGGGTGGGCCAGTTGAATCTCACCAGGGAGAAAGCAGGTGTTAAAAAGGATTGTTGCCCTTACTGACCACAGCTCTCCACTGCCCACACTCCATCGCCTCAGTAGAAACCCTGGGCAGATCTCTGGGATGGGTCTGTTGCTCTGTCTACCAGCTATTGTGAGCTGGATCCTTTTAGGTTCTGTGCTGAGAGCTGGGATTCTATTGGTGCAGCACCAGGGCACTTCCTGTCTTTGTATTTGCTTGGTAGTTAAACAGTTCTCTGGGCTCCCCTGATGGCTCAGCATGTAAAGAATCCTGCAGTGTAGGAGATGGAAGAGACGTGGGTTTGATTGCTGGATTGGGAAAATCCCGTGGAGTAGGAAATGGCAACCCACTCCAGTATTCTTGTCTGAAAAATCCCATGGATACAGGAGCCTGGTGTTCTACAGTCCAAAGGGTTGCAAAGAGTCAGATATGATTGAGTGAATGAGCATGCACACACGCACGCACGCAAACAGTTCTTGGCATACATGGGAAAATGCGTTGAAATGGACAAGTGAGACTGTTCTCTTCTCTAGAATATTCACAATATTTTAAGAATAGTTAACAAAGCTGGATTTTCTTGAATAGTATCTCTTTTTCTTTGAAAAACATTTACCACTTTGTTCTTTTTCTCATGTTCATCTGTCCTTTTAAATTCAAACTTACTAGGACAATGGTAATAGACTTAAATTTATTCAGATTCATCATCCATACCTACTTAGTGTTTATGTAACCTTACTAATTTCCAGAAAGACATTATCATAACAAAATAATAGAGACTGAGCCTCCTGTATTGAATGCATAGTTTAATGCAGTCATTCTTAACGTGTTTTTGGGCCGTAAGCCCTCTTGAGAACTGCTGTCACAGTAAACCTTCCTCTCCCCAGAAATATGCGCTTAACAAAACATTCATGCCATCTCATTTTTGATTTTAGAGAATTCACATATTCTCTGAAACAATTGCTTTCTGGAGTCCCTGCTGCTGCTGCTGCTGCTAAGTCGCTTCAGTCATGTTTGACTCTGTGCGACCCCATAGACGGCAGCCCACCAGGCTCTCCCGTCCCTGGGATTCTCCAGGTAAGAACACTGGAGTGGGTTGCCATTTCCTTCTCCAATGCATGAAAGTGAAAAGGGAAAGTGAAGTCACTCAGTCGTGTCCGACTCTTACCGACCCCATGGACTACAGCCTACCAGGCTCCTCTATCCATGGGATTTTCCTAGTCTCAAGTTAAAAACCTATGGTCAAATGCAATGCCTATGGAACAGTGGAAAAATTAGAGTATAGTAGAATCTCTGAGTACATTGTGTTACAGAATAATCACAGTTGGCTGGTTTGTGGGAATGACTAAGATTCACTCTCAAGTTGGGCAAACTTGAGTCAAAACATGACTCTTCTCCCTAGTTCTGTGAGAAATTACTTAACCTAAGCTCCAGTTTCCTCACTCAGTTCAGTTCAGTTGCTCAGTCGTGTCCGACTCTTTGCGACCCCATGAACCACAGCACGCCGGGCCTCCCTATCCATCCCCAGCTCCCAGAGTTTACCCAAACTCCTGTCCATTGAGTCAGTGATGCCATCCAACCATCTCATCCTCTGTCGTCCCCTTCTCCTTCTGCCCTTAATCTTTCCCAGCATCAGGGTCTTTTCAAATGAGTCAGGTCTTTGCATCAGGTGGCCAAAGTATTGGAGTTTCAGCTTCAACATCAGTCCTTCCAATGAACACTCAGGACTGATCTCCTTTAGGGTGGACTGGTTGGATTTCCTTGCAGTCCAAGGGACTCTCAAGAGTCTTTTCCAACACCACAGTTCAAAAGCATCAATTCTTTGGCTCTCAGCTTTCCTTATAGTCCAACTCTCACATCCATACATGACCACTGGAAAAACCATAGCCTTGATTAGATGGACCTTTGTTGGCAAAGTAATGTCTCTGCTTTTTAATATGCTGTCTAGATTGGTCATAACTTTCCTTCCAAGGAGTAAGTGTAAGTTAAGATGGTAATATAACATCTGCCTCATTGGGTTGCTGATATATGCACATGGCTTGGGACATAGTCAACCCTAGAGACATATAAGTGATTGTCATTTTTGTTAATAATGGGAAGTGTTATTCAGAATTGATTAGGGCAGGGCACCCTTTCTTCCCTTGCTTGTCAGTTACAATTGCCAGCCTCAGGGAAACCAGACTCTGTTGTACATTCTTGAATGCTTACCTGCCTTCCCTTTTAAAAATTTCTATTTAGCTATAATACTAAGACTCATCCTACTTGTGAAAATTTATTTTAGATTTTGAAATGCGAAGAGGTCCATGTTTTGAAACAATCATTTATTTCATGTTGATTTTGGGTGAGTGTGGTCTGTGGAGCTCAGCAGAGGGAATGTTTAGTTACCTGGTGGGCAGTGTTTTCCTAGAAGATTCCTCGACTGTGGCCTGATGTTTACCTTTTCCACTTTGTTTTTATACACCTAGATTTCAACCATGAGCTCTTTGCTTTTTCTTCTTCTGGCCTTTCCCTTTTCTTAATTCCTTATCAGTGGCAATTCTGTGTTCATTTCTGGTCAGTTCAACTCAAATGATAATTGAGCCTTTTCTGTCTCCTAGCCACTGAAGTAGATATTGGACACACAGAAATAAATCAAAAGTAGTTTTTATACATGGAAGCCTTTGGAGCATGAGAGTCTGTTAGGCAGAGTATCGCTATCACTATCATCATCACTATTGTTTATTGAGTAGTTACTCTTTGTTAAGCATTGTGCTAACCATGTTGTAACAGTATTTCATTTCACCTTTCTATTGGATACTCTTTTTAGAATCCACCCATCCCCAAACTGCAAGCTTTGCTCTCTTTAGTCCTACCCAGCAGTTCTCAATTCTCCCAGTAGTGACTATTCTCAGTATCTTCAAAGTCTTCTCTTAGTCAATGACTAAGTGCTTGTTGCCCCAGAGTCCTCCAAAGTCAGGGTATGGCTGTGCTTTCCACCTCTTCTAGGCTTTGAGACTTAAAAATGAGATGGCTTACACAGCAAAGGAAACTATAAAAAACAAACAAAAAACAACAACAAAAGAAAACAAACCAAAAACACCACCTATAGAACTGGAGAAAATATTTGCAAATGATGCAACTGAGAAGAGCTTAATCTCCAAAATATACAAGCAGCTCATGCCACTCAACAACAAAAAACAAACAACCTAATTAGAAATGGGCAGAAGACCTTAATAGATATTTCTATTAAGAAAGAAGGCATATATACGATCAGTAGGCATGTGAAAAGATGCTCGACAATACTAAATATTAGAGAAATGCGAGTCAAAACTATAATTAGGTATCACCTAACACCAGTCAGAATGGCCATCATCAAAAATTCTATAAATAACAAATGCTGGGGAGGGTGTAGAAAAAAAGAACCCTCCTACACTGTTGGTGGGAATGTATGTTGGTGCAGCCACTGTGGAAAATAGAATGGAGGTTCCTCAGAAAAGGAAAAATAGAATTACCATATGATCCATCAATTCCACTCCTGGGTATCTACCTGGACAAAACTATAATTCAAAAAGATACATAAAACACCTATGTTCACAGCAGTATTATTCACAATAGCCAAAACATGTCCATCAATGGAGGATAAAGAAGATATGGTACATATATACAATGAAATACTACTGAGCCATAAAAATGAATGAAATAATGCCATTTGCAACAACATGGATGAAACGCAATTATCATATTAAGCGAAACAAATCAGAGAAAGACAAAGACCATGTGATACCACCTGTATGTGGAATCTAAAATATGGCAAATAAACCTATCTACAAAACAGAAATGACACTCAGACGTAGAACTCAGACTTGTGGTTGCCAAGGAGTGTGAGGGGGAGGGAGAGGGGTAGACTAGGAATTTAGGGTTGGTAGATGCTAACTGTTACATTTAGAATGGATAAACAACAAATTCCTACTATATAGCACAGGGAGTTATAACCAGTCTCTTAGGATAAGCCATATGGAAAAGAATATAAGAAAAAGAATGTATATATGTGCATAACTGAGTCACTTTGCTATACAACAGAGATTGGTATAAAATTGTACATCAACTATCCTTCAATAAAGAAAAAATTTTTTTAATGATGTAACTTGTGCTTCAACAAATAAATGACTGGCCAGTTTTCAGCCTTGTATCACCTAGACTTGTTCCAAGTCAGATTTAGAAGATACAAATATGGTTTCATATAATTAGGAGCCACAAAAGCCTTCTGATTATACCAAAGAATTGGGGATTGTCCCCAAACCTGGGATTCTAGCCAGAATGGTAGTAAAACTCTGTCGCTTATGAACTCACTAGCTTTAAAAACTACAGTGCTATAATTTAAGGAGACAATGGAAACAATGAAGAAGTATTTTGCCACATAAAAAGAACTATTTAAAGGAACCTCATTATCTTTACTAGAGTGTTTACAGTAGGCTGTGTCTACACAGTTATAGGATCCCTCCATACAAAGGGGTTAGTCATCTATTGATATCCTGGAGCTACATGATTCCCAATATGTTTATGTTTGCAACCAACAACCTGTTTGGCATAGAGTGAATCAAGGGCTCCCAAATTTTCTGTGGGGGAGAAGTAACGTTTTATTTACTAGAAGACTTTGTAGCAAGTACCAGGTGCTGGCATTCAGTCTTAGATTCCACTGTGAAAAGACAAGGGTACTTTAGTGAGAGGGGTTAGAGGCTGTTACCTAGAGTCACCCTTTGCATATATGAAGGAGCTTCTGGTGTCCTCAGCTATCCTTGTTTATAGTCTCTGTTGCTGAATCAGAACCCCCTGTAAGCATATCAAAAGCACAAGAAGCGTCTAAGATAAAAACTGCAATAACTGGGACGAATTTTGAATGTCTAGTAGACACGATGCATGTTACTGGGGACTTTGCATGTATAACTAGTACTCCTTACTAGCATGTCATGGGGTTGACCCAGTTGTTCACATTTAATGGATAAGTAGATTGAGAGCTGGAAAGGTTAAGTAACTTGGTCAAGATCTTATTGCTTGAGGGTAGCTGACCTTGGGTTTTGTCATGGAGCATTTTTATTTTCAGGGTTGAATCATTTTGGAAATGATTCCTATCGATTTCTTAACTATTAAACATTTTTGTATGCAGGAATAGTTCTTTTCTGGTGCTGTTTTTATTTTGTGCAGGGTGTGGTTTGAAATGTTTCTAGATTAAAATACTGTTTGCGCAAATGGTCCAGATTAAAAATACTTGAATGTCGCTGAGTTGCAACAGACACAATTGAAAAGATGTCATGCCACTTGCCCTGTCTTTAAGCGCGATGATTAATGTACCCTTGCAGGATGATCTATGTGCCCATGGATTACTGCCTGAATCACTGTGTCTACTTTATGACTTATTGTTTGCCTGAGATAACTGAACATTTTACCTAAAGGTAAGTAAAGGATTAAAGCACTTCTCTTTATTTTTGGCCAGAATTTTAAAAAGTAAAAGAAAAGGAAGAGAAAGAAAGAAAGGAAATAAAGATTAGGTAGAAAAAGGACTGCGCTGAGGCTCAGTTAAAATTAAGCAACTGGATTCAGATCAGTCATTTGTCAGTAAGGCATTTGCAGACTTTAACAGTGCTGAATGGTAGCTAAACCCAAGAAATTGCATTCTGATGGGTATTCGATATTATTCGATATCAATATTGTACCGTACCCAATAGGAGCATGGATATGGGGGTCTTAGCCACTTGTGCAGTTTACAACACTCTTGAAAAACAGCTGGGGAAGAAAAAACATGAAATTCAATATCCAAATTATGGAACTTTAAAAATGCACATATTACTGATCTGGTTCCATTTTGCAATATTATCGCTTCATGTCTTTTTGCAGTTGTTTTTTTCCCACTGTGGCAGAAGAAGGGAAAAGCAAGCTGGTCTTTTAAATTTATTGCATTACATTAGTTTCACTATAAGATTCTTTGAAGATGATTGTCTTGTGGATTCTAGTTCCACATCAGTGGACATTTGGCTGGAAGGATTTATATTGTGCGCTCAGAGAATGGGGCCTTAAATCAGTGTTACTGTAGGCTGCAGAGGGTTTGGTTTTTACAACTACAATAACTAACTCACTGGGGAAGTGTCTGTGTGACCCTGTCTCGATATTCCAAGGGAAGCGTGTGTGTTTGGTCATCAGTGCTTTAAATTCTAAAAAGCAATACAACCGAAACATTAGCTTTCCTGATACCAAGTGTTGGTTCACTTGGTAAAAGAGATTCTCTGTAGAGGGGAAATAGTTACATTCGTTTGTAATTTGTGAGAGAATTGAACTTTTGATTCCATTGAGAAGAACACTTGGATTGAATTATATCAGGTTCAGGGGACATTTTAAGCAGAAGTCGGCTAAAGTCCTCTCTAACATTTGTCTTTTTATGAAGAAGACTTTTTCTAATGGTGATGGCAAAAATATCCTTTAGGAAAGATGGGAGACTATAGATTTATGTTCAGCCCTTCATTATTTGCTTTTTAAAATCCAACCACTTATTGTTCAAACAATTAAGTACTTACATAAGCTAGGCTCTGCCTTTTGGGAAGCTCCTAGTCCTAAAATTCAGAGCAGTTTAATATAGGAAGAGACCAAAGAGGTCATCTGGTCCCATCTCCTCAATACAAGAATCCCTTCACCAGTCGCCTTATATTATGACTATAAGTTTTGCTTATTTACGTTTTTACTCTATTAGATCTATTACAACTCTCTGGGACAAGGCACAGAAAATATACTCTAACCTAGCAGCCTTTTAAATGTTCATATTAAGCTTGTGGTCAATCAAAACCTGCACACATTTTTAAACATTCATACAGAGGGTTGCAAACCTTTTTTGCATCCTATTTGTGCAATTGATTGTTTTGCATCTAAAAGTAGGACTTGGCATTCATTTCTTTACAATTTTATTGATTTGGCTTTGCTTTAATGTTCCAGCTTAAAGATCATTTCGGACCTGAGTTCTGACATCTCTTATATTAGCTATTCTGTCCCAGTCCATGCTATCTGTAAACTTGATTAATATGCTGTCTATATCTTTATCTAGGTCATTGATAAAAGTGGTGAAGAGACAGTGGGGCGGGCAGAGCCCTAGGGAATTCTGCAGAGCCTCTCCTTTGGGGTATGATTGTTTAACTAGACATGAGTCAGTCTACCCACCCAAGCTCATTGCCTTGTCATCTAAAGGGTATTATAGATAGGATGACCATCTGAGCTGGTTTGTCTTCCAGGAGTGGCTTATGCTTGTTGTTTATGCCCTAATTAAGCAGTCTCCTTTTGTTCTCAGAAGTATTCCAGTTTGGCTGAAAAGTATTATGGTTACCGTAGTTGTCAGAGACCACAGCAAACCACTTAGGGAGCTCTAGCTACCATTATTCATAGGCTCTTCAGATCCTCCAGTTTCTAGCCCGATCATACAGTGAAATGAAATTTATTTGCCACATTTGTTCTTAATCTGTTCCTTGCTTCTAGTATTCCTTTACTTTTTTTCCTCAATGGTTTCAAATAGTGCAACTTTTTTCCTGCTGGGAACCAAATTTAAATTTGTGCTGTGCTGTCTTAAGCTGCTCCCGTCGTGTCCACTCTTGGCGATCCTATGGGCTGTAGGCCACCGAGTTGCCATGCCCTCTGCCAGGGGATCTTCCCAACCCAGGGACTGAACCTGAGTTTCTTATGTCTCCTGCATTGGGAGGCAGGTTCTTTACCACTCGCACCACCTGGGAAGACCCCAAATTTAAATTTAACAGTCTGTAATGACAGTTTTTGCTTATTGTGAGCTATACGTGCTAGGCATTTGTCCAAATGTTTTATCTTCTTGAATCCTCATCATAAGTCTGTGAGGTAGGGATTGGAACTGCAATTTACAGGTTAAAAAAGTGAGCTATCATAGGTTAAATAACTTCCCCAAGGTCTCAGAGCTAATAAAAGATAGAGACAGAATTAAAAATCCAGGCAGTTGGACTTCACAGGGCTTACTCTGTCCCACTAATTTCCAGAATTTAGTCTTTTTCCCATTTGAAATCTGTGACACCAAAAAGAAATGAAAGAAACTGGGTTCAAAAATATTCCTCCTAGAAAATCATTTAAAGCTAGGTAATAAAATGAATGTGATATAAATTTCCTAGCCCATGAGCAGGAGGGATTACATGATTTAAAGGACAAAGCTAACAGACACCCCAGAAATCTTCTGACAAACAGGCCGTAAAAGTGCTCAAAGACCACTGTGGCTCAGAGACATTCTTCCAGCCTTTGAACTTCTGTGGCTCCTAGCTGGGCTTATTGCATTGGCTCTCACTTTTCTATGACCTGGGAAAGGAGGGAGAAAAACAGCACCAATGAGCCTAAAAGCCGGTTCTGGCAGGTTTCTCTTAGAAAAGTGATCAGTTTCCTGTTATGCCAGGGGATGATGCTAAAGCTTAAACTCCAATACTTTGGCCACCTCATGCGAAGAGTTGACTCATTGGAAAAGACTCTGATGCTGGGAGGGATTGTGGGCAGGAGGAGAAGGGGACGACAGAGGATGAGATGGCTGGATGGCATCACCGACTCGATGAATGTGAACCTGAGTGAACTCCGGGAGTCAGTGATGGACAGGGAGGCCTGGCGTGCTGCGATTCATGGGGTCGCAGATTTGGACACAACTGAGCGACTGAACTGAACTGAACTGAACTGAGGGTGCCAGACAATAGCGACAATGTTTCAAAGTATAACAAACAAACAACATTGTTCCTGAGCCATTTCACTATTTTTATATTCTTATCTTAGGAATGCCTGGCACATAGTAGTGCTCAGTGTTTGTTGAGTGAATGAACAAATTTCCACAATTCTCTGTGATTTGAGAGTGTGGAAGGAGGAAAGGGTGGGGTCTATCTTAACAAAGGCCCTTTGTCTTTTTTTTTTTTTTTTTTTTTTGCATTTTGGTTCAAAATGCTCAGCTCTGCAATTTCTCATGCTGGAAGCTTTTCTAGGAAATCACTTACCAGGGACGGGTCGCCCTTTCCTCTTCCTCTCCAAGCACTTTCTTCATTTCAAGACACATAACATATTTATTATGTTATGTTAATGAGGGTACAGCCTGCAGTTAGAATGTGCCACGCTCTGTGAAAGGCAGAAGGAAAAGGACCCTATAAATACAAAGAATCTGGACCAGAGAACATTTTATTATAAGGCTTGCTCCTTTCTTAAAGACAGTAAACATGATGAATTTCTCTTTGCAAGTGAATTTATGAAGATAGATGATTCTCTCTGTGGTTGTTTTAACTGGGTTTGCCTTGTGGTCTGAAGCAGAGTTGCAAACCCACACAAATACATTTTTTGTTATCCCTAATGATAGGCTATGCTGTCTTATGTACAGCTGAGTGGGACTTAGGAAAATCACATTGTTTTACCATAGGGATGGAAAAGGATTCATCTGATTTACATGTTTCAGTGGGAGAGACCCTGGTATTTTCCGTAAGGGAAGCTGTGAACTGCCTTAAATCCAATTTCTCCTACAACTTTGGTCGTGCTTTTTTCAGATTCAGACTGAAAAAAAAAAAAAGCTCAAAACATCCTTGGCTGAGACTTTTTCAAATACCAACCCAGGAATGGGTGGCCGAGTTCTGTGCTCGATTCTCAAACATTCAGCTCACACTTTGGCTTTCTGCTGAGACGACACAGAAGGGAGAAGTCAGAGGAAGGGGGAAGGGGAGGGGAAATGGAAAGCTTCTGAGCTTGATGTTTAAGTGTCTCTCTCAAAAGCGCCTTCAAGCCCGAGTGCACAGGCACAGCCACATGAGGCAACTGGCTCCACGTTGCTAATGATGGCAGCGCGCATCATTGGCTATGCATATCACAGAAGAAAGCCATTCTGCTCAGCTCTAATTCCATCAGGATCATTTACCTTTTGAAGGATAGAAAAGAATGAATTGAAGATCAAAATCATCAGCCTTATTTGGCTTCATCCAAGATTTATGGCAGCTGCTTTCAAGGGCAACTTGACAAAAAAAAAAAAAAAGGTTGAATTCACATCTGTACTATTTCTTGTCTTTCAATATTTTATAAATGTTACGAGCAAAGTCAACCTCTGGGGACATTATTAAAATTAAACAACCTCTATCCCTCCCCTGTATTGGAATGAGAGCATATATCAATAATTGCTATATTTAACTACTCTTGTCTGTGTCGTACCTTTCAGGATTAACTGTCTTGGAAGCTTATGTTTAGTTTACTATTCATTTGCAAAAGGTTATTATAATGTGGGATCCATGTCTTTGTGATGTCAAAAGCATTAAACTTTGATTTAAATTGTTAATAATACAGTGCCAATTATTGCCAGCTTTAAACTTGAATTCATTTTTTTAAAGCAAACATTTAAGGGATATCAACCGACATTTGAAATGAAGATCTATTGTTCTTAATTTAAGTGCCTTGATGTGCAGCCAAAAAAATTCAACTTAATATTAAAAAAAAAATACCAGTAGGACATTTGCTCTGATCTCTGAGGAAGTAAATAAGGTTGCTTTGGTTTTCTTAGATGCTTTGATTAGTTTTGACAGCAAGAAATATATCTTGCATCCATATGATAAAAGACTACAATATAAGTGAGACTGATACAGTGGCTCACAGATTATCCCAAGGATCAAGCACAGTGGACAAAAATTGATAAGGCAAATTAGTTTTCTATTTGCAGGATGCTCAAGAGTCTAAACTTCTCTTTTCATAGTAAAACACTTATTCTTAAAGAAGTCCCCAGTAGAGTAGCTCATACAGATCTTCTTCATGGCGTCTTTTATTTATAGCAAATGAATTTAGCATCAGCCTTTCTCCACTGGGTCTGCCAGTCTCTTGGCTCTTAGTTGCTATGCCCCTGGTCATAAGAAAGGTCCAATGTCAGGCATCAAAAGGAGGGTCTTCCCTGGTGGCTCAGGGGTAGAGAATCTGCCTGCCAGTGCAGGAGGCACAGGTTTGATCCCTGGTCCAGGAAGACCTCACATGCCTCATAGCAACTAAGTCTGTATACCACAACTACTAAACCTGTGCTCTAGAGCCTGTGAGCCGCAGCTACTGACGCCCGAGCGCCCTAGAGCCCATGCTCCACAAGAAGAGAAGCCGCCGCAATGGGAAGCCTGCTTGCCACAACCAGGGAAAGCCTGGACAGCAACTGAGAATAAATGAATAAAAATTTTTTAAAAATGTCAAAGGGAAATGGGATTGACGATGAAATCTGTCAGGCGAAGTGCTTAAAACTGAGTGAATAGTCATTGCTGGAATTCATGGTGGAGCCAGAGAGATCTAGGTTCAAATCTAAGTCTTACTATTAACTGGGTCACCTTGGGCAAGTTACTTAACATCTCTGATAGTAAGCCCAGTATCTTTTCCTGTGAAATGGAGAGATTTAATAGCTTGTTCATATAGCTGCTATGAGAATGAAAAGATTTAACATACCCGTTGAGTGTCTGAAACAGTGCTTGATGCATAGAAGGGGCTGGATTTTTGTTGATTCTTTTCCCTGAACCTCTTCTTCTTATCAGAATTTAATATGGTATTCACAAATCAGTTATAAGCATCTATTTACCTTTAGGAATGCATGATTTATTTATTTATTTGGGCTACTTAGGTGAATAGGATGATTACTCCTGGGTGTAGTCCTATATTATGGGTATCCAAAGGTATATAAAATGAGGAGAGAGAGAAAGAGGGAGAGAGAGCTAGACTGAAAAAGGGCCTGGCTCATTCTCTTAGGTATGTGCCTATGGGTGTGTGTATGTGATTTAATTGAGATGCATCTGTATTGGGGATGAAGTCTCTAGCTTCAGATTGCCTTTCTGTTCTCCTTCGCTTACTTCCCAGCCTTCTTGGTCTTTGTTCTCCCCTTGGCATACCCAGTTGTAGTTTAGTCGTATTAAGTCTGCTAAGTGTTCTTAGAACATGCCCTGTCCCATCCCTTCTGAACATTGGTCATTGCACTTACTGTTTTTATTTTTTTATGCCTGTAGCAAGTTTCATCCTAATCTTGGAACAGTTGACTTCTCATCTTAAATATTACCTCCTCAGAGAGACTGGCCAAGGTAACCCCCTCACTACCATTTTCTATTTTCTCCCTTATCTGAAGCTACATTGATTTTATCTGTTTATCATTTGTCTTCTTCCTTGCCTTCACTATTATTCAGAGCTTAGTACACAGCACAGAACAGGTGCATATAAAATGCAATAATAATACTACTAAATAGTAGATACTAATAGTGGGGCTTCCCTGGTGGCTCACACAGTAAAGAATTTGCTCGCAATGCAGGAGACCCAGGTTCAATCCCTGGGTTGGGAAGATCCCCTGGAGAAGGGAATGGGTACCCACTCCTGTATTCTTGCTTGGTGAATCCCATAGACAGTGGAGCCTGGTGAACTACAGTCCATGAGATGCATGCACACACACACACACACACACACACACACACGGCTAGTAAGCCGAATAAGTGAATGGATGCATGAGTTTGAACCAAGAGAGCAAACCTCTCTTTCAGCTTGGCTTTTACTCAGACTTTCATGCCTTGTACCAATTAAGAGCTTTTCTCTGTTTAAATCTCCAAATGATTGTAGTTTCATCTTTTTCACCCTACCTGTCTTCTCTGCTCTCCCCTCTACCCCCTCGCCCACTGCATTGTAGGTTGAAATTAGACTCCATGCTTTCCCAGCTGGCAAGGAGAGGACTGAATTCTGTCCTTACTTATGTCACTTATGTAGGAAAATATTGTCATGCTCTGAAGTTTGTTTTGGGGGAATCACTTGTAAGACCTTAGTAAAAAGTGCAAAGACATCAGAGAAAGGAGGTGCAAACACAAATAATTGGTCCTACCCTATGCCTGAGGAAAAGCATGCACCACCAGCACCTCAGTTCTGCAAAGCAGTCATAAGATGACACATACATCCATATCTGGGAAGTTTATTTACAGCTGAAACAGTGTTCCCACACACACTAGCAGACACAGGTGTTGCTGGGATCTCTGACCGAGCCACTTTCTTTCTACGCTGAGTGTCTCAGGCCTCATTTCCCTTCCCTGAAGGCTCAGTGTCCTCCCTTGGACATCGACCATCACCCTGTGTGGTGATCGGGTGACTCGAGGGGGCCGTGGGGGTGTGCGGGCTGGTGGCCCCCGCATTAAATACCTCTGGCCGCTTTGTTGGAGAGCCCCCCTGCATGCCGCGCTGCCTCCTGCTGCCGCTGTTGGCTGTCATTTCACCAGCTGTCGGGTGTCCCCTTGCCGCTGTCACCCCCTGCCTTCTTTTATGTCTGCTTGTCAGAATGATGGCTTGAGGGTGGATCCACCTCTCCTCAGGAGCCAAGTGTATGGACTTTATGACAGTCATTTTCCACACAGAAAGTATTTTTTTCCCCCTTTTTAACCTCGAGATTCCAGATGGTAGTGATGGTTAGAAGTGTGGCTTAATAGGGCCTTAATTTTTCTTTTTGTAATTTCTATGAAATTACAAATTTTTAAAATTATAGCTGTATCTTTGTGCATGCACGCTAAGTCACTTTAGTCATGTCTGACTCTTTGCCGCCCAAATGGATTGTAGCCCGCCAGGCTCCTCTGTCCATGGGATTCTCCAGGCAAGAATACTGGAGTGGGCTGCCATGCCTTTCTCCAGGGAATCTTCCTGACCCAGGGATTGAACCCAGGTCTCTTATGCCTTCTCCTGTGTTGGCAGGTGGGTCATTATCACTAGCGCCGCCTGGGAAGCCCAGTTGTATCTTTAGGATTATATAAATGTATGCTTTTACTTTAATGCTAATATATTAATGCACTTAATGCACATTATTTATTATGTGCCTATTAAGCAGCAGACACGGTGGCTAAAATATTGCTGGGCAAAACCGGGTTGGTTTTACCTTTGTGGAGCTACTGGGTGGAGAGGCAGGCAGATCAGCTAGTAAGTACATAAATGGCAGACTGGGACTCTACTCAGGAACGCGCAGGATACGGTAGACCGTGGGGTCTCAGACTTGCCCAGAAGGTTAGGGAGAGTGTCCCTGTACAAAGGACTTGAGCTAAGCTGTGCAAGTTGAATTGGAAGTAGTGAGGCTCAAATTTATGAAGTCCTCTAATTCTTTTCCAAATAGCTTTTCTTCCCATCGTTTCATTTCCACTCTCCCACCAACCCAGTGAGTCCTTTTACCCAGTGATGGGTGGTGAGTCAGGTGTCAAGAGAAACCTTCTGTGACTTTCCCCAGGTCACAGAATCAGAAAGGGCTGGGACTGGATCAGACGCCCATCTTTTCACTCTTTGGAAGTGGGGCCGCAGATCTAGTTTCAAGTCGTATTCCTCCAGCTCTCTTTTGGCTTTTACAAGTGTCAGGTGTAGAATGGGGACTGTTAAGCCCCGTATCACAGGGCTGCCGAGTGGATGAGAGGAGGTGGCAGAGTGCCCTAGCTCAGGCTTGTTCTTTTCCCTTCATTTCCCTCTGTTATGATCTCTTTCTGTCTCCACTGTTCTCCGTACTGGGCTCTGCACAAGGGCAGCGTCCCGATTCTTGTAAATCACCTTGATTTTTCACATGTATATTAGTTCTGCCAACTTTGTGTGTGCCAAGTCGTTTCAGTCGTGTCTGACTCTTTGTGACCCTATGGCCTATATAGCTCACCAAGCTCCTCTGTCCGTGGGATTCTCCAGGCATGAACACTGGAGGGGGTTGCCATACCCTGCTCCAGGGGATCTTCCCAACCCAGGGATCAAACCCACGTTTCTCACATTTACCTGCCCTGGCAGTCAGGTTCTTTACTGCTAGCAGCACCTGGGAAGCCCTCTGACAACTCTAAAATGCATCCCTTCTAATACATCAGGACAGGGCATTGCACATGTATTCTTAGGTATCTAAAAACTGAATCTGCCAGGTACAGAAAATTAGCAATCCAATGCAGCTTTTGTACGCTGGCTCACTCAGAGGACCAGGCCAGTATTGATGATTTTTGCTCTAGCTGGCTTGCAGAAGCTCACAGTTAAAATTCAACTGTAGCAGCTAACTCATCCCAGCCATTTGTGTACATCTACTTCTCTTTTTTGTTAAAATGTATTCCTGATCATTAACCTGTATGGTTTTACATTTTTTTATAGCAGGCTACTTGGGGGAAGCAGAAGCAGGCAGGAACTTATCAAAGAGAAAGCATGGGTGTCAGAGTTAGAGTCCTGGTTTTGAATCCAGCCTACAGCACTTACCAAATGGTGGCCTTGATTATTCAGTTATTCAATTTTTTCATTTCTTAGTTTCCTTGTTAAAAAAAATATGGTCAATAACAGCTTCTTTATGAATGCTGACTAAATAAGAGAAATAGATAAGAAGAGATAAACCTGTGAAAAAATCCTCTTCTATAAAATGGAGAAAATAATAGTTATAGTGTGGCTGGAAGGGTTCAGAAAGATCTTTTTTTTTTTTTTTTGGTAGAATGTTTAACACAGGGTCATTAGAAGATGAAAGATGTTGGCCATTGCTATGATGGACCAGATATTAGGCTAAAAGGGCTAGAGGGCTTGCTATAAAGTGAGCAAGGTGTGTGTGTTTGTGTGTGTGTGTGTGTGTGTGTGTGTGTGTGTTTGTGTGTGTGTTGACACACATATGCAGAGAGCACAGGGCAGGGGTCACAGTTCCAGAGCAACCGTGAGTTCCAAGCCACTGTTGACTCTCTTGGGTAAGGAGTGTCAACCTTGAGCAATGTCCTCCACCTAAAAGGTGACTGTTTTGTTGTTCAGTCGTGTCCAACTCTTTGCAACCCTGTCCATGGGAAAGTCATTGGGCAATGTCGAATCCTCTTGGCGGGAGCTCCTTGCCTCTCCTGATTAGACTTCAGGACTAAGTCTGCAGCCATTCTTCTTTTTTCTTTCATCTCACCTCAGATACTCTACATGGTTAGCTTTCTTATAAAACCAAATGACTGCAAATCAGCCCACAGAGCTGGGATGTGCGGATAGGCTTTTGATGGATGAAGCTGAGCTGCAGAGCTCTGATCACTCTGGATGTTGCTGATGCCACCTCTGAAGTGGGTGGGGCCTGTTAGAGAAGGTGAGGACCTGGCATTGTCGACGTGCTGCAAAGAAAAATGACAGCTGAGACAAGGAAAGGGCCAGAGGATGGGAGCTGTGCATAAGGAGTGGGAGGGCGCTGGTTTGGAGGAGGGTAGACCATCTTATCTGACAAAGAAGAAAGGGGTTGAAGTAAAGACTGTTTTTTGGAACTGCCAAGGACAATGACTGGATACTGTGCAGAAGGTGTGTGATTTTACTGTTTGGGAGATGAAATTAGAAAGCTTACTTGATACAAATGAAATATATTATAGACCTGTGGGGAGAAGGCATCATGGTAACAGTTTTCCATACATAGAAAATATTCAGACATGTTTTTCTAAGGACTGACATTGATGGGAGACTTCTAGCCAAGAAAATATTCATTGATCACCTGAAATGTGTCTTTTAATTGACAAACGATGACACAAAGAGAAGACAGATGGAGAGCAAAAGAATGAAAAGAACTGTACTTTTTTCTGAATGCTTATTTACTTAAAAGTGATTTAACAGTGTGTAAGAGTTCTGGTATACACAGACTAAGACCAAAATCCATCTGTCCATCCAACAAATATTTATCATTTCAAATGGTACACGTGTTCCATATTTTGTTTCAGAACAAAGAGCACTAGAGAACAATGAATGAAAAATTGGTCAGTTTTCAGTTGAGGGATGAAATGGGCTATCTTAGAAAGAGAGTTCCTTATTCTTTCATCTCTTGCTTTGATAAAGGTTTCTGTATTCCCTTCTCTGTGCGAGGTATTTTTCTGGGCACTGGACATTTGGCAGTAGATAAGATATGCCAAGTTCTACTCTGATGGGAGCTTATATGCAAGGGGGGCAGGAAGAAAGTGAGAGAGTTGCTGGGTAAGTGCTATAAAGTCAGGGCTGCAGTGTTGGGAGAAATGGGGGAGCTGTTTTTAAAAAGGTGACCCTGCAAGGCTCTCTGAGAGGTGGCATCGGAGTTGTGTCCCGAATGGGGGGTAGGAGTAGGCCATGGAGAATGGTGTTCTGGCAAAGGGAATGACGTGTATAATAGCCTGAGGAGGGAAAGAGCTTGGCAGGCTTAAAGGATAGGGCCATTGTAGTTAGGGGTTGGGAGGCTAGGGTGGGAAAGCTGGAGAGGTGTCTTGGCAAGATAGGGTGAGGCCTGGCACATGATTGGAGGGAGTTTGGACTGCAGTGTGCAGGGAGATGAAAGACCTAACTCATGTATTGAAAGATGATTCTGGCTGCTGAGTGGAGAGTGCTATAGTAGAGAAGAGTTGTCTTCTGGATTTAGTTCTGTTCATTTGCTCAAATGCTAAGAGAAAGACATTCCTTTTTTGTGATAAAAAACTAGATAATATAGATAGTGCATTCTTTTCTATCTTATAGAATCTTAAAATATTTAAAAATATTTTCTAATCCAAACTAAGGTTTTACTAGTTTATCCTGGAATAGGTCAGACCAAACTATGTATTTAATACAATACTTGGTGTTGGCATTCAGTGGTGTCTGATTCTTCGGGACCCCATGGACTGTATAGCCTGCCAGGCTCCTCTGTCCATGGAATTCTCCAGGTAAGAATACTGGACTGGGTAGCCATTTCCTTCACCAGGGGGTCTTCCTGACCCAGGGATTGAACCCAGGTATCCTTTATTGCAGGCACATTCTTTACTGTCTGAGCCATCAGAGAAGCCCATTTAATAAAGTGGGAATATAGCAAAATAGTAATTCAGTCCTTCAGTGATTTGAGTTTCTTCTGCTGCAGAGACTTACCTGTATTCTGTTTATTTGAGAAGTTTGTCATCGTTAATAGAGTCTATTCTGGAAATCATCATTTTATTTTAGTTATGAGAGGGAGCACTCTGGGTAAGAGATAGTAGTTGGTACGAATGTAATCTTCCTGGGTGCCAGTAATGGTTCTAAGTATTTGAACTTATTACATTCTCATAGCAGTCCTCTGCGTTAGGTACTATTATAGTCTCCATTCTAAGATGAAGAACCCGTGGCTCAGAGAGGTTGAGCACCTTGCCCAAGAACACACAGCTAGCTAGTATTAACTGGTCCCGGCATGCCAGGGACCAGTCTCCTTTCTTTACTGTCTCTCTATATAAAGAGGATTGTTACTAGCCATGAAAGATGCCAGACTGCAGGTCCCACCATGAAGATTACTTCAGAAATTTCTTTCCACTTGGGGTCCAGCTTCTTCACCCGGGCTTTAGTCCTGCCTGCTGCTCTGGGGGCCATGCTCACCTCCATCACACTGACTCTTCTGCCTCCTGTCCTGCAGCCTCCAGCCCTGTTCGTGGCGTGGTCTCAGCATCCAGCTCGTCTTCTGCTCTCAGCACGGGCCTGGGCTGTGATCCTGACTGTGTGGGAAGGGGAGGGAGGCCTGGCCTGTCTCTGGGGTGCTGGCTCACTCACTGCTCAGGGACAGAGAGGAAGGGTAGGGAGGTAGAACTCCCTTCAGGTAGCTGCTGAGATGCCAGTGGAAGGGATCCTGGTCCCAGGGACTCTGGCTCAGGTGGCCCACCCAGTTCTGTCTAATACTGTTGTCATGGTGATCATTGGGGTTTAAGAGTTTAAGGGACTCTGCTGTCACCAGGGAGCCCCTGTTGGGGGTGCCATCTGTGTCCTTTTGGGATGCACTTGTCATACCCCTTTTCAGACTTTTAAAAATAGTTGCAGACAAGCGGAAATGTACAAGTGTGTCTGTAGGTGGTTTAATACAGGGAACATTATTGTCCTAATAATTTCCCTGGTCACCACTGCAAGACAGCAAAGGGCTGTGAGTTTAGTAGCAACTCTTTCTGTTAATGGGCTCTACACACTTGGCCAGGGTGGACCTAGCGCTCCTGCCGTGCTCTTCCCCCAGCCCCTGGGCTCCTGCATGTGAAATTAAGAATATGCTCCTCTGCACCCTCGGAGGCAGCAGAGAGTGAAGGTGGGATGGGACCTTGGGAAACATTTCTTTGCTTCACCACCAGCCCATGCTACCCATTGGGTATGCTTTTAGCTCCTCCTGCAGCCCTGTAATGAGGGGGTGGTGGTGGTTTGGTCTGGTCCAGGGCATCACAGAAAGTCCTAGAGGGATAGTTGATCCCGATGGCTGAACACCTTCTTCAAAATGTGAAACATTTTTGGGTATTCAACTTTGAGCCATTTTACAATGCAATAAGAACAACAACAGCAACAGCAAAAATCTTTTGATATCCTGATACAGAAAGAATTTTGCCCATAGATGTTTCTTGTCTTTTCCTTTTCATTTTTTTAAACCAGAAAGGCTAAATTACTTACTTAAAGGTATTCAGTAAGATGAGACAGATCTAGGGCTAGAGGAAAATTTATTCTGGGATCTTTTTTTGTCTTGTTATTGTATTATACAGCTTATTTTCCCCATAAAATGTGAAAATTTGCTTTTTTTCCCATCTCTGCTATATATGAGCTAAATTATGGAGGCTGTGATAAAAATATTCAGAAGGGGCTTCCTAAGTGGTGCAGTAGAAAAGAATCCACCTGCCAATTCAAGAAATGCAAGAGACATGGGTTTGATCCCTGGGTTGGGAAGATCCTCTGGAATAGGAAATGGCAATCCATTCCAGTATTCTTGCCTGGAAAATTCCCAGAGAAGCCTGGTGGGCTACAGTTCATGGGGTCACAAAGAACTGGACACAACTGAGCACAGACACATACACACAGAGAGAAAGCAAAGGTTATGAAGGAAAGAGTGGGTAATTAATTAATTACTTTAGGGTATTAATTATCTCCACAGGAAATAGAAACAGTCAAAGACTCTGCTTTTTTTTTTTTTTGGATTGTACCCTGTACTACTAGATGGGATATTTTGGCTTATTTCCTGCTTTTCTCCAGAGAATTTAGGCAAGGTCTTACATTTGTTTGTCATGTTGCTGCTTAGATTGGAGATCTGTGTATTGCCATCTGCAAACCTGGTCCCTGGAGGTAGAGACTGGGGCCAAGAATGCAGTAACATGAGATGATTCTTAGACTAATCCAGGCACGCAATGGAAATTGCTCAGTATCCTATGTCAAATTATAGATCATTTTCTTCCTGAACCATCTGTTCTCCACTCTGCATGGTTCTATTGTGGTGCTGGGGGCTGACATATCACAAGTGGGGTCAGGGTAGTTTTTCCTGAGACTGCTTTGCTCAAGTAACCATAGAAGACCCTTTTGTACCTTTGGAGTTCAAGGTGCTGGTGATGGAGATGTGGATCTTCCAGTGCAGACTGTCATTAGCCCTACCATATGGAGATAGCCTGTCTTCAAACTAAAGGCTCATAGAAAAGGGAGTGTAGCTGAGAGCTAGAAAGATAGATACCCAGTGGCATTATATAAGCCCCTGGATCCAGCCATGCCTGAAGCCCACATGGAAGTCAAGTGTAAGTCAACTCATTTCCTTTTCTTTTTCCTCTCTATTCCCAAGGTATTTGAGTTGTATTCCTGTCCTTCACAACTCAACTTCTTATAAGGATATTCTGTAAATGGTCTTAAATTATGACCGAAAACTAGAAAACTTAGAAAACTAAAAAAACATGTAAAACTAGAATAATTAGAAATCCAGGAAAAAGTATAAGAAGAGGAGATCACCTCTCTTTATATATTTTCCTCTTCATGTCCACTGCCTGTGCATACAAACAGCAGAGGTTGAGACGGCATGTTCACTATAAGGACATATTTCTGCATGTAGATGGTTTTTATATGTTAAATTAAGTCTCAGGGTATGGTTGAAAAAAAGGCATTGAAATGGAATTGCCGTTTTTAGGTCTAGCTGATTTGTGCGGTGTTGCTTGAAAGCAGGTGACAGATGACTTCCTAAATCCCTCACAGCCATCATTTCCTGGAAACTGTTCTGTTGGTGGCAGCACTTGACTTAAAAGCGCTGATCACATGCCTCCTATCTGTTGCAAACGGTGAAGCCAATCCTGGGCTGGCCCCCGGGTCTGCCTACTTCCTCAGCTTTCTGTGACAGATGAAACATGGGAAAAAACAGCAGGGTGTGGGGCCGAGGGCAAAAGTGTTTTGCTCCACAGAGGGCCTCCCTCCAGCCTTGTGTGTGTGATGTGTATGTGAAGTCGCTCAGTCGTGTCCGACTCTTTGTGACCCCGTGGACTGTAGCCTACCAGGCTCCTCCGTCCATGGGATTTTCCAGGCAAGAGTACTGGAGTGGGGTGCCATTGCCTTCTCCAGAGGATCTTCCCCACCCAGAGATCGAACCCGGGTCTCCCACATTGCAGGCAGACGCTTTACCATCCGAGCCACCCTGAGCAGGTGGCATCTTTGTGTCCTGTGACTAAAGAAGCTGACTCAAAACCTAGCTCACCACACACAGCTCTGCTGGGAAGGAAAATGGGGCCGGCAGGGGAGTTGTTCTTATTCTGGAGTCCTGTGTTTCAAAGGAGGAGTGTTGGGGTTCTGAAAAAGACTCTCAGGCTCCGAGGGGAGCAAAGGCTGGCTTTGGGGGTTGAGGAGGAGGATGGCACAGCTGGCCCTGGTGTTGGTGGCTCTTGCCACAAGATGGCACCCCTACTTTGGTATCTTTGCTTTTAATTTCAATCTTAGGAAAAACTTGTGCAAATCATTGCAGAACAAATGCAGTCTGGATTTAGGTTTCATAATTTATGAAGCTGACTTCATATCCTGTCTCAATGTGTTACCATGTTTCAGACAGAGCTGTTTTGATCATGTTATCGTTATTATAAACATGGGTGTGTCTCTTCCTCCCCTTTTCCTCTCAGTTCTGTAGCCTGGGGTCAAGCAGTGATTCTCAAACTAGCTGTGGTGCTTTACCAAGTTTGTTAAAATTTTCCAGGCTGTCGTGGGTTGACAATATCATCGAGTAACATAAAAATGAGTAACTGGTAAAACAACATAGAGAATCCACACTTGATTTTATTACTTTTAGTTTCAACAGGCATGAAATTACATTTTAATAAATGGAGTCAAAGCAAAATAACATTGGCAAAAAGATTTACAAAAACCATATGGGTGGTCTTAAAAGTGTGTGTATAGGATATTAATATAAGGAATTGCTATTATACTTGTAAATTTTTGCTGTCTCACAAGCATAACTAAATAGTAGTGATTCTCTCATTCATATTAATCAACCTGTGTGCACACGTTGAATTAACCAAGTGTACAGTACAATTATTTTTTTGATCAGAACACACTACCTTGTTTCCCACTTACTTTACCTATCTAGGTCAGATTGATACAACGCTACTTATAAGAGGTCATGTATATACCTCAACCTTCCTGTTTAGTGTTCATAACATTGATGACAGAGAAAAATTGCTTTGGAAAAATTGAGAGAAAAGCTAACTATTTTTGACTTTTTCTCTCATCCCCTCCCTGTTCCAGGGAAGGTTACCTTTTCTTGTTTCTGGGTATCTTTTCCCTAGCGTCTTTGGGCCAGAACCTATGACTCTTCTTGGTGGATTGCCCTAGAGAGCAGGACGTGTCTGGGAGGTTATGTCTCATCTCCCAGGATAGCCCTGGCCAGTGGTTGATGGGTGTAGCCAGAGGAAGGCTCCAGTTTCCTTCAAGGTGGGACCACTCTGAGGTGTCTGTGACCCTCCAGAGTGCTCTGCAGCATCAGGCCTAGGCTACTCTCCAGGGGAAAAGCCCTCCTTGCTTGTCTTTCTCTACTCTGTCCTGCTCCTCTCTCCCTTACCAGCTCTTTTTCTGGGAGCACCTCCTTAATAAACTGTTTCCCATGGATCTTTGTCTCAGTGTCTACTTCCAGGGAACCCAGCCTAAGGCACTATCAGATTTAGAGTACTTTGGAAATAGGCTTGGCAGACCATAAAAATGTCTTTATGTATTTTGAGTCTTTTGCTTCTAGAGATACTGATGTTCCATTATTGGTAACATAATCCAAATGCCCACTTTAGGAAATAAATCAGCCTCATTTAACTGCCTTGGCTTTTTAGAAACCAGACAGGCTAGAGATATTTAATGTACCAATTTTCTTACCGCATATTTGGAAACATTCATCATAGACAATACTCTGTTTTACATAAATCTGTGTTCTTTTTTTTTCCTCCTTATTTCAATTAATCTAAACCCAATTGTTTGCCCATAGAGAAGATAAATGTAAAAGCTTCTACTCTCTAAGGGTTTGAGGTTGACTAAAAGAGGTTAAATTTTTTTTCCCCTGAATATCTTTTAAAAGAGCTATGTCTCCATCAATCTGTTTTAGATAATAATCTCTGCAAGAACCATTCTGAGATAGTTGCTTGTTATCTAGCTTTACTTGGGATTAAACCATATGAAAAAACATAAATTCAACCTGACTTGGAGAAATGCTGTGGTGAATTAGTGAAAACAATCAGAGACCCTGACACCTGGAGAGCAGTTTCATTACCATAAAGGTTGTGTGTGCTCTCTTGTCAATTATCCATTACCAAATACCTATTTTGTACTAGATGTTTGCATTATCTCATTTAATTCTCACAACAACCCTGAAAATGAAATGTTTTCTTTCCCCTTTTTTAAAAAACCAGTGAGACATAAAGAGATTAAGCAACTTTTCCAAGACTCACAATTAGGAAGCAATAGAGCTAACACTTGAATGTAAAACTTTCTACCAAGTCATGCTGCCTCTACAATTCAATAAAATGAACTAACTAAATATTAGTGTGTTTCATCAGTTCTCAGGAAGGGCCAACAACTGGGGATAATTGACATATTCACTTGGTATGCAAATAGTGTTGTTAAAATGCTTGTAACACTATAAGGAGAAATAGCAAGAAATCTTCCTTGCCATATTGTTTAACAGCAATGGGCACTTTACATCCTTGTCTCATATACTCATCACAAGAATCCCAAGGAAGGTATTATTAGCCTTATTTTATAGGTAGAGAAGATGGAGAAATGCAGAATCTTTAGGTCACTTGTGCAATGTTATATGGATAGTAAACTATGGCTTTGGGCCCAGAAACTTATGAGCTCAACTGCTCTCTGCTTTCCATGGCTGATGCTTTGCTGAAACTTCCTTGTGGAGAGTGATAAGGGGATTGCCAGGTCGACTGAATCAGTGGAGGGGATACATAAGATTGAAGTTGTGATTTCCTTACAGTATTTTGTTTCTCACTGATGCTACACAGTCTAGAAAAGGAGAAAAGAAAGCCAGAGCTATGACAGCAGCTTGGCTGATGTGTTTGTTCTCATCCCACCGTATCATTTTCCTCACCAGCTTTGATTCCCTTTACTGTTCACCTGTAAGGAAAACCCTTCTTCACCTTCTCTGGACTGGGTTAGCAGGAAATTCAGAAGGCTCTTCATAGCCAGGTGTTTCTCTGCCCCTGGTGCGCCTGATCTGCAGAGCAAAGGAATTCATAGACAAACACAACAGGACTCATTGTAGACCACACAATTAATCATTCTAGGTTTCTGATTTGTTTCTTGAAACTTGCTATGTTCCTGTAATGGGAAAAAGACAGGTCCATTTATCACACCACACCTTATACTGCTGCTTGGCACCCTCCCCTGGGTCCCTCACCATCCCCGAAACTTCTGAAACATCTGGCATGGGTACCATGGCAGGCGTTTCTTCACATTCCTTATTACACTCGCCTTCTCAGCATCCTAGTTTTAAGCTCTCCTGTTGTGACTGAAGACTAAAAGGCCAGCATCCTCTGTGGAGATGAACAATCAGCGAGAGTTCGTTACTTACGGTGGCATTTATAGTTCTTTGCCAAAGATTGCATTTTGTGTGTATCATGTATTGGCTGATATTGTCAAAAGAGCAGCGGACTGGGAACCAGCTTAGCTAGAGTTTTGCCTTGGCTCTACCGGTAATGATTCTCTGGACTTGCCTGGGCTGCTTCACCTCTCTTGACTTTCATGACTTCATTTAATGATAAATCCAGGTTAAATCAGTGCTTATCAATTTTGGATGTGCATTAGAATCCCAGGAAATGCACAAAATACTGATGCCCAGGTCATACCCAGACAGGTAAGTCAGAGTCTAAGCCAGAGACATGACACTGGGATTCTTATGAAAGCTCCCCAGGGGGATTCTAATGTTGACTCAGATTTGAGAACCACTGGCCTGGGTGATCTCTGAGGATTCCTTGGTGTCTCTCTCTCGTTCCCTCCCTCCCTGCTCCATATAGACAGATAGATGCAAAATCACTGCAGATGTGATTGCAGCCATGAAATTAAAAGACACTTACTCCTTGGAAGGAAAGTTATGAACAACCTAGATAGCATATTCAAAAGCAGAGACATTACATTACTGACTAAGGTCCGTCTAGTCAAGGCTATGGTTTCTCCTATGGTCATGTATGGATGTGAGAGTTGGACTGTGAAGAAGGCTGATCGCCGAAGAATTGATGCTTTTGAACTGTGGTGTTGGAGAAGACTCTTGAGAGTCCCTTGGACTGCAAGGAGATCCAACCAGTCCATTCTGATGGAGATCAACCCTGGGATTTCTTTGGAAGGAATGATGCTAAAGCTGAAGCTCCAGTACTTTGGCCACCTCATGCGAAGAGTTGACTCATTGGAAAAGACTGTGATGCTGGGAGGGATTGGGGGCAGGAGGAGAAGGGGACGACCGAGGATGAGATGGCTGGATGGCATCACAGACTCGATGGACATGAGTCTGAGTGAACTCTGGGAGATGGTGATGGACAGGGAGGCCTGGCGTGCTGCGATTCATGGGGTTGCAAAGAGTCAGACATGACTGAGCGACTGAACTAAACTGAACTGATATATGTATATACCTTAAGATGGGAGAATTAAGATCATATTTGTATGGGAAGGGAAAAGACCCAGTAGAGAGGAGAGTTTGATGAATAGAAGAGGGTGGGTGAATTGTAGGATCCATACCCTTGAGAAGACAAAAGGTCTAGTGTTCCAGTGGAGGGACTGGCTTTAGATAGGTGAATGGAGAGTGTGTTCACAGAAAATAAACTGAGCTTACATCCATGCAGATGTTGATAGGTATGTAGGTACAGTGGTAGGAGGTTTTCTTCTGCTCACCGAGGTTTTCTCCTTTCCACCGAGGTTTTCTTCTGCTCACTTCAATGTTTTTAAACAAGAAAGAAGCAAGGTCATCAGAATGGACAGGAAAGGAGGCGCTGCAGAGGTTTTAGAAGAGGTGAGGTATAAAAAGTCATCTGTGACGATGGAGGGTAAATGTACTAGAGAAATGTAGCATAACTGCCAGAAGTACAAGGTGCATTTGAGGTTGAATTTGAAGTGAGACCAGTTTGCCAGGTTTGGACAGTCTTTCTGCTCACTTTCAAATGTTGATTACTCCCTGCATAGCATCTGCTCTGTTCTACCTAATGTTGTATCGTTTTTTGCTTTTGTACTTTCTGGAATGGTCACTCCTTTTGTCTATTTCATCCAGCTTACCTGAGATAGGATTGACATTACACATAACAGTATGTAAGTTTAAGGTGTGAAACGTTGATTTGATACCCTTATATGTTGCAATATGATTGCTGCCATAGCCTTGGCTAGTAGCTGGTATTTCCATTATGTCACATAATTCTGTGTCTTTTTTTTTTTATGGTGAGAACATTTGAGATGTACTCTCTTACCAACTTTCAAGTATGTAACAGTATTATTAACTCTAGTGACAATGTTGTGCATTAGAGCCTCAGAACTTATTCATCTTTAACTTCAAGTTTGTATCGGTTGAACAACATTTATCTCTCTATTTCTCCCCTCCAGCCCCCTGCCATCCCTGTATGCACTGTTCTACTCTGTTTCTACAAGTTAAACTTTTTTTTAGATTCCACACATAGGTGATATTATACAGTACTTATCTTTCACTGTCTGACATAACTCAATTAGCATAATGCCCTCAAGGTCCATTCATGTTGTCACAAATGGTAGGAGTTCCCTCTTTCTGATGGACAAATCATACTCCATTGCATATATACATCACATTTTCATATCCACTGCTATGAACTTACAACAGAAACGAACTCAGGTTGTTTCCTCGTCTTCACTATTGTGAATAGTGCTGCAATAAACGTGAAGTGCAGATGGCTTTTTGATACCCTGTTTTCATTTCCTTTTGATACTTACTCAGAAGTGGATCATATGGTAGTTATATTTTAAATTTTTTGAGAAGCATCCCTACTGTCTTCCATAGTGGCAGCACCAATTTACATTCCCACCAATAGTACACAAGTGTTCCCTTTTCTCTACATCCTTGTCAGCACTTGGTATCACTTGCCTTTTTGATAATAACCATTCTAATAGGTGTGAGGTCTTATCTCATTGTGGTTTTGATTTGCATTTCTCTGATGATTAGTGATGTTGAACATCTTTTTGTGTACTTGTGGGCCATTTGGATGTCTTCTTTGGAAAAATGTTTATTCAGCTCTTCCTATGTTTTAACTGAATTGTTCTTTGTTGTTGTTGTTGTTGTTATTGAGTTGTATGAGTTCTTTATATGTTGTTGTTTAGTTGCTAAGTCGTGTCTGACTCTTTGCAACCTCATGGACTGCAGCATACCAGGCTTCCCTGTCCTTCACTACCTACCAGAGTTTGTTCAAACTCATGTCCATTGAATTGGTGATGCCATCCAACCATCTCATCCTCTGTCATCCCCTTCTCCTCCTGCCCTCAGTGTTTCCCAGCATCAGGGTCTTTTCAAATGAGTCAGTTCTTCACATCAGGTAGCCAAAGTATTGGAGCTTCAGCTTCAGCATTGGTCCTTTCAATGAATATTCAGGGTTGATTTCCTTTAGGATTGACTGGTCTGATCTCCTTGCAGTCCAAGGGACTCTCAAGAGTCTTCAATACCACAGTTCAAAAGCATCAATTCTTTGGTGCTCAGATCTTCTTTATGGTCCAACTCTCACCATCTGTACATGACTACTTACTGGAGAAGTCATAGCTTTAACTATACAGACCTTTGTTGGTAAGTGATATCTCTGTTTTTAATATGCTGTCTAGGTTTGTCATAGCTTTTCTTCCAAGGAGCAAGCGTGTTTAATTTTTGTGGCTATTCAGCTTTCCCAACACCATTTATTGATGACACTATCCTTTCCCCATTGCCTATTTTTGTCTCCCTTATCAAATGTTAGTTGACTGGTCATTCCTTTTGAGTAATGGCTCATTTTCTTGGAGCTGGCTCTGCAGCTGGCTCAGACCTGCTAACATGTCTTCAACCTTAATAAGTGGTCTGTGGCTTGGCTTCTGGCTTACTGAGTTCCTGAGGACTCACTGTACTTCCTCTAGAACCAGTCAGAGCTGATTTGTAGAAGATGGTGAGCTACTTTGCCATACAGATGAAGGAGTGATAAAGGAATGGTTAGTGAGTTAGAAGCTTGTGCAAGAGAAGCTGCCTAGGAATCTTTCATTGGTTGAAATAAGATGGACTGGGACAACACCATGCTTTTTCACTCCCTATTTTTTAGACATGCAAATGATAGGATATACATGGGATAGCAAAGTCACATATCCAAGATTAGAAAATATTTCAGTTAGATTAGGGCAAGTGGCTTTTGATTATCTAAAAGTCATCTAAAGTGGGAAGTGGTACGCTAGGGTCCTCTAAAGTAGTAAACTTAAAAATAAATAGTAAAGTTTCAGACCAAGATGAAGCAAATGGCAGACTTCAGGAAAACTCAGGCTCTGTGATAGCATTTTTCTGAGATAGTGGGGACTGAATTAATGAAAATTTTTACCCTACTCGTCTTAATGTCAACTCAAAGGAATCAGGCTACTAACAGCCAGTAGGTGATCAAGTGGGACTATTCATAGAGAGTAAAATGAACTTTATTCTCTACATTTTGAATAGGTTCTGTATCACATCTTTAGATTTTGGCATTGAGAAGTAGGAGTAAAGAGGCCCCACTATCAGTTTGGCAGATTTATCAAGCTGAGTTGTGTCAATTGCATTATGCCATTTCCAAGAAGACAGTAGAGCTTGTGAAATTTAACAGTGTCTGTCACCATATGACATATTGGCTAAAACAAAAGCAGATTGAGGAAATGACTCACAATAGTTAATTGTTTCAATAGTCAGTCTTTCCCATCTGTACAGTGTGTTGAATTTGATGACATCTGATGAGAGCTTTGTGGAAAATGAACACACCAAATTGTTTTCAAGACGCAAGCCCTCTCTCTACTTTTTTTTCAGTAGCTATGTGTTGTTATCTGAAATCTCTATTTTATCCCTTATAGTTTAGGTAAGGCTACAGACTATCTTGACTGTGGGAATAGGGAAATAAAAAGCCTGGGCATTTGTTAAAAAAAGAAAAAAGTATTCAGTGAATAATAACTCAAAATCTGTTTCTTCACCTTGAGAATGGATTAGGTATTTTGGCTTTGATAAACTCAAAAGTAAAGGGAAAAATTGTTCAGTATTTCACAAAGAACCAAATTCAGGGTGATATATGCAGAAAGCATTCATCTTCTGTTATCTCATGAATACACTGCACATCTGGCTTCAGAATCTATGATGCTGCTCAATAAAATTTATCATTTTTGATAGGGACTCATTAATTTGCAACAGTTGTACTGAGTGTATAGCTCTGTGGTTAAGTTCATCTCTGATAGATACAGGCCTTCTCACTGCACTGAATTCCTTTGTAGATCCCACTTAGAAATTCAGTTCATGATTACCAACATACTGACTTATCTAACTGAAAGAGTAGCTTCGTATTCTGGAGAGGTAGATGTCAAATAAGGACAGGAAGTTTTCTTTTGGGAGATCTACCAGTGGGGATAAAGCTTAATGTCATGAAAGTTGATTCTTCTGGAAATAGTTCTAGCATTTGTTTACTTGTTAGACATCTACAATGACTCTACATTTCAGCTGCACTGGAAACCAGTATTTATAGAGAAGAAAGGATTAGGGCTGTCTGTCCCCTACAGATAGATTTCCTTGGTGCTACTCAAGATATCAATGCCACATTTTTATAGTTATACAAGCTCGTGTTGTTTTTTGAATGGATTGGATACAAGGAATGAAGATGTCCTGTTTAATAAAGAACAAAATAAATCTAAGAGGAGACTTAAAGACTTTAAAGAGCTGTGGTGGGGAAGAAACACACTTGTTCTCTATAACTCAACAGAGCAGAACCCAAACTGATAGCTGAAATCATAAGCAAGCAGTAGCTCACAGGCCCAGCAGACATTTCCTTAGAGCATTCTAAGGAAATAGTTACTCTGGGAAGCAATAATCTCCTTATCCTTTCAACTGGGAATTCTGCTGGTGTTGACCAGAAAAATTTGTCTGTATCTGAGGCAGCCTTTTATAGTCTGAGACTATGTCATCAAGTCCAAGGAAGCTCACTGTAGAATGGCTTAAAACTCAACATTTAAAAAGACTAAGATCATGGCATCTGGTCCCATCACTTCATGGCAAATAGATGGGGAAAATGTGGAAGCAGTGACAGATTTTCTCTTCTTGGGCTCCAAAATCACTACAGATGGTAAGTGCAGCCATGAAATCAGAAGATTCTTGCTTCTTGGAAGGAAAGCTATGACAAACCTAGTTCAGTTCAGTTCAGTTGCTCAGTCCTGTCTGACTCTTTGTGACCCCATGGACCACAGCACGCCAGGCTTCCCTGTCCATCACCAACTCCTGGAGTTTACCCAAACTCATGTCCATTGAGTTGGTGATGTCATCCAACCATGTCATCCTCTGTCATCCCCTTCTCCTGCCCTCAAACTTTCCGAGCATCAGGGTCTTTTCAAATGAGTCAGCTCTTCACATCAGGTGGCCAAAGTACTGAAGTTTCAGCTTCAGCATCGTCTTTCCGATGAACACTCAGGACTGATTTCCTTTAGGATGGACTGGTTGGACCTCCTTGCAGTCCAAGGGACTCTCAAGTCTTCTCCAACACCACAGTTCAAAAGCATCAATTCTTCGGCACTCAGCTTTCTTTATAGTTCAACTCTCACATACATACATGACTACTGGAAAAACCATAGCCTTGACTAGATAGACCTTCATTGGCAAAGTAAAGTCTCTGCTTTTTAATATGCTGTCTAGGTTGGTCATAACTTTCCTTCTAAGGAGTAAGTGTCTTTGAATTTCATGGCTGCAATCACCATCTGCAGTGATTTTGGAGCCCGAAAAATGAAGTCAGCCACTGTTTCCACTGTTTCCCTACCTATTTGCCATGAAGTGATGGGACTGGATGTCATGATCTTAGTTTTCTGAATGTTGAGCTTTAAGCCAACTTTTTCACTCTCTTTCACTTTCATCAAGAGGCTCTTTAGTTCTTCATTTTCTGCCATAAGGGTGGTATCATCTGCATATCTGAGGTTATTGATATTTCTCCTGGCAATCTTGATTCCAGCTTGTGCTTCATCCAGCCCAGCATTTCTCATGATGTACTCTGTATATAAGTTAAATAAGCAGGGTGACAATATACAGCCTTGATGTACTCCTTTTCCTATTTGGAACCAGTCTGTTGTTCCATGTCCAGTTCTAACTGTTGCTTCCTGACCTGCATATAGATATCTCAAGAGGCAGGTCAAGTGGTCTGGTATTCCCATCTCTTTCAGAATTTTCCACAGTTTACTGTGATCCACACAGTCAAAGGCTTTGGCATAGTCAGTAAAGCAGAAATAGATATTTTTCTGGAACTCTTTTGCTTTTTCGATGATCCAGTGGATGTTGGAAATTTGATCTCTGGTTCCTCTGCCTTTTCTAAAACCAGCTTGAATATCTGGAAGTCCACAGTTCACATATTGCTGAAGCCTGGCTTGGAGAATTTTGAGCATTACTTTACCAGCGTGTGAGATGAGTGCAATTGTGTGGTAGTTTGAACATTCTTTGGCATTGCCTTTCTTTGGGATTGGAATGAAAACTGCCCTTTTCTAGCCCTGTGGCCATTGCTGAGTTTTCCAAATTTGCTGGCATCTTGAGTGCAGCACTTTCATAGCATCATCTTTTAAGATTTGAAATAGCTCAACTGGAATTCCATCACCTCCACTAGCTTTGTTTGTAGTGATGCTTCCTAAGGCCCACTTGACTTCACATTCCAGGATGTCTGGCTTTAGGTGAGTGATCACAAAAAACCTAGACAGTGTATTAAAAAACAAAGACACTACTTTGCTGACAAAGGTATGTATATTCAAAGCTGTAATCTTTTCAGTTGTCATGTATGGATGTGAGAGTTGGACCATAAAGAAGGCTGAGTGCTGAAGAATTGATGCTTTTGAACTGTGGTGCTGAATGGTGCTGGAGAAGAGTATTGAGAGTCCTTTGAACAGCAGGGAGATCAAACCAGTCAATCCTGAAGGAAATTAACCCTGAATATTCGTTGGAAGGACTGATGCTGAAGCTGAAGCTCCAATACTTTGGCCACGTGATGCAAAGACCTGACCCATTGGAAAAGACTTTGATGCTGGGAAAGATTGAAGGCAGGAGGGGAAGGGAGTGACAGAGGATGGGATGGTTGGATGGCATCACCAACTTGATGGACATGGGTTTGAGCAAGTTCCGGTAGTTGGTGATGGTAGGGAGGCCTGGCATGCTACAATCCATGGGGTCACAGAGTTGGACATGACTTAGCCACTGAACAACACAACTTTTCTTCTCCTTTCCCCTTCATTTCCTGTTTGAACTCTAAAATAAAGTAGGTTAAGGGTGAAATGTGAAGTGAAAGTTGCTAAGTTGTGTCCGACTCTTTGAGATCCCCATGGACTGTGTAGTCCATGGAATTCTCTAGGCCAGAATACTGGGGTGGGTAGCCATTCCTTTCTCCAGGGGATCTTCCCAACCCAGGGATCTAACCCAGGTCTCCCAGAGCGGGATGGGGTGAAGGTAATATTCAGCATATTTTTTGAATGCCCTGCCTCACTGAGTCAGCTTTGTATTCCTTGAGCTCAGAACTCAAAGATCTAAAGTAAACTGATAAACAGCATATGCCAGAAATAATCTGCATTCTCTTTGATTTTTTTGGTGAGAACTCAATGTGTCGATCCCACCCAACCTAATAGGGCCAGTGTTCAAGGAGCAAACTTGCAAACCCAGCAGTATCTCATCTTTGGAAACATCTGTGAGTTAGTTGTTATCTCTTGGCTCAATATGAAGAGCAAATTGTTTGCTTTCTTCTGGGAAAAGAGAGCTTTTAGTTTTTTGGTCTCTGTCTGAAAACTTGTCACAAAGTGGAAACCATGAATCAGAAAGAACATATATGAAATAATTTTGCTCATGTAGACAGATGAGAGTTGAAAGTTCAGATGAGAGCTGAACTTTTTTTTTCTTGCTGTATCTATAAATTCCAGTTCATATTTCTTCTTGTGGAAGTGGCTCCTCCTTCCATCCCACACCCCTGCACCTAGATTTATGTTAAGCTGAGCAAGCAGTTCTGGTAAAATTAAGTCCACATATAAACAGTAGATTTGGACAGCTCAATTTTGGTCCTGAACTCCATTAGAATTTTTTTTTTAACCCTCCTCTCCTTTATAGCAGTTTCTGATTCCTTGCTTATTATAACCCAGTTTTATGTTGAATATCACATTGTGCAAGGGCATGCCAAGTTGGTATTGGTATATACTGATTGCCTTGCTTGGGAAAAGTGCTGAATTCAGGTTTGAAATGTTTGCACTTGACCAAAGTTTTGCAAAAGAAAAAAATAGCATATTTAAAGCCCAGAAACTGTGTTTTTTTTTTGCTGTTTCTTGTAGTTTGTCTAGCAGTGGGTGAATAAGATCATATTTTAACCAGCAATTAGAATAGATTTATAACTCACATGATAGGGATGAATGAGATGAAGTTGTAGAAGACTCAAAAGAGTTTATCCCAAGGAATTTCCAGAGTTATAAGAAGCATGAGTAACAACTCCTGGAGTCTATAGTCAGAAGAAATAGTGACATTTAATTAAAAATTTCATGAGGGCAAAAGAAGAGTTAAGAGGGCACATTTAGGAGGTGCCAGGCAGTGTACTGATGTCTTTACAGGTACAATCTCATTGAATCCCTGAAGAAGCACTGTGATGTACTTATCAGGAGTCCCATTATACAGATGAAAACACCGAGTTTCAGAAAAGCTATTCCATTTGCCTATACTAAATAGGACAGTGATCTGTATCCAGAGTTTTTGGGTTTTCAGGCCACATGTGCTACTTCATCGTCTGCAGGGAAACAAAGGAGCTTGTCTGGGCTCTGCATATACTGTCTTCACAGGAGCTTTCAGGGAATTCTGAGCAAAAGACAGTATTACTGACCAATGGAAGCAGAAACTGGCAAGTGGATCCTGAGTAAGGAGGCAGGTTCCTCTGCAGAGTCAGAAAATATCTTGAACCATTGTTTGCCCAATGACAAACAAAAAAGAAACTTGGAGATTCTGATAAAAAGGCAGATCCCACGGTGGTATACAAATTTGAGGTAACATGTGATGTGGTTATTTTCCTCAGGGAAAAATATGTAATATCAGTTATGGGATATTAAGTCACCTGGCTAGGAGGAAAACTGGACAGGGATGTTTGAGAATTGGCTGCTGCAGTTGTAAAGAGGTAAAAGTGCACTGCTCATAAGAAAGGCTTGATATCTGGGATTTTGGGGAAGACACGCATAGTTTTGGGAAAGGTTAGCATATATTTAAAATTTCTTAAGAGCTGTTAGTTATATAATGCCTTTAATTGTATAACTCAGTATTTATTTCATCTATATGAAACTTCTGATTTAGACTGTAAGTAAAAATCAGAATATAATCAGAGTTTATGACTTTCAAACAAGAATCTTTGAAAATGTATACTCCAAATCACTCCCTTTTCCATTACCAACACATTTATTCTTTCTTCATTTTATTTTTAGAAATTGTAAGCTTAATTGCCTCAGTAGGGCATGATTTCCTTACCAAATCTCAAGTGAATTTAGCTGTTTTAAAAGAAGGGCTGTGGCAAAGCAGACCTAATATGGAGGACTGTTGGTGAAAAGCCCAGAATGTTTAAGGGAGTGTTCAGTTCAGTTCAGTCGCTCAGTCATGTCTGACTCTTTGCGACCCCATGAATCACAGCACGCCAGGCCTCCCTGTCCATCACCAACTCCCAAAGTTCACTCAGACTCACGTCCATCAAGTCGGTGATGCCATCCAGCCATCTCATCCTCTGTCATCCCCTTCTCCTCCTGCCCCCAATCCCTCCCAGCATCAGAGTCTTCCAATGAGTCAACTCTTCACATGAGGTGGCCAAAGTACTGGAGCTTCAGCTTTACCCTCATTCCTTCCAAAGAAATCCCAGGGCTGATCTCCTTCAGAATGGACTGGTTGGATCTCCTTGCAGTCCAAGGGACTCTCAAGAGTCTTCTCCAACACCACAGTTCAAAAGCATCAATTCTTCGGCGCTCAGCTTTCTTCACAGTCCAACTCTCACATCAATACATGACTACTGGAAAAACCATAGCCTTGACTAGACGGACCTTTGTTGGCAAAGTAATGTCTCTGCTTTTGAATATGCTCTCTAGGTTGGTCATAACTTTCCTTCGAAGGAGTAAGCATCTTTTATTTTTATTTTTTTAAAATTTATTTATTTATTTATTTTTAATTTTACTTTACAATTCTGTATTGGTTTTGCCATATATTGACATGAATCCACCACGGGTGTACAGCGTCTTTTAATTTCATGGCTGCAGTCACCATCTGCCGTGATTTTGGAGTCCAAAAATATAAAGTCTGACACTGTTTCCACTGTTTCCCATCTATTTCCCATGAAGTGATGGGACCAGATGTAGACTGTGCTTATTCTGTGTTCAGGGAAAGGGCTGGCCCACAAGGAACAAAGAATCACATTGAAAATAATATCTCTATTATAAACAGGGAACTTTTCCTTAGTGTATCTCTTACTGTTCCATTTCTTTTTCTTGCTCAATAAATACAAGGCAAAAAATAGCATGCTTTTATGTTTTAATTTTCTTAGTAGCTCTTTGTCTTGGAGACAGTAATTAATGAAAATTATAGACAAAACATTTAAAAGTTTGCATTGAATGCCTTACCTATGTTTTACAAAAGAATTTCACTCTATCTGAAGAAGGGGGAGTGTGTGTGTTGGTGGGGCTGGGGGCATATATACATGTTAGCTAGCTTTCTTGAAGTTTTTCTCAACTAGTTCTATAGGGCAAGGTCTAAAATGTGGGGCCCTATATCAAAGAGATTGTTTCCCTAGTCCTGTATCACAACTTTAAATGTAATTTTTACTTAAAATTTATTTTATTATGTTGTGTTAGTTTCAGGTACACAGCAAAGTGATTCAGTTATACACATATGTATATGTATTCTATTTCAGATTCTTCTCCCTTTTAGGTTATTGTTAGATATTGAATACAGTTCTCTGTGCTATGCAGTAGGTCCTTACTGGTTATCTATGTTATACATAGTCATGTGTATATGTGTGTCATAGTCACTTTCTAAGACACCTTAGCTATCAGATCCATCTACATGTCAAGAAATAAATAATCTAGACAATTTATTTTACTAACAAAATTAAATATTGTCAAGCTATTTTAAAGAATCTTAAAAACATGGTTTGAAGAACATGGTAAACCATATTTTATAACCTAGCTCGTGTGATTATGATAAATAATGCAGTTGGGTCTTCCTCCAATTTTTCTATTTTAAATTGTGTCTAGCAGCAAAAACTATTGGGCTAGTTGACCTAAGAAAATGAAATTCTTATCCTCATTTAGAAGTGAGTGCATATTTTAAAAATGAGAGAATGTTCTGCCTGGAAAAGTTAAATGAGAACCACAGAATAAATTAATAGTGATTTCCCAAACTTTTCCCAGACTAATTCAGATCTTGGAGTCTTAGGTTGAAACAACTTAAGACCTCATGATGACTGTCCCATAAAATAAAATAGAATGTCATTTGGTGAAAGCTATTAAAATGAATGAAAGGATTGGTGGTGTAAGAAAAATGAGAGTAGTCACAGGTGGGGGAAAAGTGGATCATAAAATATATAACTATAATTGCATAGCTGTACTTTCTATAGACACTCAAGTAATTAATTTAAAAATATACTGATCAATTTAATGCAGCAAAAAAACAGGCACCTGCTGGCAATTGGGGTGATACAGTAAGACGAATATGACATAGTATCTCAGGGCAGTTGTAGTCTAGGATATGTCTTTGTGTGTATGTGAGTGAGTGGAGAAGGGGGAGATTAATACACATCAACAAACAGCAGTCTTACAAGACAGGTAGTTCTTTGGAGGTCATATCCACTATGGGGTATGCCAGAGTCAGACTTGAGAAAAAGAGCCAAGGACTGGGAGAGGAGACATGGTGTCAGGAGACAGGAGTGTCAAGCCCTCTAGTTACCGCCAGTTCTGGTTACTGAAGGACATCCTACCCAGAGGGCTTTAAGTGGGTTGAATGTCTCCAGGCTGACTGGTCCTGGATGGTGCCCTCTGTTCCATCATCATCCAAGGATAATGTTCATTAGAATGAGCTTGAAGTGATGACGTACAACAGCTACATGCATCATTACTGAGAGATGGTGTAAAACTGGTTACATGCCTATGGATGGCAAAAATGTTTTAAAACTCAATATTAAACTAGAATTATGGAATTGTTAAAGTTATTGATAGAACTCTGAATCATACCTTAGAAAACTCATTCATCCCAGGGCCCCCCCTTCCTAGCAAGAGTATCTGGACATGTAATTTAATCTCTCTGAATTTTTTCTTCATCTGTAACTCTGCTTTCTAGACTGCTTTTAAAAATCCCATAAGATCCTTTACATGAAAGTCTTTGGTGAATCATGACTTGCTATACAAATGTAACGTGTGAAAGAGAGATGAGTCTGCCAAAAGGTATTTGAGAGAGTCATTCCTTAACCTGTGTAAGCTGTGTAGCAGGGGAGAGAAGCACATGGTGGTATGTAGATTTGTTACATAAGAAACAACAAGACTTGGCCAACACATACTCTTGCTATCAATATAAATCCCTACCCCAACATCGTTGTTGGAAAGGGAACTCTCTCCTATCACATTTCCCTAGTCTCACCTCCTACAGACAATAACAGCTTTTGTTGGAGACTTTAGGGGATTTATTACAAGGGGTATTAATGAGACATGTATAAATGATGGGATTGGCTACAGTTTTCTACATTTGGTGGGATATGTTATGTATATTTCCTTTCAAATAATTGTTGAAGCTATGCCGGACCTCAAAAGCAAAGTAGGTCAATGAGAAGAGAATTTTTTCCAGTCTATTGTTATGTAATCCCTAATTAAACCAAAGAATAAGGAATTTGAGGGATCCAGTCATTAACTTTTGGCAGAAGTTAGTTTAATGATTATAAAGGAAAGAGAAATGATTGTATCCAAATATCTGTTTTTGTGGTCTTTCATTGCTTAGACATGGAAGAATAGGTTTATTGAGAGAAAGCTCTGAGACTTAAAGAAAGCTCTGAAATCCAAGCTCTCAGGTATCTCAGGCAAGAGATGGATATCTCCTATGGGACAGAAGCAAACAATGTTCCACGCATGTTTATCCATTATCACAGTTTTTTTCCCTCCAAGTATTTATGGCCCATTTCGATTTATTTTGATAATTTTTGACCTGATTGCAAAAAGATTTTAAAGCTAATTGGAAAATACAGAAAACTACAAAGAAGAAAATAAAAGTCACCTGTAATCCACCTAGATATAATAGTTACATATTCCAAAGTTTTTTCTTTGTGTGTGTACGTGTATGTATGTGATATATGTATACCTATGTGTGTGTGTTACAAAATTGAGAACAAAATTATATATAGTTGTTTTCTTTTTTCACTTATTAAAATGTATTTCAAATATTTTCCTATGCCACCAAAATGCCTTTAAAACATTTTAAATGTCTTTATAATATTCCGTTATGCAGATATGTGGCAATTTATTGAAATACTCTCTTACTGTTTTGCATTCAAACTGTCCCTGCATTTTTACTCTCTTTATTTTGCCAACTAAAGGGATTTCTCAATAGTTATCTCTGTAGCCGTGTGCTCATGTGCACTTCTGATGATTTCCTTAGTCTGGATGTCTAGAATTGTTGGTTCAAAGGAAATGCATGCTTTAAATTTGTTTGCTATATATTAATTAGGGACTATAATGTCGTCTTAATTTATACTGAGTATGCTCAGTGTCTAGGGTGGGGGTTGGGAGTTCTGCAGAAGGCAGGTTCTGCTGGGCTCTGGGTGGCAGTTACTGGGCTCAGAATGTGGAAGCACCACCCTTCAACTGTAACAGACCAAGCTGCCTTGTTTTGCCTGGGTAGCTTCAGAGAACAGTTGGGTGCTTATAGTCTTGGAGAAACGGTCAAGAGGAACATGGGCTATTCGAGGCTAAAGTCATTTTAACTTTAAAATATCAAGTAGGGCCAATAAAAATGCATGGGGAAGTGTGGCTCTTGTTATAGACATGGGTGGACACGGTTTGCCCGGGTCTGGCCAAGCTACTTGATTGTTCAAGTCACCCCTGAACCTTCCACAGATAAAAGCAAGAGGGTAGAAAGAGGAAGAGGGCTCGACGGTGCTGTGAAAGAAGAAGCTGTTGGGCTTTGTGGTTGGCGTTTGTTGCCCCTGAGGCACATACTTGAACGATCTCTGTGGAGGCTGATCTCTCCCACTACCTAAAACAGCTCTTTCCTCCCAGTTACCCGCTTTCTATCAGAGCCTATACCTGTCCCCCAGGCTAGAAGTTTGAATCAAGATTCATGTATTACCTCTCAAGTCCAAAATGACCCATCATTTTATTCCGCTTGGAATAGCTTGCAAATCTTCCTCCATCTCCATTCTTCCTACCAGCACCCTTTTCCAGCCTTTAACACATGCCTGCAATTCTGGAATTAATTCAGACTCCAATTTTGCCTCCAGTTGACTGTCCTCAAATGCTCCTGAACTATGAAAGCCTAAAGCTTTTGCAAATGACTTACCTACAGAATGTGAGCTCTTACAAGATTGAAGCTTTATCTTACTCATCTTTGTAGCTCCAGTGCTTAGGAAAGTGGCTGTCACCTAAACCATTTTTTGCCTGGTGACAACTACATGAAGCTTTGGAATGGGGGGAACTGAGGCTCTGTGAGGGAAAGTAATCTGTCTAAGGTTGCATAGCTAGTAAGTGTCAGAGCGGGGATTTAATCCACACAGGTCTATTTTTCCCTAAACCACATGGACTCAGCTGCACTGTGCTGCCTCTATTATCAGGGCTCTGATAACCTTCTCCCTCAACGTTTCTCACCCTACTTCTTGCTCTTTTCTGCACTTACTGTTATGTCACGGGATAGTACCTACCGCAAGAGATACACTTGAGCATCTTTAGGGGTGAAGGCCAGAGGGGAGCAGCTGGTTGATGAAGACCAAGAGAATTTGAGGGGAGAAGCTAGGTCTTAAATTAGGTCTAGAAGCTCGAGATGGGATTTGGTCAGTGGGTGACCCCAGGCAGGGTGCTGGCCATTCCATATCATGGAAGCAAATAGCAGAGGCCCTGAGGCAGAGATGAACCAATAGTGCTGTGAATTATGAAAAGATTTCATACAGTCTTTGTTAGGAGTAACCTTTAGTTTTTTATGAATGCCCTGGAACTAAGCCCCATGGTTTCGTGGACTGAGGTGCACATGTTGCAGAGAAATAGCCCACTTTCTGTCTGGGAGGAGCAGAGAGAAGACTTGCTTGCGTGTGGCATTCCTTCACTTCAGATTTTGAATTGAACCTGAGGTGGCAGAGAATTCCTGGGGCATGTCAGCATAGGAACCTGGTTGGTGTCCTAACAGAGCTTCAGTTTACACAATTTTAACCTTCAGAAACATTTTCATCTCTGAGTTAAGGAAACCAGAAACATAAATGGATTGGGAGGGGTTTGAACGTATTTACATAGAGAACAGTTTTTACTGGCTAATGAACTCCTTTCTGTGGCCCAAAGTATGTTTTGGCCAAAAGGGACCCTGGCAGATGACAAACGGGAAAACAAGAGACACTTGGAACCATTATCTGAAAATGATGAACTGTAAATCAGTGTCATCAAATTAAATAGGATAATTTAGAAAGTATTGGTATTTGTAAAAAAAAAAAAAACAAAAAACTGCAAAGAATAGAAAAGTACACTTTATAAATAAAAAGAAATTTATTCAGAATCTTATTTTGGTTTGATACTTGCCTTTTTAAGCTTAGGAATAAAGATCCAAGGAAACACTAAATATATTACCTTTTAAGTTACACTGCACGTCCATGCACACACAGAGAAAAAAAAGGGTTTTGGTGGATTGGGAGGGTGTTTTGATTTTCTTTTGTGGACATCTGCAGGGGGTCGGGGAGAAAGTTGTCGGTTCTCCCCCAGTCCCATTCCTGGCTCAGATGCTCCTTCTTGTAGCATTGCTGGTCTGGGATTCCAGCCAAAGACCACACAGTTTACTCCTGGTGTGCAGCTCTTTCTCTCTCTGAGATTCCAACAGCCAAGTTGGGAGCAGAATATGTGAAATGTGTTTTCAGCCCCAAACTCCGTCTCCCTCCTGGAGGACCCGACTGATCACACAAGCCCCTAATATGCCCACATATGGCCATTTTCCAGTTGAGGTATTGATAAGGGAGGCAGGTTGTGCTGAGAAGGGCTCTTTGCTCAGGGGCCTTACTGCAGTTGGTTTAGAACTTTGAGGATGAAGGATATTCCACATTGCGGGGAGAGGCCAGCTGTCGTGACCTTGGCTGCAGCCTCCACTTGGCTTTGCCTCTTTAAAAAGCTCATCCTTTTGAGCTCTTCTTGCCTCTTGGCTTGAAGCCATCTTTATGAGAATGATGATTATTGGATGTTACCTTGCATTCTTACCCTAGTCCTGGACAGGCTTGCCAGACTTCTGTGCCTCCTGAGTCTTGATGTAGCAACCGATTTTCCCCCAACTGTCACTTAACAGTCCATGCCCAGCTTCTACCTGGGAGACCAGTTAGGACACGCTTCACCCTGGCAGGGCAGGAGCTGCCCCAGACAGTGATAACCAAGACTAGGTGAAACCTGCCTTTGCTTTGTGTTTGTTGCCTTAACCTCTCAAAGGTGTTATTCAACCAAGGAGTTAAGGTTAGCATCTGGCATAGATTCCTTCCCCTCCTTCCTAAAGCATCATCAGGCCGAAACAGTCCCACCTCTCAAGCAATGGGAACAATAATGGGGGCGAGCGTTAGGAAGCCCACATCAGAGGCAGGAACAGAGGAGTTAACTCCCCGCCTCCTCTCCTGCAAGGCCATCCACACCATGAAAGTAGGGTTTAGGTCTTGTTCAGGATTGAATAACCAACCTGCACAGTATCTGGTACACAGTGCACCTTCAATAAATATTTGTTGCTTATCCAGATTGAAGAGGAGTATGGGCACAAATGGAAGTGGGGTGATTCTAGTTATTCTTATGCTCTGGGCATTTTCAGTGGACAGTGCTGTTAATTATGCGGTCATTATTTTCGTACCCTCTTCCTTGTCCCTCAGCTTTGAGGATTAAGCCTGGAAGTACTCAGTTTTGGGAATTTAAGATTAATAGTTCCACCTCAAGTTAGCTTCAGCCCATGGCAGGCAGCTCGTTGTCCTTCCATGACCCCACGCCTTGTACCCACATTCGCAATAATAGGCCACTTGCTGTCTTTTCCCTTCATCCTTGCGGCTCCTTCATGCTCCCCACTGCCATACAGTGTGCTAGAATTGCCCCACATTCTTGGAGAGTGGGAGTCTTGACCCTGGGCCTCCGTCCTCGATGAGGAGCGTCCTCCTCCGGCTGCCAGCTGGGCCCTGCCTGCTGCAGGATGCTTGCCCAGGCTGCCAGTCTCCCATGATGCAGTGGACTGGCCCCTCACCGGCCGACGGCTGCCAGGCCTTCTGTATGGCTGTGTCTCGGCCTGTTGCCTTCTGCTGGGGAATTCCTGTATTGTGTTTGCTTCTCATGGATGGTCTGGTCCCTAACCCCTGGCCTCCCTTATTAGGCACACCACCTGGCTGCTGCTGGCTGAGTCTTATTTCTGAGACTGAGCATAGTTCTTGTTGCTCCTCTGTATTCCCTTTTAGTCTCTCTACCACATCCTAATTCAGGATTCATCCTGATCCTCTCTGTCCTTTTTCAAAGTTGATTTCACTCTTGACTCTGGATTAGGAGATACTGTCTTCTATAAGAGTTGTCCGTCCTAAATTGGGGCAGGAATTTTAGTTTTTGGAAGTTGAACATTGTGAGTGGGGCTGTATTTTTGTGGAGGTCACATGTCCTTGGATAGGGGCCTATATTCTATGCTCTGTGTGTGTGTGTGTGTGTGAGGATGAGAGGGAAGAAGACTCACCCTTTCTAGTACTTTCTGAAAAGCATGTCACTAAATAGAACAGGGAGAAAGTAAACTGGGGTGGACAGGCGTAATAAGATCAGGCTTTTTATCCTCCAGTTATATGAAGAGACAATCCTATAGCATGTTATTTAGATGGTCCATCTTTCCCATATGATATTTTTCTGGCCTTCATTCTTGGCCTCCTAGTGAACTCAAGGTCAGAATGAAAATGATAGCCATCATGACTTGGTAAAACTTGTTATCAGCAGAAAAATAGGAACTTTAAAAGGTAGTGTTGTATGGTTTCTGATGAAGAGACCTGCAGAGTGATCTCACTGGGGTATTATATGCTGTTCGTCTACAAATACAGATTGGCACAGGATTTTTAAAACTTGCTCTTCCTGTATTAACGTGAGCATTGTTCCTATTTACTGTACTCCCTTTACAGATGGAGAGAAAAGAATTTAGTTTAATATGAGATTTGGATATTTTCCCTAACCTTACATTGGTGTTAAATAGTAGCTATATGAATATTACCCTGCAGCTGACCTTTTGGGGGTTGCTTTTCCCAAGTGGTTTTTTTTCTAATTATCTTTATGTGCATTTTAAACAGAGTTGCAGGAGGGATGGGATTTAATTGCTCTATTTGTATTTTATTCCTTCACTTTTATGTCTAGGGCAAAAGGATGTATTTTAATAAATCTAGGAGGTAATTTACAGCTGCTGCTGGTGTATTAACAAAATATACACATGTAGCAGGTTCATGTTTGTGTGAATATTGGGAGGGTTGGTATGACTGGGTCTCCTCTTGAGCTGTCTTTGATATAGTCAAAGTCTTGGTTTGAGATTTCCTATCCCTTTCTGAAACTCCAATACCCCTTTCTGAAACTCCAATACTTTGGCCACCTGATGTGAAGGACTGACTCATTGGAAAAGACCTTGATGCTGGGAAAGGTTGAAAGCAGAAGGAGAAGGGGACAACAGAGGATGAGATGGTTGGATGGCATCACTGACTCAATGGATATGAGTTTGAGCAAGCTCCGGGAATTGGTGATGGACAGGGAAGCCTGGCGTGCTGCAGTCCATGGGGTCACAAAGAGTCGGACATGACTGAGCGACCGAACTGAACTGAACTGAACCCCTTTCTTCATGAAAAAGCTGTTTAGGGTGGCCAAAGTGGCACATGTCCAGTATATACTTTGTTCTTGCTCTTTACAGCATAGCATAACCTTAGATATGAAATTTCATTTTTGTTTCAAAAGGGGTCATGTCTGGTTATGTCAAAGTTGCTTTCCAGGCCCTCTGAGAGTAGATCTACTTTACACTTTCAGGATGATCACTAGGATGCAAAATACCCGCTTCTGTATTGAAAACAATTGTGTTAGTGCTGCCAAGGGAGGTCAGTCGGTCTGCTGCTGCTGACCTGCCTACCAGGGAACTTGTGCAACTTTACTGCTGTGGAGACCATGGCGAGCTGAAATCACCCTGTTAAGCCTAGACACACCTCTGGTTGTTTCTTTGATGCATGAGCTTGAGAGCACTCTAATAATTTATTTTGAAAAATCCAAGCAAAACATTATTGAAGTCAGATCAGATGAAAAATGGCTACATCTGTTTACTGGGGTGGGGGGTGGAATAAAACTATGCTGCTTAGAACTCCACAGCTGCAGCCTCTAGGGCAAACTTACTTGTGCCCTACAGGATAAAAAGGGCAGATAGCAAAGTTGTAACCTAAAAACCGTGTCCTAGAGCAAAGGTAGAGTGTGGATCTGTTTGAGGAAGTGCTTAAAAGGTGGCTAGAGATGTAGTGGCATGGTTTTGAGGACCTTCACAAAAATAATCTCACAGCTGAAACAGCATCATCCTTTGGTTGACACTCTTGGTTAGAAACTTTAACAGACTTTTTTCCTAGTCAATGAAATTGGAATGGTTTATTTTTATTTTGTTGGAGGGACGCCAGTAATGCAATACAGTTAACCGTGGACTAACTTATTCCTGCCAGCACAGTCTTGGAAACCAGTGGTTTAAGGGATGCTGGATGAAAAAGCGTTTGCCCAACTCCCCCCGCCCTACCCCCAACCCACCCAGCACTCAACTGAATAACTTATTTAATAAAACCGTATGATAAACACAAGCTTGTGTAAAGGAAGAGCGGTTTCCAAGAATATGTAGTGGCAAAAGCCAGCCTTTGTTTTGAGCATACCAATTTCCTTGACCAGTTGGGAGTAAACCTTGGGACTTTAGTCACTAGTTGGGGTTTCACATGCCCCTGTTGGAGTGAGGTTATTGTCGGAGAGCCACTGTGATTTAGCTGTGTCTAATGTGGAAGGCGCTACTACAGACGTTGAGCATGTCTACTGTGGGTGAAGAGGGGGCCATGGGTACCACCCATCTCAGTGCATCCAGGGAAGGGTCGTCTTTTCTGTATCTCATGCTGAAGGGCAGCGGTGGGTTCGGTACCTGTCAGGGCAGGCTGAGGAAAGTGAAGATATTCCATTTTCATCTTAATCCCGGCTCCTTGATGTGGGTGGACCTTCCTCAATGGAGGAAAAGCGGGGAGTCAGGCTCCTCAAGCTGAGTGCTGAATTTGGTGCTTGGGGAAAACAGAGGAGGGAAGATTGAGTATGGACTTGGATAGTCTGAGTTGGTCTGGGCAGAGGAACAGGCCTCTGCTGGACCTAAGGCCGGGAAGAGTTTGGCTTGCAAAGGAAATGGAGGGGACGAGGAAGCTTATTTGACTTCAGCAGCAAGATAAAGCTATGCCCATAAAGAGGTGTGGGGTTCGGGGAGATCCGAGGAGAGCGAGGGGCAGTGACAGGGAACAGGATTGGGATCACAGGGCTTAGAGCAGTGGCCTGTCAGGGGGTCTGAATAGGATGCTGTGGGCCAAATGTGGCGTTTCATAAACAGTGTTCACTGTTACCAAGATGTGTTGATTAGAGATCTCTTCCAGAGCCATGATTATTTTTGCTCTCCGGCGGATTTCTGTTTCCCTGTACATGCTAAAAGCACGATGCCGCAAAACAGCTGACTGTGTGACAGATCGGTTGCTGTCCAAGAGACTGAGAAGAAATGTGTCTTCCAAGTGCCCGGAGTTCCTCTTCCTTAGGGGCCCTTCTCTGTCCTCCTCCTTTGGGTGGGTCGTATTCTTACATCCCCAACTCTTCTCTTCCCCATCACATCCTGCTGTCCAGGAAGGGCATGTATACCCACCACTCAAACATGGATAGGTTTTAAGCAGGGACCAGTTGCCCCAGAAGCTCGATCCCTCAGGGGAGGAATAATAACACACCCAGTCACGTGTCAGGGAACATCACTCCCTGGGAATCTGAAGAGATTGGGGGTGTTAATGGGGCAACATCCTATTTCAGAGGTTAAGAGTTATTCCAAGTGAATGGCCTCCTTACCTGCCCGCCTTGCTCCTGCTCTTTCCAGGATTGTGATGCTACTACAAGAATGGATTCATTCTCCTTTTTTCTTCCGAGGCCTAGCCCTTGGATTTGTGAGTGGAATCCATTTCCTACCAAGGCTGCAAGAGTCGGAAACCTCTCTGTAGCCCTTTCACTGAAAACTGCTTCTGTTCACAGGCATGAGATTGACTGTGTCCTTTTAGGTCCAGCAGTCCTGTGATGAGCCGCTTTCAATGGTCTGTCCTTCCGGACATAAGCACATTTATGCGAATACTTCCAGGACTCGACTGGGAGCTGATACGTAAGATATGCTCCATGCCCGCAAGGGTTTAGCCATTCAGATCTCGAAACAGAAGACAAACAGCCTAATGCAGAAATCACCGCTGGAGTCCCTGGTGGTGGTTGCCTGTCTTGCTTGAGTTCCTTCCCATGTCCCTCTTATTTGGCTGTTCAACCTTTTGTAGAACAGCTCCAGCCCTGACACGTACCCTCCTCAAATAATGAACTAGAAGCTGTTTTCTTGTTCTTCTCATGGAGGAAATAAATCCCTTTCCACCATCACACTTGCTCAGGGCAAAAGGAGAAAGTGGCACCCCGTTATAGAAAGAGCATCCAGCAGCTCCTCCAATCCCGGCTTGACTGACAAGTAAGCCTGCATTTCTAGGCTGGGACTAAAGGGATTCCAGGATTGGGGCTGCCTGGATCCCACGTGTTAGCTGGTCCCTCTGCCTCTGTCTTAGTTGCAGTGTAGCCTGGTCTCTTAGAGGAAGACAGCTACCAAATAAGGGAAGAGGCAGGGAAGGAAGAAGGGCTTGGCTGTGGTGTTTTCTTAGTGCGTTTTTGATTGCAACCTAGCCTAGGAGGTGAGGGTGCAGCAGCTCCTTGGGAAGAAGACATTTTAGTAGTCTTGAGGACCAAGAGTAGGAAAAAAAAAATAGTCTAAAGTGGGCGACTGGTCAATCTTAGAGGCCAATTCTGGGCTGGCCTTGTATCCAACGTTGAATCTCTGGACCCCCCTGCTCTTTTTCGGGTCACAGATGTTCAGAAGAAATGGGGTTTGATGAAAGAAGGGTGGCATGATTTTTTTTTTCCCCTCCATCAGGCTTTTGACCTCTCAAATACTAAAGGTTTTTGGCACACAAATAACTACCCCAAGTCAGGTTTTAGCTTTAAGAAGACAGCAGGGTTTATGTACTAGTTCAACTCCCGTACTAACAACTGAGTCTTAATTCTTCCCTTCTTATTAACTTGTCAGTAGGGGCCAAACTTTGATGTAGGGCCAAAGTTAAGACAATGCTTTCCAGTTTCTCCTCTCATAGGTGATACAGTTGGAATGACTGTTTTTGATACCCAGGGTACACAAAGGATTTGAGAAATATCCAGGATGGGTAATATGTATTGCTACAACTGACACTTCCAGGGAACTCTCAAGTTGTCTTTAGTTTCTATTGCTGAGGTCAAATCTATGTCCTGGTCTGTGTCCATAGAAATAGGCGTCTCTGTTAAATAGGTGGGTGTTTTGGAGACCACATGGAGGAGGATTACCTGAGAAAGGGGTATTCCAGGATGACATGCTTTTCCTGGCACTCTTTATTGCTGGGGAGATTTGGTCCGATCTTAACATGAGCCTCCCTGGTTAACCTCAGCCTGAGAGCTGGCTGAGAAGGGGTTTTCTAGGAGGGACCATGTCTTCTTCGGAAATGTTCTCTATCCTGGTTCTGCTTAACTGTTGTACAAGGAGTCTACTTCCTTTTCTTCAGTCATACCAGGCCTTGAGTTTGGGAAAGAAGCATTATTCATTCATTCATTCGCTACTATTTGGTTTCCTGTGCCGGACCTAATTTCCCATGGTATATAAAGAGAAGCCCAGAATCTCACTTCCTCATCCTTCCTGAAGGGGTCCTTTGATCTTCTTTCTATTCTTGCTTGGGAGCATTAGCTGAGGGCTCTGTCACATACTGCTGGAAAGACAAGAGTTTCCAACCAATTTGAACTGGGCTGGCCTGTCTTCCTCCCAGGAGGAGTCAGTCCATGGAGCTGCTGGGCGCTTGCTCGTCATCCCTTCTGTTTGCTTTCTCCCTTCTCTTCATTGCTCCTCTCCCTCCCCTCCTCCAGATGCAAGCCTATGATTTGGACAAATCTGGGGATTTTGTTTCTGCTCATCATCAGCAGTGATTTTTTTTTTCTTTCACAATTTGCACAGAAATATCACCCAAGTCATGCTGAATGCTGGTGGTGCTCAGATCCACCTCTTAGTAGGTACCCATAGAGATCTTTGGGTTGAATTCAGTCAGCCAAACCTTTATCCTGGTTGGATTGCAGTCCCATCAGGGAGCCAGGAGTCTCAGCTGGGGAGGGGAGCCCTCTGGCACCTTCTTCTCAGAGGCTGCCTCTGTTCTAGGTGCTTTAGGACATGGCGGGGGGGGGGGTCATCGCTAATGCAGCCTCTTTCTACTGGAATCCTCTCCTCTTAACTCTCCACCTTCGTTTTTCACTATACTGGGACTGGAGGTGGTGCCTCTGGCCTTGGAAAAGGAGAGGATACTCCTAGATCCAGACTCCAGGTTTTTTTCATTTTCTTCTGACTGAGGAGTTATTGTGGCCTCGATACGGAGGAATTTCAGTCTTAGTGTGACTGGCCTGCCTGGTTGATGCGGGGGCAGTTTTATTCTGTGGCCCCTTGGAGCAGGAGGCCAGAAAGCCAGGTATCCATCCTCAGATGGAGTCCCCTCCTCCCACCCACTGAGCTACCCTGGGGAGACTCATACCAAGGGGACCAGCACTCCCCATGGTCACTCCAGGGCACTGGCCTCCTACCCTCCTGGTCCTTATCCTGATGATCCTTCTTTCTGGCTCATTCCATCTATCCATTCACAGAGTGGATTGCATAGCAGGCAAGGCCCTTGACTCACAAGGAACCAAGATATCCCCAGAAGTGCCTTCCATGGGGAGAAAGCCATTAGTGGCAGCCTGCAGGGTGAGGATCACTGTCTAAGGCAGCCTGGCAGGGCCAGAGCTGGGTTTTCATAAGTGCTTCTATCTCAATGTCTTCCTCTTCCTTGTGGAGCTCACTGGCTTTAAGGAAGTTTGTGGTGGGAGCCTTCCTCTTTCTGGGAAGGCAAGTCTGTGGTTGTCTCCTCACACAGTGATGTTTTGTATTTTGTAGGCTGCACTGCCCTTCATCATGTGGCCTCAGCTGACTCCTAACGTGGACTGGGTCTTCTCCTCTTGGAATATAGCTAGAAAGGATTTGCAGAGGCAGTAACCCAAGGAGCAGTAGCAGTCAGCACAGCCAATTCCCTTCCCTCCTGGCCTTGAGTTCTGCCTCCATTCTGGACTCCCTGGAGAGCTGAGATGACGCTGGTTGTCTCAGTGTCTAGGTTCCTAAAAAAGGCAAGGACCAGTGTGAGTTGTTTAATAGAACAGATTCAGCATTTCATGTTTACCAGTCATGGTGCTAAAAAGTGATGACACGGAAACTTCCATACTGACCTTCCTACTCTCCTCTAGGGAGTGTACAATCCAGATTATCGTTCCCTCCTCTCCTTGCCAGGAGAATATCTTCACTTAAGTAAACTCAGAAGACTCATCAGGTCGCTCTGTTCCTCACTTGGTATCTTCCAGCTCTGGGTTTCTCATAACTGTGGGATTCCCCAAACTGGAGGACATGAAAGTGTGTCAGTCAGTAAGGGGAGAAGGAGCTGACTTTATGCTTTCATTTGACACCTTTTTTTTTCTGACCATTTTCTAAAAGTCAGTGAGAACAACTCAAAAAGGGCACCCACACCCCTGAGGTTGAGCTCTACCCAACCTAGCCATTGCTCGTCTTCTTTCTGCTGATAACCTCACCCCATTTCTCTTGTACCAATAAAAGTAAGAAATAGCAAAAGCACTGCAGAGACCCATGTATGATCTGATTGTGAAATGATTCCTTATTAGACTGATCTGAGTGTATTGTCCAGAGTCATATGTGAGCCCTACCTGGTGTTCATGACGTGGGAGGAGACTTAGCTGGCACTAAGATGGCAGGGAGGCCATCTGTGCTAATAACTAACCTGGATGTAAAGAAAGCCCCAGTGCAGCTTCCGACTGCTAGGACTTTAAACAAAGCCGGCGAAACCCATAGCCCATGGAGCCTTGTGGAGGGTTCCCTGATGCCCTTGAGGTCCTCAGCTTTTACTTTCAGCAAGAGCAGGTGGAGGAGTGCCTGAAGTCTTGAGGAAATGTGCTTCTCCACACAGTGCTCTGAGCTCCGTGTCCTTTACCTCCTCTTTAGAGAGATGTGCTGTGGTCTGGATGTGGAGGCATTTCAGTCTTACTGCGGTTGGCCTGCCTATTTGATGCGGGGGCAGTTTTATTATAGTTCTGTAGCCCCTGGAGTAGGAGGCCAGAAAGCCAGGCGTCCATCCTCTGATGGAATCCCCTTCTCCCCACCCACTGAGTTACCCTGGAGAGACTCATACCAAGAGAACCAGCACTCACCGTCGTCAGTCCGGGGCCTCCTGCTCTCCTGATCTTGACCTTGATGGTCTTTCTTTCTGGCTCGTCCCATCTGTCCATTCATGGAGTGGATTACAGAGCAGGCAAAGCCCTTGATTCACTAGGAACCAAGAGGGCCCCAGAAATGCCTTCCATGTGGAGAAAGCCATTAGTGGCAGCCTGCAGGGTGGGGATCACTGTCTAAGGCAGCCTGGCAGGGCCAGAGCTGGGTTTTCATAAGTGCTTCTATCTCAATGTCTTCCTCTTTCTTGTGGGGCTCACTGGCTGTAAGGAAGTTTGTGGTGGGAACCTTCCTCTTTCCAAGAAGGCAAGTCTGTGGTTATCGCCTCACAAGGTGACCTGATGTGTTGTAGGCCACCCCACCTGCCCTTCATCATGTGGCCTCAGCTGACTCCTAAACTCCTAATGTGGACTGGGTCTTCTCCTCCTGGAGTATAGCTAGAAAGGATTTGCAGAGGCTGTAACCTGAGGAGCAGTAGCAGTCAGAAAGATGAATTCCTCTTCTCTTCTGGGTTTGGATTCTGGGTATATGCTCAACTCCCTAGAGAGCCTCGGTGCCTTCTCCCTCTCTCTGTTTCCAAGGTAGAGACTAGGAAGTATTTGATTTCTTCATGCACCCATGAAACTGTTCTTTATTTTGTGAGTGCCTCTTATGCAATGGGCACCACGTTTCATAATTTCACTTAGGATAAGCGATCCAGCCCATGCCTTAGAACTAGAGCTCGTTGGGGAGATGGGGGCTTTCTCTTATCCCTGTCTTTGGCCTTCTATTATGGGAGTCTCTGCCCTGGAAGCCTGGAACACTATCCTTGGGAAGCCTGGTATTAGCCTTGCCCTACTCCAGCTTGCTCACCACAGTCAGTCCAGGGCCTCCTGGTCTCCTGGTCTTGATCTTGATGGTCTTTCTTTCTGGCTCATCCCATCTCCATTCACAGAGTGGTTTACAGGGAGGGCAAAGCCTTGACTCACTAGGAACCAAGAGGGCACTTTGTAGTGGCAGCTGAGCCTGCAGGGTGGGGATCATTGTCTAAGGCAGCCTGGCAGGGCCAGAGCTGGGTTTTCACAAGTGCTCCTATCTCGATGTCTTCCTCTTCCTTGTGGGGCTCACTGGCTTTAAGGAAGTTTGTGGTGGGAACTTTGCTTTTTACGGGGAGGCAAGTCTCTGGTTGTCTCCTCACAGAGTGACCTGCTATGTTGGAGACCACACCGCCATTCATCATGTGGCCTCGGTTGACTCGTAAACTCCTAATGTGGACTGGGTCTTCTCCTCCTGGAGTATAGCTAGAAAGGATTTGCAGAGGCTGTAACCCAAGCAATAGCGGTCAGAAAGATGAATTCCTCTTTTCTTCTCGGTTTGGATTCTGGGTATATGCTCAACTCCCTAGAGAGCCTCGGCACCTTCTCCCTCTCTCTGTTTCCAAGGTAGAGACTAGGGAGTATTTGATTTCTTCATGCACCCATGAAACTGTTCTTATTTTGTGAGTGCCTCTTATGCCATGAATTATTTCACTTAGGATAAGTGATCCAGCCCATGCTTTATAATTTCAGAGCTTGTTGGGAGAGGTGGGGGCTTTCTCTTCTGATCCCTGTCTTTGACCTTCTACTATGGGAGTCTCTGCTACCCCAACTCATGCCAAAGCAGGTCTCAATAGGAGCCCTTCAGTATTCTTCATTCTGGCCCCAAGATCACCTCCCCATTCCTAACTTTCTCTCTTCTCTGTCAATTGCAGAACCCTTCTAAGCATACTGACCCTGTATCCTTGGGTTCTGCATTATCTGTCATAATCTCATCCTTCCTCTTGCCCACCCTCACTTAGCACTTAACCTAGGATCCTCATAGGCATCCACTCACAGACCGGAGTCTTCAGTGAAGCCCTTTCTCCCAAGAGAATAGTGACCTCATGGACTCTTAATTAAGGCAAGTGCCTCATATCCATCTGTCCTCTGTAATTATCCCCTGTAAAAACCTAGGTTTTGATCAGGAAACATGGAGCTGCCAGAGCCTTCCAGAGATTCACAGGTCCACCCCACACCCCTGGCTAGATCCTCCAGAGAGTTTTCACTGTCACAGAAAAGCCACATCTTGGGTTCTCTACTCCGTTGTCTGAGTTTTCAGGAATTTGTCTTCCTATCAACAATGAGTCTTGGTTTTATCCTTTGAGGAAGGAAAGCCTTAGATGATGATTTATTTCCATGTTTGCTTTCCAGGTGGTTCCTGGTCATGACTGGAGGAAGCAGCAGTAGCACCTTAGTTTCTGCTTAGGTGACAGAACTGCGCTGGCCACGAAGGGCAGGCACAGCCCCCATCCATCCCACTGTCAATGCCAAGATCACCGGACATCACTCTTTTCGCAGGAATCTTGATCCAGCCCTCTGGCCTGAAGATATCTTAACTCCCTGTTTTTGGCTTGTGGCTCAGCTTATCTTGTGACATCCTTTTTCCAGGGCTCTTCATCTTGGTGAAGCTCTGTGGGTAGTGATATGAATGGCTTCTGGGAAGTCTCCTCATGTGAGCGTCCACTTGTCCCTAGAGCTGGTGTGTTCTTGACTTTCGGACAGTTAGCTGGTAATGGTCTGCCTCTAACCAGAATGATTGTTTGCTTGCCATGCGAGTTTAGCAGTCTCCACGGGAATAATTTGGCAGGGGAGGTTCTCAAAGCTCATTGCATTGTGAGGTTCACCAGGGCTTCCGTAAGATTCTCTGTCCTCATTGGTGGATCCTGAGGGTTCTGTGGCTTCCTTCAGCTGAAAAAAAAAAAATTCATTTCCCATGTTCAGGATGGGGGTGAGGTTCCCTTTTACCTGTGGGCAAGTGTCCTAGGGAGAAGAGTTTGATGTTCTGAGGCCCTGCTTAATATGCACGTGAATAACCTCCTGGAATTAGGAAAGAAAGATCTGTGACTTCTTTTCTCCATCTTCTCTCTATTCCTTTGAGCCTCATTCTGTGTGTTCCAGTTCAGATGCTCTTCCTATTCACTTGTGCCTCCCGGGAGTTTAGACTTAACTCAGGTGCAGTGACCCTCCTTCAGCTGGTGTGCTTTCACATTTTAAAATGTTTATTGCATCAAGATTGCAACAAGAAGTCTATTTTAATTGCAACAATAAGTCTATTTTATGAGTGAAAAGATAAATCCAAGAAGCCCAAGAATCTTTTTCTTAATTTTTTTTCATGTTCTCTTCCTGCCTCCTTCATAACTGGATGAGATATTTATGTAATTTTCATACCTGAATAAAATTTTTATACTTCCGTATAATCAGCTGCACCTGGGGTCAGTTTCAGGGATGCTGCGGAGGGGTTGTCAATATTAATGATCAGATACATGGCCCTTCTCTGTTTATGGCCGCTTGTGCAAGGAAAGTGATGCTGGCTTCTTAAACTCCTTGGACCTCCGTGTTGGTGCTCTAGTATTTGATCACCACAGTTGCAAACCTATGAGATGGGGTTTGTCTTAAGCTTTTATGAAACGTTCTCTCTCAGGGAGAATAAGTGTTCTAAGTGAGTGAGGAGTTTTTCTTCTCTTTTTACGAGCTCTGCAAACCCTTTCTAATTATATTCTAAGAGAAAATGTCCCAGAGAGCGTATTCTACAGGAGTCCAAATAATAGAGGCAAAGAGGGCATTAAGATCACATTGAATTGTAAGTGCTTATTGGGCCAACCATAACGATCTTCCCTAGTGGCTCAGATGGTAAAGCGTCTGCCTACAATGTGGGAGACCCGGGTTCAGTCCCTGGGTTGGGAAGATCTCCTGGAGAAAGAAATGGCACCCCACTCTAGTACTCTTGCCCGGAAAATCCCACGGACGGAAGAGCCTGGTAGGCTGCAGTCCATGGAGTCACAAAGAGTCGGACACGACTGAGCGGCTTCACTTTCACATTGAGGCATTACTCTGTAAATTCTGGCTGGGAGATGGCAGACTGCCAGTGGGATGGAGTTCAAATATGAGTAAGAGACTGTCCCTCCACGAAGAACTTAGAAGCTACAGTATCAGAGCTTTCGTAGAACACTGGCTTCTGGGGAACTGCTTTCTTTCAGACTTGCTCTCAGGTTCTCCCTCCTGCCCAGTCCCTCCTGTGGCCCGCAGATCCATTCACAGCTCTCACTTCTCCCTGTACGCCCTTTCTGCGTTTCTTAACACACAACGGTGATGGTTTCCGCACCGTGTGCTCCGTGTCTTCAAGTCTGTTTCTTTAGGTTGGGGTACGACATTTCTTTGTTTGTTTGTCTTTAAAAGGCTGGAAATTCTATTTGAAGAGAAACATGAGCATGAATTCTTTTTGCTTTTAAAATGCAAAGTTGTGTTTTTTCTTTTATAAGAAGGGTAGAACGCCATTCTGGAGAGATCAGGAAATACAGATAAGCAAAAAGAACATGGACACAGGGAGTCAGTCCTTGTTAACATCTATCTTCCACCCTTGTCCTCTCTCTTTGTAAAATGGTATTTCTCCAGAGTTTCAGTGCACGTGCTACACTCCTCTCAGTGTTTGAAATCCTGTCCTGTTATCATTCTTCACAAATGTACCCTGGACACCTCGCCTAACCTGTCTGCATTCAGTATCCTGAGCCATTCACCCTCTGCTCGACATGACCCACACTGCCTGTTCTGAGTGACAGCACCATCTTAATACGTTTCTGAAGTTGGAGTGACCCGAGTCTGTTCTGAGAGTCAGATCAATACCTCTGCTTCGCTGTGGTTATCAAGTTTTGCCAATCTGTGTCACAGACACCTCTGGCATTTACTCAGCCTCCCACTGCCTTAATTAGGCCTTTACTAAGTCTTGCCCAGATGACTTGGATTCCAGCCCCCACTCCAAATCGTCATCATTTGCACCCTGTACAAGTCATTTTCCTAAGTGCAGATGTAATTCAGGCATTTCTCTGCTTCACATCCTTCCCTGGCTCCCTATGGCTTATAAGAGAAAAAGTCTGAAGCTCTTAGCAAAGAGGGACTGTATGATGTGATTACTACACAGCTCTCCTTGCTTAGCTCTTGTCCCATCACTCCTCTTTCCATAGACTTTGAATCCATGCTTAACCATACAGTGACTCCCAATCTTTGTGCCCTCTTCCCTTTCTCAGGAATGCTCTTTCTTTCTACCCTAGGCTAACTTCCACATGTCCTTCTGCAGTCACTGCCCCTCAGCTACCCAGAACTCGTCAAGGTCCATCACGTATCTGACCTTCTTCTTGGCTACCTTGCTTTGAGCCCATTCTGCTGGAGGTTGGAAATAGACTTAAGAGAATTAGGGATTTAGTTGGTGAGGGAAATAGGGCAGGTTATCCCTGCCATGGCTAACAGAAACAGGAGGCTCTTGTACAGAGCAGACAGTGGGCCCCACATCACTGGCACGAAGATGGCGCATGACCACCACCCTTTTCCAGGTGCTTCCACACTGCACGTTGGGCTTAATGACTTGTTTTATTTTTTTGTTTTAAATTTATTTATTTTAATTGGAGATTAATTACAATATTGTATTGGTTTTGCCATACATCAGCATGAATCCGCCACAGGTATACACATGTTCCCCATCCTGAACCCGCCTCCCTCCTCCATCCCTCTAGGTCGTCTCAGTGCACCAGCCCCAAGCATCCAGTAATTAATGACTTATTTAAAAACAAAACAAAACATTGCCTTGTTCCAAAAAAGAATTTAAAATATCACACAGAAATGAGATAGTCTAATAGAATGAGATAGTCTAATAGAATGAGATATGGGAAATTAAAACAAAAATAGGTAAAGAACAGTGCCAAAAGGGAAAAGGAAGGTCCTAGTAACTCAAAGCCAAGGACTGCTACTACCTCGTTATATTTTTGGTGGAAGGGAGCCACGAGCTTAGCTCTAAGTATTAAATTTTCCCACTTGAAAGAGGGAAATGTGATCATTACCGTGTCTAAGGATCAGTGCAGTCATTCCTGAGACTAAAACCCAAGAAGCATTCCTGTGGGTTCTTTCCACTTTAGAGGCTGTCTGAGATATTAATATGAACCAACTTCAGATATGCCCTGTTCTGTGGAGCTGGGCCTGGTAGGAAGAGAAATCAGAGGAATTTGCTCAGGGCCCTCAAAGCCAAAAGGGTTTGCGAATGGGTCCAACTAATTGGATGGTTTTCTTGGGCCCTGAAGTCTCTGTGCCTGCTGCTGCTGCTAAGTCGCTTCAGTCGTGTCCAACTCTGTGTGACCCCATAGACGGCCGCCCACCAGGCCTCCCCGTCCCTGGGATTCTCCAGGCAAGAACACTGGCGTGGGTTGCCATTTCCTTCTCCAATGCAAGCATGCATGCTAAGTCCCTTCAGTTGTGTCTGACTCTGTGCGACCCATGGACAGCAGCCCACCATGCTTCTCTGTCCACGGGATTCTCCAGGCAAGAATTCTGGAGTGGGTTGCCATTTCCTTCTCCACTCCTGTGCCTAGATCTTAGTTATTTTTGAACCTATATTCTGTCCTGCTTTAAAATGCTCCAGGATGTGCCCCCCCACTCCCCTCTAAGTCTTTGCCCTCTCTCCTAGGATCTGGTTTCTTTCATCTTGCAGGGGATACTGAAATCAGAGTCAACTTAGTGTGAATTTCACTTGTTCAACAATATGCTCTGTGTGGTGACTGCAATATATACCAGAGATGGCATGAGAAGATGCTGGGAAGAAAACGATGCTGCATCTTGCCTGGATACTTGTGGATACCTCTTTTTCTGTTTGCTGTTAGCATCCTGCCTCCTCAAGGTACAAAGACAGAAACCAAGTCCCCAGAGACAGTTCCGACCCATTTATGGGATGTTTGCTCTTGGCGTGCACCCTCCGTGATTATAAAGGAAATCACAGGTCTCTTTGATTCCAGACCAGACTGTGAGTCTGCTTTTTCTGAAGTTGGGTAGACTGGTTCTCACTGGCCTAGACGTTGGAGGCACCTCCTTGCTGGAGCCTCCTGCTGATGGATTTCCCTTGCTTTCTCCACCAAGGGGTCCGTGGGTCTGTGTGAAGAGTCCTCCTTGCACCTGGCGCCTTTCTGTCTCACCCACCAAGTGAGTGGGCCCCTCAGCTGTGGGGATGGAGAAAGTGATTGTGGTTTCTATAAGAGAAGACCTCATTGGGGGTTTGTGTCTCTACAGGATGATCTGCCCTTTCCACCTTTGGTGAGGGCAGTCGGTGGTCTGAATGGAGATATTTCAGGCCTGGCATAAGTGGTGCAACTCTTGTGGATCAGCGGGGTGTTGCAGGGACTGGAATGGCTGGTTTTGACAATCCACCCTCGGTCTCAGAGCTCCCCCAGCTATTCAGCCTTAGTTCAAGCCCACAGTAGGGACACTTCCTTAAGACTGTCCCAGGAACTGGTCTCTTGGATGGAGCTGTTCTACTTGTCTTGACCTTGCTCTTGACCTTGATGGTGCCCTTTGTCCTGATAACATGCCAAACTGGTATCCTACATAGCTAAGCCCTGCCTTACCTCGTGTTTTGTGCTCCAAAAGGGCTCTAGGTTGGAGAAAACAGAGGTCTGCAGGTCCTGCTAAGAGGATGATTCTCACCAGGGTTGAGAGAATTGGGGGTCCTGGCCATGGATCTCTTTGGCACATTATCAGGTCATGGTGATCCTCTGGTTGCCTCTTACTTAATAGATTTCAGTTGTCATTATTGGTCCAGAAATCTGTGGTGGGCACATTGATGCTGGGAAATCAGATGATGACCACCACGGTGTCTTCAAAGTTAAGTCAGTTGCTACAGTCTTTTCTATATCTGTTCAAGTTTTGCCTCCTCTTTATTTGCGGATGCATAAACACAGGCACAGCCCCATTCTTGAGAGACAGGGTGAAGGTGAACCTCAAGACTTCTGTGAGGAAAAGAAAAGCTTTCTGAAGCCTAGGACTCTTCTCCTTTCTAGCCTGGTCCTGAATTCTGGTCAGCACCGAGTGCCTTGGCTATTGTTATCTTATTTTTTAACCCTCAGGATCTCTAAGAACTGAAATTTAAAAAATTTCATTTTGGGGAGTGCCTTTTCTATAAGAGGCATTGCAATTTGGGATTTCCCATCCTGATCTCACCACTGGTGACTTGGCGTCTTCAGTGGTACGTCCAGGGTTGCTGAATGAGAGAAATTGCCCACTGACTATTCTGAGGCTGTCCCCTGACTACTCTGGATAGAGCTCTGCTTCTCCTGCTTACTCTACCTGTTCCATTTCCCTGAGAGAATGCTTGAGGTTGGAGTCTCCCTGAAATTCAGAACCTTGGTTCTTTCTTGCCTCTACTCCTGGGCTCTGGGTGACAGTGGCTTACCTGGTTCCCATTATCTGGAGGGCCCAGTCCTTTTCAGCTCTCTGTGTCCCCTGCCTCCATGCTTTCCCTTGTTCCCATCTGCTTCATTCTGGCTTTCCTCCCGGGATCAAAGGTCTAGGAGGCTCCTGGGTACTGTGAAGCTACAATAACACGCAAGGGAAGGGAGAGGACAGAGATCTCCACAATCCCTTTATATTTGGAACTCACGATAAGGAAGTGAGCCCTTTTCTGTTTCCTCCCTAAAGTAAAACATGGCAGTGAAATCAGGAAATCTAGCTAGACTGCTGGAATCTATCACATTGTCCCTAGTCCCCTGCCAGAGACTCGTGGCTACTGGGCTGTGCTCCTCAGGCCTGCAGTCAGAGAGAAGTGGTTGAGAAGTGGTTTCCTTCCTCACAGGGCAGTTTCCCTTTCTGTGCCTCAGTTTCTTCTTCTTTAAACACGAGGAAATGATGTTGATAGGTATCTAGTTAACCACCTTTGCGCCTCTGATTGCTACCTGTCTAAGCCACAGCTCTTGTTTCTGCTGAAACAATCGTATGGCAGTGTGTATACAGGGATGGACTGCAGAGCCAGGCGACATGAGGAACGTAAGCTTGGAGGTTAGGGCAGAGTCTGTTGTGAATTCTGCGCTTCCTCAATTCGATCCTCTCCTGGGAAGGTCAGTCACAGGATAGCTCCCCTTGGCTCTCTTTCACTGTCTTTTATGTTCTTCGCAGTCTGCAATCGTGGATCCTCTGCACTGTTTTTTTTTTTTTTTTTTGCAAAGGAAAACTCTGTTTAGTTATCCCTGCCTTTCTGTGCTTCCTCCACCCTATTGGACAGCTTCTCTGATCTCCTCATGATCCAGATGCCTTCTTTAAATGTCTTTGCATGTTTGGGACCAAGTGCATCCTGGGGCAGTCCTTCAAGGCGCAGGGTGCTCTTGTCTCTTTGGTTGGAATGTTCTTGGTGCTCAGACGCTTGGTTGACATTGAGATGAACTCCCCTCTCACTGAACCAGGCAGGCAGCAGCCCTCAGGAGGACCAGCTGTGGTTCCCACCACCCTTTGGCTGGCCCTTTCTCAAGAATGTTTATCCTTCTCTGGAGCTCCAGAGTAAAGTCAAAAGTATAAAGTCTTCACCTCATACTTCCCCAAATATTTCCTTTTTTTCCTCTTCAAAGAAGAGCTCTTGCAATGGCTCCTTTTAAATGTTGTTCATTGGTAACTGCATTTAGAGATAAGTAGCTTCCTTTCTTTTGGAAAGAGCAATCTGTCATTTTTCCTCTCCACTCATGAAAAGGTTTCCATTTTCATTTTCCATAGTCTTTCCTGATACTTGATCACACGTAGGTGTGGTTCTTAAGTCGTTATAATCAGAGTGTGGATACAAACTTGTTTGAAAAGATTGCATTGAACATTGTCTGCGTTACTATTTGCCCTTAATGGCTGTTTCCAAAGGCTCTATAATAGCCGACTGATCTCATAAACCAACATAGTTTGGTTTCTTCCATGGTTTATCTGTCCTTTTAATTATGCTGTTACAAATATTACAAAAGAAGCCTTTTGTATATAGTTCTCCTTTCATCTGAGTATATTCCTTGAGTTAGATTTCTGGGTCAGAGGGTATGAATGTTTTTGTAACTTTGGGACAATTTTTCTAAGTTCTTTTCCCCAAACAGCTAACCTGTCATTTCTTTCAGTTGCCAAGAGTGTTAAGTATGTCTCTGGCCATTTAGGGGGAGCTGAGTGGAAGATAAAAGGTATGGGTGGCCTGGAGCAAAATGGTCAAACAAATGGTTTCTTTCCCAAACAGGCCAACTTATGTTCAGAAACCACAGAATTAAGGTGAATGACTGAGTAATGAGTTTTCCTCTTTTATTCTCCATATGCCATCTTATCTTGTTCCCTCTTTTTATATGAGACAACACCTGTCTTTCACCTATATATCCAGGGAATTCTTGGAAATGCCCTTACCGTCTCTTGCCACTGGACTGGCTTTAGGAAATGGTTTTAACAATTTGGCCTGCCTTTGTTTTATTTCCTTGCCGATGTCTGTGCAAAACAAGAAATCCAATATTCAAATAACTTATTTTTAATACAAGTTTAAAATTCTTAACAAAATATAAACACACACATCCCTTAGCTCCATGTGGTGTATGGGAATACGGCTGAGAGAGGGAGAATAGAAGTCTGGCTCAATTTAAGACTAGTTTTATGACAGGATGATAGTGAGGTATTGAGAGGGCAAAGCCAGGTAAAGAGGGCCGTTCACCCAGACCCATGTTTGGCACCCAACCCAAGCACAGCAGAGTCCTCAAAGAGATTTCTTGAAAGAGAAAGAGAATTTCTGCTTCCTGCATACAATTAGTTCTTTCATAAGGGCTTTAAACGCACTAAAGGTGGAGGAGGTGGGTGGCACCTGGGTGATGATGCGGAAAGCCTGCGTCAAGTGCGAGGTCTCTGCCAGAGTCAGGAAGGCGGGAACTGCACATCTCCCTCCAGGCTTTGAGTTTACTGTCTCCCACCCACAAGTCCATCTACATAAAAGGAGAGTGAGTGATGGGGGCCACAGGGAAGGAAAGCTAATCTGAACAGAAGATGCCCCTGTCATCCTGCTTCCCCAAAGCTTGAACCACACAGGGTCCGTGGGTGAGGATGAACCATCACGGTCACCCTTCAGGCTTCTCTGGATCTCTTTTAAAAACTAAGGCCAATGATGCTCATCTGATTATTCTGGAAGAGAGTAATGGATCTATGTTATGGATAAACACAAAGATTAATGGGACACCAGGACCAGAGGACACCAGGGGAAGTTTACTCATCACCATCTGACAAAGCTAATTTTAAAATACCAAAGCAGTTCCTACCTTTCTAGGAAGCCTCTGTGGATGGAACCTCAGCAGAAGAACCCAAGTAGGGTGTACTGGAATTTTTCTGAGTTGGTTTCATTTATTAATGTCAAAGCTGGATGTTAGGAAGAGTTTTTCAATGTTTTCGATACCTCTACAAAGAAAAGCTGGCCTTAAGTTCATCCCCAGCTGAACAGAGTTAGGTTAGGCAGAGGACCTGACATGACAGTTTTAGGTTAGACAGAGTTAACATTTTATAGGAACAGCCACCATTTCAGGACAGACTCTGTTCATCTCATTGACCTGTTACAATTTTCCCATCTCCACCACCATGTAGATCTTTAGATAAACCTAGATAGGTATATCTATGTATATAAATAGAGTATCCATACCGACCTAACAGAAGCTATCGTCAGTAGAAGGGGATTATCTTCATACAACCAAGAGGATCAGGATGTTTTGAGTGGTGAAAGGTAACAAGAAGCACATTATCTTGGTTACTGGGCTTCTGTTTCTGCTACCTTGAAGAAGATTTACCTGTTGTGTGTGTGTGTGTGCGCGTGTGTGCTTTCTGTTGCTCAGTCACTAGCAGTAGATAATAGACCAATTCTATCTGTGATTATTATTAAATAGGGTCTTCTATTGTAACTATTAACCAAAGATACTATTTAATGAATGCTTCTTGAGTGCTGTCTTTGTGCTAAGTCTCCACTGTCTGCAAGATCTTAGTCTTCACAGTAACCTAACATGGTGCTTATATTATCCCCATTTTACAGACGGGGAAACAGAGTTAGAAAAGTTAAGTAGCTAACTTGTCCAAGTCCCATGGATGGATGATGGTCAGTGGTAGATGTTGATCAGACCCAGGCCGCTGGATTTCAGAATCCACTTTATAAATTTATATAGTGTTAGAACAGTCAAGAAAGTAAACAAAGCAGGGCAAATAGGTTACAGAAGAAACCACACAGCAATATGCAAAATTCAGAACCAGGAATATTTTGTTCAAAGGAAGACTGTCATTCTGAATAGCCTTTCAGCATGTGTTGTACATAAGGGTGAGCAGCTGGTGTTACCTGGGGATCAGTGAGACCCCCTTCTTGGCTACAGTAGTTGGGGGAGCAGCCTTGAAAGGAGGACCATGGAGGTGCCAAGCGAGTTGACTAATGATAATAAGCATAGCTAATATTGAGCTCTATGTGGTAGGTGTGGTACAAAAGGCCTTATAAACAAACTTTTATCTGTTAGTAGATAAGGCTACTGCTGTTTCAAATGGAAAACAAACTCAGAGGTTGAATAACTTCCCCAGTGACACATAACTAACAAGTGGCAGAACCGGTCTAACTCCACTTTACCAAATTAGCCATCACTCTAAAAACAAAACCAAACCAAACAAAAACTATGGCTCATCCACCTTGGCTACCGGTTGGAAAAGCTGACAGTGTTAGATGAGCAGTATGTTTCTTTTAGAAGACCAATGCCTTTGAAAATTCTGAGAGAAGCTAAGACACACTATATTTATTTTATAGGATGCAGTGAATCAGAAATTCTCTTAAAACATTTGTTTTGTTTGGGAGTAGTTTGTCCTCAAACTAATGAAAGTATGTGACTTGATATTAGAATAATTAATGTTCAGGCACTTAAATTAAGGGAAAAAAGAAAAACTCAAAGCCTTGAGAGAAACTGAATTTATATTTTCAGAATAGATTCCTGCCGTGTATTCATCGTTAACTGAGCTCAATGTCATTATAACCATATTATCATAGCACACACATCTCTTTAAAAATGGAATTTCTTACCTCATTAATACAAGAGAAGTTATATGCAAATAGGAAAATGCATAAATTTTATTTTTTGTGCCCTTTGATGCCCAGTCATCACTGAAAATCAATCTGTTGTACCTACTCAATGTGCTTCTGATTCTGAAAGGTATTCATGATATAGCATACTCTTTTTTACCCTGATTTTATCACCACGGTCAAATTAAGTCTCTTAACCATGTGTGACAACTGAGTAGTAATATCTGAGCTACTCCATGGAATCAGTATTCCTTAAAGAGTTTCCTAATGTATATTTGGAAAGTACTTATTTCCACTTCCCACTCAGTGAAGCATTCTATGAGAATTGCAATTGTTTTGGTAGATACCCAGTTATCACTTTGTTGTAAAGAAAACACTAGGAAACATTGATTCTATGTGCTCTACAGTTCTAAATTAAATCACTTTATATTTTAGAGCACTTTATAAAACACTTGAACTAAATCATTAATTTTGGGCCCACAGCTTTGGGGAAGCCAAGTGACATGTTTAAGGGAACATAGCTACTCAGTGTCAAACCTAGAGTTCACATCCATGATTTCTTAACACCAAGGCTAAGTATGTTAGTCAACATACTTAAAAAAAGCCCTGGAATAAATGTGTATGTGCCCAGTCTTATCTGACTCTTTGTGACCCCGTGGACTGTAGCCCACAAGGCTCCTCCGTCCACGTGCTTTCCCAGGCAAGAATACTGGAGTGGGTTGCCATTTCCCTCTCCAGGGGATCTTTCTGACCCAGGGATCGAATCCACGTCTCCTGCATCTCCTGCTTTGCAAGTGGACTTTTTAACCACTTGAGCCATCTGTCGGGGGTGGGGCGTCAATTTCAATACCAATTTTAAAATATTGTTGGTAGATATACTAAAGAACAAAATGAAATTTTAAAAAGGGAGAAGAAACTACTGATGCATGCAACAACATGCATGCAACAACATAATGCGGCGTCAGCGAAGCCAGACGCAGAAGAGAATGTGCAACATGATTGCCTGTAAAATGAAGCTCGGTGATGGACAAAACAAGTTCTTACACCTGGCTAAGATGGAGAAACAGTGGCTAGATTTACTCTCCTGTCTGAAACAGCTAAAATCCAGACAAAACATAGGAAAAAATGGTTTTCAAGATGTTACGCAGCAAGCAGCCGAGGACAGTGATCTGTGAGAGGTGGGAAAGAAAGGAGGTGAGGCTCAGCCTCCCACAGGAAGTCTTGAGATGCAGCGCTGGGAGCAAGAACTGCAGGTGAGGCCCAGTAGTGTCTCTAGAAGAGCATATGGAGCTGAGAATCTGTGCTATCAAGGTAGTGTGAGTTCTCAGGCAGAGTATGAGAAGTAGAGGGCTGGGCTGAGAAAGAAATCCATAGATTTTCAGAGTCTCCATTGAGTCTGTAGCTGAGTACTAATTAGTGCTTATACATAAGGAAAAAACCACCTAACAAGGGTTAGTGGGAATAGTTCCTGTGGACACCACCCAAGAATGTAATCTCATAATTTACAGGGCATTGATTGGGTAGAGTACAAACACAGAACTCAAGAGTTGAGAAAAACTAGCCCCAGGCTAAACAGTGCTCTGTGCGGTGCTTAGTTGCTCAGTCATGTCTTGACTCTTTGCAACCCCATGGACTGTAGCCTGCCAGGCCACGACAGCAGCTGTACAGCTCGCCAGACTGTAGCTGCTCTGTCCATGGGGATTATCTAGGCAAGAATACTGGAGTGGTTGCCTTGCCCTCCTCCAGGGGATCTTCCCGACCCAGGCATTGAACTCAGGTCTCCCGCATTGCAGGTGGATTCTTTACCATTTGAGGTACCAGGGAAGCCCAAATGAGTGCCCTCAATTCAGTTCAGTTGCTCAGTCACGTCCAACTCTTTGCAACCCCATGGACTGCAGCATGCCAGGCCTCCCTGTCCATCACCAACTCCCAGAGTTTACTCAAACTCATATCCATTGAGTCGGTGATGCCATCCAGCCATCTCATCCTCTGTTGTCCCCTTCTTCTCCTGCCTTCAATCTTTCCCAGCATCAGGGTCTTTTCTAATGAGTTAGTTCTTTGCAGTAGGTGGCCAAAGTATTGGAGTTTCAGCTTCACCATCAGTCCTTCCAATGAATATTCAGGACTGATTTCCTTTAGAATGGACTGCTTTCATCTCCTTGAAGTCCAAGGGATTCTCAAGTCTTCTCCAACACCACAGTTCAAAAGTATCAATTATTTGTTGCTCAGCTTTCTTTATAGTCCATCCCTCACATCCATAGATGACCACTGGAAAAACCATAGCTTTGACTAGATGGACCTTTGTTGGCAAAGAAATGTCTCTGCTTTTTAATATGCTGTCTAGATTGGTCATAACTTTTCTTCCGAGGAGCAAGCATCTTTGAATTTCATGGCTGCAGTCACCATCTGCAGTGATTTTGGAGCGCCCCCTCCCCGCCCCAAAATAAAGTCTCTCACTGTTTCCCCATCTATTTGCAATGAAGTGATGGGACCAGATACTATGATCTTAGTTTTTTGAATGTTGAGCTTTAAGCCAACTTTTTCACTCCCTTCTTTCACTTTCATCAAGAGGCTCTTTAGTTCCTCTTTGCTTTCTGCCATAAGGGTGGTTCATCTGCATATCTGAGGTTATTGATATTTCTCCCGGCAATCTTGATTCCAGCTTGTGCTTCAGGTCCAGCATTTCGCGTGATGTACTCTGCATAGAAATTAAATAAGCAGGGTGACAATATACAGCCTTGATGTACTCCTTTCCCAATTTGGAACCAGTAATGTTGTTCCATGTCCAGTTCTAACTGTTGCTTCTTCACCTGCGTGCAGATTTCTCAGGAGGCAGGTCTGGTGGTCTGGTATTCCCATCTCTTTTAGAATTTTCCATAGTTTGTTGGATCCACAGTCAAAGCCTTTGGCATAGTCAATAAAGCAGAAATAGATGTTTTTCTGGAACTCTCTTGCTTTTTCAGTGATCCAACGGATGTTGGCAATTTGATCTCTGGTTCCTCTACCTTTTCTAAAACCAGCTTGAACGTCTGGTGGTTCTCGGTTCACGTATTGCTAAACCCTGGCTTGGAGAATTTTGAGCATTACTTTGCTAGCGTGTGAGATGAGTGCAGTTGTGCGGTAGTTTGAGCATTCTTTGGCATTGCCTTTCTTTGGAATTGGAATGAAAACTGACCTTTTCCAGTCCTGTGGCCACTGCTGAGTTTTCCAAATTTCCTGGCATATTGAGTGCAGCACTTTCACAACATCATCTTTCAGGATTTGAAACAGCTCCACTGGAATTCCATCCCCTCCACTAGCTTTGTTTGTAGTGATGCTTCCTAAGGCCCACTTGATTTCACACTCGAGGATGCCTAGCTCTAGGTGAGTGATCACACCATCTGGTTATCTGGGTCATGAAGGTCTTTCTTGTATAGTCCTTCTGTATATTCTTGCCACCTCTTCTTAATATCTTCTGCTTCTGTTTGGTCCATGCCATTTCTGTTCTTTATTGTGCCCATATTTGCATAAGATGTTTCCCTGGTATCTCTAATTTTCTTGAAGATATCTCGAGTCTTTTCCATTCTATTGTTTTCCTCCATTTCTTTGCATTGGTAGCTGAGGAAGCCTTTCTTATCTCTTCTTGCTATTCTTTGGAACTCTGCATTCAGATGGGTATATCTTTCCTTTTCTCCTTTGCCTTTCGCTTCTCTTCTTTTTTCAGCTATTTGTAAGGCCTCCTCAGATAACCATTTTGCCTTTTTGCATTTTTTTTCCCTTGGGGATGATCTTGATCACTGCCTCCTGTATAATGTCACGAACTTCTGTCCATAATTCTTCAGGCACTCTATCAGATCTAATCCCTTGAATATATTTGTCACTTCCACTGTTTGTTTAATCGTAAGTGATTTGATTTAGGTCATACCTGAATGGTCTAGTCGTTTTGCCTACTTTCTTTAATTTATGTCTAAATTTTGCAATAACATGTTTGTGATCAGAGCCACAGTCAGCTCCAGGTCTTGTTTTTGTTTACTGTATAGAGTTTCTTCATCTTCTACTGCAAAGAATATATTCACAGTTATCAGGCATCTAATGAAAAATCATCAGGCATGGAAAGAAGTAGGAAAATATAACCCATAATGAGAAGAAAAATCAATCAGTTTAAACTGATTGAGAAATGACACAGATGATAGAATTAGTAGACAAAAATGAAAACAATTATTATAACTGTATTCCATATGCTCAAGAAGATACAGGAAAGATTGAATATGTTAAGTAGAGATATGGATGCTATATAAAAGATGTCAAATTAGGTGAAACTAATATACCATGATAGAGGGCAGAACAGTGTTTGCTCTTGGGGAATATTAATAGAGGTGGTTGTCAGGATGGTTTCTGAGATGCTGAACAATTTTTATGCTCTATACATGTGGGCACATGTGTAAAAATCAAGTAAGCTGTACACAAGATTTGCTTGCTTTCCATAAATTGCTGCTGTTGTTTTCGTCACTAAGTCATATCTGACTCTCTTGCGACCCCACGGACTGTAGCCTGCCAGGATCCTCTGTCCACGGGACTTTCCAGGCAGGAATATGGGAGTGCATTGTCATTTCCTTCTCCAGGAGATCTTCCTGTCTCAGTGATAGAACCCATATCCCCTGCATTGGCAGGTGAATTCTTTACCACTGAGCCACCTGGGAAGACCCTTACGTATATTAATCCCCCCAAAATATGCCTTATTATGGATAGTGTTTGCAAAGCAGGTCAACGTGTATGAATAAGTGGATCTTTTATTCCATCAGATGGATCAAAGTGACTGCATCTCCTCAAGAGTCTGTAATGTAATAGAGGTTAGCCATCATGGAGGAGCTAGAAATGAACTGCACCATAGAGACTTACTTACCATATTAGTTACATTAATCTCAATTGGTCAATGAAGGCAGAACTAGTTGCTTGATAAACATTGTTGGTTGTCACTAACTCTTGCCAATTTTTATGGAAGTATGAAATGGAGAGACAGGGAAGGAAAATTTTTATTTTATGCATTGGAGAGTCTAACTTACAAAATAAAGATTGATTGACCCGATATGCTTCACTAGGAAGTCCATACATGTAGTATAGAATAAATAGAATAAATATGGTACAGAACAGGTCAGTCACTTCTAAGAGTTAGGGTATATGTGGACAAAGGTACGAGAATGGGAGTCTAGGCTAGTCTCAGTCTTTAGATGGTAGTCCTATTTTATCAGTAAAAGTAGGTATCTATTGTTTTTGTTTCTCTGCGCCATTCCCACCAAACACCAAATGCAGCAAATAAGTTTTCAGTAAGTAATTCATGTAGGATTCCTATCTCTATGCTTCCGTGGGAAATTTCATAACTAAAATTGTTCTCAGTTATTCTGCATCTACAAACCAGTCAGCTCTCTCTCTCACCAGAATTCCAGTAGGTCAAATTATGTATCTGAAAGCAAGGAGCCAGATTTCTTTTCCTGTAAAAGAGGGAGGGACCTGTTAGGTGGAAAAATTTCTCAGAGGAATTTCTTAAGAGACAGTGTGAGCTGTTTCTGAATATTATCATTAGTTAAAATAATAATTTTCATCCATATCCCATGGCATCTGGTCCCATCACTTCATGGGAAATAGATGGGGAAACAGTGGAAACAGTGTCAGACTTTATTTTGGGGGCTCAAAAATCACTGCAGATGGTGATTGCTGCCATCAGAAATTAAAAGACGCTTACTCCTTGGAAGGAAAGTTATGACCAACCTAGATAGTATATTCAAAAGCAGAGACATTGCCAACAAAGGTCTGACTAGTCAAGCCTATGGCTTTTCCAGTGGTCATGTATGGATGTGAGAGTTGGACTGAGAACAAAGCTGAGCACTGAAGAATTGATGCTTTTGAACTGTGGTGTTGGAGAAGACTCTTGAGAGTCCCTTGGAATGCAAGAGGGTCCAACCAGTCCATTCTAAAGGAGATCAGTCCTGGGTGTTCTGTGGAAGGACTGATGTTGAAGCTGAAACTCCAGTACTTTGGCCACCTCATGTGAAGAGTTGACTCATTTGAAAAGACCCTGATGCTGGGAGGGATTGGGGGCAGGAGGAGAAGGGGATGACAGAGGATGAGATGGCTGGATGCCATCACCAACTCGATGCAGATGGGTTTGAGTAAACTCTGGGAGTTGGTGATGGACAGGGAGGCCTGGCATGCTGCAATTCATGGGGTCCCCAAGAGTCAGACACAACTGAGCGACTGAACTGAATTGAACTGATATCCCCTTGTGGTAGTGTAAACAAGGCTTGTTGGCCCTCTGAGTTTGATATTACTTTTTTTTTTTTTTAAACGAATTGCCAGGCAGACTTTTCACTGGAGTGTCTTGTAGTGGGCTTTCCCCACGTGCTGTGTTTTTTTTGCTGCTGCTGCTGCTAAGTCGCTTCAGTTTTGTCTAGTGTGTGCGACCCCATAGACAGCATCCCACTAGCCTCCTCTGTCCCTGGGATTTTCCAGGCAAGAGTACTGGAGTGGGTTGCCACTTCCTTCTCTGGCTGTGTTTTCTTAACACCTAGCAAAAGAGTTGTCGGAGTAGCCAAAAGGGGAAGAAAAGAAAGAACTAGCTGAGTGTGTTTAAACTTTCTCTGACTCTACCTCTGCCATAGGCTGGAAGCATTGATGTTGGTCACTGGTGCAGATGCTTAATGTTTCTGGGTAACTTTGGTGCATATTCTGACGTAATACCAGGAAGTGGGGAGATACTTGGGCCTCCACATTTTGGAGGACTAAGAAGTGTTGCTGCTGTTTTCAGTCACCCAGACAGGATACAAGTAGGACTGCAACAATGAAGCTCAGTATTTCTCTGCTTCTGCTGATGCTTCTTTAGGAATCGTGTCACTATGTTTCTTCATACTTACTCAGGGATTTCTTGAGGGGGTCTCTGGGTGATCTTGGTAATTTTTTCAGCTTACTACCTGTGTTCAGTTTTTCTCCTTTCCTCTTCTGCTTGACTGATGTTAGTATGATAGGAGCTATCATGGTGGATTGAATCCATTGATGACCTTGTTTAATGGCCTCCCTGGCCTTTGCTCTGTAGCACTGTAGGCTCTTCCCACTCTGCTCTGGGGTTGGCTATGTGTCTTGCTTTGGCCAATGGGAACTGCGAGATACTTGAATGTTTTTGTTTCTTCTCTTGCTCCTTTGCCCTTGCCAATGCAACATATTCAGGCTAGTCTCTTGGAGGATTAGAGATTGTATGGAACAAAGCTAATCCATCAAAGCTGAGGTCCATTCTTGCGATCACTCAAGATTCTAGAATGCAGATTGCTTTACCTGAGCATAGCTAAAATCATCCATCTGGTCCAGACCAGCAGAACTACTCAGTCAACCCACTAGACTCTTGAACTAAATAAATGCTGTTTTATACCACTGTGATTTGTGGTTGGTTGTTTTGTAGCACGTGATGGCAATGGGTACTTGATGTATGTGCCTCTTCCAGTTAATCTCTTTGAATCAAGCCCTCATCTGCTTCTCTCATTTTACACATTCTAAGTCTGGCTTGTGGCTTAGATGACTGTTTTCTGGATTGTTACTGTCACCACACGTAGGAATAAGATCCTTTAGTTTGGTCCTCCAAACACTTCTGCCTTGTGCTCTCATTCATATGGGTTATCTTGAGAGCTGATTCCTTTTTAAATATGAATAATCTCAAAAGTACAGAAAATTTATAATCTCTATCAGTTCTGTATTCCTATCACCCAGATTGATCCAGTTCTTTTTCTATTTGTATGTTTTCCAGGGTTGAAGTAACAAAGTTCCACAAACTAGGCGGCTTAAAACAATAGAAATATATTGTCTTAGTAGCTTTGGAGGCTAGAAGTCTGAAGTCTAGGTGTTGTCAAGGTCATGTGTTTTGGAAGGCTCCATGGTCATGTATGGATATGAGAGTTGGACTGTGAAGAAAGCTGAGCACCAAAGAATAGATGCTTTTGAACTGTGGTGTTGGAGAAGACTCTTGAGAGTCCCTTGGACTGCAAGGAGATCCAGCCAGTCCATTCTGAAGGAGATCAGCCGTGGGATTTCTTTGGAAGGAATGATGCTGAAGCTGAAACTCCAGTACTTTGGCCACCTCATGTGAAGAGTTGACTCATTGGAAAAGACCCTGACTCTGGGAGGGATTGGGGGCAGGAGGAGAAGGGGACGACAGAGGATGAGATGGCTGGATGGCATCACAGACTCGATGGACATGCTGCTGCTGCTGCTAAGTTGCTTCAGTCGTGTCCAACTCTGTGTGACCCCATAGATGGCAGCCCATGAGGCTCCACTGTCCCTTGAATCTTAAGGCAAGAAAACTAGAGTGGGTTGCCATTTCCTTCCCCAATGCATGAAAGTGAAAAGTGAAAGTGAAGTCGCTCAGTCGTGTCCAACTCTTAGCGGCCCATGGACTGCAGCCTACGAGTCTCCTCCATCATGGGATTTTCCAGACAAGAGTACTGGAGTGGGGTACTCATTGCCACATGAGTTTGAGTAAACCCTGAGAGTTGGTGATGGACATGAGGCCTGGCGTGCTGCAGTTCATGGGGTTGCAAAGAGTCGAACATGACTGAGGGACTGCACTGTACTGAACTGAGAGGAGCATCGGTCTCATGGCTTTCTCTTAGCTTCTGGGGTTGCTGGCAAATCTTAGCATTCCTTGGCTTGCAGCTACCTAACTCCAGTCTCTGTCTCCATCATCACATGGCATATTCTCTGCCTGTCTTCATATCATGTTCTTAAATGAATACTAATTTCACTGGATTAAGGACTCATCCTATTCCAGTATGACCTCAATCTAGCTAATTGTATCTACAAACAACCTTATTTCCAAGTAAGGTCACATTCTTAGATACTAGAATTAGGAGTTCAGCTTATCTTTTTGCAAAGACACAGTTCAACCCCAAACACCACTGATTTGTTAATATTTAAGATTTTTGCATAAGTAAAAATTTACATTGTTCTCATAAGTAAGCTTTGTATACACTTGTGCTATTCTTGTCTGGTTTTGATCCCAAGGTTATTTTGCCTACTAAAAATAGTTTGGGAAATGTTTTAAGTTTTATTATTTTCTGAAATAGCTTGTAAAGGGATAGTGATAATCTGTAACAGAACTCTTGTCATTCTTACCTACAAAACTACTTGAGCCTATTGAGAGAGGGGTTATTTTTGACTCTTGATTTAATAACTAGAATGCTTTTATTCAGCTTTTTAGTTTCTTCCTGAGTCAATTTTTGTAATTTATATTTTTTTCTATAGAATTTGAGAGGAAGTTGTTTGTAGTATTTATATCAGGTGCTTTAAAAAGATCTATACTCTGTCTTTTTGTTTTTTTCGGTTTCAATATTACTGATTTATGTACCTATATACTTTTTGTTGTTGTTTTCTGCTTTTTTTGGTGATAAATTTATTAGTATTTTCACAGAACGCTTTCTTTGGCTTTATTATGTTATTCCTTTTTTAGTTTCTTGACTTGAGTATTAAATTAATTGAAGGACTTCCCTAGCTGTCCAGTGGTACTCCACACTCCCAATGCAAGGGGCATGGGTTCTATCCCTGATTCAGTAACTAAGAGGCTGTACACCATGCAGTGTGACCAAAAAAAAAAAAAAATAGAACTTAATCTTTTCTTTTGTAAACAATTAATTTGACTACAAATTTAACTCTAGCTAGTTGATATGTTGTGCTTTATTTATCATGTAATCTTAAATGTTTGGGAATTGCAGTCTTTACCAGTAAGTTATTTAGAAGTATGCTTTAAAATCCACACACCTATGGACACCTTATCTTCAACAAAGGAGGCAAGAATATACAATGGATTAGAGACAATCTCTTTAACAAGTGGTGCTGGGAAAACTGGTCAACCACTTGTAAAAGAATGAAACTAGATCACTTTCTAACACCATACACAAAAATAAACTCAAAATGGATTAAAGATTTAAATGTAAGACCAGAAACTATAAAACTCCTAGAGGAGAACATAGGCAAAACACTCTCCGACATAAATCACAGCCGGATCTTCTATGACCCACCTCCCAGAATACTGGAAATAAAAGCAAAAATAAACAAATGGGACCTAGTTAAAATTAAAAGCTTCTGCACAACAAAGGAAACTAACTATAAGCAAGGTGAAAAGACAGCCTTCAGAATGGGAGAAAATAATAGCAAATGAAGCAACTGACAAACAACTAATCTCAAAAATATACAAGCAACTCTTGCAGCTCAATTCCAGAAAAATAAACGACCCAATCAAAAAATGGGCCGAAGAACTAAATAGACATTTCTCCAAAGAAGACATACAGATGGCTAACAAACACATGAAAAGATGCTCAACATCACTCATTATCAGAGAAATGCAAATCAAAACCACAATGAGGTACCATTTGACGCCAGTCAGAATGGCTGCTATCCAAAAGTCTACAAGCAATAAATGCTGGAGAGGGTGTGGAGAAAAGGGAACCCTCTTACACTGTTGGTGGGAATGCAAACTAGTACAGCCACTATGGAGAACAGTATGGAGATTCCTCAAAAAACTGGAAATAGAACTGCCTTATGGCCCAGCAATCCCACTGCTGGGCATACACACGGAGGAAACCAGAATTGAAAGAGAAACATGTACCCCAAAGTTCATCGCAGCACTGTTTATAATAGCCAGGACATGGAAACAACCTAGATGTCCATCAGCAGATGAATGGATAAGAAAGCAGTGGTACATATACACAATGGAGTATTACTCAGCCATTAAAAAGAATACATTTGAATCAGTTCTAATGAGGTGGATGAAACTGGAGCCGATTATACAGAGTGAAGTAAGCCAGAAAGAAAAACACCAATACAGTATACTAACACATATATATGGAATTTAGAAAGATGGTAACGATAACCCTGTATTTGAGACAGCAAAAGAGACACAGATGTAAAGAACAGTCTTTTGGACTCTGAGGGAGAGGGAGAGGATGGGATGATTTGGGAGAATGGCATTGAAACATGTATATCATATAAGAAACAAATCGCCAGTCCTGGTTCGATGCAGGATACAGGATGCTTAGGGCTGGTGCACTGAGATGACCCAGAGGGATGGTATGGGAGGGAGGTGGGAGGAGGGTTCAGGATTGGGAACTCATGTACACCTGTGGTGGATTCATGTCAATGTATGGCAAAACCAATATAGTATTGTAAAGTAAAAAAATAAAATAATAAAAATTTTTTAAAAAGTTTAAAAAAATTAAAAAAAATTCACAAACATAGGTATCAGTTATTTTAAGAAATAATAACTTTAAAAATTGTCTTGTGGATAGAGAACGTAGTAAAATACTGATTCTTTAATGTTTATTGAGAATTTCCTTAAGAACTAACTGTTGTTTAGCCACTTAGTTGTGTCCGATTCTTTTGTGACCCCCATGAACTGTAGCCCATCAGGCTCCTCTGTCCATGGGGTTTCCCAGGCAAAAATACTGGAGTTGGTTGCCATTTCCTTCTCCAGGGGATCTTTCCCACTGGAGGGGAAAGACCTGCATTTCTCGAATTGGCAGGTGGATTCTTTACCACTGAATACATTAATTATTGGATGTAGAGTTTTGTGTTATGCTCTTAGAATAAGTTTGTGTATTGCTCTTAGAATTATACTTTTAAAAATGTTTTACTTGATATATCAGTTCTGCATATTATGTCAGTTTGCATAGTAGTATATTAAAATCTCCTGCTATTATGATTGATTTGCCATTTTCTTGTAATTTTGTCATTTATTGTGCTATGTATTTAGGCTCTTTTGTACATTATTTCATAATTTTATGTCTTGTTAACAAAGTATTATTATATAGTGTTTTGCTTGGTAAATATCAATGCATTTTCCTCCTTAAATTCTATTCTATTATTTCTAATCTCATTCATCCAAGGGTCTCTATTTTTAACTGGTGAGTTTATTTTCATTTATTTTTGATGTTGCTGATATATTTAGTGTTATATCTATTATAGTCTTCTTGTATGTAGTCTTTTAAGTAAATATTTTTATTGATTTATTCTACCTTTCTGCCTGTGGGCATTAATAATGTTTTCTCTTTTTTATTTTTGATTTTCTTTGCTGAATTTGAAGTGATGGATTTTATTATGTATGTATTAAATTATACATATATACTTACATATAGACATACATTTATGTATTTAATACATAGTACTTACATATATGCATTAAATTATATTACATTATTTAATGCACAATGAATTTATTTGTATTAAACATGCATTTTTATTATATACATGGCATATATTCTTATGGCATGTTTTTCTGAAATGTTTAATACACACAGTTAACTATGAATTTTTCTATAAGTCATTTAGTGTTACTCTCTTGCTACTTAATAATACCAGAACTACAGCACACTTTACATGCTGATTGAATAATTTCCTATTTATCCTTTGTTATTCCTTAGAGTTTTAGTGTTCTTTTATTTTTACACAAAAATTTTACCATTTTTAGTAGTCTAATTTTAATGATATATTTTACTAATTTCTATGTGTGCTGTATTTATTTTTTGTCTTCCTCTTTCTCTCTGCACTTTTTCCTTTTTTTTCCTCAAGTAATTCCTTTAGTAGTCTGTAAATGAGAGACTATAGGTTCCTTTTTGTTTGTATATATAAAAATATTTAATTTTTTGAATACTACTTTTACTGGATACAGAATTCTTGGCTGTTATTTTCTCTATAGATGTCCTTTGCTATCTGTTGATACTGATTAGAAATCTACTTTCGGTCCAAATGTCATTAGCTTATGGGTCATATTTATTTCCTTGGTGTTTATAGTAACTTATTGTTACTGTTTGTGTTAATGTGAATTTATCTCTCAGCTCTCAGACTTCTAACTTTTCAATATTGTTTCTCTGCCATCCTCTCTGTACTTTTCTTCTTAAGCTCTCATTCAATAGATGTAGATTCATGTCAGATCCTTTTAATCTACCCTCCACGTCTTGTCTTCTCACTCATATTTTTATTATCTTTATTTTACTGTGAAGAATTTCAGTTGACTTCTTTTGTATAGTGTCTTCCAGTTCACTATTCTCTCTTTAAATTGTCTCTGGCATCTGGCATTTATTTCATCTGAATTTTAAAATTCCAGTTACTGCTGCTGCTAAGTTGCTTCTGTCATGTCCAACTCTGGGTGACCCCATAGACGGCAGCCCACCAGGCTCCCCCGTCCCTGGGAGTCTCCAGGCAAGAACACTGGAGTGGGTTGCCATTTCCTTCTCCAATGCATGAAAGTGAAAAGTGAAAAGTGAAAGTGAAGTCGTGTCTGACTCTTAGCGACCCCATGGATTGCAGCCCACCAGGCTCCTCTGTCCATGGGATTTTCCAGGCAAGAGTACTGGAGTGGGGTGCCATTGCCTTCTCCATAAAATTCCAGCAACTCTTAATATTTCATTTAGCATTTTGGAGTTTTAGAATATATGTTTGAATATATGTTTAGAATATATGTTTGTTTCACTTTTGCCTGTTTTTGTTGTTTCATGTCTTGTTCTTAATGGATTTATTCTTTATTATATTTAATGTATTTTTATATAAGAATGCAAAATCTTATTTTAAAATTATTTTGTAATTGCTCCATTATTCTCATTTGGTAGGGAAGGAAAGGGAGTTAATAGCCTATTGCTATTAGAAGTCTACTTTCAGCCCAGTGTCATTAGTTTGTAGGTCATTTTTTCCTCAGTGGTATTTACAGTTTCTCAAATTACTGTTTTGTATTTGTAAGTTTTGTATTGTTACTAGAGGATACAAGACATCTCCCAGCATTATTTTTCTCATGTGTTGGGGACATTTATTTGTTGGATTCCCTTGGGTTGGTGTTTTCTCTTTCTCTCTGTACTAACTTTACCCTGAATAGAGATTTTTGTGGTTTCCCCCAGTGGGTAGCCCAGAGGTGGTCTACTCACCATTAGGTCTTACACTAATGACCTAGAGTCTTGTGTTCTATTAAGACAGTGAGGATGTTACAAATTCAATCTATTTTGTATGTCCTCAAGACCCAGTCATCCATTCAGCAGTTTGTTAAAAGGTCTCATGGGACTCCACATATAGTTGCGTTCTGGGATAAGGTTTGTTATAACCAAAGGGTACGTGACAGGGTTGGCGCAGGACAGAGACATAGGAGAAGGCTGGAGAAAAGCCCACACAGGTTTCCTTGTACCCTCTCTTTTGTGAAGAGACTTACCTAACACGTTTCTTTCTCTAGCAGTAAAAAAAATGCAGAAAGATGTTGTGATATTTCTGTCCAGGGAAGCCCATTAGAGACTCAGTGCCGTATCTGTTTCCGATGGCTGCCATAAGTTACCACAACTTGACGGCGTAAAAGAGCAGAAATGTATTCTCTCACGGTTATGAAGGTCAGAAATCTGAAATCAAGGTGTTGGCCGGGTTAGATCCTCATGGGGCTCTGAGGAGCCACCCTGTGCCCTCTCCTAGCTTCTGGTGGCCGCCAGCAAATGTCAGTGCTTCTCAGCTTGTTGATAGGTCACTCCAGTCTCTAGTCTCCACCTTCGTGTGGGCTGCGTCACTCTCTTTGTTTCGAATCTCTTTCTGCCCTTCTCTTACAATACCAGCTGCCATTGGGCTTGCCTTAAATCTAGGATGATCTCATCCTAGGTATTTAGCTTAGTTCCATCTGCAAAGACCCTTTTTCCAAATAAATCATATTTACAAGTTCCAGGAATTAGGACTTGGACATGAATTTTTGGGGCCTGCCATTTAATCTGGTGTAATGCCCAGGGTTTTTGGAGGCTGGTATTTCAGACTCCCAGAAGAAAAGTAGGGGTTCAATATAAATTACACTGTTTGTATGAACACTCTAGGTACAGTGAGACTTCCTTATCAGTAAGGGAATTGTTTTGAGTGCCAAGTTACCAGCTGCCAGCTCAGGGCCTACCTTGCAAGCAGGCCCTTCAAGAGATACAGGTATCTTTTGCTTTTTGAAAGTTTGCCTGACATCACTTTGTTTTATATAAAAGAATGATATATTTGTACCTGTTTCTGCTAACCAGAAAAAATCTGAAGAGGACTTTCACTTTTACCAAAAAGAGGCAAAAAGCAAAAATAGGATTCAGCATTTGCTTTGCAGTGAGCCGGTAGGGAGGCAAAGTGTACCATGAGCAGTGAAGCACCCAGTCAAGCTCTGTCCCTGGGACCTACACACAGAATCTCAGCATCAAGTGGCCATAGCTTTAAACTGTGTGACCATCTGTGCTTCATCTCAATTTATTCTGTGCTTCTGCCAGTAAGATAAGTCCTAAGGTAACTGCTTCTTAGCTTTATGCCATTTGGCTTATGTAGGGTCTTATAGAAACGGCCTATTTTTGGATAGTGGGGGAAACCTGTCCCAACCTCAGCCCTGCCAAATTAGGTCTTTTCTGTACAGTCTACCCTCTTCGCCCTTATGCAAGGCATCTTACAGCAACTACTATCATTAGGACTTCAAGATGCAGGGACCAACCTGTGGTATTGACTTTAGTTATGCCCTAAAGTCCTAGATTTAGCCAGTTAAATCCCATTAGTTGTAAAGATCTATCTTAGAAGCTTGGTGGGCTTCCCTGGTGGCTCAGCTGGTAAAGAATCTGTCTGCAATGTGGGAGATCTGGGTTCGATCCCTGGGTTGGGAAGATCCCCTGGAGAAAGGAAAGGCTACCCACTTCAGTATTCTGGCCTGGAGAATTCCATGGACTGTGTATAGTCCATGGGGTCGCAAAGAGTTGGACACGACTGAGTGACTTTCTTTTCACTTTTTCAGAAGCTTGGTGGCTTCCTCAAGCGATGTGCCTCCTGTAGCTTGTAGCTTTTGGCAGGAACCACAAGTTAATGGATGCAGTTAGTCTCTGTAACAACAGTATAGAGCCAATCAGCTCAATTTCAGATGGTCCCATTAGAGAACAAATCCCTGTTTGTGGGCATCTGTATATGGCTCAGGTGGGCCAGACAGGCTCCATGATGATTTTACAGTTGATAGCCCCTCTCAGGGGCGTTCTAAAGCTACAGCAGTTCCAGAGTCTGAGTCCTGTTCATTGAGTGGAGAGATCTCATCTGATTTCTGTTCAGCACAGCTAGTGCTAAGGTTACCAGAGCGCATCGTGGACAGTATAAGATTCAGATGTAAAGTCAGATCTAGGCAATTAGGATCTTGAATTCAAATTCAAGCATTGTCAGCAACTAATTTTCTTCTGAAGTTGCAAACCTGAGACACCACAGGGCCAGACAACCAGTCTCAAAGCCCAAATAACGAGGCTTTCCTATGGCCTTTATCCCTTGCCTGGAGTCCAGATCGATCCACTCTGAAATATGCACTTAGGCAGAAAAAAATCATCAGTCTTTAAGGGTCAGGCATTTGATTTCAACAGGAGGAGCTTGTTAGCAAATTAAAAACTGCTTTTTAAAACTTAAAAAAAAAAGTTTATTTCCATCTGGAGATTTTCTCTTTTTGACGTTGTCTCCCTTTTGTAAAAAGAGGTGCCAATAAGGAAAAATCATAACACAGGTCACTGGTTATGGAGATTTGCTGTTTTCAATGTTCAGAGTTTAAATTTCAGTATTCCTACTTATGGCAAAAGCATTGGAGAGTTGTACACAACTAATAATTTTTCTTTGCACATTCCCCTGATTATTGTGATCTTTCTCTAGTATTCATGAAAATTATAAGCATCCTATAATCATATGTCAATGAAATAGCCACAAAACCATTGAAAAAAATTGTTTTAATCATTGCTTGTTTTGCTCAAAGCCCCAGCAGTAAACTCAGCATTGACAGGGTTAAAGTGACAGCTACAGAGAGACCTCAGCTGGAGTGAAAGGTGAGGGGTGGTCCTGGAGCTCAGCTGCAGAAAAGGCTCCAGGTGTGTCTCTCCCTCCAACCCCGCTGCTTTTTTTTTCTGCCTGAAGGAATGAACACCTTACCAGCTGTTTTTATCACCTCTGGTTCATTCAAAGCCCATCTTTGGGAACATTGATCCCTTTTCTCTCACACCAGGTGCCTCACACCAGTCATGAACAGACTTCACCAGGCCTCTCTCTTGTCTTCATTTCAGCTGGCAGGGCCCAAAGAAGCCAGGGTATCCCAGGAGTCTAGTCTTCTCTTGCATTTATTTTCAAATTTCATAAGTAACATTTACCTCTCACAGCAGAGAGCGATTCAGCTGCAGGTAACGATTCAGCTGCTCTTTTGTACTCTGAGTAACTCCGCAGTTACCCAGGCACCAGCATTTCATCATCCCCAACCCTTCTTTCTTTCCCAAAATAATACTGTGGCTGTATTTCAGTGAGTTGGAGTGAATCCCACAGCCAGCACTGCTTTGGGGGATCCTCGAGGCCACACACATTTGGGGCTACTTTAGGAGGAATCATGGAACTCAGCATATAGGTGGATTCATTACTAAGGTCTGTTACAGTGGAAGAATGTATGACAGGATCAATGAGGGAAAAAACCACAGATTCTGGAGAAAGCTATGCACAGGCTTCCTTACACTCTTTCCCTCCCATGAGGAGACATATCAAATTCTTTTATTTTTTTCCGAAGCAAAAAATGTAGAATATGTGTAGTAGTTTCTGCCCAGGATTGTCTATTAGAGAATTGGATTTCTGGACTTTATTGGAAGCTGATTATGGAGGCATCTTCTGCTTAGCAGGTACCAAAGTTCCAGACTCCCAGAAGGAAAGCAGATGTTAACCGTAAATCATGTTGTTTGCACAAACAGTTTAGGTACAGGGCACCTGCCATATCAGGGAATGCTTTGGGTGCCACATCCCGAGAAGCTAGTCCAGGGCCTACCTTGCAAGGAGGCCCTTCTAAAGCTGGCAGCCTCAGACCTGCTATGTTAACTCCTTTATTCACACAGCAGCCACTGAGGCAGGAGGTGGGTTGGCCCAGACCATGACTTGAGACTATGTCTGCCTCCTCTTCCCCAGCCCGTCTTGGCCATGCAGCTTTGTTCCCTAGAACATAGCGCAACTCAGCAGAGTATGGCTCAGTGAAACCTCTTTAGTCTCTTTTCACGACAAGGGAGTCCCCACCACAGCTGTGGATTTCAGGCAGAGAAACTAGGGTAGGTCCCGTGTGATGTGTGGAGGAGAGGAGCTTTCATTCAGACTCCGGTCAGCCTCCAGCAGACCTCAGGCCCAGAGCCTAGCGCATCTGTAGCTTCAGCTTGCTTACTGTGTGTTCTAGTTTATTTTTTTTTCTCTACAAAGATATGACTGCATGTTTTAGATTTTTTTTTTTAATGTCATCTATCACTGCTACCTGTTTAGAGCAAAGCCTGGTGGAGAGGGGAGACTTAGACTGTAAGTTTACAGTGTCCTCTTAGCCAGAAGATGTTCTTTTACTTTTTAATACATTGCTGCGGGTTTCTCTACTAAGATATGGGACTGAACCCATGGGGCCTATGCTGAGTCGCATGGCAACTGGTGGTACAGTGCTTTCTTCAGAATTGCCTTTCACCTAGGTTTCTGGCCTACTGTCTTTGTGTCTCTTGACTCTTCCTTTAGGATAAATTATTTCCCATGAGGTTATTAGTGGGCCTGCCTTATAGTGTCTGTTTTGAGGGAGAACCTTAGGTGCTTAAGATTCCCCTCCTACTCATGGCTTTTGGTCAAAGATATGACCGAACATGCAACGGCAGAGTTTGGGCCATCTTACCAATTCTCAGAGTCATTCTACTCATTGTAGGGAGGGACAAATAGCTAATCTCGAAGTCAACTGTTGATTCATTTTCTCTTCTAGCAACTGAAATGATTCTCATTACATTTTTAACATCAGCTTTTTATGACTCAGCATTGTTTTCTCCAGTGTCCTTTTGAGACATAACCTCTATAAGGTAAGGTGTCTTGGTAGTATAATAAATCAAGACGTGTGCACTTTTGACTACAGAAGTCAGAGGAGATTACTGGAGACTTGTCACTCCTCTGGACCACCATAGGGTTAGTGACAAGATCTCAGCTCAGTGAGTACTCATAAGATGTTTGGCTCTTGGCTGGGTTGAGACAAGGATGGAAGAAAATGTTGGCTTATACCTGCAGCAGTCTTGGGTCAGCCACTAAGCCGTTCTTGCCACAGTGACCACCTACGGGTCTATGCTGTTCTTACAATATGGTGTTGAGGACCAGACATGTCGCTTCCGGTGAGATGTGACTGGTGTATCCTTAATGATTTCTGCTACTGGTGATTCCATGATTCATACACCACATGTCTTGAAGATAATATTTAATATTTAATGTAAGTAATGTTTAAATTCACTAAATTGCTTCATGTTATTCTTATGAATCCAAATCTCTCTTTGTTTAAACAGGCCAATAGCACAGTGTACAGGAGCAGTTAATTTTTTTAAACCCTAATTTGGTTTCAGCTCAGTTCAGTTGCTCAGTTGTGTCTGACTCTTTGTGACCCCATGAACCGCAGCACTCCAGGCCTCCCTGCCCATCACCAATTCCCGGAGTTTACCCAAACTCATGTCCATTGAGTCGGCGATGCCATCCAGCCATCTTATCCTCTGTCTTCCCCTTCTCCTCCTGCCTTCAAACTCTCCCAACATCAGGGTCTTTTCAAATGAGTCAGCTCTTCACATGAGGTGGCCAAAATACTGGAGTTTCTGCTTTAACATCAGTCCTTCCAACAAACACCTAGGACTGATTTCCCTTAGGATGGACTGGTTGGATTTCCTTGCAGTCCAAGGGACTCTCAAGAGTCTTCTCCAACACCACAGTTCAAAAACATCAATTCTTCGGCACTCAGCCCTCTTTATAGTCCAACTCTCACATCCATACATGACCACTGGAAAAATCATAGCCTTGACTAGATGGACCTTTGTTGACAAAGTAATGTCTCTGCTTTTTAATATGCTGTCTAGGTTTATCATAACTTCCCTTCCAAGGAGTAAGTGTCTTTTAATTTCATGGCTGCAATCACCATCTGCAGTGATTTTGGAGCCAAAAAAAATAGTCTGTCACTGTTTCCACTGTTTCCCCATCTATTTCCCATGAAGTGATGGGACCAGATGCCATGATCTTCGTTTTCTGAATGTTGAGCTTTAAGCCAACTTTTTTACTCTCCACTTTCACTTTCATCAAGAGGCTCTTTAGTTCTTCTTCACTTTCTGCCATAAGGGTGGTGTCATCTGCATATCTGAGGTTATTGATATTTCTCCTGGCAATCTTGATTCCAGCTTGTGCTTCTTCCAGCCCAGCGTTTCTCATGATGTACTCTGCATAGAAGTTAAATAAGCAGGCTGACAATATGCAGCCTTGACGTACTCCTTTTCCTATTTGGAACCAGTCTGTTGTTCTATGTCCAGTTCTGACTGTTGTTTCCTGACCTGCATACAGGTTTCTCAAGAGGCAGGTCAGGTGGTCTGGTATTCCCATCTCTTTCAGAATTTTCCAGTTTATTGTGATCCACACTGGAAATTGTATATGTACTTTTACTTTTAGAAGTTTGTTCCATATTGACAAGGTAGTTTTGAACTTTAATTCTGTCACCTGTCTTCTTGGCCAGGTTTGTGTCATCTGAAAGTTGGCCAAAGTTTGCCATTCTTTGGTGTCAAATTGATGTGAATTTGCTAGCTTGCTCACCAAGCAGGTTTTACTATCTGGTATTCCTCAAGTATTTTCCTTTAAAATACAGAAACATCATTGGTGATATCTGATCCTATATTCTCCTTGTTTCTTTTCTCAATATTTTAAAGATTTAGTTTTAAAATAAGTTGTTTCTATCAGTTTCCTACTTTGTGCTTTCACCATAGCTAACATTTATCTGCATTAGCATACCTCTGATTTTTTTGGATGCACAAATAGTATAAAGTTCAAAATAGTACAGAGTTAAAAACTATGAAATATGTTCTCAATAACATTGCTCTGTGAAGGATACGATTATAAAACACTATTTAAACCTCCAAAAGTGAGTATGATTTATGCCCACTCCCAATGTTTGTTGTTAGTTGGCTCCAAGAATTGGTTTTACTAAAAACATGAGATAATAGGAATCACTCCTCTTGCCCTGCTTTAAGTGATCTGATGTACTTTATCTTTGTTTAGCTAAATTGTAGATCCATACATTTTACATTTCTCAAATTTTCTCAAATCAGGTGAAATAAGATGTGGATATGAGTAGTTTCGTATCAGGGGCCCCTTTGGGGTGGCAGCACCTGAGGAGTCCTCAGAATCAGGGATGCCGTGAACGGTAGGGTAAGGTGACGTGGCTGCTGGAACCCTGGGCGCCAGGGAGTCTCCACCTGGATTCCAGGGAACTGACTATGGCAAGGAAGCAGCCATCTTTGGACCTCAAGGAACAGCTTGGCCAGTATGAATGTCAACTGAAACTATAGATTGTTACCTTTTCCTGTTTTCTGAGTAACACAAAATATCCTCAGTTCCTCCCCTGAGAGGAGAGAAAATCTCAGTACTGAGAATATGCTTTCAGTCTTATGGTATGTGTGTCTGGGCTCTGAATCAAGTTGCTAAAAAGGAAATAAAATGTTTATTATATACCTGAGTCTGTGAACTGTGATACATACCCAATGAACTCAGCATAAGCTTAGGGAACTGATTTACTAAAAAGGGGAGCAAGCAAATCTTATCACAGGCAAGTGTAAGTTAGGGAGAGAGCCCACATGTATTGTGTGCCAACTGTACACCAGAGCTGATGGGATACATTTCATTTATTTCATTTGCAGAGGTCTTACCAGATAAGCGTTAACCCCAAATTACGGACAAAGAAGCAGGTTGTATTAGGGTTCTCCAGTGAAATAGATATACATAGTGTGGTCTGGTCCACAGCCCTGAGAGCCAGTGGTATAATTTTGTGTCTGAAGGCAAGAAAAAAATGTCCCAGGTCAAGGTAGTCAAGCAGGAAGAATTCCTTCTTTTGCAGACTTTTTGTTCTGTTCACATCTTCAGTTGATTGAATGAGGCCCACCAGCATTAGAGAGGGCAGTCTGCTTTAATCTGTCAAATGATGTTAATCTCATTCAGAAATATTCTCATAGACACACCCAGGATGATATTTGACCAAATGTCTGGGCACTCAATGCCCCAATCAAGTTGACACATCACCCAGGATAAGAATGAAATATTTAGCATATAATTGCATATCAGTAGGCAGCAGAATAACAGTAAAACCCCAGGTCTGGATTACTCAAAGCTTCCTTGTGAAATTTGTGTATTGCTTGCCCAGTGCTTTGTAATTACTTAGGCTACTTTAGACTCAATAAGCAATTCACAAGTGCCATTCTCTGATCTTCTTTCCTATCCTGCCCCTCCAAATTAGAAACTCTGGACTCCTACTTGTGTTTGGGAAAACCTGGGTTAGCTTCTTTGGGCTTCTTGTTGAGCCTTCTTCTATGATAATCACTCAGGCAGGCAGCCTACCACAGGTAATGGATTTTGGTTAAACATTCAGGCTTCCCCTTTCATTGTGACCCATATGAGGTACTTAGGACCAATTTTGGAGAAGGCAATGGCAACCCATTCCAGTACTCTCGCCTAGAAAATCCCATGGACGGAGGAGCCTGGTGGGCTGCAGTCCATGGGGTCTCAAAGAGTCGGACACTACTGAGCAACTTCACTTTCACTTTTCACTTTCATGCATTGGAGAAAGAAATGGCAACCCGCTCCAGTGTTCTTGCCTGGAGAATCCCAGGGACGGGAGCCTGGTGGGCTGCCGTCTCTGAGGTCGCACAGAGTCGGACATGACTGAAGCAACATAGCAGCAGTAGCAGCCACAGGATCAATTTTATTTATAAATCTTTTGTGCCTAGTCTCCAGGGATGGGCTGCAACCCCAGGTCAGATGGTTTGAGCTAAACTGCAGCCTGTGTAGAAGCAGGAAAATGAAAACTTTCTGTATTCTACCACAAATAACTAATAAGGAATCTCTCCTGGAGGAGCAGAAGGGGAGAGGATAGAGGAATGTTATTGCAGCAGCTTTTTCCTTTCATTTCAAAGTGAATGAGCTGCCACTTCCATGAGAACCATTTGTATGATGCAGCCATTTAAATAATGCAGTTTTTTTTTTTTTTTCCCTTGAAGAGCATGAGTTTAAAGTTTCAGGTTCAAGTTCAAGTGGCTGGTGATAGGACATTCCTCTAGCGCCAACCTTAACTACACACACCTTAAGGACTCTTCCAAGTCCTTACGCTGATGCATTACCACTACAAACCCTTAGGATATCCAGGGAAAGGCATGACACACAGTCACTGCACTATTTGTCATCAGAAGAAAAGGAAACAAGGGCTTTTCAACAAGGCAGAATGTGTGCACATAATTGAGAAACCTGAGAGCTGGATTTAAATGTTTTAGATTGGGTTGGCAAGGTTGTCCTCTTTGGGGACCCAATTTCTTCTCTTTGACCATCTAAGGCTCTATCCAAACTTGCCTTTCAGACATAAGGAATTAACTTTTCCCTCCACATGGAACGGTCGCTTGACTCACTCTCCCCATGATGACAGACGATTTTAGAATCACACTAGGTGCCGGGGTTATTGCTGCTGCTGTTGCTGCCAGCCCCTAACCTTTCAACCACAGAAAAGTGTTTCTGTTGGCATTTGTGCCCCTAGCCTGCAAGTTGCTACTTTGGAAAGAAGAGAAATTTGTTTTTGATTCTTTTCCTGGTAACACAACAATAAGCAGAAATGGCCTGATATGATCCTTTTTCTTACACTAAAATTATAAAGAGAAATCCTTCATTTTCCTTAAAGTCTTTAAACATTATTTTAGCATTCTGCATTTAATAAGAAAATTTAGAATATGCAAATGAGCAGGAAAAAAATAAAATCACTCTTTCGCCCTCATACAGAGGTAAACTTTAAGTGTATTTTGGAGTATAGATCTTAACAATTTGCCCCATATATTAAATATATAAATGTACACACAATCACATTACAAAAATTGAATCATTGTGTGCATACTGTTTTAAAAACTACTGTTTAGGGGCTAGCAGTTCAAGACAGTCATGTAGGACAGTCCTGAATTCCTCTCCTTCAATGGACACAGCAACTCTACAGCTAATATAGATCAGTTCCCTCTGAAAAAGACCTAAACACTAGCTGAACAGCTCCTCCACAACAAAGAATAAAAGAGTCACATTGAGGTGAGCTGCATAGGAAAGGCGGTGGCACAGTCTTATCAAAAACCTGACCCCCAGGTGGCAACCTACAAATCACAACTAGGGGGGAGCTCCCTGAGGAGCGAGGGTTCTGGGCCCCGCATCAGGCCCCGACTCTTGGGACTTGCACTGGAGAAATGACCTCCCTCATGCCAAATGTCTGGCTTTGAAAACCAACAGGGCTTACTGTTCAGGAGAACCACAGGTTTGTAGGGAATGGAGAGATTCCACTGTTTAAGGACTGTAGGGAATGGAGAGATTCCACTGTTTAAAACACAGACTCACTTAACCCAGGACCAAGTGCAAAAGCAGCAATTTGAAAGGCGCCCAGACCATATGGGAAAGAGACTCTTCTGCAAATCTTGAAGCATCTGCCTGAGGGTCAAGGGTCTGTTGGGACTCTCTGGGCACAGAGGCGCTGGTGAGTATGGTCTTTTGCATTTGCTCTCTACTTTGCTAGCATTGTCACTAGGAAGCACTATTTTTGCACTTTCCCTTTAACCTGCTGGCTTGGTGGGTGTGCCCCACCCTGTGCCACTCCCAGTCCCAGCAAAGAGGGGTACCAAGGCTTTGGTCTGAAGGTCGAGAGGATTGCATTTCTGGGCTCCATGGCTCTGAAATTTGGAGGGGCAGTTCTTGGAAAGTTACTATCCTCAGGGAACTGCAGAAAGCAGGCTCATTCCCCCAGTCTCCTTGTGAAAAAGGTCTGAGTACACATCCTGGGACTTCGGCCTGAGGGACACACTTATGATTATCCTACTTTTAGAGGATACAGAAGTACTCTTAGGGAATGTCAAATAGGGACATCATCTCTGCCCTCACCCTTGGCCTTTTGCTGTAGCTCCCTGATACTTCCCAGAAAGTAGCTCACACACTGAACTGGAGCTCTGATTTTTTGTAGCTGTCACTAAGGGACACACCTCCAGATCTCTTGGATGGGAGAAAAGCAAGGTTTAATAATTGTGGTCCCACAGGGCAGTATATATTTGCATACCTTAACAGCTGCTGCCTGAGGGTCTAGCTTCTAATGAGCCTGGAACTCCCTGTTGACTGAGGATACCTCCCTCTGCAATGCTCATAGATCTTGGCACAACGCCAGCAACTGGGACCTATCAGGGATAAATCAGGCTGTTTAGAGAATCACAAAGTTTCACATGACAGCCAAGAGTTAGGGCAAAGTTAAATGATAAGGTTCATCCTCTGTCTATGGCTACCCCTTCAAGACTGGGAGGGATAGCTACTTCGCTTGATATATAGAAACAAACACAGAGACTCAAGCAAAATGGGGAGACAGGAATGTGTTCCAAACAAAAGAACAAGGTAAACTCCAGAAGGACCTTGATGAGATAGACATATGTAATTTACCTGATAAAGAGTTCAAAGTAATGGTCACAAAGATGCTCACCAAACTCAGGAGAATAATGGATGAATACAGTGAAAATTTTAACAAGAAGACAGAAAATATAAAAACATCCAAAACAAAATCATAAAGCTGAAGAATCCAATAACTGAATGGAAAACTAGAGGAATTCAACAGCAGAGTAAATAAAGCAGAAGAAAGAATTAGTGATCTGGAAGACAAGGCAGTGGAACTCAAACAGAGAAACAAATAGGAAAAAGAATTTTAAAAAGTGAAGATACTTTCATGGGACATGAAGGGGAATAACATTCACGTTATAGCGGTCCCAGAAGGAGAAGAGAGAGAGAAACAGGCAGAAAACTCACATGAAGAAATAATGGCTGAAACATCCCTAACCTGGGGAAGGAAATAGATGTCTAGATCCAACAAGCCCAAAGAGTTCAAAGCAAGATAAACCCAAAGTGACTTAGACTAAGACTAATTAAAACTAAGCTGTCAAAAGTAAAAGAATCTTAAAAGCTTCAAGAGAAATACAACTTATTATGTACAAAGGAACTCCCATAAGACATAAGCAGAGTTCTTAACAGAAGCTTTGTAGGTCAGAAGAGAGTGAATGATATATTCAGAATGCTGAAAGGAAAAAAAAAAAAAAAAAAACAGTCCAACCAAGAGCACTCTCTCCCTCAAGGCTACCTACCATTCAGAAGGAGAGAGAAGGAGCTCTTCAGACAAGCCAAAGCTAAAGCAGCTCATTACCACTGAACCAGCCTTCCAGGCAATATTAAAGAGTCTACTTTAAGCTGAAAAGAAAGGGCACTAATTTGCAACAAGAAAACCTAAGGATATGATTATCTCAGTGATAAAGGTAAATGTATGTTAAAGGTTGTAGATAAATTTCATTAAAGCTAGTATGGAGGTTTAAAGACAAAAATAGCAAAAAAGAATTGTAACTATAACTAGCTAAGGTATATACAAAGTAAAAGATAGAAAATGGAACATCAAAAACATAAAACCTGGGGCAGTGGGAATAAAATGAAAGTTTTAGAATGTGTTCAAACTTATGTGTTAGAACTTGCTATTAAGTTAAAATGTGCTTAATTTGATGTTAAGTTAAAAGGCTATAGGCTATTACATATGAGCCTCATGGTAACCACAAAGCAAAAACCTACAGTAGGTACACAAAAAATAAGGAGAAAGGGATCTAGCAGACACTGTGGAAAGTAATCAGATTACAAGTGAAGAGAACAAAAAAAAAGAAAGGAACAAAGAGGAGCTACAAAGCAGCCAGAAAACAGATTGGTATAAGTATGTGTGTGTGTGATAAGTTGCTTCAGTCATGTCCGACTCTCCGCAACCCCATGGACTCTAGCCTGCTAGGCTCCTCTGTCCATGGGATTCTCAAGGCAAGAATACTGCAGTGGGTTGCAATTTCCCCCTGCAAGGGGTATTTCCCACCTAGGGATTGAACCCACATCTCTTTCATCTCCTGCATTGGCAGGTGGATTTTTTTTTTTTTTAAACCACTAACACCACCTGGGAAGCCCTGATAAGTATATACATATCAATGTTTCTAAATGTAACCAGACTAAATTCTACCAAAATCATAGAGTGGCTGAATAGATAAAAACACAAAACCCATCTATATGCTGCCTGTAAGAGATTCACTTCAGATGTTAGGACACACACAACCTGAAAATAAAGGAATGGGAAATGATGTTTCTTGCAAATGAAAACCAAATGAAAGCTGGGATAGCGATACTTAAAACAGAAAAAATAGACTTTATTATGTTTAAAATTATTTATTTTTGACTGCACTGGGTCTTCGTTGCTGTAGGTGAGCTTTTCAAACTGTGGCAAGTGGAGGATCCTCTCTAGTTGTGGTGAATGGGCTTCTTATTGCTGTGACTTCTTTTGCTGCAGAGCACAGGCTCCAGGGTGCACTGGCTTCAGGAGCTGTGACATGTGGGCCTAGTTGCCCCACAGCATGTGGAATCTTCCTGGACTAGGGATCAAACCTGTGTCCCTGTATTGGCAAGCAGATTCTTAACTACTGGACCACCAGAGAAGTCTGACAAAAGTCTTTAAAACAAAGAGTTTACTGAAAGACAAAGATGAGCATACTATATTGATTAAGTTGTCAATCCAATAAGAAGATATAACATAATGTCTATTCATCCAACAGTGAAGACACTAATTTAAAAAGATGTATGCACCCCTTTGTTCATTGCAGTATTATTTATAATAGCAAAGAGGTGGAAACAACTGAAGTGTCCATCAGTGGGTGAATAGATAAAGAAGATAAAGAAGATGTGGTGTATATATATGCAATGAAACACAACTCAGCCATAAAAATAATAAAATCTTGCCATTTGTAGCAACATGGATAGAACTTGAGAGTGTTATGCTAAGTGAAATAAGTCAGACAGAAAGACAAATATTGTATGACTTTACTTACATGGAAGTAAAAAAAAAAACCAAAATAAATGAAATGCAAAACTCGGAGATACAGAGAACAAATTGGTAGTTGTCAGAGGGGAGGATTATTGGGGGGTAGGCAAAAATGGGTGAAGGGGATCAAGAGATACAAACTTAAGTTAGGAAAAAAATGTCATGGGAATGTAATGTATAGCATGGTGACTATAGTCAATAATATTGGTTGTAAATTTGAAAGTTGTATGGAAGTAAATTTGAAAAGTTCTCATCACAAGGAAAAAGAAAACTATACGGTGACAGATTATGACTAGACTTATTGTGAACATTTCACACTGTACACAAATCTTGAATCATTATGTTGTACACCTGAAAGTAATATAATATTGTATGCCAATTACACTCAATAGAATGAAACAAAAACCCCTGCTGTATGGTCATCCTTGAAAAAATTTTATCTCAGTTCAGTTCAGTTCACTCACTCAGTCGTGTCCGACTCTTTGCGACCCCATGAATTGCAGCACTCCAGGCCTCCCTGTCCACCACTAACTCCTGGAGTTCACTCAGACTCATGTCTATCGAGTCAGTGATGCCATCCAGCCATCTCATCCTCTGTCGTCCCCTTCTCCTCCTGCCCCCAATCCCTCCCAGCATCAGAGTCTTTTCCAATGAGTCAACTGTTCACATGATGTGGCCAAAGTACTGGAGTTTCAGCTTTAGCATCATTCCTGCCAAAGAAATCCCAGGGTTGATCTCCTTCAGAATGGACTGGTTGGATCTCCTTGCAGTCCAAGGGACTCTCAAGAGTCTTCTCCAACACCACAGTTCAAAAGCATCAATTCTTCGGCACTCAGCCTTCTTCACAGTCTAACTCTCACATCCATACATGACCACAGGAAAAACCATAGCCTTGACTAGACGGACCTTAGTCGGCAAAGTAATGTCTCTGCTTTTGAATATGCTATCTAGGTTGGGCATGACTTTTCTTCCAAGGAGTAAGCGTCTTTTAATTTCATGGCTGAAGTCACTATCTGCAGTAATTTTGGAGCACCCCAAAATAAAGTCTGACACTGTTTCCACTGTTTCCCCATCTATTTCCCATGAAGTGATGGGACCGGATGCCATGATCTTCGTTTTCTGAATGTTGAGCTTTAAGCCAACTTTTTCACTCTCCTCTTTCACTTTCATCAAGAGGCTTTTTAGTTCTTCTTCACTTTCTGCCATAAGGGTGGTGTCATCTGCATGTCTGAGGTTATTGATATTTCTCCCGGCAATCTTGATTCCAGCTTGTGTTTCTTCCAGCCCAGCGTTTCTCATGATGTACTCTGCATAGAAGTTAAAGAAGCAGAGTGACAATACACAGCCTTGATGTACTCCTTTTCCTATTTGGAACCAGTCTGTTGTTCCATGTCCAGTTCTAACTGTTGCTTCCTGACCTGCATACAGATTTCTCAAGAGGCAGGTCAGGTGGTCCGGTATTCCCAACTCTCTCAGAATTTCCCACAGTTTATTGTGATCCACATAGTCAAAGGCTTTGGCATAGTGAATAAAGCAGAAATAGATGTTTTTCTGGAACTCTCTTGCTTTTTCAATGATCCAGCGGATGTTGGCAATTTGATCTCTGGTTCCTCTGCCTTTTCTAAAACCAGCTTGAACATCAGGGAGTTCACGGTTCACGTATTGTTGAAGCCTGGCTTGGAGAATTTTGAGCATTACTTTACTAGTGTGTGAGATGAGTGCAATTGTGTGGTAGTTTGAGCATTCTTTGGCATTGCCTTTCTTTGGAATTGGGATGAAAACTGACCTTTTCCAGTCCTGTGGCCACTGCTGAGTTTTCCACATTTGCTGGCATATTGAGAGCAGCACTTTCACAGAATCATCTTTCAGGATTTAAAATAGCTCAACTGGAATTCCATCATCTCCTCTAGCTTTGTTCGTAGTGATGCTTTCTAAGGCCCACTTGACTTCACATTCCAAGATGTCTGGCTCTAGATTAGTGATCACATCATCAAGATTATCTGGGTCGTGAAGATCTTTTTTGTACAGTTATTCCGTGTATTCTTGCCACCTCTTCTTAATATCTTCTGCTTCTGTTAGGTCCAGACCATTTCTGTCCTTTATTGAGCCCATCTTTGCATGAAATGTTCCTTGGTATCTCTGATTTTCTTGAAGAGATCTCTAGTCTTTCCCATTCTGTTGTTTTCCTCTATTTCTTTGCATTGATTGCTGAAGAAGGCTTTCTTATCTCTTCTTGCTATTCTTTGGAACTCTGCATTCAGATGCTTATATCTTTCCTTTTCTCCTTTGCTTTTCACTTCTCTTCTTTTCACAGCTATTTGTAAGGCCTCCCCAGACAGCCATTTTGCTTTTTTGCATTTCTTTTCCATGGAGATGGTCTTGATCCCTGTCTCCTGTACAATGTCATGAACCTCCATCCATAGTTCATCAGGCACTCTATCAGATTTAGGCCCTTAAATCTATTTCTCACTTCCACTGTATAATCATAAGAGATTTGATTTAGGTCATACCTGAATGGTCTAGCGGTTTTCCCTTCTTTCTTCAATTTGAGTCTGAATTTGGCAATAAGGAGTTCATGATCTGAGGCACAGTCAGTTCCTGGTCTTGTTTTTGCTGACTGTATAGAGCTTCTCCATCTTTGGCTGCAAAGAATATAATCAGTCTGATTTTGGTGTTGACCATCTGGTGATGTCCATGTGTAGAGTCTTCTCTTGTGTTGTTGGAAGAGGGTGTTTGCTATGACCAGTGCATTTTCTTGGCAAAACTCTATTAGTCTTTGCCCTGCTTCATTCCACATTCCAAGGCCAAAGTTGCCTGTTACTCCAGGTGTTTCTTGACTTCCTCCTTTTGCATTCCAGTCCCCTATAATGAAAAGGACATCTTTTTTGGGTGTTAGTTCTACAAGGTCTTGTGGGTCTTCATAGAACCGTTCAGCTTCAGCTTCTTCAGCATTACTGGTTGGGGCATAGACTTGGATAACTGTGTTATTGAATGGTTTGCCTTGGAGACGAACAGAGATCATTCTGTCGTTTTTGAGATTGCATCCAGGTACTGCATTTTGGACTCTTTTGTTGACCATGATGGCTACTCCATTTCTTCTGAGGGATTCCTGCCCACAATAGTAGATATAATGGTCATCTGAGTTAAATTCAGCCACTCCAGTCCATTTTAGTTCGCTGATTCCTAGAATGTCAACGGTCACTCTTGCCATTTCTTGTTTGACCACTTCTAATTTGCCTTGATTCATGGACCTGACATTCCAGGTTCCTATGCAATATTGCTCTTTACAGCATCGGACCTTGCTTCTATCACCAGTCACATCCACAGCTGGGTATTGTTTTTGCTTTGGCTCCATCCCTTCATTCTTTCTGGAGTTATTTCTCTGCTGATCTCTAGTAGCATGTTGAGCACCTACTGACCTGGGGAGTTCCTCTTTTGGTATCCTATCATTTTGCCTTTTCCTACTGTTCATGGGGTTCTCAAGGCAAGAATACTGAAGTGGTTTGCCATTCCCTTCTCCAGTGGACCGCATTCTGTCAGCTCTCTTCACCATGACCCGCCTGTCTTGGGTTGCCCCACAGGCATGGCTTGGTTTCATTGAGTTAGACAAGGCTGTGGTCCTAGTGTTATTAGATTGACTAGTTTTCTGTGAATATGTTTTCAGTGTGTCTGTCCTCTGATGCTCTCTTGCAACACCTACCATCTTACTTGGGTTTCTCTTATCTTGGGTGTGGGGTATCTCTTCACGGCTGCTCCAGCAACGTGCAGCCACTGCTCCTTACATTGGATGAAGGGTATCTCCTCACCACTGCCCTTCCTGACCTTCAACGTGGGATAGCTCCTTTAGGTCCTCCTGTGCCAGCACAGGACTTGGGTTGATCTTCCTGGCCACCGCCCCTGGCCTCGGGCGCGGGGTGGCTCCTCTCAGCTGCTGTCCCTGGCCTTGGACGCGGGGTGACTCCTCTTGGCCCCCGACCCTGGCCTCGTACGCAGGGTGGCTCCTCTAGACCGTTGCCCCTGACCTTGGACGCGGGGTGGCTCCTCTCGGCCGTTCCTGAGCCGTTGCAGCCTGGCACTCTGGGCTGCTGCCCCTGACCTCGGACATGGGATAGCTCCTCTTGGCCGCGCTGAGTGCGCCGGCCTTCGCAGCTGCTTGTGCTTCATCTCCATATACTTCAAATGTCATCTTTTCAAATAATGGTCCAGTATGACACAAAGTGCTGTATGTTGGCAGTCTAAATTGTTAGATATTTAGATTAAACATTTTTCTCTAAAATAAACAGGCTTATAATAAACATTATTATTTTAAAATATTTACCTAAGCACTTGTCCAAGAGTTTTTCTGGATAAATTCCTGAAATTCATTATGTCTAAAACATATATGCTGTTTATTGACATAATAAAGTATATATTAGTTATCCTTTGCTGCATAACTACCCCCCAAATTTGGTGGCCTAATGCCACTTAAATGGGCTTCCATGATGGCTCAGATGGTAAAGAATTTGTCTGCACTGCAGGAGACCCAGGTTTGATCCCTGGGTGGAGAAGATCCCCTGGAGTAGGAAATGGCAACCCAGTCTAGTATTCACTCTGGAGACTTCCATGGACAGAGGAGCCTGGTAGGCTACAGCACATGGGCTCCCAAAGAGTCAGACATGACAGAATGACTTGACTTTTCACTTTTCTTTAAAGTCACTAAATCATTTATTTTGCTCATAAGTGAAAGTGAAGTTGCTCAGTCATGTCTGACTCTTTGCAACCCCATGGACTGTAGCCTATCAGGCTCCACCGTCCATGGGATTTTCCAGGCAAGAGTGCTGGAGGGAATTGCCATTTCCTTCTCCAGGGGATCTTCCCGACCCAGGAATTGAACCGGGTCTCTCGCATTGCAGGTAGACGTTCATAGATCTGCAATTCGGGTAGAGCTTAAATGGTCTCTTCTCAGGCCCATCCCTCCTCTATATCATGTCAATTATAGGTTTACTGGGGCTTCCACGGTGGCTCAGGTGGTAAAGAATCTGCTTGCAGTGCAGGAGACCTGGGTTTGATCCCTGGGTCAGGAAGATCCTCTGGAGGAGGGCATGGCAACCCACTCTAGTTTTCTTGTCTGGGGAATCTCCGTGGGCAGAGGAGCCTGGCGTGCTACAGTCCATAGTATCACAGAGAGTTAGACATGACTGAGGCAACCATACACACATGCATAGGTTTATTGATGAGCTTCCCTGGTGGCTCAGTGGTTAAGAATCTGCCTGCAGTGCAGGAGACCTGGGTTCAATCCCGGAGTTGCGAAGATCCCCTGGAGGAGGAAATGACAACCCACTCCAATATTCTTGCCTGGGAAATCCTATGGACAGAGGAAACTGGCAGGCTGCAGTCCATGGGGTTGCAAGAGTCAGATACAACTTAGTGGCTAAATCACCAACCATCACCATAGGTTTACTGGGGGAATGAAGTATTTACTTTCAAGTTTGCTCAGGCACCTGTATGGTCAGCTGGTGTTGGTAGTCAGCTGGAGGTTCTGCCAGTGCTGTGGACCAGTGTCCAGAGTTTCTCTCCACAGAACTTTTTTTTTGGGCTTCTTCATAGCATGGTGCTCCCAAGTGTGAGTATCCTAAAAAGGACAAGCAGAAAGGCTGTGATGTAGCCTTGAAAATTACAAAGTGTCTATTTCATTATACTCTCTTGGTGAGGCACTTACAAGGGCCTGCCGAGGTTTGAGAGGTGAGGGCATAGACTTTACCTCGGTGGAGGAAGTAGCAGTGTTTTAAAAGAGCATGTGGTTTTCTCAGGGTGTATGCCCAGTAGTGGAATTGCTGGGTCATATCTGAGACAGCAGCATTAACATATATACAGTACCATGTGTGAAATAGCTAGCTAGTGGGAAGCTGCTATATAGCACAGGGGGCTCAGCTTAGTGCTCCGTGATGACCTGGAGTATTGGGATGTGGGGTAGGAGCGAGGCTCAAGAGAAATGGGATCTATGTATGCATATAGCTGACTCACGTTGTACAGCAAAAACTAACACAACATTGTAAAGCAATTATACTCAGATTAAAAAATAAAGTGCATGTGGGATGAAAAATATTGCTGCTACTTTTGGAAAATACCATCTTCCATAAAACATAGTAAAAATCAGATGATTTAAGATTTAGAATTTTGAATCAATCTAGATTGCATACCTCTGGATATTTTGTTACTGACAGCAGATTCCTGACTTTTTATTGTTCATAAAGGGAAGATAAAGATTTGTAGGTTCACTCAATGGTTAGTAGAAAGGTTAGCATCTACAACTAGAACATGGTCCAGGTTCTTCCTGAGGGTCTTATAAGGCAAAGAGTAACTGGGGCAAGACAAGTAGTCAAAAAGCAGTTGGGAAGGAAGGCAGTCAAACGCCAAGGAGACCAATTACAAATGCCATTTCCAAATACTCTGGTGCACAATCAACCTCAGGTTGCAGAATAAAGAATTCAGGGTTTACAGGCTGGTCAGTGAAAAATGTGTGGCTACCTCAGAGGTCATGTGGACAAGGACATTTAAATTAAAGGGTCCTTGGAGGTCCCAGGCTTCAATATCATAAAACATTGTCACTTCCTCATGTCATGCAAGACACAAACAGCCTCACCTATGTGACCACCTAGGTCTCAGGATAGTGATGCTAAAATGAGCTTGGAAATCATTTAGACTCAGATGTCCTTCAAAAACTGAAAAAGGGATAGTGGCCGAGTAACCCTGGAGGGAATGTGAATGGATACTCCTCCACAAACTTGGCCATTTAGGAAACTGTAATCACAATTTCTTTTTCCTGAATGTCAAAAGGTAACTACTGGTATTCTGTCTTCTTGCAGGAATTCTTCTCTACAAGGCATTTTTCATCAAAACCATATGACTGGTAGTTGATCACTGCAAATGATACTGCCTTTAGGACAGTAGTTTTGGTATTTTTCTTTTTTTTTTCTCCCTATTGAAATTGCTCTGGAAAGTATGTGGGAAACCTGTATGAATCAATAAATGATTAAATTCAGCTTTACATAGATTCAAAGTGCTAGCAAGAGTGCTGGCCCCATTTCTTCCTTTGCCTGTCTGAATTATTTCCAACAGTGAAGGAAGCGTTTGTCACAGTCACAGGGTAGATTGTAATGTGCCCTAAAAAGTGAACATAATTTTTTTTTCTGAATGTGCATATATATATATATATATATTTTTTTTTTTTTTTAAGAACATACAAACAGATGAAAGTCATGCCCTTCTTTCATTTGCATCCACACATACTTTCATTTTGTGGCTGGGAAATTTGGGGATTTTCTTTCAACATTGATAATTTAAAATTGACTTTAATTAACTGCCCGCATACAAATATGTAATGATATTTGCAAAAATCAGGGACCGTTTTAGAAATCTCATCTGAAGAGTATAATAAGCCCAAGAATTTAAACTTGAAATGCCCCATGGTCGTCATTTGGAGCAGCAATTATCACCGTTACATGTTACGCAATGCTCAATTTAGTTTGAGTCTAAGTGTTCTGCAATTAGGGACAATTTTGTCTTCTGCCCACCTCCCTCTCCCACTTCTGACTGCCCCTTTCCCCCTCCCCCCACCTCCAAGACATTTTTGGTTGAGTGTGTGTGTGTACGCGCATGTGTGTTACTGGTCAGAGATACCCTGCTGCTGCTGCTGCTGCGTCGCTTCAGTCATGTCTGACTCGTGTGACCCCATAGACAGCAGCCCAACAGGCTCCCCCGTCTCTGGGATTCTCCAGGCAAGAACACTGGAGTGGGTTGCCATTTCCTTCTCCAATGTATGAAAGAGAAAAGTGAAAGGGAAGTCACTCAGTTGTGTCTAACTCTTAGCAACCTCATGGATTGCAGCCCACCAGGCTCCTCAGTCCATGGGATTTTCCAGGCAAGAGTACTGGAGTGGGGTGCCATTGCCTTCTCCAATACCCTAAAATGCATAGGGAAGTCCTCCATAACAAAAACTATCCAGTTCAAAATTTCAAAAGCACTGAGGTTGAGGAACCTTGATTTGAGTTCAGACATAAGAAATTTACTAGTGTAACTGTTAACCAAAATCCTTGTCTCCATTATTGCTGGCGAGGCACCAAAACCAGGCTCAAATAGATTTGGTTGGTTTTTTTTTTTAATGTTTCTGTTTTCACAGCTGCATGACATCCTTTAACTTGGGACTATAGACACGAAAGGGTTAATTGAACAATAGGCTGACAGAAAGAATGAACTCTAAACAGATTTTCTAAATAGTTACTTAGAAAAAAAGACTTAGTTTACTTAGGCCTATCTCAAGGCATGACTTTTAAAGCACTGGTTTCCCTTGTTAGAATCTGGTAGAATCTTGGTCCATAGGTCTCTAGTAGTATATGAAGGCTCATTAGAGTCACACTTAATGTTTAAATGTGAAATTTCTCTGCTTTATTTCTTGCTGTTTTATTGAGTGTCGTTTTTTTCCCTCGTTTATGCTTTTACTTCCCTGTGTTGCCTTATATATTGGTGTGAACAACTGTTCAAATACCTAAGCCCTCTAATTGCCTACAAAGGGCTTTTTTAATCTTTGTGTTCCATTCTTGTGCTGCTTTTTGTCTTTTTCATTAAGGTTACACCATTTCATTGACCATTTGCTCAGACCTCTCAGTTGTCTGTGGAAGCCTGTTGTTTGACTTTGTGTTAATGACATGGATACTAGGTTAATGACATCACTGACCAATATTTGCTTATTATGATCTTTCCAAAAAAGATTTGATGCCCTTTATCAAAATAAATAAAATACTTTTTAAGACTTGCTGATGACCTTGGCTACTTGACCACACTCCAGACTAATCCACAGGCAAGATGTTTTTGATCTTTGGATACTGACAAGCCCCCAGGACCAGGGGAGGGTTTTTTTGTCTAGCCCTGGAGAATGGAGGCAAAAAGAAGCTGTGTTTTGCAGTGCCACTAGGAAGTCTGTTTCCTTGAAGATACCTTTCTATGGTCTTTTCTTGTTTCATAGTTGGAAAGCATCCCTTTAGCTCAGAACCTGGGAGAAGAGCTATTCTTAATATGTCAATGCTATGACTCACCTTCAGACTACTGTTATCCCAGAAGTGAAGCTATTTTTATCTCTTCCAAATCTTTTCACTCTTCCCTGATCCATCTAAATGAGCTGATTACAAAAGTATGCAGAAACTGGTTAAGTCCTGGAGCCAAAAAGATCAGTTCTTAACGTGTAATAATAATTTAATGGTTAAAATGGTAGAAAATGACATACTTTAAAAAAAATTATCCTAGATTTTATAGATGGGACATTTGGCAAGGCTCCCAGAACACTCATCCCAGCACCCCGAAAAGAAAAATAAGTCTGGGCTCTGGATTTTTTATTGAATTTTGTAAAGGTCAGTCGCATACTGTCCTGTCGCAGATGAGGAGTCAGTTCTGAAATTACTCCTGCAAGAATTTTTCACATTTTTAAAACCTCCTTGATGTTAAACCATCCTTTGGCTCTAATCAGAAATTTAATTTATTCAGAGATAAGGCAAAGGGAGATCTTAACTTCTCTGATGTGAGGGATCTGAAGAAATTAGGAGTGAGCAAGATTAATATCAGAGCATTGGCACTATACACATTTCCTAATGGATAAGATCTTTGGTTTTGTTATTTTAATTTTCTCTGCATGGAGTCAGATAGCCTACGTGCCTTCAATAATGATGATGCCAAGTCTCTCGGCTTCTAGGTCTCATCAGAAAGTTCTAAAGTAATTTTTAAATGTCATTTGGATCCAAAGGGTAGATAGACTCACATTCATTCATTCATTCACATTTCATGAAAGCCTATTATGTAAGTCTTGCTGTAGTAGGTTTCTGGGTATGATAAAAACAAGAAAAAACATAGTTGGGAGTACATGACATAGTAAAGAAAATGACATAGAAAATTTCAATATGGTGATATAAGAGTGGATGATGAATACTTTGTGGGTGGTTTTGGGGAAGCATTCACAGTGGAGGCCACAGAGCTGGCTCTTGGGGAATGAGTAGGGCATCAGCAGGTAGATGATGTGGGAAATGGTACTCAAGGCAGATCTGGTGCTTGTGTGATAGAACACCTGGAGATGAGAAAGCACAGGATGCTTCTTGAGAAACATAAGCAGTTTGGTTTGGCTTTCATCCTGGAGGTCAGCACTGGGTAAGGCTGGAGGAAGAAACAAGAGCCAGGGACCTGCTCTGCTTAGGAATGTGGACCTCATCCTCCTTTGTCGTACTGAGAGTTGAGTTACTTCTTTGTCAAAGCGCACTTTTCAGATGTGTAGTAGTTACCTGGCCAGTGCAGAGAGATATGATGCCAGGGGGTGGAGGGGAGAGAAACAAAGAGAAAGATCATTGCTTTCCTTATCGAAACAAGGAAAAGGGAACAGAAATGAGACCATCACTAACGGTTAGACAGGAGGAACCTGCTTGCAGAGGACATCAGTTGCCTCGAACAGTTCCTCCTGGTGTTGGTAGTGAGAGGGCGGGTCCCACGCAGAGAAATCAGCAAAGACAGGGCAGTGAGGATGTGAAGGAACATTGTCACCCGTGTCTTTCTCCTGTGGTAGTCTGACTCTGGGGCTGGATGTAACAAGAAATCCAACAATTCCAATCAGGCTTTCGACACCTGAAATTTCTGTAGCTTGTTTCCAAAGCAATTGAAAACTGGCTTGGGCAGGAATGAAGAATACCCAGGGCAGAACATAAAGGAGATAGTTTTCCCATTACTGAGGGAAAAATAAATAGCAAAGACTCTCTGGGTGTGTCTGTGTGTCTATGTAGGGGTCAACACATGTGTTTGTATCTCAGCACCTTCATCACACACCTTTTCCTGATACCTTCAGGGTTAAGTGTTGACCCATCCTCCAAGGTAGTCTATTTTCATTAGTTTTGCTATAAAGAGTCTGCAGATGAGGTGACTGGAGAAGTTTGGCAAGAAGAGAAAAGGAAAAGTGTTAGGAACAGAGAAGCCATGCCCAGTGTTTCTCTGGCAGGTTCGTTGTCCTCTGGCCCTATTCTAATCCATGAATTCTTACCCCGGTGTCAGGGACGTTCATAAAATTTTGATCTTTCTGGGACAGTAATACATGGAGATGTGGTGTTTTACAATTTGTGGATTGGACGTGGTTGACTTTGAAAATGATGTTAAGAGAGGAAGGAAAGAAAAGAAAGGGACCAGCCTTCAGTTCAGTTCAGTTGCTCAGTCGTGTCCCCTGGCTTATCTTTGGCTCCTTCCACTTCTCAAATCTTTTTGTTCATTTACCATTAGCAAATCAGAGACTATGAGGACCAGCAGGCAGATATAGAATATTCCTTTAAAAGGAAGTATGTTGGAGAGACACCATGAGGGAGAAGGGCTGGAAGATGCTCACAAATGATGTCTTATCATGGGTGGGGGGAGGCCTAGTGTGGCCATGAAGCAATCAATTGTCTCTATGAGAAGGATAATCTATCAGAAAGCTGATGAAAAGTTCATCTGCTTGATTATCACCATGCATCAGCAATTCTGAACAATGTCAGCGATAAAATATCCCCTCCTATTTACAAATGCATGACTCTTGTTCGTGCCCTACCTGAATATTTTTGGCCCTTGTTATATTAGATGACCTTCTCTTGGATCACAGGTATTTCTTCTGTCACTTGATTCTGAAACCAGTTTTGTCTGCCAGATTTTCTTTTTGAAAGAAGGAAGCTGTTTAGTGAGAGGGATACGTTTCAAATAACATGGAGCATCTGCCTACAAAACAATGATGTCCATTTACTCCCAAACTATTGGTTTGTGATGGGAAAGGAAAAAGGAGCAAAAGTATTCAGCCTAGTTCTCATTCACACTGTCTAGGATCAATGATGCTTTGCAATAGTATTAACTAGTCAGTTCACAAACACAAGTAGGTTCTCTCCATTGGCTGCTGCCGAGTTCAATGACAATTGTTTGCCTTGACTACAATTGTACTCGATTCTCAGAAAGAAGATAATGGCTTTTTACAAGCTCTTTAGGCCATTTGCCTTTTGGATGTTCTTTGAAAAAGAACAGCCCCAATAGTCAATTTTTATGCAGCCAGACACCAATCTAACTTGCATTGCTTAATTGATTATGTATATGGAGAAGACAGCCAGGGTGCTTAATTCTTGTTTTTGTTCAACCTCCAGACAGATTAACCTGAAAGATAAATATTGACTAAAGCAAGGACTTGTTGCCTTGACGTTTTGATTTGTAGAGCTGGTGTCTCCTTGGAATCCACCTCACCAGCTTCCATGAAGGCTTGTCCTACACTTGCTCCATTTTATCCTTAGTTCACTTTCCAATCAATGCTCCAGCTGCTCTCAGCACATAACCTCAACTGGGCCTAAGGAGTTCAGCATTAGAAGGCAACTGAAAGACCATCTCTTCCTACTCTCGGCTGGATGCTAACAACCCCTTTTAACAAAATTTTGATCAACTGTTTGTTCACTCCCTACTTGATTATTTCCAGTGATGGGGGCATCGTTACCTCCAGGTATACCTCATTTCACATTTCATGGTGTAATAGTATAGCATTCTTCTTTATAGATTCTTTGAGCTGGGCTCTATACCTTGCTTGTCTTCTTGGGTGACTGAAAAAAGAATTGGAAAATGAATACTTGCACTTCTTGTTTGCTGCAAGAAGAAGGCGAACTCTTGCAATCTCAGCATTTCATGTATATTCCTTATAGTTTAGGATACAAAGTAAAGACGATGACTCTAGAAAAAGTGGAAATATTCAAATATGCAGAGGAACTCACACTATGTCTTTGTCCTATGTCCCCAGATTAATAGATGTAAATATATAGCAAAATCTCAAAATGATAGCTGGCTAGGATAGGTAGTGGTTATTGTGTGTGTTAGTATGTGTGTGTAGGGGGTGTTGCCAAAAAGGAATGGGGGGATTAATCATTTTATTTTTGTGTTTTTGGAAGAGAAAATTATGATGATAACATCTTCCATCCCCCACCGACACCCCCCTTCCTTTCAGTTATATTAGGCAACCAGAGTGTCACTTATATTTCAAGTTGGATACCAGCTGCCTCTCTGAGCCACTGGCTTTGGCAACATCTATTTACACCAGGTTGTTCTTTCTGATAGGGGTATAAGCCACGAGAAACAGTGGCTCACTGCTCAGCCTTAGCAGAAATTCCCCAGCCCCACCCACAACGGCTCCTTTCTCTGAGAAAGGCTTGAAGAGAGCTCTTCAGATTTAAGGAAAAAAGGCCACAGTTGGCCTTTTATGGGTGATCATGAGTGGCAACTGAGATAGCGCCAGAAGCCAGGGCATCAGGCGAGACAGGTGCCATAGTCTGAGGGTCAGAGAAACCCCTGCTGTTCAAAATCCTGAGACTGTTAGGAAAATAAATCTCGGTCATGTCAACCATATCAGGACCCTGAAGAACTGTTTTGCTCTTTCCTGGTCTCTGTCTCTTCGGTTGTAAAGTGAGTAGGTGGGATTGATATGGAAACGGAAATTCTTTCTCCTCTTACAGTCTAAAAATTTAAGCTTGGTATTGAATTTAAAGAGCTCAGAATCAGGTTTGAGCTGAGGCTGGGGAAGAGAGACAGTGGTGTCATTAAAATCCTTTGTAAAATCCTTTTGAAAATATTCACCCGGAACTTGAAAGTGATTTATTTTCTCAAACACTGGAAAAGCTTTCAAACCAAAGGACTTCCTTCTAGTATATAAGGTGGAGGAAGCAGTATGTGACAGACTAAAGTGAGTACTTTATGTTTGGTGGGTTTCAACACATCTAAGGTGCCAGTTACTTTGATAGAAAAATGTTTCAGGGGGCGTTACAAAGATGAAAGCACAGATTTGTATAGCTCAAGTTTATGGAGTGGGTTTCACTAACTTGGATATTGTAACAGATACAGTTTGACTCAAAGCAACCAAGTCTGCCTGAAACAAAACCCACAGAAACTGCACAATTGAGCCCCGAGGATATTAAATCATTACTACTGACAAGGAAGAAGAAGGGAGAGAATCATCAATCATCTGGTTTGATGTGTTTAATTTTTATTATGAAATCCTTTATTGGGCCTAAAAAAGTTGGAACTAAAAAAGTTTTTTCACCCTTAACATATCCCGTATCATTTCTATTCATCACCATTATTAAACAATAGACAGTTCTGATTACTCAAATATTTCAGCTGTCGGGGATCTGCCACATACATCACACACACATCACGGATTTAAAATAATTTTTTAAAGGAAAACATGCTGGCACCTTATATTATTTCAGCAAAATTGTCATGCTGCTAACAAAGGAAGAGGTAATTATTGTTAGACTGGGAAAAAAGAAAATAAAAATAAAAGAAAACAAAGAACCTCAAGCAAAAGAGGTCCACCTTAAGAAAGTTGAAATTGGGTGTAGTAGTTGAGGAACTACTATTGTAAATTACGTTTGAATGGATACGAGGGTTCCAACCAAGGCAAGGGCAAGTAGAAATGGAGGCTGAGGGAGGGGGGCTGACTTGAAAGATATTTAGGAAATGAAATTCACTGGACCTGCTAATGTGGTAGAGAGGCCAGATGGGGAGAGAAGAGAGAGGAGTCAGGATGTTAAAATTTTTTGACCTGGATGACTGGGTGAATGTTAGTACCACTCACAAAGGCAGAGACAATAGAAGAGAAGGCTTGCTTTGGGGAAAAGATGACAGATTTGCTTTGACATTTGTATTTGAGATACAGATGGTCATCCTTGAGGTGAAATGTCTGGTAGGCAGATAAATACCCGGTTATATGGATCTGTGGCACATGAGTGACAGTGAAAGTTACAGGAGTGGATGGGATTTCCAAGGGACATTGCAGAATGGGAAAACAGGAAGTATCCCCATGATCACTCCCATTAAAGATCAAATAGAACCCCTCAGAGTATTAAGAGGAAAACCTAGAAATGAGGTTTTCTGAGTGTTAAGTGGATAAAACCTTTCCAGAGCAAAGGAAGTATATGTATTCCGGAAGGAACAATACTGTAAATATCCCAGAGCTATCCCACGTTGAAGGTCAGGAAGGGCGGTGGTGAGGAGATACCCCTCATCCAAGATAAGGAGCAGCAGCTGCACTTTGCTGGAGAAGCCCTGAAGAGATATCCCACGCCCAAGATAAGAGAAACCCAAGTAAGATGGTAGGTGTTGCAAGAGGGCATCAGAGGGCAGACACACTGAAACCATACTCACAGAAAACTAGTCAGTCTAATCACACTAGGACAACAGACTTGTCTAACTCAATGAAACTAAGCCATGCCTGCGGGGCAACCCAAGATGAGCAGGTCATGGTGGAGAGAGCTGACAGAACGTGGTCCACTGGAGAAGGGAATGGCAAACCACTTCAGTATTCTTGTCTTCAGAACCCCATGAACAGTATGAAAAGGCAAAATGATAGGATCCTGAAAGAAGAACTCCCCAGGTCAGGAGGTGCCCAACATGCTACTAGAGATCAGCAGAGAAATAACTCCAGAAAGAATGAAGGGATAGAGCCAAAGCAAAAACAGTACCCAGCTGTGGATGTGACTGGTGATAGAAGCAAGGTCCGATGCTGTAAAGAGCAATATTGCATAGGAACCTGGAATGTAGGGTCCATGAATCAAGGCAAATTAGAAGTGGTCAAACAAGAGATGGCAAGAGTGAACGTCGACATTCTAGGAATCAGCGAACTAAAATGGACTGGAGTGGCTGAATTTAACTCAGATGACCATTATATCTACTACTGTGGGCAGGAATCCCTCAGAAGAAATGGAGTAGCCATCATGGTCAACAAAAGAGTCTGAAATGCAGTACTTGGATGCAATCTCAAAAACGACAGAATGATCTCTGTTCGTCTCCAAGGCAAACCATTCAATAACACAGTTATCCAAGTCTATGCCCCAACCAGTAACGCTGAAGAAGCCAAAGTTGAATAGTTCTATGAAGACCTACAAGACCTTGTAGAACACCCAAAAAAGATGTCCTTTTCATTATAGGGGACTGGAATGCAAAAGGAGGAAGTCAAGAAACACCTGGAGTAACAGGCAACTTTGGCCTTGGAATACGGAATGAAACAGGGCAAAGACTAATAGAGTTTTGCCAAGAAAATGCACTGGTAATAGCAAACACCCACTTCCAACAAGACAAGAGAAGAGAAGACTCTACACATGGACATCACCAGATGGTCAACCCCGAAATCAGATTGATTATATTCTTTGCAGCCAAAGATGGAGAAGCTCTATACTGTCAGCAAAAACAAGACCGGGAGCTGACTGTGGCTCAGATCATGAACTCCTTATTGCCAAATTCAGACTCAAATTGAAGAAAGAAGGGAAAACCGCTAGACCATTCAGGTATGACCTAAATCAAATCCCTTATGATTATACAGTGGAAGTGAGAAATAGATTTAAGGGCCTAAATCTGATAGATAGAGTGCCTGATGAACTATGGATGGAGGTTCATGACATTGTACAGGGGACAGGGATCAAGACCATCTCCATGGAAAAGAAATGCAAAAAAGCAAAATGGCTGTCTGGGGAGGCCTTACAAATAGCTGTGAAAAGAAGAGAGGCGAAAAACAAAGGAGAAAAGGAAACATGTAAGCATCTGAATACAGAGTTCAAAGAATAGCAAGAAGACATAAAAAAGCCTTCTTCAGCGATCAATGCAAAGAAATAGAGGAAAACAACAGAATGGGAAAGACTAGAGATCTCTTCAAGAAAATCAGAGATACCAAGGGAACATTTCATGCAAAGATGGGCTCGATAAAGGACAGAAATGGTCTGGACCTAACAGAAGCAGAAGATATTAAGAAGAGATGGCAAGAATACACAGAAGAACTGTACAAAAAAGATCTTCACAACCCAGATAATCACAATGGTGTGATCACTCATCTAGAGCCAGACATCCTATAATGTGAAGTCAAGGGGGCCTTAGAAAGCATCACTATGAACAAAGCTAGTGGAGGTGATGGAATTCCAGTAGAGCTATTTCAAATCCTGAAAGATGATTCTGTGAAAGTGCTGCACTCAATATGCCAGCAAATTTGGAAAACTCAGCATTGCCCACAGGACTGGAAAAGGTCAGTTTTCATCCCAATCCCAAAGAAAGGCAATGCCAAAGAATGCTCAAACTACCACACAATTGCACTCATCTCACACGCTAGTAAGGTAATGCTCAAAATTCTCCAAGCCAGGCTTCAACAATACATGAACCGTGAACTTCCTGATGTTCAAGCTGGTTTTAGAAAAGGCAGAGGAACCAGAGATCAAATTGCCAACATCCACTGGATCATCGAAAAAGCAAGAGAGTTCCAGAAAAACATCTATTTCTGCTTTATTGACTATGCCAAAGCCTTTGACTGTGTGGATCACAGTAAACTGTGGAAAATTCTGAAAGAGATGGGAATACCAGACCACTTGACCTGCCTCTTGAGAAATCTGTATGCAGGTCAGGAAGCAACAGTTAGAACTGGACATGGAACAACAGACTGGTTCCAAATAGGAAAAGGAGTACATCAAGGCTGTATATTGTCACCCTGCTTATTTAACTTCTATGCAGAGTACATCATGAGACATGCTGGACTGGAAGAAGCACAAGCTGGAATCAAGATTGCCAGGAGAAATATCAGTAACCTCAGACATGCAGATGACACCACCCTATGGCAGAAAGTGAAGAGGAACTAAAAAGCCTCTTGATGAAAGTGAAAGTGGAGAGTGAAAAAGTTGGCTTAAAGCTCAACATTCAGAAAACGAAGATCATGGCATCTGGTCCCATCACTTCATGGGAAATAGATGGGGAAACAGTGGAAACAGTGTCAGACTTTTTTTTTTGGCTCCAAAATCACTGCAGATGGTGATTGCAGCCATGAAATTAAAAGACGCTTAGTCCTTGGAAGAAAAGTTATGACCAACCTAGATAGTTATATTCAAAAGCAGAGACATTACTTTGCTGACTAAGGTCCATCTAGTCAAGGCTATGGTTTTTCCAGTGGTCATGTATGGATGTGAGAGTTGGACTGTGAAGAAAGCTGAGTGCCGAAGAATTGATGCTTTTGAACTGTGGTGTTGGAGAAGACTCTTGAGAGTCCCTTGGACTGCAAGGAGATCCATCCAGTACATTCTAAAGGAGATCAGCCCTGGGATTTCTTTGGAAGGAATGATGCTAAAGCTGAAACTCCAGTACTTGGCCACCTCATGGGAAGAGTTGACTCATTGGAAAAGACTCTGATGCTGGGAGGGACTGGGGGCAGGAGGAGAAGGGGACGACAGAGGATGAGATGGCTGGATGGCATCACGGACTCGATGGATGTGAGTCTGAGTGAACTCCGGGAGTTAGTGATGAACAGGGAGGCCTGATGTGCTGCGATTCATGGTGTCACAAAGAGTCGGACACGACTGAGCGACTAAACTGAACTGAACTGAACTAAAGTAGCTCTCGGAGGGTTCTGTTCCAGGCCTCTAGTCTCCATGAAGGACAATTTACCCAGACACTTTAGAACTATTTCTGCATCTTTTTCTCGCATCTTAGGTTGTTGCTATTGGTCCACTTATCTCCATTAACAGAATTAATCAAGAAGCAGGATGGGGTTTGAACATTTCTCCTTCCTCCTTTACACTAAGCCAGAAACTTGGATGAATTGTGTGTGCCCTGCAGACTCAAACTGTCCTCACATTGGCTGTGTTGAGAACATGGGAAGTAGATAGGTGCTTCTGGCTCTCACAACTAAGCCACATTTCTTCAACATTAGCTTCATCTTTCTTCATCTTTCTCATTTGATGTGGAACTCAGGCAGGGAACAGGAATGCTATTTCTTGTGTCTCACCACAAGCCTCCAAAAATAAATGGTAAAATTGGTGAATATGTCTTTGTTCCTTGTATGAGTAGTTTGGGCCAGATTTCAGAAAGTGCTGCAGAGTGCAAGAGGAGGTATAAGGCCATGCAAGAGGTTTTATTTTTAATATCATAGGCCAAATGCTTGATGTGTGTTGGGTAAGGAGCCAGGGTGAAGATTTAGGAGAGGAGAAGAGGAAATAGGGATGAATGAAAGTCTCTGAGACGGGGGGTTGAAATTTAGAGGAGAGATTGAAAATAGGTCTTGTTTAGAGACAGCAGACTCTTCCCTTGAGATACAAAGGGTTAAGAAAAGGAACAGTTTGGCTGAGATTAATTATTTGTGGTCTTTTGAGGGCAAGTAAGTGGGTAACTGGAGAGTTGCAGTAGTTCACATATTTTCATGAATCTCTGTCATTGAATTACAGAATACAAAACAGTAGCATTAGAAAAGACTTTGGAAATTGTTGTAGATTGGATAATTGGCCCCAATTCTTGACTTCCCTGCGATAGTACGTCCCTCTGCTGTGTAATATTTCAGTGTTATTCCATTGTGGGTGGAGTATACTTTCCACTGGTATTGAATTTGGTCATGTGATTTGCTTTTGACAAGGGAATGTTGGTAGATGTGTTGTGAGCAAAGGCCTCATAGATGCTTGTGTAGTTTGTCTTGATCTCTATGAGCTGATCATTCCCTGAATAGACATTGCCTCTTCAGCCTGGGCCCTAGAATGAACATATTCAGAGCAGAAGTTATCCCAACCCAAAGATGTGGATTCCAGAGAATGCCCAT